>NC_143529.1:370000-1082500 GCF_031878675.1 Megascapheus bottae | reverse complement strand
GTTAAATTTACATAGATTGAAACCCTATATAAAACACTTTCTATGAGCCCATGTATATACTCAGGGGTACACAGAGGTGTCTGTTGCCATGGGAGGTAAAAATAACATTTGAAATGTTGTCAAAATGCAGGTTTGATTATGTAACAAAGTCAGAGAACAAATATTAAATTTATACCCAAGGACTACAAACAACAGTGATTTGCCAAATGCACTTGACTATCTTAGGAGGCGTTTTAATTTTCCAAAATTTACTAGAAATAATTAAGATATTTGACAGGGGATAAAACACTAAGGAAAGCTGTGGCACATTAATAAGAAATGTAGTCTGGATATTCAGTTTGATTATTACATGCAAAATGGAATAGATGGAAGCTATAAATAAGAATGGAAACAGGGAGAGACATTCCTTTTCCATATTAGGAAGTGTTGGCTAAGACCTAAAAGTTTATAAATAAAAAACATAGACTTTCACTGCAGAGTTACTACTTACAAAATTTTGGATAAATAAATTTTGATGGTCAAACTGATTGTTTTAGCAAAAACAGAGATGGAAAGAAATCATGAAAGAAGCACTGTTAAAAATATTATTAGCCAAAAACTCATTTGACATATCTATATACATATATATATATACATATATACATCTACACCAAATTGATAACATAACTATTCTAAACTTATTCTAAAACATGAATTTTATTTTATCGCAGATTCACTTTAGTAATCGCTGCATCTAGTAGCTTTTCATTTTTCACAATTCCTTTTTGCTTGACTTCTGTATAGCATGCTAGGGCAAAAACAAACATCATAAAATAAGTATGGATTTTCTGAAGTAATTATAAGTATTTTACCAGTTCTTCTGACTATTGAGAAAAGTGCTTTAAATAAATCAAACCATTTGTCTCTTCTTTATTTGAATAATTTATATCAAATTTCCTGAGGCAATGACAAAATGCAAATCACAAACTTCTACACACGATCCTTTTATAATTTTTATTTCCAACATTTCAAAATCTAATGAATTATGGAGCATGTTTTATAGTACTCTATGTGATCATAGCAATTAATCAAATTTGTCAGAAATCTACTGCTCAGTAAAGCCTAATTAGAGCCCATTTGTTTGTTTCTGATAAATGGAAAAAATGATGAAACAACTGGTGCTTTCCTCAGATGTATCTCAAATCATAAGAATCATTTTTAATAGAGATGCTAATAATATTGTCCTTCTTGTCATATCCAAATCTTTCTTTCATTTCTTTAATTCTTTAGTCTATATTTGATTCTAAAATACATCTTTGACTTTTATGGTTGTATTGTTTAGAGGCTTTCTAAACCCTAAGTTGTAAGATAGAACAAGTATTTGTAGTTACTTTCAAACACATTTTTTTCAAGGCGCATTCAGTTTTGTGCTCTCAGCTTTGCCTCACAAATAATTCTCTTTCCATTTTCCATAGACTTTAAACTTCATACTTTTTTACTTTGTAAATAATTTTTAAGATGCAAGTGTACTGTCACCAGTTAGATAAAGATGTACGAACAAGTCTTGATTGAATCCATAGACCCATCCTGTAAACTGTTTACTGCCCAGCCTCATGGAATGTGCAGTTCAATTTTATTACATTAATTCTACTGAGCCTGTGTATATTTATGTGCATACATGCTAGGAGAGTCTCTGGCTCTTTCCAAGGAAACCAGTGGAAGCCTTAATACCCACAAGACAGAGAATGGAGATCCCACATGCCACAGAGATTTCAGATACAATATTACTACTGGTCTGCAAACCTCCAAAAATTGATTCCCAAATATGCATAAAGTTGACTAGATTGATAGATACTGTTACATAATTATATACCTACATACTTACAGGAATTGATGAGATAAATCTACAAGACCTGCCTTAAAAACAGACAAAATATTGAAATTTACACATCAAGTTCTAGATTTGCAGAAATTGCAAAGGTAGACCAATGATTTGTTTCTAAAAATATTGAATAAATATTCCTCTTAAATAACTATTACCCCTGGACTATTTACAAATATGAGACTATGTATTTGTTTTTCAATGCCCTTTTGTGTATATTAGATAAAGTTAAAAGGTTTTAACTTTATTTTTTTTTGCCAGTCCTTGGGCTTGAACTCAGGGCCTGGGCACTGTCCTTGGACACTTTTTCCTCAAGGCTAGCACTCTATCACTTGAACCACAGTGCCACTTCTGGTGTTTTCTGTGTATGTGTTTTTGAGGAATCAAACCCAAGGCTTCCTGCATGCTAGGAGAGCACCCTACCACTAGGACCTTTAATTCTATTTTCAAGCAAATTTTTGAATGTGACTTTTCTACAAAAACCCCAAATAGTCCTAAAATTCTGTGATAGCAAGAGCACTGATTTGTTGAAATCATCCCTGTAAAGTATCTATCCAAAGGCCTCCAGAACATCATCCTGTTTTCCCTTGCAGCTATTTTAATTGTCTTTCTAGGCTTGAATCAGGTTCCTAGCTGTGAGTAATAGACCATATTGAATACTTTACATCACATTAAACATTAGATGTTCCCATATACCTTGCCTTAAATTTGACTATATTCATTTTTGCTTGCACAAGTTTTCCCAGGGTGGTTATTCAATTCTAGTAGAAGCTAATGGGTCTAATTCAGCTGCACTACCCAGAGAAAATTGCCAGGTAACTCAGTGCCAGTGCTTTTATTTTTTTTAAGGAATCTCTTTGAATAATTTGCTAATGTCGAGTCTTATTATTGGCAAATAGAATGAAATTTTATACCAGATGTTGTGCATTCATTTTTAAAACTTGAATCCATAGAAAGCAATGTTAGAGATGGAGCAGCATCAGCAATAGTCTCACTTTCTAAGTTCATGGACAAAATGCACCTCAAGAATCAAAAATATCTCCCTGTCATAATTTGAAATAATGTGTTGAGCACTTCCTGAAATATGAGCTGACAGAAAACTATAATCAGTCTCTGAGATAGCAGTATAATTAGCCTTATTTCATTCCTACGTAAACTGAGACTCAGAGACAATAAGATATTTCCAAATACCTGAGATTTTCATTTAATGAGACCTGGGTTAAATTAATCCTCTTACTTTATAGGCACTAAAACTTTAATTGAACCTAATAACAAGTGCAATTTAAGGTGCTTTGTAATGATGCTGGCTCAGAATTAAATATTCAGGATAAATAAAGGTCAGTTTGCTCACATTATAAGGTAGATAGCTTAAACCAAGTGCAAAAAATGGGAAGTGGTTCCTGATACACTTAGTGTATGGCAGAGTACAGCAGAGGACATAGGGCAACCACAGGTTTGAGTGGGTCCCCATTGACCAGAATATTTGACAAATAAAGCCACCCAAGGCATTCTCCTTGCCCATAAACTTCTATTATGTAATGGAATTATTTGCATGATGTTTATTTAGATTACCACTTTAGTGGAACACTAGTTCCGTAAAATTGAAGGTGTGTGTCTCCTTTTGTTATTCTCTTTTGCCTAAAATTTAAAGAAGAGCCCCACATTGTGCACTCAGCACGTTATTTCCGGGGGTGGAGAAGAACTAGAATTGCATAAATACTTTATATTCAGATTACAATCGATAATGTCATCCTTCATAAATATTGGATTTGAAGACCTTTATCTCAAGTGATGAAAAAGCGTAATTTGGTCTGATGGAATGAGAAGTGTCACATGCTTTGTTCTGAAGTAGTCTGGACAAACAATGGAGATGAGAGACAAGACAGGCTCAGGAGGAGTTGCAGTGTGATGAGTTTAGAACAAAATGGAATGCATTCTAAAATTAAAGGAAAGCTTAAATAAATATTTAGAAGGGAAAAAGGTGGAAAATAAAAGGAGTGAAAGATGATTAAGTACAAATGAGAGGGTTTTTTAGTGCATTCTCACAAAGCAAGAGAAAGATTTTATTCATCATATTTGAAGAAACAATCTGGGTTAGGATTTTAAGCTTGGAGTCATATTTTAAGAAGGTGAAATTTTAACCTTAGCATTTGACATGGACTTGTAAACTATCCAAGAACCTTAAAGTGGACCATAGCCTAATTTATGTAAAGAACAAAACAATCTCACTTTGATGCATAACTTAGGATAGTAAAGAAATTTAGAAGAGAATGAGAAGTTATTTAACTAAGAAGCTCAATACAACTTATCTTCCTACAATAAAGAAGATTTTGCTTATTTTGTGTGTGTGTGTGTGTGTGTGTGTGTGTGTGTTTGAGACAGAGTGCCATTATGCAGTTATAACTAGCCTTGACCTTAACATCTTCTTGTCTCAGCCTCCTAAATGACAGCATGGTAGGCCTGCCTTACCATGACCAGAATTTAAGAATATTATATTTTGCCAAAGAAATACATTCACTTCTGAGAGTATTACCATATAATAGGTAATTTGGCATTTCTCTGGTCATAAACCCTAGTGCCTCTTTTTTCTATTTCAGCAAATTAGACAGAGTCCACATATAAAATTATATCACACTATAAGGTATCTTCACAGAAAAGACACAGTTACTAAGCTACAAAATATCTACAGACAGGAAAAAGATCTTTTCCATTTATACATCTGAAAAGGACCTAATATCAAAAACATGCAAAGAACTCAAAAAACTAAATTCTTCTCAAATCAACAACTCAATTAGTATATAGACGAAATACCTAAATAGGATTTCTCAGAAAAGGAAGAAGAAAAATTCTCAGTACCCCCACCATGAAGGAAAAGGAAGTGGAAAAACACTAAGATTCTTGCCATCTTCAGAATAGGAACAGCAAATGCTGGCAAAAATATGAGACATAAGAAGCTGTGTTATACTGTAAAAAGTGCAACAAATCTGGAAAGCATTTGGAAATTCATCAGAAAACAACATAGAACTAACTTACGATCCAGCAATACCATTCTTAGGCATCTATCCAGAATACTACAAGACAGGATACAGTAATGACACTTATACATCCAAGTTCATTGTATTATACATTAGAGCCATGTTACACAAACAGCCCAGATGCTCTACAATGGAATAGTAGATCAAGAAAATTGGGTACACACATGCAAAAGAATTTTACTCATCTTTCAGAATGAAAGGTAATCTATTGAAAATATACTGTGTTCTCTTATTAAATAGGACCATAGATTATTACATATTTAAGTAACTGAAGAAAGTATCCTGTGGCAATGTAAACATTAATTGCAAAGGCATTTATATTTGAAGTTAACAATGCAATGTCTAAAAATGACATGCTGTAAGGTAACAGTTAAAATGGCCTATATACAAAGAGATAATAAATTAATAATTTCTTGAGCTAGAAGGAATGAAAAATATTTCTTAAACTATCATGTGAAGCTGAGCACTTGAAGCTCATTCCAGTAATCCTAGCTACTCAGGAGTCTGAGATACAGACATACATATAGATATAAATATAGATGTAAGTATAGAGAGGTATCTATATCTTGTTGGCCAACAGGGTGTTATAATCTACTCTGCAGAAGATATCAGCACATAAATTTGTTAAAGCTTTTATGGTATTTTTGGTTTTGTTTTTATATTTGTCAGTCATGGGACTTGAACTCTGACTTGGGCACTGTCCATAAGGTCTTCCGCTTAAGGCTAGAGCTCTATCACTTTGAGCACATCTCCACTTCTGCTTTTCTAGAAATGAATTGGAGATAAGAGATTCAAAGACTTTTGGGCCTGGGTTAGCTTTGAACCATGATCCTCAAATCTCAGCCTCCTGAGTAGCTTGGATTGCAGACATGATCCACCAGCTCCCAGCTGTTGTAGCTTTTTATTACCCCCCCAAAAATATGTTTTAAAATTATTGCTTTTCCGCCTTTTGGATAAAATCTAGTGTGGTATCTGGCCTTATCTCTTTAATGTCTGATAAGTCCTCTATCCACGGACAATACTTGAAATGGATTTTTGGACCTAGCATTTGAAATAGGAGCTTGCTAGATCTGCTGTAGGAATTGCAGTACCTCCAGGAACAGTGCAAAAAAAAAATACTAGTTACTCATCCACTATAGTGATATAATGATAATGATGAAATTGATATTTATTAGAAATAAAAGTTGCTTAGGTACTTAGAGATCTTAAAACATGTTAAAACAAAATGAACTGTCATTATTTCAAATCTACTCAATAAAATTTAAACACTATGAAAATTATCGGTTTCCACAGAATATCTTGTATATAATAGATATTTACATGTTTGTGACTTCAATACAACAAGATTGAATTCTGAGATTTCTTCTTTTGTCTGGAGTCTGAGCTACCCTAAACTGAAAGTTAATCTTCTCTGACTAACCAGCTGGTAGGCATTTTCAGTTCTGAGATTCATATGTTTTTTTTTGTCTCCATTATTCAACTCTGTTGTTCTGACTTAAAAACAGCACCAAAGGAAGCATGGCTATCTTTCAACAGGAAGTAATTCTCAGAAACTAGCAGTAGATTGGACTGACCCTGTGGAAAGCACTTGGTTTCAATTCCTATTTCAGATGATGCTCTGTTTCAGGCTTTTGCACACTTTCAACCTTGTACTACATTTACAAGAGCTAGATTCATAGGTCACCACATTGAAGTCACTGGTATGTTCTTTAGGATCACTTGAATGTTTAAGGGAAATACAGTGACTTATAGCTTCTGTTGGAAGCTATAAGAGATGTGGTGTGGATATGACAAATGTCTGAATGTAGTTTAATAAATGCATATATTTCTCTAATTTTTCTATGAAATAGAATTATATTTCAGCCTCAATTGGTATAAAATTATGTAGATATAAAAGAAACCTGGATTTAAGAATCTCTGCTGTAACCTTTGGTTCTCCAAACCTCATTAATATGCAACTGACTATAGCAAAGCCCACTCCCCAAAAAACACTTGTCTACTTTGCATATCTATTTCACTAATTTTAACTTCAATCCAAAAAATCAACAAGGAAGTCTTTTAGTATGTGTCTTATTAAGAAAGGCATTCATGAAAGACCACAGAATCAAAGAGTAAAAAGAACAAAGAACAGTTGAGGGTATTGCATAAATCAATCTGATTTATTAAAGAGATTAAGGAAAAATTCAACAAAGTGATAGAGGAAGAAAGCAGAGAATATAGAACTAAAAGCACCAGATCCATGTGCCAAAGCATGTCCAGGAAAACCAAGATACTTAAGTCTGTACTTGACAGATGATGCTGGATTAGTTGCATGAGTCAATCCATGAAAAGAACTGCATACGAAAGGACAGGTTTAGAATAAATTATTCTAGAAATGGAAATCAATTGACAAGCTTTGTGAAGGCTGACATTTAGTTTAAAATTGGAAATCAGAGTAAACATATATAAGAATTGTGGAGTCATGGGAGATGTAATCAAGGGAAAAAAGATGCAAAATAAAAATCAAAACTAGTGAGATGCATGCCACTGTCAAACAATATCCTAATGAATCTTTATGGAAACACATTTACTTATCAAGTGTGAATTTGGTAAGTGGTAAGTTCTTTCAGTCTTGAGGCTGAGCTGTTTGACCCAGGTTCATGGAACCACTGGATTAAAGTCACAGGCACGTTTTTAGAGGTATGTTACAAATTTAGAAGTACTGGTTCATAAGTTATAGAGTATTGCTGCTGAAATTTTAAATAGAATAAAAAGAAAATTCTGCTTAGTTTTTGGAAGAGGCAGACACTAATCTTGAGCAAGCCCCGTACTCTGAACAACTGATTTCCAGTTTCCTCTTGCTTAGAAAACCATGTTTTCTTTTCTACTTTGTGGACTAAATAAAATGGTAATAAAAATAACTTCAAAGAGTTACTGAGTTTAAAAGCTTTAGGCACTAGAGACAGATGGAGATACTCACAATTCCAAAAACTCCAGGGGAGAGAATTATTACTTTATTTACAGTCCCTTATCTGATTTGGAGAAATCGGTGGTAGGTGATTACATAACATGCAATATAGCCATCTGGAAAACCAAGAGAAAAAAAAATGTTCTGCTGACAATCCCAAGTAGATTCATTTCACATGGACATAAAAATGGTAAATATCTACAACTAAGCTTTGATCTTAGTAAAACAAAACAGTTTCCTTTCTATATTTTTGTCCTGATTGAGTCCAGATTGTTGATTGCCTTCATAGAAAGTGTAAGTATGGGAATCCTTTTTTTTTTTTTTTTTAGAACTTGAGGTATGAGGTTTATTTCTTTTAATGAGAAAGAATGGCCATCAGTGGCTGTCATTTAAGATTGTAGCTAGTCGGAAGACAGAGATCAGAGGATCAGGGTTCTAGGTTAGCCTAGTCTGTTGGAAAGAAAATTATGCAATACCCAGTCACAAATGATTAATAATTAAAATATAATGAATGGCCGGGTGCAGTGGCTCATACCTTCTAACCCTAGCTTCTCAGGAGTCTGAGATCTGAAGATGGCAGTTCAAAGCCAGTCAGGCAATAAAGTCCATGAAATTCTTATCTCCATTTAACCACTAGAAAACTGGAAGTGGCACTGTGGCTCAAGGGGAAGGTAGTAGTAGCCTTGAGCTGGAAAGCTTAGGGACAACACCCAGGCCCAAGGGTAGGGTGGCAGTCTTGACCTGAAGAGCTCAGTGAGAGCGCCCAGGCCCAGAGTCCAAGCCTAAGGACTAACAACAACAAAAAAAAAACAATGTGGTAGTTCATATCTCATCAGTCTAGTAATGTGGGAAACTAAGATTTTTAAGGATCATGGTTGCCAGCTAGAATGGGCAGAAAACATTTAGGAGGCTCTCTTACAACAGAAAAATCCTGGTATGGAGGTACATGCTTGTTATCCTCTCTGTGGTAGGAAGTGAAAATAGGATTGTGCTCCAGGATGATATGGACAAAAAAATGAATCAGTGTCTCAAAACTGAGTAAATAAATCATTACATAAATAATAAATAAATAACAACTGAAAGTATAGCTCAAGCGTAAACTTTCTCTTTAGCAAGCACCAACTAATGAGTTTGAAGCCAGTATCACTACTAAATAATAATCTGAATAATAATGAGAATAAATCATAATCATGAGAAAGATGAGTAAAATATAAATGTGTAACCCAATGTATCTGTTAGAACAGAAAAGAAACTAGAGCTATGCAGGAAGCTTATATGTAGTAAAGAAAGAAAAACCCTATAAAACCCAGAACGAAAGATGTTTTTAAAACTTACTGAATGTTTTCAATGGTTACAGTATATTTTTTGTATTACTTTTCCTTTGTGATTTATGTTAGATTAGCAATTTGATAAAATTGCATTATAAAATACAAATGCTCACATCTCATTTATGTGCTGATCATACCTGTTTTTATTGTCCTGATTAATGAAAATTTGTCATTTTAAGTATAATAAATCCTTTCACACAAGAAAAATTTAGCAGTAAAATATAATATACGAGAGTAGCCTCAATTCTATGTTTGTGTGTGTTTTTTTATGTCAATACTTTGGCTTGAACCCCTGGGCAATTGGGGATGGATTTTTACTAATGAAGTCTTGTTGTTCTGTGTATGTTGATGCTAGGGAAGACTATACAATGATGCTCACAGGGTTAGTTGTATTTAAAAATTCATTTTTAATTAAAATATTTTCAACTAACACTGGTGTTTAGAGAATGTAACCCCCATCAAAACAGAACAGAAGCTCATGCATATAATCTTAGTTATTCAGGAGATGGATGACCGAAAATCTCTTACTCTTCCTTTATAATTCTTTTTTAACATAGCATTTAGAGAATAACAGAAAAGATGGTGGAAATTGCAGTAAAAATATCTCATGTTGGTCTTTCCTCCTACTGTTGGTCTTTAGTCCTAATTTACTAATGAAAATTCTGAATTTACCAAATGATAAAAGTTATCTATGCATTATTAGTAAGCTGAGTTTATTTTTACTTTGGTTCTAATGTTTCTCCCCACCTTTGGTCGTGGGGTTTGAACTCAGACTGTGTACTGTCCCTGAACTCTTCAACTCAAGGTTACCACCATACCCTTTGAGCCACAGCACCACTTCTGGTTTTCTAGTAGTTAATTGGAGATAAGAGTCTCTCTTTAGTCCCTGCGCTGGCTTTGAACTGAGATCCTCATATCTCGATCTCCTGAGTAGTTAGGGTTACAGGTGTGAACCACCATGCCTGGCTTCTAATTTATTTTTTAGTTATGTCATTTAGATTTTAGGCTTTTTTTGGTGCGATTATTTTTATTTTTATTTTGTTTTTGAGTAAAAGTTTAACATGGACCTTGCTAGTTGGACTTCTATCTTCTTGCCTACATCTGACCTAATAGCTAGGATTAAAATTGTGCACCATAACACTTGGCTTTCAATAATTTTTCTTTAATGCAAGGTTGCAAAAATGTGATATTGCTTAAAAATAATGTGTCATTTACTTTTTAATAACTATATAAGGAATTCCCTGACATTGGCATTTACAATGTTTAGGGGCTATAATCTCAGAATCACCGGCAAACAAAATCAACAAATGAGATTTCCTTGAACTTTGTACAGCAAAGAAAACAATCCACAGACTGAGGAGACTGCCATTAGAGGAAATGTTTACTAGCTATATTTTTGATAAAAGGTCCATTCCTAAAATATATAGAGACTTGAAAACATCCATAGCTATAACACAAATAACCTGATTTTAAAATGGAAAAAATAGCTGAACAATTTCTCAAAAGAAGGCTTCAAGTAGACAACTGTATTTGGAAAAATGCTCCATACAATAATCATATAAAAACTTCTTAAAGTTACTTTTATGAGAAATAAGATGTAGTCAATGCTTATGATGATATAGAAAAAAGGAAATCTATGTAGACTATGTAAACTAGGAAATCTATGAGACTGCAAGCTAATTCAGCCATTATTGAAAATGACATTAAAAGTATTTTTGTTTTGGTTTTTTTTTGTTTGTTTGTTTGTTTCATTTTTGTTTTTGCCAGTCCTGGAGCTTGAACTCCGGGCCTGAGCTCTGTCCTTGGGCTCTTGAACTTAGGGCCTGACCTCTGTCCTTGGGCTTTCACAAGGCTAAAACTTTACCACTTTAGCCATGGCACTATTTCCAGCTTTTTTTTTCTATGTATATGATATGGAGGAATTGAATCTGGGTTTTCATGCATGCTAGATAAGCAGTCTTAACACTAGGCCATTAAAGTTTCTTGAACACTTAAAATTGATCTACCATATCATCTTACAAATTCATTTGTAAGTATATATTCAAGGGAAAGTAATTTAGGATGTTGAAAAGTCTGCAAAGAAATCACTACATCTAAGTAACAACTTTATTCACAATAGCCAATAAATGAAATCAACCTAACTATTGTAAATATACTTGCAAAGGAAATAATGTCTTTGAAAGAAAGAAGGAAATCGCTGTAATTTGTAACAATATAGATACCAAAGAAAGGCGTTATATTATGTAAGTTAAGCATGAATAGAACCATACTTCATGGCCACATATTTGGGATCCAGAAAATTAAAACTCACAGGACTAAGGGCTTGAATGTAGTTGTCAGATTTTTGGGTATGGAAAAACAAGACAATGTGAAACTGCTGGCTAAGGCAAAAGCTTCAGTTTTTCTGGAGAAATGACCCACATGAATCTTTTGTATTACGTGATTTCCCATTGATTAGGTCTCCAATTTTCTTTCAATTATCATGAAATTCATTCTAGTCCAAAACAGTAAAGATCAGCATTGTTAATCACATCAAAAGTCAATAAATGAATTCATGCTAACTTAGTCTTTTCAATATATATACAAGGATTTTCTAAATTAAAAAGAAAATATATGTGAGAATTTACAATAAAACTCATGTAAATTGCCCTTACAATAAGAACGCAGGGACTGAAAATAAACCTTGAAACGGATTTAGAAACAAGAATATAATCGATTCACTTGGCTATTGGGTGATATAACTAAAACTTTCAAGTAAACAATGAGAACAAAGTACATTTTTAAACAATTATAATTACATATAATTACAAAAATTTGGAAGAATAATATATATGAGGAAGTGTGTGGTAACATGTAAACAAAGTTAACATAAAATCATTCTTCTCAAGATAAATCTTGAATTTTCAGTATTGTGTGGTCATGCACACTTCTTGATCTATCTTACTTATAGATTAACACATGTGCATTAATTTTCCTACATAGCTCTCATTTTACAATACTGTATTACAAACACTAGACAATCTAAAAATGCATTAGGAACCATTTTTAAAACAATGCAGAATTGTGATCAGAGACAAACATAATCTGTTGGGGCCTGAGGCCTGATTCTGGCTCAGCTGCAATTAAAGGGCTTTGTCCAGGCATTTGGTCTTTTGCATACCTCTCTTAAGGCTGTGTACGTGACTCGATTGAACCCCCTGCAGTTTCGCGGGTCTCGCAGCAGCTCAAGTCTCGCGCGCTTTCCTGCACCTGTCCTGCCCACTACCTGAAAGCCCCACCCAGACCCTTAGTGGTAGCACAGGGGCCCTCTTCCTATTGGCTAGCTTCCCAGTGCCCACCTTCTCCTACCCTAACAGTATGTAACTAATTGTCTGACGCAATAAAGGAGGAGAGCATCAGAGAGAACCAGAGATCAGCAGAGATTAGCAGAGAGATCTGATGCGCTTTCATGGTTAACACTGCTTCTGAC
Source organism: Megascapheus bottae (assembly GCF_031878675.1). Classification (NCBI taxonomy): domain Eukaryota; kingdom Metazoa; phylum Chordata; class Mammalia; order Rodentia; family Geomyidae; genus Megascapheus; species Megascapheus bottae. The sequence continues at coordinate 1,069,860 of NC_143529.1, read as the reverse complement.
TCAGCGTGGTTTTTTCTTCCCCGGTGATTGGGGGAGGGCTGGGTCTTCGACACTTACCATCTCGCTCGGCTCCCGGGGGACTACAGGCTGGCCCTGTGTGTCCCTCCCCGTTCCTGTGTTGCTGCCCCAGAGAGGAGCAACAATAATCTGCATTGAATCTTTTCTTTTTTTCATATATTTTTATTGTAATTAATAGAAGGGTTACATTATATTCACCAGATAGAAGGTGCATAACTTCACAAACACTGATACCCTTTCTCATAACATGGTCCCCATTTCCCTACCACTCCCCCCGCTCTTTTTTATTTCCCCCTTCTCTATCCAATTTCAAATAACCAATTAAGCACATATAACATATATCATATAACAAGGTGAAATATTGTAACAATATGATATAACGAAGGGATAGCAAAAGAGATGAGATAACATAGTATATTAAGGACAACAATTACTCATTATGTGGCTTTTGTTTCTTTATCCTGGAGGTCCTTACATTTAGTGTCATACTATTTGGTCTTATGTCTCTAGATTTTGTTCTATTGTAAATCTCTGCTAGGAGAGCCCAAGGTTTCTACTGAATTTGACAAATGAGGGAGACTCTTAGGCCTATGTTCCTTTGAGTCTGGCTTACTTCATTTAATATGATTTTTTCCAAGTCTTTCCATATCCTAACAAATGGGGCAATGTCATTCTTTCTGACAGCAGCATAGAATTCCATTGTGTACAAACAGCACATCTTGTTGATCCACTCATGAACTGAGGGACATCTGGGTTCGTTCCATATCTTTGCTATAGTAAAATGTACTGCAATGAAAATCATTGTGCTAGTGGATTTAGTATGTCCTGGTTCCTGGACAATTGGGTAAATGCCACGTAGTGGAATTACTGGGTCATAGGGGAGCTCTATGTTTAATCTTTTGAGGAACTGCCATAATGCTTTCCGTAGTGGGGTTTGCACTCCCACCTTTTTGTTTGTGGATTCTATGAATTCATCCATTTTTCTTTGAAAAACCTTTATTATGGCCTCCTTTATGGCTTCCCCTTTTTCACATATCACCTTGTTTATGGTTTCCTCTTGTTTAGCTATGGCTTCCTCCCTTATCTTTTCTTATGTTTTCACACTTTTCATTAATGATGTCTATCAATCGCATTTGTATAGCACTTGGAAGACTCTCCTCTAGATTTGCCACTGACTGCTCCATTGCCTGTTTATACTGGGTGGGAGATGCTATTCCTTGATTTGACATTTTTCTTGAGTTTCTTGTTCTGCCCATTTGAAAATGGGAGCAAGATTAATACTAAACAAGATTATATTTTTTCCAGATATAAACAACCTCAACCTTTTTAGCTGGCTTACAGTAGATGTTCACAATTTTAGATTGGTATTATCATTCTCTCTTTCTTTTTGTGCCCTTACATACAAATCTAATACAACCACAGAATACTGAACTATATATTTCAAAGGCAAAAATTATTTATTTTGAAAGACTTTACTATAAAGAAATTATAAATGCTACAAGATATAAATATATTAAACCTGATTTAAATATTATTCAATATTTATATTTTTTTTGCAGCCTTGGAGTTTCAACTTAGGGCCTGGGCACTGTCCTTGAACTTACTCTATCACTTGAGCACAGCACCAGTTCTGGCTTTTTCTGTGTATATGGTTCTCAGGAATTGAACTCTGGGCTTCCTGCATGCCAGACAAGCACTCTACCACGAGGCCTCACTCCAGGCCTCTAGTGTGTACACATTTAAATATCATATAATTTCCTATTCATATTTGTGATTTTAAATATTTAAAATAAAATGAAAATAGTAGAAATAGTAATCACCAAGCTTGTAGGTTGGGTACATGTAGCAGGATATGTGTGAGGATATATATGTATGTATATATGTATGCATATATAATCATTTAATATATGTCTGTTTATGTATGCAGTATGTATCTTATTGTTCTAGATGCAAATGAATGCTTATATAAATGACTGCTGACTTATGGAAATACCTGGCATTTAAGAAATCAAGAATCTGGAGGCAGAACATGGAGCCGAGACAATAGAGATGCTGCCTAGCCCTCTCCCACAAAAAGAGAGAACCAGGGAGTCCCACAAGCCAACTACCTTAAGAAATCCACAACAACAAACTCAAGAAGCAATGGAGAAGGACTCAAACTGGAAAAGAAATCCAGATAAAGCTCACATCCAACTTTCTCAAAGAATTCTGAACACGAGGACCCCTCCCCCACCCTTCACCGCCAGCTCCAAGCTGCAGAGGGCACCGGGCCTCGCAGCCCCGACCAGCACAGAAACCAGCATAGGACCGGGCCAGCAAGCCGCAGAAGCAGCAGAACCCAGGTGCAGAACCAGAACAGCAAGCAGCAGAACCCAGACGTGGACCACAGGTGGCGGCGGAGATCTGAGGGGAGTGAAAGACTCCCCAACACCGTGGAACACCCACAGATGAACACAGAGGAGTGAGTAGCCCAGAGGGTCCCCAAACCAATCAGGAAAGCAGAGCTGGTGCCAAGCTATAGAATTTAACTCAGACCCCTCCACTCCACCCGAGAAAGACCGCCAGGAGCAGGGGGGCAAGAAATTTAGAACCCTGTCCATTCCCTCAACAGCCCCCTCCCCCAGGCCATTGACTGGAGACTGACAGGCAGGCGGCGCAAAAAACCAGCACCCCACCAAAGGGGGCAGAGGTAACCCTGCTAGCACTCGCCCAACAGGATCCTCTCCCAGGCCTTTGCCCTGAGACTGACAGGCGGGCAGACACAAAAACCCAGCACCCAACCAAAGGGGGTGTGGGTGTCCCAGCTCCCACCCACCCAACAGGTTCCTCTCCCAGGCCACTGGGTCTGGAGAGTGGGGGGCGCTGAGACCCTGCCTTACAACAGCAGGTGGGGTATGTGGGAGTCTGGGAACCAGCATCTGTCCCACTCAAATCTTGAGCCAGGCACCCTCCAGCTGGGAATCCTGAGCAAGACAGCACCAAGGGGCCCCCCACAGTCACAGATTCCTGGCCAAAGCGGTGGAAACAAAGCAGGGATCTGAAGGGCCAACCAGTAGCCAAGCTCGCCTTCTGAGAACTGGAAAGGCACAGCTCCACCCTTGGAGACCACATCCTCAGCTGGGCCCCGCCCCTGGGAATAGAGAGGACACCAACTGGCCTCCCTGAGAGTCCCTGGAAACTCCCAAACTCCAGACCCTTGGCCGGGGGCCGCCCCTGAAAGCAGCGCAAGAAAACCAACCATCGGCCCAGCCCACTGAGACTGAAGCGGGCAGACCCATCCCATGGCCAACTGTGAGGCCACTGGTTTGGCTGAGACATAGTCGTACAGCAGCACACAGCCTCTGAGAACAGGCAGAACACCTACAAAAACTGCAAACTCTGACCTAGTCAGCAGAGGAATCAAGTTGGCTGAGAACCACCAGTCCCAATCCAAGTAAAGACCGCTACATCCCGGCCACAGAGCGAACTACAACAAGACTTCTCAATGCCAACAAGAGCACAAAGATGAATTACGACATACATAAATAATCAAAGTACCACACAAAGCTCAAAGGGAAACTAGAGCGAAGGGACGAGAGAGATGTCACCATCCTAAGAAATGACACCTGAAGAGACACGAAATATGACCCAAATCAAGGAGCTGATTTTGGAAATGAAGGCTGAATTCCAAAAACAAAAGCTAGAAATTTCCAAGGAACTCTTCAAATTCAAAAGAGAAGTGGAAGAAAAAGTTCAATACCTTCTTAGCAGACATGATTAGCTCAGTGTCCACACTTCAAGCAAAAATGGAGGCATTAAGCAGCAGATTGACTGAGATGGAGAATAGAACATCAGGAACGGAAGATAAAACACAAGAGCTGGAACAGAGAATCGCCACCTTGGAAAAATCAGTCAGAATCCACCAGAGAGAACTCCAGGAACTGGCAGATGCAGCAAAGACGTCTAATGTTTGCATAATAGGGATTGATGAGGGCGCAGAATTTCAGGACAAAGGAATGCAACCCTTATTCACCAAAATCATAGTGGAGAACTTCCCCAACCTCAAAAGGGAAAATACTCACATTGTTGAAGGTTTCAGGACTCCAAACAGGCAAGATCCTAGAAGGAACTCATCTAGACATATCATAGTAAAGACACTAGACCTGAATACCAAGGAATTGATCTTAAATGCTGCATAAACAAAGAAAGAGCTTTACTACAATGGGAAAAAAATTTGAATCACAGCAAACTCTAAATGCAAGAAAAGCTTGGAAAAACATCATTGATGTCCTGAAGACCTACAACTGCCAACCCAGACTGATATATCCAGCAAAACTAGCATTTACATTTGAAGGAGAAATAAGAATATTTCACTCCAAAGAGAAGCTTTATGAATACGTGCACACTAAACCAGCATTACAAAAATATTAATTAATCGAGAACAAATTGTAGAACATCAAGAACCCCCATATAATTTAGTGAATAAATATAATTCACTAAACACAAAAGCAGAAAAAAAAAGAGAGAGAAAGAAACTTAGAAGTAAAAGTAAATAATGACAATGAACACGGACCACTTCTCTATAATTTCCCTAAATCTGAATGGGCTGAACAATCCAATCAAAAGAAACAGAGCAGCAGACTGGATTAAGAAACACCGCCCATCCATATGTTGCCTCCAAGAGACACACCTCACTGCCAAAGACAGAAACAAATTCCAAGTGAAAGGATGGAAACGAATTTTCCACTCCAATGCACCGCGCAAAAAAGCAGGAGTAGCAATCTTAATCTCTGATAAAATTAACTTCTCAGTAAAATCAGTACATAAAGATAGAGACAGCCATTACATATTAGTAAAGGGTACAATCCATGCCCATAATATTACAGTTATAAACATTTACTCCCCCAACACGGGAGCACCCAAATTCGTCAAACAAACTCTCTCAGAATTACAGAACAAGATAGACTCAAACACAATCATGATGGGAGACCTCAATACACCACTCTCAACAAATGACAGATCAACTCAACAAAAGTTAAGCAAAGACACCATCGACTTAAACGACACTATAGCCCACCTGGGCTTAACAGACATACACAGAGTCTTCCACCCAAGGGCGAAACTTTTTACATTTTTCTCAGCAGCACATGGAGCACACTCCAAAATAGATCATAAAATAGTTCATACAGAAAACGTAAGCAGATACAAGAGCACTGATATAATCCCATGCATTCTATCACCATAGTGGAGTCAGACTAATTCTAAACAACGCAGTCAAAGTTAAAAAAAAAATTCAATCACGTAGAAACTGAACAACACACTTCTGAATAACTCCTGGGCAACAGATCAGATCAGAAATGAAATTAAAAACTTCCTTGAATGTAATGACAATCAAGAAACATCACAAAGGAACCTATGGGACACAGCAAAGGCAGTTCTAAGAGGCAAATTTATTGCACTAGGAGCCCATATTAAAAAGACAGAAGAAGAGCATGTAAATAACCTAAAAAAAACCCTAAAACACCTAGAGGAGCAAGAAAATGTTAACTCTAAAACAACTAGAAAGACAGATATAACAAAAATAAAATCAGAAATATCAGAGATTGAAATAAGATCTACTATACAAAAAATTGATAAATCAAAAAGTTGGTTCTTTGAAAGAGTCAACAAAATAGACAGACCCCTGGCAAGATTAATCAAAAAAAAGGAAAGGGGAGACTCAAATAATCAAGATTAGAGACCCCACGGGAACAATTACAACTGATTCCCAAGAAATTCAGTCCATAATGAATAGTTACTACCAGGACCTATATTCAAAGAAACAAGAAAATCTAGTGGAAATGGATGATTTCTGAAATAAATATAGGCTACCCACACTGAACAACGATGTGGTAAACAAATTGAACAAACCAATCTCTTACAATGAAATTGTGGAAGCAATCAGGGAAATGCCAACCAAAAAGAGCCCAGGTCCAGATGGATTCACTGCGGAATTCTACAAGACATTTAAAGATGAAATAACACCTATACTCTTGAAACTCTTCTGAGAAATAGAAACAGAAGGAGCAATATCAGACTCATTTTATGAAGCTAATATTACTCTCATCCCCAAACCAGGGAAAGACCCAACAAAAAAAGAAAACTACAGACCTATCTCTCTAATGAACACAGATGCAAAACGCCTCAATAAAATATTGGCCAACAGAATCCAGGAACAAATTTAAAAAATCATGCACTATGATCAAGTAGGCTTCATCCCACAGACGCAAGACTGATTTAACATTTGCAAATCAATCAATGTAATATATCACATCAGTAGAGCTAAGGATAAGAATCATATAATTTCTCTGGATGCAGAGAAGGCATTTGACAAAATACAACATCCATTCATATTGAAAGCACTAGAAAAAAATAGAAATAAGAGGTACATTCCTCAAAATAGTGAAAGCAATATATGAAAAACCTACAGCCAGTATTATACTAAACAGTGAAAGACTGGAACCATTCACCTTAAAATCAGGAAGTAGACAGGGATGCCCACTCTCTCCACTCCTCTTCAATATAGTGCTGGAACCCTTAGCCAGAGCAATAAGGCAAGAAAAGGACAACAAAGGGATCCACATAGGGAAAGAAGAAATTAAACTATCCCTATTCGCAGATGACATGATCCTCTACTTGAGTGACCCAACAAACTCCACTCCCAAACTTCTAGAATTAATAAACTACTTTAGCAAAGTGGCAGGATACAAAATTAACATTCAGAGGTCAGTAGCCTTCTTGTATACCAACAATACACAAACAGAAGGCCAAATCAAGAAAATGATCCAATTCGCAATGGCCCCCAAGAGAATAAAATACTTAGGAATATACTTAACCAAAGATGTAAAGGAATTATTCAATGAAAACTATAAAAGCCTAATGAAAGAAATTAAAGAGGACACTAGGAAATGGAAAGACATCCCATGCTCATGGCTAGGGAGAACCAACATAGTGAAAATGGCTATACTGCCAAAATTGATATACAAATTCAATGCAATCCCCATCAAAATCCCAAAGACATTCTTTATGGAAATTGAAGATATAATCCAAAGATTCATATGAAACAAGAAAAGACCTAGAATAGCCAAAACAATTCTAGGCAAAAAGAGCAATGCTGGTGGTATTACAATACCAGACTTCAAACTCTACTATAGAGCCATAATAACAAAAACTGCTTGGTATTGGCACAAAAACAGACCAGAAGATCAGTGGAACAGAATAAAAGACCCAGAAATAGAACCACATACCTATAATCAACTAGTATTTGACAAAGGAGCCAAAGATATACAGTGGAACAAACACAGCCTATTCAATTATTGGTGCTGGCAAAACTGGACAGCCACATGCAGAAAACTAAAAATTGACCCTAGCCTGTTGCCATGCACAAGCATTAACTCAAAGTGAATCAAATGTCAGACCGGAAACCGTGAAACTGCTACATGATAAAGTAGGAGAGACACTGGAACTCGTAGGCATAGGCAAAAGATTCCTGAACAGAATCCCAGGGTCACAACAGATTGGAGAGAGACTCGATAAATGGGACTACCTAAAAATAAAAAGTTTCTGTACAGATAAAAACATAGTTGCAAAAGTAGAGAGACAGCCAACCAACTGGGAAAAGATATTCACCAACAATACATCTGACAAATGCTTAATATCCAGTATCTACAGGGAACTCAAGAAACTAATCCCCCCCAAACCCAATAAACCATTCACTAAATGGGCAAGGGAACTAAAGAGAGACTTATCAAAAGAAGAGATTAAAATGGCAGAAAAGCATATGAGAAAATATTCATCATCCATGGTCATAAAGGGAATGCAAATAAAAGCAACCCTAAGACACCACCTTACCCCAACAAGAATGGCCAAGATTTTGAACTCAGACAGTGACAGTTGCTGGTGGGGTTGTGGAGAAAAAGGAACCCTACTACACTGCTGGTGGGAATGCAGACTAGTTCAGCCACTCTGGAAAGCAGTGTGGAGGTTCCTTAAAGAACTGAAAATAGACCTTCCCTACGATCCCACCATACCACTTCTGGGCTTCTGTCCTGAACATCATGACCCAGGGTATTACAAGGACACCTGCTCAGTTATGTTCATCTCTGCACTATTCACAATAGTCAGGCAATGGAAACAATGCAGATGCCCTACTGCAGATGAATGGATACAGAAAATGTGGTATATATGCACAATGGAATTCTACATAGTCAACAGACAAGATAAAATAATGGCATTCGCAGGGAAATGGATGAACCTAGAGCGAATCATGTTAAGTGAGACAAGTCAAGACCTAAGGAACAAAAGGCTCATGGTATCCCTAATATGTGGCTATTAAATTCAAAGAGTACAAGAGCGAGGACTCAATAACTGCATACCCAAAGCTATGAACATGGTAATGGAAATATAAACATAACTATATAGACATAAAAACCTATGACTCTATAGACATAATATTTTATTTCTTAAATTAATATGTTTCTATGACATACAAACATTTAGCCTAATTTTGATTAAATTCTAAATACTAAGTCCCAGTGATTGTAAATAGAGATTCCCTCCTTGAACACTTGTTTGTTAAACTTGTCATTTAAAATATGATGTAAAAATCAACATTAATAAATTCTTTAAAAAATGCTAAAAAGTCATAAAATGAAAATCAGAAGGGCAAATGAATCTGTCTAATTCATGGTTTTCCATGGAATTTCAAAACCAGATAAACTTGAATTAAAAATGCCAACTTTCTGGGCCGGGAGTTTGGCTTAGTGGTAGAGTGCTTGCCTAGCATGCACGAAGACCCAGGTTCGATTCCTCGGTACCACGTACGCAGAAAAAAGCCAGAAATGGTGCTGAGGCTCAAGTGGTAGAACTCTAGCTTTGAGAAAATCCAAGGACAGTGCTCAGGCTCTGAGCTCAAGCCCAGCACTGGCAAAAAAATGCCAACTTTCATTTGCAGGGAAGTGGATGAATCTAGAGCAAATCATGTTGAATGAGACAAGTCAAGACCAATGGAACAATAGACACATGGTATCCTTTATATGTGGCTATTAGATCCAAACAGTACAAGAGCGAGGACTCAATAACTGCATACCCAATGCTAGGGACATGGTATGGGAAATATAAACACAACTACCTAGACATAAAAACTTATGACTCTATAGACATAATATTTTATTACACAGATTAATATGTATCTATGATATACAAACCCTTAGCCTAATTTTGACTGTGTTCTAAAAACTACGTGCCAGTGATTGTATATACAGATTCCCTTTTTGAATACTTGTTAAACACATCATTTGAAATATGATGTAAAAATTAATGATAATAAATTCTTTAATAAAAAAGAAAAGAAAGAAACCTCCAACCCAGAAAAAAAAATCAAGAATCTCATCCATGATGTTTTATCTCTGTTAATATTTCCTCATTTACATAATAGTAAACTTAACTTTTAAAACCTTTTGGTCTTTCTCATTAGTAAATTTGAGATCCCAAAAATTAATTTGTTCATGACACATAATGCTTAGGGGTATTTTGGAAATTTATTTTTGCAGGATAATTGCTTGCATTTATATCACAAAATCAATTCAGAAAAGTAATGTCTGTAAAAAGAGATGGGCTATCAAAGAGTATATTTTCTTTATAAAAATTGTTAAGAATGCAGTAGAATACTTTTGAAAGGTACAGGGGTGTAGTGTAAGGTGTGAACTACGGATTAATATCAACAAGAACCAATAAATGCAAGAATTTTTTCTCTTAGAAATTGTATGGATTCTAGATACTCAGAAGGCTGAAATCTGAGATAGCAGTTCAAATGTATCTCCATCAGAAAAGTCAGTAAAACACTGTCTCTAATAAATTAGCAAAAATCTAGATGTGGAGATGTGGCTTAAGTAGTAGAGCACAAGCCTTGAACAAATGAAGCTAAGGGACAGATTCTTTGCCCTGAGTTCAAACCACAGAAATGGCAAAAAGAAAAGAAAAGAAAAAACATGGAAAGAGATTTTGCATTTATCTGTATTGTAAATCTCAAAAGAACTTTTTCACATATATTTAAGGTAAGTTTAATTTTTCTCTTAAGATATTTATGTCAATCCTATTTATCATTTATTTTCCTGAGGTCTTTGTGAAATATAAACACTAAGGCATATAAAACAAAAAGGAATATAAAACACTAAGGCATACAGATAAAGTGTGCTGTTACTTTCTATTCATTACATAGGCAATAATAGCAATTGTACATTTTCACGTTAGATTTGTAGTTATGGTTCAGACAAACTCACCTTAGGAGGTGAACTATGACTAAATATAATGAGTACTGGCACTGGAAATGAGCAACATTTATTTCTTCAAAATATGGAAATTCCATGTTTTAGAAAAAACATGTAGGGAAAATAAAAGATGAGATGTGGGTGATATGACTTGTATACTTAAAACTGTGATGTAACAACATTTTTCACACTTTACTCTTCCCTCTCATTCTTCCACCTTGAGCTCTTGATTCCTTCAAAACTTTTGCAATCACCTCTAAATATACACACATTAATGCAAGTGTGTATTTTTTTTGGTAACTGGCTTCCAAGGCCCTCTATTATTCATTCATAGACCTTTAGCCTTTGGCTTCCAAAAATATTTTAGAGTATGTCAGTTAGACAAACTGTTTGGAATGATAAATTATGAGTTAAATGAAGTGTGAAATGTTTAATCCATGAATCCATGATGTGCACAAAAGCTACTTTCCAATGTGTTGCTATTTTTAAAATTCCTGAAAATAAATACATTTTTTCTAATAGGTTGTGCATATTCTGAGGTCCATTGTCTTTAATTGAATAATTCATTGTACATTCCCTATGATATCCTAATAGATGATGAAACCAGAAAACAAGATCAGCCATCATGGGTGAAATATTTAATAAGCAGGAGCCTTTCCTTTTCCAGATTCCACACCCACCACTTATCCTACAATTCCATTGATTTCAGCACAATTAATGATAATTGACTTACAGGATAAAATAATTTCACCAAGGATATATATCATCATTCTATTTTTTTTTTTGCTAGTCACGGGGCTTGAGCTCAGGGCCTGAGCACTGTCTTGGGCTTTTCTCAAGGTTAGCACTCTGCCATTTGAGCCACTTCACCACTTCCAGCTTTTTCTAAGTATGTGGTACCGAGGAATCAAACCCAGGTCTTTGTGCATGCTAGGCAAGCACTCTACCACTAGGCTAAACTCCTGGCCCATCATCATCCTATTTTTAAGACCAAGATATAGTACAATAAATTAAATTTCTGTGATCTAAGTATATATATATATATATTTACAATATCTTTTAATTCAATCTTTCTGTATGGTTTATATACATTGGAGATAAATAGAACAGTGAAAAATTCAAAATAATTCTATCAGAATTATTGAATTACAGGACTCTTGCTCTCAGGCTAAAGATTTGTCAGCCTAGGAACAATATAAATGGAAAAAAATGGAATCTAGTAACTGGCAGAAAAATGGGAAACTTAAATAAAAATCTATTTTAGTGCCTATGTTGACTTATTAGATCCAATAAGACCTACATTGCTCCTTTTGTGTAAATGGTTTTTTCTTTGTTCCCCACAACTATTATAAGAATGTTTCAGCAACATACAAAAAATCATTATATATCCCCCCAGGCCTTGTATAGTCCTGTTCTATACTTTTTCTCATAACACTTTATTCTCTAAGACCAACATTTTCAATCTCAATTGTGTTCTAGTTTAGATAATAAAATACATGAACGGAATATTCATTTAACTTTCTTGTTCCTAAAGATATCCAGTCCAGCCATCACATACATGTAATGGGAAATACTGATCGGTGACTTCCTAAGTGACCATTTCATCACAGTTTTGCTCAGTAACAGACAATTGAGCATAAAGACCCAGCTGGAGCAGTGGAGTCTAATGCATGAAGTTTTTCATACTAAAGAAAGTAATAGAAATCCTTTTTTTTTTTTTAGGTCTGGCAAGTGAATTATCAGTATTTTAGTGTAAAGTTGCTAGTGGCCATGCTCCTTAGGAGAAAGCAGATGAGAGATCATGTAGGTCCCAAGGGTGAATTTTGTAGTTTTGCTTCATGGATTCTGTCATGTATGTTTCTTTTTTTTTATCGTCTTGAAGAGAATAAGTCTTATTTTCTAAAGATAAATGAAACTTGCCTTCAGGTAAGAAGCAAATAAAACAGACCATTACTCTAATTTTGATAGCAGGATTGTTCGGGAGTACTTAAAATACATGACTAAAATAAAATAAAAACTGAGGGGTTTTTTTTTGTTGTTGTTGTTATTTTGTTTTGGTCATGGGGCTTGAACTCTGGGCCTGGGCGTTGTCCCTGAGTTCTTCAGCTTAAGGCTATCATCCTACCTCTTGAGCCATAGCACTGCTTCTGGTCTTCTGTTGGTTAATTGGAGATAAGAGTCTCACAGACTTTAGTACACAGGCTGGCTTTGAACTGTGATCCTCAAATCTCAGTCTCCTGAGCAGCTAGGATTACTGGCAAGAGCCAGCAGGCCCAGCTAAAAGAATTTTTTTAGCCAGCCTGATTTTTTTTTCAGGGAAGAATTTCAATACCTCTATTGTTCTGACACCAGTAAAGTTAATCTTATAATACTGATTTGTTTTCCTATCTAACAAATCTTGTTCTATTGTTTGAGAGAGTTTAAAATCAAAGAAATTTGTTGAGAGAAATGTTAGAAATTATTATATGAAAGTTTGTAATTTTAGAGAAAACAAGAAATGACTCCATGACAAAAAATAATTCTTGTATGTCTGCTATATTAAATACCACTTTATTTCCATTTTGTCTCAACCCTTACTTGGAAGGCAGTGACTAGGAGTAGCTGACAATATGAATGAATTCATTCTTTGAATGTGACAATCCCTTTCCCCAATGGCTTTATAATAATGACATCCAGCTTTTACTAAGCACCACAGTAAGGGTTAGTCTTTTAACTTTTTTTCTTATTTAATCTCTACCACAGCTTTTTTTTTGGGGGGGGGGGGAAGGGGGTGAGTAGAAGTATATGCCCTGTTGTAATCATCTATGGAGTTTGTAAAAGTCCCCAAATAATTTAATAATAGTTATGTGATGTTTATGTTAAAAATCTCACTTTTTACTTTATAGTTTTCTAAGTCATAGAAACTGTTCTATAGATCCAGAAAAGAATTAAATAACTAAAGCATAGCTCCTGTTATTTACCCAAAATCATGTTATCTGTTACAGATCACAGCTTTCATCCAGATTCTGATAAACTAATTCTGAATCTACAACTGGTTAATAGAAAAGCCTTCTATTATGAAGAAATAATACCTTATAATTGTGTTTTACTTCCTTCCTGAAGAAGTAAAAGGAATACACTGAGCTATTGAATCTCATGGTAACTGGTGAGAACTATTGTAGGAGATGGTGGGCTGTATTAATTTTCTTCTTGCATTTAAGGAGACAGGAAATTTCTGTTCAAAATCTCTGCAGTGAGAGTAAGTATAGACAATCACACAGTCTTCTAGCTTAATAAAAGGTATTCTCCTCAATAAATTTTACTTTTACCCCTTGTTATTAAAATAGAGGAAGAGTATTGGGAAAACATCAAAGTCGCATAATTACATTCATATTTCAGCTCTGGATAAGAACAAACCAGACACCTCTCGATAACAGAAAAACAATAAATAATATACTTAACATAGTTATTCCTCCTTTGAATTTTTAGTAGGTTCTGTGTGTGTGTGTGTGTGTGTGTGTGTGTGTGTGTGTATGTGTGTGTGATGGGACTTGAACCAGGGACTGAGCAGTCAGTGTCTCTGAGAATTTTTGCTTCAGGCTTACACTCAACCACATGGAGCTACAGCTCTACTTTTGGTTTTCTGGTTGATTACATAGAGACAAGAGTTTCATGAATTTTGCTCAGGCTGATTTTTATCCATGATCCTCAAATCTAAGCCTCCTAAGTAGTTAAGGTTACAGGCATGAGCCTCCAGTGCCCTGGTACAAAATGTTTTCAAAATATAAATTACACATTACCCCAGGTCAATTTCCATCAATCCATCAGTAGTTTTGTTCACCAAAGACATTTTCATTGTGGTGTTAATTAATAATTTATCATCACACAGCCAAATGATTCCCAATTATGGGAGCCTTTTATACATCATGTTTGCAATAAAAGGACACACAGCTACTGTAGCATAAATGTAGCTATTGAGAGTGTTGCAGATTGAATTTGCTGAGGGAAATGTCTGTACAGATTTGGTTTCTGGTAGAATTTGTTGATTAGGGACCAGCATCTAGATATAAGATAAAAAGAGAAGAGCTGAGCAGTTGTTGAGATACACTACAGTTTCATTTAGAGAAGCTCTGAAGCTGAAATCATCTGTCTGCATTGCCTAGTAGCAACATTCATCAATCATTGTCTCTCAGCCACCTATGAAGGGCTTGACCTAAGTATATCTTCTCTCCGCATCATTTAATGCATAGTCTATGCTTTTTGCACTGATTTGCAATGCTACTTTTAATATGCATAAGTTGATGTGTGTGTGTTTCCATCATTAGTTCACAGAAAACTATAGTTTTCTGTATAAAATTTTTGTCTTTTTAAGTTCTAAAGAAAATCAATTCTTGAATTATCCAAATAAATTCACAGTGAAACCAATAACCAGTGTAACTCGTAGTATTTATACTTAAACAAAATACAAAACTCTAACCTGAAAACCCAGCTTCAGAGTGGATGCCAAGGATAAAGAGTACAATATTTAAATGACACTTCTTTTAAAATCTCACATTTATATAACTATATTTTCTATCCCTGAACCTATTAAATGTCTGAAATCTAATGATATATTTATTCTACTTCTCTAACTCCATTCCAACTGCAACTTTTGTACATTTAGTAGTACCATACAAGTTGATATTACTCATAATATATTTTTTAAAAAGTTCTGGATCTTTAGGAAGCTAAGGAAATCTGATTGACAGGGACTGATGTCTACCAGCCATTTACTCAGCTATCAGTAGAATGTTGCAATACACGGTTGATTAAAAATGTTAATTGGGGTCAAAAATAACATAACATATTTGAACTCAAAAATAAATTCTCAGTGTTTCATTATGGAAATAACTCTATTAGTCTAACCTTTAAGGAGACTCTCAGAAGTTTTACTGTTTAATGGTAATAATTTGAAATAGACTTCCTCTTTTTGCACCTGTCAACATCTTCCTGGAAGTCTAAAAGCAATTATTTGATCAGAGACAATCAAATATGCAGGTAAAACATCATGGGAATTGCTTTGGCTGAGTTTTTGCCAGAGGCATAAATGGGCACGTTTGTATCTTTTGCAAATTTATCGAGAAACAAATTCATATATTAAGTAAATGTTAGTGCTTCTAAGTCACCAAGTACTACTGCATTCATTTGCTAGCAACAATCATTGGCAATCGCAAGCTCATTCTATTATTAACATTTATTTTTTTATATCACACTTCACATAACCTATGCTTGTGTATACATATAAATGTATCCAGCCAGGAACATGGCCTAGTGGTAGAGGGCTTGCCTAGCATGCAAGAAGCACTGGGTTTGATTCTTCAGTATCACATATACAGAAAAAGCCAGAGTGGTGTTATGACTCAAGTGATAGATAGAACACTAGCCTTGAGAAAAAGCCCAAAGACAATTTCCAGTCCCTGAGTTCAAGCCCCAGGACTGGAAAAATAAGTAAATAAATAATTAAAAGTACTCATTTAAGGTATACTTGTGCAATTAGTATTTGTAAAAAAAAATGTATTTTGGGGGCTGGGAGTTTGGCCCAGAGTTAGCATGCACAAAGATCCAGGTTCGATTACTCAGTATCACATACATAGAAAAAGATAGAAATGGTGCTGTGGCTCAAGTTGCAGAATGCTTGCTAGCTTTGAGGAAAAAGCCCAGGGACAGTGCTCAGGCCCTGAGTTCAAGCCCCCGGACTGGCAAAAAAATGCATTTTTGAATATACAATATGGCATTAAAACTGTAAATATCAATCATTAATGATAATCCTGCCATTGATTAATTCTTCTTTTTGTTTCAAATCTGTATATAAGAAAGTCACAATATTTGGTACAGTGAAAATAGCTGGAAAATGTATTTAACTCTGGGGTACAGTTTGCCCAGTATAAAATTGAGACAGGCCAGGCATGGTTGCTCATACCTGTAATCCTAACTACTCAGGAGCAGAGATCTGAGATCAAGGTCAAAGCCAGCCCAGGAACAAAAGGACCTGAGACTCTTATCTCCAATTAACCTCTAGAAAAGAGAAGTGGGGCTTGAATCAAGGTTAGGGTGTTAGCCTTGAACTGAAGGGCTCTGGGACAATGCCCAGGCCCAAGGTTAGAGTGGTAGCCTTGAGCTGAAGAGTTCAGGCCGAGTTCAAGCCTCATGACCCACAAAAAAGTGGAGACAGTATTAATATATACCACATATAGTCACTGTGAGGAGTTTATGCCAAAAATGTAATTTCTATAAAATATTGTTAACTCATATCATTAAATCAAGAATGACAAAATCATCTGAGTGGTGATTTCAGAGATTTATATACAGAAGCACTGGCATTGATACAAAACAGTTGTCATGATTTATTCAAGTAGTTACTACTAATTAATCATCTTTAAAATTCCCTAGTATAGCAATACATAATGTATTCAAATAAACCATATTTGTGTACATCCTTACATCCTAAAAAACCTACAAAACTTCGTATATACCAACATCTGTCTACTCCATTTATAAAATTTCCCTAATCATTCAGCTCCATGATAGTTGATAATTATGATTTTGAAAGAAATTGACGTCAAGGGTGTTACTAAAGTGTTTATATACTCCGGACAATAAATGGAGGTACAACTTAAACTGTTTCTTTTTACAGAAATCCTATAGTAGAACTGTGAAGATTTTCACAAAGGAAAATAAAGCCCAACTCTGTCATTGTACAACAGATTTCATTATCTTTATATAAACTCCACCTAGTCACTGAGTTGCAACTGTAATACCAAAAGACATAGTTTAGCAATATTATTTTTGAGCAAAATGTTATGTCATTCACAAAAATAAACTCAATCTTTCAAGGATTATTAATTATCATTAATAGTCAGATGTGTTTATGAAATACTATTATGATTCAAGTTTTGTAAGCCTATTAATCACTAGTCCTTTTAATATTAAAAACTATATGAGTTGACTGATACTTCAATGCTCTGAAATGTGCTATTCTGAAAACTGTGATCTTCAAAAGTTGCTAAATATTAGAGATTGTTTGATGTTTTTAAGAGTTGATTTTTCTGTACAGCCATAATTCTGCAGTAGACTCAAAAGGTCTAGGATAAAGTTTGGGGTCTGCATCTTTCCTTGTCAAACTCACTAATTGTTGTTCTGCTGAAGGCAGACTCTACGACACAGAGAATGTTGTAATCGTTCCATTCAACAGCTCAACTAAGGAAGAAGAAACTGGAGTATATATAGGAACATATGTAGGCATTTGATGGATAGTAAACTGAAATTATAGCGTGTGACATAAAATGTCTCTCCAACTTAGATAAAAGTCATATTAAGTGAAGTAAGCCAGACTCAAAGGAACATAGGCTCAATGGTTTCCCTCATTTGTCATAATCAGTATAAACCTTGCGCTTTCCCAGCAGAGATTTACAATAGAACAAAACCTAGATACATAAGGCCATATAGTATGATGCTAAACAAAAGGACCTCCAGGATATAGAAACAAAAGCCATATAATGAGTGTGTTGTCCTTAATGCACTATGTTATCTCTCATCTCTTTTGCTGTTCCTTGGTTATCCCATATTGTTACAGTATTTCACCTTGTTATCTGATATATTGTATATGCTTATTGGTTATTTGAAATAGGATAGGGAAGGAGAGAAAAAAAGATGAGGGGCAGGGTTGGCGGGAGGGAAATGGGGACCAAGACATGAGAAAGGGTAACAATGTTTGTGAAGTCATGCACCTTCTATCTGGTGATTATAATGTAACCCTTGTATTAATTACAATAACATATATGGAAAAATAAAATAAAATGTCACTCTATCAAAATATTATTCCACTGGGTCTGTGATGCTTTCTTAGAAAAGAGATCCACTTTGAAAATGAAAGGTGGCATGAGTTTGGGGTAGTCAGTGACACTCAATATTCCCGAGGTTACAAGAAAAGATTCATTTCTTTTTCTTTTTCTTTTTTTTTTTTTGCAAGTCCTGGGCTTCAGCTCAGGGCATGAGCATAGTCCTTGGGCTTTCTCAAAGTCAGAGCTCTACACTTGAGCCACAGCACCACTTCTGGCTTTTTTCTATGTATGTGGGACAGAGGAATCAAACCTGGGTCTTCCTGCATGCTAGGCAAGCACTCTACCAGTAGGCCAAACTCTCGGTCCCGAAAAGATTCATTTTTTATTCATAATGTATCAACACAAGGGTCTTTGCTCTTGCAAATGGAGTTAGGACAATGGTATGGTCACTTTTGCATGTTATGATAATGCCTATATCAGAGCAAAGAAAAAGGCTCTGTGTTTTTGCTTAGGCAAAATATAATCAAAACATCTTTGAGATTCCACCTCACTCTAGTTAGAATGGCCATTATCAAGGAATCTAATAACAACAGATTCGGGTGGAGATGTGGCCAGGAAGGATCAATACTACACTGCTGGTGGGAATGTAAATCCATTCAACTACTCTGGAAAGCAGAATGGCAAATCCTCAAAAGACTATAAATGTAGAGCTCCCCTATGACCCAGCAATCCCACTCCTTGGCATTACCCAAATGTCCATAAACAAGGACATACTAAAGCCATTAGCACAGTGATGTTCATTGCAGCATTATCTAACATAGCCAAGATACAAACCAACCCAGATGCCCCTCAGTAGAAGATTGGACTAAGAAGACGTGGTACTTAAACACAATGGAATTCTATGCTGCCATCAGAAAGAATGACATCGCCCCATTCATAAAAATGGAAAGACTTGGAAAAAATAATATTAAGTGAAGTAAGCCAGACCCAAAGGAGCACAGGGTCAATGGTTTCCCTCATTTGTAATAATTACATATCTAGGATTCTCATAGCAGAGGATCACAGTAGCTCAAAAGCTATATACATATGGTCATATAGAATGAGACTAAATAAAATGAACTCTAGGATATGGAAGCAAGAGGTTTATCTTTGTGACTGTTGTTCTTAATATACTATGTGACACTATTTCTTTTCTCTATTTTTCTACTTACAGTTAATCTAGTGTGGTTACTGTGTCTGACATTGTTGCCTGGTATATTATATATACATTTATTTGTTTATTTGAAATAGGAATGGAAGGAGGAAAACAAGATGATTAGGAGAGGATGAGACAAAAACACGAGAAGGGGTATCAAGGTTTGAGTAAGTAATGTACCCATTACCTGAAGAATGTAACTGTAACCCCTCTATACATTATCCAGACAATAAAATACAATTTTAAAAAACATACTAGGTTCTGATTTGACAGTTACATTCTTGTGACTTTGACAATTAAATTCGTATGAGTTTTTAAGCGAGCCATTTGGAAGTAGCCACTCTGAGCCTACTGTAAGTGGGAAGAAGTTGGGGGGAAAATTCTGAAAACTGTAACCATCAACACAAATGCCCAGATTTTCTTTTGAGAACTGCTATGGAGACTTATTTCTGATCACCACTGGACACTGTGACAAAGGAAAGTCTACATGTGAAAGTTCTATGCATTTGCTGATCAGGCATCAGCAGCCAGTCTGTTCTGACAGATGGGGACAAATGTAAAATTTGCTGAAATGTTAGAGGGAAACTCTAATCATTGAAAGATCTTCTGCATCATATTGACAGAGAAATTTATCCTTTTCACTAACTTTCTACAAGATGATTTATTTTCCGGCCAGTGTGCTTCACTGGTTTTTCAGTAAACAAAATCCATCATCCCCAACTTCCTTTTGACTAGTTAAATTAGAATTTTCTTACTGTCTCTAATTAGACAAATATAAGAAAAGAAAAGAAGTCATATTTTTCCTTTGCCCCATAGTCACTCAACACCAACGAAAACAAACTATGCTCAGACATTGGAAAACAAAAGCTTTTAACCTCAAGCAATGTATCTTCCCATTCTAGCACTACTTCTAATATTCTCTCACTTAATTTTTGTAATATTCATTTATATTTTATAGAAAGATTTTATCTTCATCTTTAAGAAACATTTACTCATAGTTTTGTTTTTATAATACCTGCCACGATACTGTTCTCATAAGAACAATAAGAATACAGAATAGCAACATGGGAGGGGGTAACAATATTCAAGAAGTAATATAATCACTATCTTATGTATATAACTGTAACCACTATGGAAAGCAGTATGGAGATTCCTCAAAAGACTAAATGTAGAGCTCCCATATGACCCAGCAATCCTACTCCTGGACAATGATCCAACTGACTACAAACCAGGGCCCACTAAAGCCATCAGCACAACTGTTTGTCGCAGCATTGTTTACTATAGTCAAGGTATGGAATCAACCCACATGCCCTTCAGTGGACAAAGAGATAATGAAAAGTCACCAATGGGGGATTTCTTAGGAGAGGATCACAGAGGCTCATTAGCTATATGAACATGATCATATAAAGTAAGCTCCAGACATAGAGGGAAGGAAGATGGCGCCGAGACAACAGGGACACAGACTAGCTCTCTCTGACAAAAAGAGAGAACCAGGGAGTCCCATGAGCCAACTACCTTAAGAAATCCACAACAACAAACTCAAAAAGCAATGGAGAAGGACTCAAACAAGAAAAGAAATCCAGATAAAGCTCACATCCAACTTTCTCAAAGAATTCCGAACGTGAAGACCCCTCCCCCACCTCTAGCCGCTGGATCCAAGCCACGAAAGCCGCAGAAAGCCACGAAAAGTGGCAGCTGGCATCGGACCAAGCCGCGAAAAGCAGCTTGAGCGGGTGCCGGCTCCTGGCTGGGAAAGCGGGGGCGGGCGCCGGATCTAATCCATGAAAAGCAGCGGCAGTGGAGGGCGCCAGGCTGGGAGCCCAACAGCTGCAGAAACCAGCACAGAACCAGGCCATCGAACAGCGGAAGCAGCGGAACCCAGACGCAGAACCAGAACAGCAAGCAGCGGAACCCAGACGCAGAACACAGGCGGCAGAGACCCGAGGGGAGTGAAAGACCCCACCATCCTGGAGCACTTGAAGATGGATGCAGAGGTGTGAGTAATACAGCGCATCCCCAAACACATCGGGAAAGCGGAGCAGGTGCCAAGCAAGAGAACTTAACTCAGACCCCAACACCCCGCCCGAGAAAGACTGGCGGGAGCAGGGGGGCAAGGAATTTAGAATCCTGTCCCTTCCCTCAACAGCCCCCTCCCTCAGGCCATTGACTGGAGATTGACAGGTGGGCTACCCATAAGACCCAGCACCCCACCAAGGGAGGCGGGGCTGTCCCAACTCCCACCAGCCCAACGGGCTCAACCCCCAGCCCTCTGACTGGAGACTGACAAGCGGGCGGACCCTAAGACTCAGCACCCCACCATGGGAGGCGGTGCTGTCCCAGCTCCCACCCGCCCACCAGGCTCCTCTCCCAGGCCACTGGATCTGGAGAGTGGAGGGCATTGGGACCCTGCCTTACAACAGTGGGTAGGGGGTGCGGGAAAATAGGAGCCAGCATCTGCCCCCCCTCAATTCCTGAGCGGGGCATCCTCCAGCTGGGAATCCTGAGCAAGACACCACCGAGGGGCCCCCCACAGTCACAGACTCTGACAAAGCAGTGGAAACACAGCAGGGATCTGAAGGGCCAACCAGCAACCAAGCTCCACTTCTGAGAACCAAAAAGGCCCAGCTCCGCCCTTGGAGCCCAAGTCCCCAGCTGGGCCCCGCCCCTGGGAACAGAAGGGTCTCCTGCTGGTTCTGCTGAGAGCCCCTGAAACTCTCAATCCCCAGACCCTTGGCTTGGGGCCGCCCCTGGAAGCAGCACAGGAAAACGTCCACCAACCGCGCTCAGACAGAAGCTGGCAGAGCCATCCCATGGTCCACTGTGAGGCCACTGGTTGGGCTAAGAGCTGGTCGTACAGCAACACATAAGTTTTATTCCAATACTTTCCAAACTTTGTACTCAAATACGCTACCTACTTACCCCCTGACATCTCTCATTCTATTTTTCTATCTCTGGACCTCTGCTCGTCTTTCAACCCTTATACTGCATGGATCTACACTTGACGGCTGTTGAGCACCTGTATATCTAGGTGTTTAATTATTCTCTAGGCTCAGAGGGACTTAAAGACAATAGAGATTGGATTGAGAGGCTTATTGTTTTGGGTATAAATCGCTTATCAGTGGATTATTAGACTGGTCGGTAACTGCACAAAAAGAAAGACTGCTACCATAGCAAAGATATGGAACCAACCTAGATGTCCCTCAGTTGATGAGTAGATCAACAAGTTGTGGTATTTGTACACAATGGAATTCTATGCTGCTGTCAGAAAGAATGACATTGCCCCATTTGTTAGGAAATGGAAAGACTTAGAAAAAATCATATTAAGTGAAGTAAGCCAGACTCAAAGGAACTTAGGCTCAATGGTTTCCCTCATTTGTCATAATCAGTAGAAACCTTGGGCTCTACTAGCAGAGATTTGCAATAGAGCAAAATCTTGACATATAATGTGAAGTTAATTGAAAGGACCTCCAGGATAGTGAAACAAAAGCCATATAATGAATGATTGTTGTCCTTAATGTACTATGTTGTCTCTCATCTCCTTTACTGTCCCTTGGTTATCTCATATTGGTATAGTATCTCACTTTGTTATCTGATATATTGAACTTATTTGTATTTGGATATTTGAAATTTGATAGGGAAGGGGGGAAAACCAAGATGGGTGGGGGTGTGTGGGGGGGAGGGAAACGGGTACCAACACATGTGAAAGGGTATCAATGTATGTGAATTAATGCACCTTCTATCTGGCAAATATCATGTAACCCTTTTACTAATTACAATAAAAAAAAAGAAAGAGTGCTAACACCAATCAAAACTTGTGAACATCTAGAGTCTGCCAGCTACAGAGGTCTAGGTTGGTTATATCTGAAACACTGTAATCGTGTTTAGTATTAATCTTGCTCCCATTTTCAAATGGGCAGAACAAGAAACTCAAGAAAAATGTCAAATCAAGAAACAACATCCCCCACCCCCCTCACCCAATGTAAACAGCAAATGGAACAGTCACTGGCAAACCTAGAGGAGAGTCTTCCAAATGCTGTACAAATGCAATTGATAAACATCATTAATGAAAAATGTGAAAATATAAAGAAAGAGATAAGGGACGAAGCCATAGCTGACAAAGAGGAAACCATAAACAAGGTGATAAGTGAAAAAGAAGAAACCATAAAGGAGGCCATAATAAAGGCTGTTCAAAGAAAGATGGATGAATTCATAGAATCCACAAATAAAAAGGTGACCGAACTCCAGCAAATGTTCAAAGAAAATAAAGCTACTGAGCTAACCACTCAAATGGAAATCAAGGAGCTAAAGAAATCCATACATGATCTAAAACAAGAGATGCAAGGCATCAGAAATGAACAATTAGAAGCAAGGGAGATGAAAAATAAAGTAGATACCTTTGAGAGCAGGTTAGACAATGCAGAGGAGAGAATTTCCGGGGCTGAAGATAATTTAGTTATTATAGAGAAAGAACAGAAAATGAGTCAATCCAAATCTAGAAAAAGTGAGAGAGCGCTTCAGGAGGTCCAAGATACAATTAGGAAGCCTAATTTAAGGCTAATTGGTATTGAGGAGGGTGTGGAGAAAGAGGTCAATGGTATTGGAAATATACTTCAGGGAATCATCTCAGAGAATTTCCCAAACATCCAGAAGGGCAGTCCCATCCAGATACAAGAAGCTTTTAGAACCTCAAACAGACCTGACCAGAAGAGAACATCCCACCTCCACATCGTAATCCGAACTGAATCAATAGAAACCAAAAAAAGGATCCAAAAGGCAGCCAGGGAAAAGGGTTCAGTAACCTATAAAGGAAAACCAATGAGAATAACCCCAGATTTCTCAGCAGAGACCATGCAAGCAAGAAGTTACTGGAAGCATATATGTCATGCCCTTAAGTCAAATAACTACCAACCAAGAATCCTGTACCCAGCTAAGCTCTCATTCATAACTGAGGGAACAATAAAAACATTCCATTCCAGGGAAAAGCTGCAACAATATGTCGCAACAAAACCAACACTACAGAGAATTCTGAAAGATGTTCTATACATAGAAAACCAAAATAAATGCAATATAGGGAAAGAAATAGCACCTAAACAGCACACCATCTAAGTATCACAAGAACTGTCAAGACACAGGCCCAAATAAAAGCTTTTAAAAATGGTAGGACCTAATAAATATCTCTCAATCCTAACTCTCAATATCAATGGACTTAACTCTCCAATTAAATGGCATAGGCTGTCTAGTTGGATCAAAAAGCAAGAGCCATCACTCTGCTGTCTTCAAGAGACACATCTTACCCAAAAAAACAATCATCTTTTGAAAATGAGAGGTTGGAATAAACTGTATCAAGCTAACGACCCCCATAAACAGGCTGGAGTTGCCATCCTCATATCAGATAAAATAGACTTCAAACTAAAATTAGTAAAAAAAAGACAAAGAAGGTTACTACATACTACTAAAGGGATCTTTCCTCCAGGAAGACATAACGATCCTAAATATTTACACACCCAATCCCGGAGCTCCAAACTTCATCAAGCAAACTTTACTTACACTGAAACCATACATAGATCGAAATACAGTGATTGTCGTTGACTTTAACACACGACTCTCACCTATGGACAGATTAACAAGGCAAAAACTCAAGAGAAATCTTAGAACTGAACAACTATATAGACCAACTAGAGCTAATAGACATCTGCAGAATATTCCACCCAGCAACAACACAATATACGTTTTTCTCAGCAGCACATGGAACATTTTCCAAAACAGATCACATCTTAGGCCATAAAACAAACCTGGACAGATTCAGAAACACTGAAATTATTCCATGCACACTCTCAGACCACAAAGGCATCAAACTGGAACTGAACACACACCTCCACCAATGAAAACCCAGTAACTCATGGAGACTGAACAACACATTGTTGAATCACCAATGGGTCATTGAAGAGATCAGAACAGAAATCCAACAGTTTATGAAATTTAACAGTAAGGAGCACACAAAATACCAACTCCTTTGGGACACAGCAAAGGCAGTACTAAGAGGAAAATTTATAGCACTGACTGCCTACAACAACAAGTTGGAAAAATTGCAAAACAACAAGTTAATGTCTCACCTTAAGCTCCTGGAAAAAGAGCAACAAACCAACCCTAATCCCAGTAGAAGAAAGCAAATTATTAAAATCAAAGCAGAATTAAATGATTTGGAATCCAAAAAAGCTATAGAAAGAATCAACAAAACAAGGAGTTCGTTCTTTGAAAGAATTAACAAAATTAACAAGCCCTTAGCAAATCTTACCAAAAACAGAAGAGAGCATATCGAAATAAACAAAATTGCAGATGAAAATGGTAATATCACGACAGAAAGTACCAAGATCCAGAATATCATGAGGGAATACTTCTCAAACCTTTATGCCAACAAATTTGAAAATCTAGATGAAATGGATGAATTCCTAGCCAATATTAACATACCCACACTGAACAAAGAAGAACTAAGCCAACTCAACAGGCCTATTTCAAGCTCTGAAATAGAAATGGCAATTAGAGAACTTCCACCTAAGAAAAGCCCAGGGCCAGATGGATTCACAGCTGAATTCTATAAGGTCTTCAAAGCAGAGCTCACACCAATACTCCTCAAGCTCTTCAACGAAATTGAAAATGAAGGTTCCTTACCAAACTCATTCTATGAAGCCAGTATAACCCTCATCCCCAAACCAGACAGAGATTCATCAAAGAAAGAAAACTACAGACCTATATCTTTGATGAACATCGATGCAAAACTTCTCAACAAAATACTGGCCAACCGTCTACAACAACTCATCAAAAAAATTATACACTATGATCAAACAGGATTCATCACGGGGAGGCAAAGTTGGTTCAACATACGCAAATCAATTAATATAATTCAACACATCAACAGGAGCAAGGACAAAAATCACATGATTGTTTCAATAGACGCGGAAAAGGCATTTGACAAGATCCAACACCCCTTTATGTTAAAAGCTCTGGAGAAACTAGGAATCCATGGAACACTCCTCAGTGTAATAAAGGCTATGTATGAGAAACCCACGGCTAGTATTACACTTAATGGTGAAAATCTAAAGCCATTTCCTCTAAAATCAGGAACGAGACAAGGATGCCCACTCTCTCCACTTCCCTTTAACATAGTACTAGAATTCCTAGCCAGTGCAATAAGGCAAGAAGCAAGCATAAAGGGGATCCAAGTAGGGAAAGAGGAAATAAAACTATCCCTCTTTGCAGATGACATGATTCTGTATTTAAAGAATCCTATAGACTCTACTCCCAAGCTCCTTGAGGTGATTCAAAGCTTTGGAAGAATATCAGGCTATAAAATCAACCCTCAAAAATCAACTGCCTTCCTTTATGCCAACAGTGAGAGGAACAAGGCAATAATCAGGAAAGAAACTCCTTTCTCAATAGCCTCAAAGAAAATAAAGTACCTAGGAATTAGCTTAACTAAGAATGTAAAGGACCTTTTTGACGAAAACTTTAAAACCCTAAAAAAGGAAATTAAAGCAGAACTAAGGAAATGGAAAAACCTCCCATGCTCCTGGATTGGAAGAGTCAACATTGTAAAAATGACAATCTTGCCAAGAGCTATCTAAAATTCAATGCAATACCCATCAATATCCCAATGTCATTCTTTAAAGAAATAGAAGAGGCAATCCAAAATTTCATATGGAATAATAAAAGACCCCGTATAGCAAAAACACTTCTTAGCAGAAAGAACAGCGCTGGAGGAATTTCAATTCCAAACTTTAGACTCTATTAGAGAGCTATAATTATCAAAACAGCTTGGTACTGTCACAGGAACAGGCCTGAAGACCAATGGAATAGAATTGAGGACCCAGATATTAAACCACAGACCTATGGCCACCGAATCTTTGACAAGGGAGCCAAAAAAATAGAATGAAAGAAAGACAGCCTCTTCAACAAGTTGTGCTGGCAGAACTGGTTAAGCACCTGCAGAAAACTAAAGTTGGATCCTTCTTTGTCACCTTGCACTAGAATTAACTCCAAATGGATCAAAGACCTGGAGGTAAAAGCTGACACACTGAAAACTTTACAGGAAGGAATAGGAGATACACTAGGCCTCCTTGGCACAGGTCGAAACTTTCTTAATAAGGACCAAGA
This sequence comes from Megascapheus bottae, assembly GCF_031878675.1. Taxonomy (NCBI): domain Eukaryota; kingdom Metazoa; phylum Chordata; class Mammalia; order Rodentia; family Geomyidae; genus Megascapheus; species Megascapheus bottae. The sequence goes on along the minus strand of NC_143529.1, from coordinate 1,042,411 downwards.
ATCACAACAAATCAGAGAAAGGCTGGACAAGTGGGACTGCATTAAACTGCAGAGCTTTTGTAAGGCAAAGGACATAGCTAGTAAACTAATCAGGAAGCCTACAGAGTGGGAGAAGACCTTCACCAACCAAACAACGGACAAAGGCCTCATATCTAAAATATATCAACAACTCAAAAAATTGAATCACTCCAAAACTAACCTCCAAAGTAACAACCATCCCATTAAAAAATGGGCCAAAGACTTAAAGAGAGTCTTCTCTGAAGAAGAAACAAAAATGGCCTATAGACACATGAAGAAATGCTCAACATCTCTGGTCATAAAAGAAATGCAAATCCACCTCACTCCAGCTAGAATGGCCAGGATCAGGAAAACGAATGACAACAGATGGTGGAGGGGATGTGGCCAGGAGGGTTCACTACTACACTGTTGGTGGGAGTGCAAACTCGTTCAACCACTATGGAAAGCAGTGTGGCAGTGCCTCAAAAGGCTAAACATAGAACTCCCCTATGACCCAGCAATTCCACTACTTGGCATTTACCCAACCACCCAGAAACAAGGACATACTAAACCCACTAGCACAACAATGTTCATTGCAGCACTATTCAGCATAGCAAAGATATGGAACCAACCTAGATGTCCCTCAGTTGATGAGTGGATCAACAAGTTGTGGTATTTGTACACAATGGAATTCTATGCTGCTGTCAGAAAGAATGACATCGCCCCATTTGTTAGGAAATGGAAAGACTTAGAAAAAATCATATTAAGTGAAATAAGCCAGACTCAAAGGAACTTAGGCTCAATGGTTTCCCTCATTCATCATAATCAGTAGAAACCTTGGGCTCTACTAGCAGAGATTTGCAATAGAGCAAAATCTTGATACATAAGGCCATATAATGTGAAGCTAATTGAAAGGACCTCCAGGATAGTGAAACAAAAGCCATATAATGAATGATTGCTGTCCTTAATGTACTATGTTATCTCTCATCTCTTTTGCTGTTCCTTGGTTATCTCATATTGGTATAGTATCTCACTTTGTTATCTGATATATTGAATTTATTTGTATTTGGATATTTGAAATTTGATAGGGAAGGGGGGAAAACCAAGACGGGTGGGGGGTGTGGGGGGGGAGGGAAATGGGTACCAAGACATGTGAAATAGTATCAATGTATGTGAATTAATGCATCTTCTATCTGGCAAATATCATGTAACCCTTTTACTAATTACAATAAAAAATTATGGAAAAGAAAAAAATAAAGTAAGCTCCAAGAAATTGAAACTGAAGTTTTCATGCTACTTTTTGTGCGTTGGTGGAGGGGGGTTGTTAGTTTTTGTTTTGTTTTGGCTATGTTTTTGATTTCTGGACTTTTTTCATGTATATGTTAGTTTATATGATTTGGTAAAGGTAAGGGGAAACATGGAAATGAAAAGACAAAGGGTGAAGTCATTCAGCAGTGATATTTACTAGACACTATCTTGAAAATGTACTATATATCTCTTGAGGGTAGGATGCTGGAAAGGCAAAAATTGGGAGAAAATGAGAGAAGAGGTAACACTGTTCAAAAAGAAATATACTCATTACCTGGCTTATTTAATCCCTCTGTCCATTACCTTTACAATTAAAAAAAATTAAACATTTTTTTAAAAGAAAGAAACCTCTGGGTTAATGACACAATAGCCCAGCTGGGTTTAACAGTCATCAACAGGGTTTTCCCCCACCACCAAAAATAAATTCAGCTATTTCTCCAGGGATTTTTGGAATTTTTTTCACTGAGAAATGATAATGAACACAATCTTGATGTGAGATGTATTCATTGCTTTAGGATTGTTCATTATTTTTAGGGTAAATTACTAGGCTGAAATGATGGAAAAATTTAGTTTTGAGATAAGTACAATGGTGCTTCCAGAATCAATAATAGAATTATACCTATTACATTTCCTTGAACTTAGTTCTGAGTATAGTAATTTCAATATTAGTCCTCCTACTCTAAGTGACATAAAGATATTCATCTTCTTTTATTATGGAATGGGATACTTTATAATTTTAAAATTCAAAATAATAACAGCAAAATACTATTTTTAAAACATTTTAGTATTATCAAAAGTTTTCTTACATCAGAGTTTATTTTTGATGTAAGTACTCAATGTATTTTTATTAATTTCTTTTCATTATTGGTTGAAATATTTTAGGAGTCTTCAATTAGAATGCCCATAGTTTTAGAAATTATATGATTTTGAGCAAGACCAAGTAACAAAACACACAACATCTTGGTAAAAAGTTTACAGTGTTTTATATTTCTTTGTTGTCTGTGTTTTATTTTAGCAAATCTTTACTTCCCACATATCTGTCACATCATCTTCCTCTCATCTCCATCCACTCAACCTAATTTCTATCTATAGTGTTCATTAGATCATAATCAGCCAAAGAAATTGAGTCAAATAAATATTACTTCATATTTAAGAAATCATTTTCATGTAATGAGTGATTGTTGTTCTTAATGTACTATGTTATCGCTCATCTCTTTTGCTGTCCCTTGGTTATCTCATATTGTTATAATATTTCACCTTGTTATCTGATATATTTTATATATGCTTAATTGGTTAATTGAAATTGGATAGGGAAGGGGGGAAATCAAGATGAGCGGGGGGAGGAGGAAAAGGGAAATGAGGACCATGTCATGAGAAAGGGTATCAATGTTTGTGAAGTAATGCACCTTCTATCTGGTGAATATACTTTAACCCTTCTATTAATTACAATAAAAAATATATGGAAAAAAATAACAGAAGGAAAAAAAAATTTTCAAAAGGAAAACAGTTGGCTGGGTGACGATGGTTCAACTGTAAAATCCCAGCTACTCAGGAGGCTGTGATCTGAAGATCATGGTTCAAAGCTAGCCCAGACACTAAAGTCCATGAGACCTGTATCTCCAATTAATCACTAGAAAACCAAAAGTGGTACTGTAGCTCAAGTGGTACAATAGTAACCTTGAACTAATAACCTCAAGGACAGCATCCAAGTCCAGAGCTCAAGTCCCACATCTGACAAAAAAAAAAGTAAAGCAGTTGATTTTCCTTTACCCCCATCCCAGGTCTTGAAGTATTTTGTTTAGTGCTACCTATAGCAGTAAAAGGATCTAATATATCTGTCTGAGCTTACAAAGATAAATACAAATGCACTTAAGTAGTTTTTCTTCTTGTCTTTATGAATTATGCTTAAGTTACATTTAAGTGTACTTTATTTTAAATATTTTCAATTCTCCTTTTTTTGGTATTATCTTATCCTCCAGGTGAATACATATGTTTAAAGGTACTACTTGTAATATTTATGTGATAGGAACTTTGTCTTTCTCTAAGTATGGACTTGGAAAACTGATGAATGCTTAATGTTTTCTTAAGTATGGATATGAATATATCACAATTAAAATGCGATTTTCATGAATAAAATTTCTTCTTGAGGGTTTTGAAAATGTATCCTTTCTGATTGTAATGGGAAATCCATAGTCAGCTGCAAGTTACTCATAGCCATATGGCTGTGTAAGTGATTACATAATGACTCAGTTTCTTATGCATACAGAAAATTGCCTTGTGCCACAATTTTATTTCAAGAGAAATTCAATTATAGCCTTTTTCAAAATCAAGGAAAGTGTTTCTGAATATTCTGGGTTATTTGCAATAATCATCTCACAGCTCCTTGTTAATATAGATGAACCCCATATCATCATAGAAAATTTTAATTTTTACAAATTGGGATTTTGTAAGGTTGTTGTTATGAATCTAATTATTTACAAAAATTATTTCACCAAAAATAGTTTCTGTTCATAATCACTGACTTCATATAGTTCTGATTATAGTACATATTCATACTACTGCTGTCAAAATGATGCTGTAGTTTTTAAGTTCTCTTATTTCTTTCATATAAAGAATTTCAACTAAGGTCTCAGACAGAATTTGAGGGTAGAGAGAATACTAATATCCATTAATAAAAGCTGCATGATGCATTTCACTAATACTAAAAAGAAATTTGTACTGACTTTTAGAAAGTTTTCAGTTAGGAAAATATTAAATTTAAGTAAATACAATACATTACTAAGTAATATTGAATTAATTAATAACTTTTTATTTTTCCTTTACTGTATCATTATCTTAGATGTTCAGATCTGGTCATTCAAAATTTTGACTTCATTCTTACCTATCACTAATGTTTAATACTGTTTGAAACATCCTGGTTCTGCCATCAACTGGTTTTATAGGAGTGGAATTTTCAGAAAACATCTGAGGATTAAATGTATACCAGATCAGACTAAGAGTCAAGCCATTGTAGGTTACATATCTACTCTTTCTCTGTTTGTATCTCTCATCTCACATAAGAATACTTACCATAATAGTTTCAGATTAAAATGAAACTTAAACACATCTTCTTTAATGATGATAAGAATGGTAAAGATGATGACAAATGCTGATTATGATTTTAAAACATTAATAAAACACCAAGATCTAAGGGGTTAACACAATGTTAAAGAGGAAAATGAAAAGAAAAGAAGGATAAGAAGAATTAAAATATACTTTAAAGAAAATTACATTAAGCCATCATAACTCCAGCAAGAATGCCCTAAGAGGACAAAGACCAATGACATCAATATGCAGGTTGTGTACCTACAATACTTAAATATTTTTCACAGTAGGTGGAAGAAAACCCACTATGTTCTCACATAAGTTGAATTAATTTGAATTTATTATGGCTGATAACAACAGTAGGTGTGAAAAGGAGGAGAATGAAGAGGAGGATAGAATATGTATAATACCTAGGAAAGAGAAGATATAATTATTATCACTCAGGATTGTGTTAGAAAACATGATTGGATATCATTCTGGTTTGCTATGTTATCTGAAAGTAGCTAGTTTAGACTGCTTTTGCTAGAAAAATAAAAGTTCAGCTCACAGAGCTCAGCTTATGAGATACAACAATAACATTTTTGCTTCTCTTGAAAGATGGGGTCATTTGGGGGAGAAAGAAATTCTAAGTTGGGATCCATGACCCCAGTGGCTATTGTTAACAGATATACAATAAACATGGGTTTGCAGCTATATTTATTGCATACTCACCTACTTTCCTTTGGATATATGCCCAAAAGTGATACCGCAGGGCCAAACATAGGTTAGCTTTTAGTTTGCTGAGAAATCTCCATATCAATGTCCAAGACCTTATGCAAGTTACCATTTCCACATAGAGATTCTTTCCATTGCATCCTTGAGAGTATTAATTGTGGTTATTGTCTTGATAATTGCCATTCTGATTAGGGTGAGATAGAATCAATTGTACTTTTATTTTGCATTCAATTTATGGCCAAAGATGTTGAACATTTCATCTTCTGTTTATTAACTATTTGTATTCTTCTTCTGAGAATTATGTTCAATTCACTTAATTAGATTATTTATTCTATTGCTGTTCATTTTTTTTGCTCTTTCTATATTGTGGATGTTAATATTCTTCCACTCATTGAACAACAAGTGAGGGTTTTCTGGTATCCTTTGGATTGTCTCTTCATCTGAAAAAGTGTTTCTTTTAATGTACAGAAACCTTAATTTGATACAGTCCCATTTGAAACATTTTTTCCCTTATTTGCAGGGCTATTCACCAATGTCTATAACTTCCAGTCATTCCTCTGTTTTCCTATAGTAGTTTTAAGGTATCAGGCAATGCCATAATACCTTTCATGCATTTGGAACTGTTTTTTTAAAGGGTGAGAGACTAGTTTCAGTCTTTTGAATGTAGATAAGTTTTAACTATTTGTAATATTTAGTTTCTTCATCAGTTCCTTTTGCAAGTTTTAATAAGACTTTATATGAACATCTTTATCTGATCAAAGAAAATAATTATTCAACTGTAAAAATAATTTGATTAGTTTGCTTCATTTTTAACTAAATCACTAGGCATTAGTAAAGATGGTGGGAAATGGATTGCAAGGGAAATAAAATTTTTATGAAGGGATTTCATGCCAGATGTTATTCATTTTAATAGTGACCTTATTCCTATTATTTTCTTCTCCTTAAGAATACTTTCAGCAATCTACACATCACTTTTTTTTTCCAATCCAAGGCTTAAGCTCAGGGCCTGAACATTGTCCTTGGACTTTCTCAAGGCTAGAACTCTACCACTTTTGCCTCAGTACCACTTCCAGCTTTTTTCTATGTATGCATTTCTGAGGAATCAAACCTAGGTCATTGTGAATGTTAGGCATGCACTCTACCACTAGGCCAAATTCCCAGCCCCTCTTATTTGCTTTTAAATAAATTTACATGACTAATTCTGTTTAGTTATTCACTTTAATATATTCATTAAATTAATTTAAATTCTTTACATTTTAAGAGTATAATCTCAGCTATATGTGGCCTACATTGTAGAATCATGGCCCATGGATGGCCAAGACAAAACTACAAGACTTTAATCAAAATGTAAGTAAATCAAAGGGATGAGTGCATCATCACATTTTGAAGTTGAGGCTCATGTTTTAAAATAAATTCTAAACTATAAAATATAATATATATACATAAATAATGCTATGATAATGTATTATATTATATTAAATGATAACTATAATGTATTAAAATATATTTCAGCAAAAATTACTATATTACTATAGTGGTTATAAAACTTTCATTAAGAAAATTCATGTTGGTGTTATTTTTATTAAATATTTAAAATATCACAAATATGGAAATATTTTTATTGTAATGTATAGTGGTGTTACAGTTATATTCACCAGATATTAGGTGCATTACTTCTCACACATTGATATGCCTTCTCATGTTTTTGTCCCCAATTCCTTCCCCCCTCCCAATCATCTTGTTTTTTCCCCTTTTCTTTCCTATTTCAAATAAACAAATAAATGCATATACAATATGCCAGGTAACAAAGTCAGATACTATAACAATATAAGATTAAACAAAAGGCAACCAAAGAGAAGAAGTAACATAGTACATTAAGAATAACAATCACATATGATAAATCTCTGTTTCCATATCTTGGAGATCCTTTCATTTAGTCTCATCCTATATGACCTTATGTATCTAGGTCTTGCACAATTGTAATCCTCTGCTAGGAGAGTCCTAGGTGTGTACTAATTATTACAATTGAAAGAAACCATTGAGCTTATGTTTATTGGGTCTAGCTTACTTCATTTTCCAAGTCTTTCCATTTCCTTACTAATGGGTTGATGTCGTTCTTTCTGATGGTAGTATTGTATTCCATTGTGTAGAAATACCACCTCTTCTTGATCCAATCATCTACTGACTGGTGTCTGGGTTGGTTGCATATGTTTGCTATGGCAAATAATACAATAAACATCATTGTGCTAGTGGCTTTAGTATGTCCTTAGCTCTGGACATTTGAGAAAATGCTAAGGAGTAGAATTGCTGGGTCATAGGGGAGCTGTATGTTAGTCTTTTGAGGAACTGCCATACTACTTTCCAGAGTGGATGAACAAGTTTACAACCCACCAACATTGTAGTAGTGATCCCTGCTGGCTACATCCCAACACTATCTGTTATTATTAGACTTCTTGATAATGGCCATTCTTATTGGAGTGAGGTAGAATCTTAGGGTTGTTTTGATATCCATTTATTTTATGGTCAGGTATGTTGAGCATTTCATGTGTCTATAGGCCATTCTTATTTCTTCTTCAGAGAAGTCTCTCTTTAAGTCTTTGGCCCATCTTTTAATGGGATGGTTGTTTCTTTGGAGATTAGTTTTGGAGGGATTCAATTTTTTGAGCTGTTGATATATTTTAAATATGAGGCCTTTGTCTGTTGTATGGTTGGTGAAGATCTTCTCCCACTCTGTAGGCTGTCTAGTTAGTTTGCTAGCTATGTCCTTTGCCATACAGAAGCTCTACAGTTTAATGCAGTCACCCTTATCCAGACTTCCTCTGATTTGTTGTGTCTTGGTCCTTATTACGAAAGTTTTGACCTGTGCCAAGGAGACCTAGTGTATCTCTTATTTCTTCTTGTATGTTTTCAGGGTATCTGCTTTCACTTTGAGCCCTTTTATCCATTTAGAATTAATTTTTTTAGAAAACTAACTTTCATAACAAGCCCTCCACCAAAACTCTCTAGTTAATAAAACTAAAATCCTTCCTGATACAGGTGACACAGAAGGATTCTACTTTAGTTTTCTTCAGGTGCTTAATCATTTCTGCCAGCACCATTTGTTGAAGAGCCTCTTTCTTCCATTCTATTTTTTTTTTGGCTCCCTAATCAAAGATCAGGTAGCCATAGGTCTTCAGTTCTATTCCATTGGTCCTCAGGCCTGTTTTGTGCCAGTATCAAGCTGTTTTGTTACTATCGCTCTATAATAGAGTCTAAAGTTTGGTATTGATATTCCTCTTGGGCTGTTCTTTCGGCTAAGAATTGTTTTTGCTATATGGGGTCTTTTTTATTCCATATGAAAATTCAGATTGCTTATTCTATTTCCTTAAAGAATGATACTGATGGGTATTGTATTGAATTTGTAGATAGCCCTTGGCAAGATTGCCATTTTCATGATGTTAATTTTTCCAATCCAGAAGCATGGGAAGTTTTTCCACTTCCTCACTTCTGCTTTAATTTCCCCTTTCAGGTTTTTAAAGTTTTCATCATAAATGTCCTTTATATTCTTAGTTAAGTTCATTCTTAAGTACTTTATTTTCTTTGATGCTATTGCAAAATGAGTGCTTTCCTGATTATTAATATTTAATTAAATTCAGATGCCTAATGAAATTCAAGAGAATCTTTTAAGTTGGTGATTACTGAAATGAGATGTAATGCTTAAAATCAGTTTAAAATATAATGCGTATTTTAAGTATATATTATATGGTTGTACTGGGTTTGGACATGAGGCCTTCCTATGTCTCAGTTGCTTGCTCAGATTGGGCTCTTTTACTGGAGCAATTTCAGTAGCTGGCTTTTGCAGTCTAGTTTAAAGATTAAGTCTCCTAGACTTTTCTGTCTACTCTGGTTAAACCATAATCCTCTGATCTTAGCATCCTGAGTAGCTAGATAAACAAGTGTGAGTCATCAGCACTCAGCTTCATCCTGACAATTGTTCATATTCTAAAGTGGTTAATAACACAAGAGTGGCAAATTCAGTGTTTTAAAATTATTTTTTGGCAAGTCCTACCAGAGGCACTGTGTCTACTTTGCTATTACATAATGAAGGGAAATTTAATAGTATCACTGGACATCTTCGAAATCAGTAGACTCCCATCCTTGCTCCCCTCCCCCTGCCAAAAAACAACATAGCTTACATATCATTGTCATCTAGGGCTTCAGCAGACCAGCCAAACTTTAAACTTTTCCTGACTGAACATTTTCCATTTCCTAGAGAGCAGTTCACATGTTATTCTCCACTCTCAAATCTCTACAGCCAGAAAGCTACAGATTTATATAACATTGAGATTATTCTCAGTGAAAATTGGAACACCATTTCTACTGTGGAAAGAATCAGCATGAAAGATACATGCATATGAAGTCATAGCAAAAGAGGTTTCTTCTTTCTGGAAAATGATGTCAAAAAGAGTTAACTCTCAGGAAGGAAGATTTAATACTATATAGGATAAATTTAATTGAAACTCAGGAAAAAAGACTGGTTCAATGATCATGAATGTTTTTTAAACTAGCTCTCAGGAGTTACTCTTCATGACTTTTCATGGGCTTTAATGAAGTTTGAAAGACATGCGTTTGTACTGCTTATTCTTAGTCTCTGTATCATTTTTTGCTTATTTTTACTTGAATAGCATCCACTAGTAAAGACTTGGAATGCAAGTTTGTCTCAATCGATTTTTCAATGATGCCCAGGCTAATATGCCTTGGGTAAAAGGTAATTCACCCAAAATAACTTGGGAGAGTGTTGTGAAAAAAAAGAAAGGATTTTGAATAGTTGAGAAATTGCGAATATTAGTGGCTACCAATATCCTGTAAAACTATTGTCCTGAGGAATAAAAAAAAAACAAAAACAGCTATGGTCCTGAGAAACTTCTTTCACTTAACTTTAGACCACTTGTCTATTTCTAACCTAAAGTTTTATATTTCTTTCCTTGTAAAAGAAACCTATTAAATTCAGAGATGCTATAAACCCACTCATTGAACCTGTGAAAATTCTAAGAGGCAATGACTCTGACTTTGAAAAGGAAGATATTAAACTGCAATAAAATTAACAACTTTTTGTGCAAAGGTATTTCTCCTGAAGATTCATCTACAATGACTTCCATTTATTTTGACCTTCTATCATCAGAGCACTGAGCCAGTAACAGCTCAATGTCAGAAAGACAAGTTGATCCAAGAGAAGCAGAACACTAGCATAGGCTTCCAAACTGTTGTGTATGGAAACATCATCTCAGCTTGCACCTGGCATTCTGGCTCTATTTACTGCCACTGAAACTGGAAACTGACACATGGTATTAGCTATCAAATTCTAAAAGGATAATGTTTTAGGCTAAAATGTAATCTAATCACAATCAGACTCTAATTAGAGGGGCAGTTCTCTAAATTTTCATTTAAACCAACATGACAGTTTCTATAGTCATTCATATCCCACTTTAACAACTTTACAGTAAATACTAAAATGATTCCTTTGATTAGAAGCATCAGTTTCAGAGAAAGGACTACTAATCATGCCTTTAATGGGATTAATAAGAAAACCTCAAAATTACCTATATAGCAAAACATAGTATCTCAAATGTGTTATTATTGCCATCAAATATCAAAATAACTGGTAGTCATAATTACAATATATAATATTTATATAGTGATGTTAACAGGAACTTAAGTACTTTGTACATTTAATGTCCTTTATCTCTTTAAATATTTTTAATCTTTAAATAGTTGTACAACCACCACTCCCTTTTCTTAATTTTATGGTATAAAAATGAATTCTTGAGTGCATTTGTGCCTCCTTCCCCACTTCATTGGTCTATTCCTCTCCCTTTGGCTCCATTCTTTACTTTACATGCATCCATTTCCTGGGGATAATTTAGTTGGGATTTGACAAAGCCTTTTTAAAAAGATTATACTGTTTGAACTCTCCATAGAGTCTACTCATTTGTAACCACATGCATGCCATCTATTGTATTTACTTATATAGATGTATAGGCACATTCTAGCTACCACAAGTGAGAGAAATCATACAACCTTTGTATTTCTGGGTCTGGGATACTTCATTAAATATAATTTCCCCTGAAATTTCCATTTCCTTATGAATGATACAATATCATACTTTCTCTTGGATAAGTAGAATTCCATTGTATAGATGTACCACCACTTTTGATCCATTTTTCTGTTGACAGGTATCTGGGCTGCAATAAACATTATTGTACAGATGGCTTTAGATTATCTTTGTTTGTATTCTATTTTGCAAATGCCAAGAAGTGAGGTTGCTAGGTTCATAGGATAGTTCCAGATTAGTTGCTTCAGGAACCTCCATATTATTCTACAGGTGGCTAACCAAGCTTGCATTACTAATAGGGTTCTCTTTTGGCCTCATTCTCACCAGCATTTATTTCTGTGTGGTAGCCAGTGCTGAAAATGGCAAATACTTTCTGGTACTTATACACCTTCTTCCAACATTGTACATCTTTTGTTCTATATCCAATTACACACAGAGCAAATAATAAACATGCCATTTTCTTTGTAAAATTACTTTAAAATCAGAGTAGCTTCTCCCTTTCTCCATTTATTCTTTTTCTCTTCTCGGTCAATAATAAAAACACCATTCTATGAGCAACTCCCAACCCAAGGACCCAGTTGAATTGTTAGTCTTAAGAGAATTGAAATAATTTTAGAATAATTGGACACACAAAATAAAAAGTAAAACAAAACAGCAACTATGAAACACAGGTCTCATGCCCTCAATATCATTTGAAAGTTTTTTCCGTTGATTACATTAATGTCTTCAATGCTGTTCCATCCACCAGTTTTTCCAGTATCTGGTAGTTATATTTCTTCAGGTTCCATGAAATCTTAAATATGGTGGGTAAAAATCTCAATTTGGTTTTGTTTTTTAAAGTTCTATTGGCTACTCAAGGTGCTTGGAATTTTCATACTTTTTTTAAAGAGCCTTTCAATTTCTAAAAACAATATGCTAGAAATTTGATGGAGAAGCATTTAATCAATAGATAAATTTAGAACACTTGGCATTTTAGCCATACTGAGATTGTCCACTTAATATCAGTAATTTTTGTATTATAGTTACCTCAGACACAGTTTGTTAGATATTAAATGTATTCTTCTTAACTTTTTGGTTTTGTAACATATTCTTGATAAATGTACACAATAATCCTTACAGCCTGTTCTTGTGCCAGTACCAAGCTGTTTTGATAATTATAGCTCTGTAATAGAGTCTAAAGTTTGGTATTGAAATTCCTCCTGTGCTGTTATTTCTGCTAAGAACTGTTTTTGCTCTACCGGGTCTTTTATTATTCCATGTGAAATTTTGGATTGCCTCTTCTATTTCTTTAAAGAATGACATTACAATATTGATGGATATTGCGTTGAATTTGTAGATAGCCTTGGCAAGATTGTCATTTTCACGATATTGATTCTTCCAATCCAGGAGCATGGGAGGTTTTTCCATTTCCTCAGTTCTGCTTTAATTTCCTTTTTCAGGGTTTTAAAGAACAGGCCTGATGATCAATGGAATAGAACTGAAGACCCAGATATTAAGCCACAGACCTATGGCCACCTAATCTTTGACAAGGGAGCCAAAAAAATAGAATGGAAGAAAAATAGCCTCTTCAACAATTGGTGCTGGCAAAACTGGTTAAGCACATGCAAAAAACTAAAGTTGGATCCTTCTTTGTCATCCTGTACTAGAATTAACTCCAAATGGATCAAAGACTTGGAGGTAAAAGCCGACACTCTGAAAACTTTACAAGAAGGAATAGGAGATACACTAGACCTCCTGGGCACAGGTCGAAACTTTCTTAATAAGGACCAAGAATCACAACAAATCAGAGAAAGGCTGGATAAGTGGGACTGCATTAAACTGCAGAGCTTTTGCATGGCAAAGGACATAGCTAGTAAACTAATTAGGAAGCCTACAGAATGGGAAAAGATCTTCACGAACCACACAATGGATAAAGGCCTTATATCTAAAATGTATCAATAGCTCAAAAAATCGAACCACCCCAAAACTAATCTCCAAAGAAACAACCATCCTATTAAAAGATGGGCCAAATACTTAAGGAGAGTCTTCTCTGAAGAAGAAATTAGAATGGCCTATAGACACATAAAAAAATGCTTGACACCTCTGGTCAAAAGGAAATGCAAATCAAAACAACTCTAAGATTCCACCTCACTCCAGTTAGAATGGCCAGGATCAAGAAAACTAATAACAACAGATGCTGGAGGGGATGTGGCCAGGAGGGATCACTATTACACTGTTGGTGGGAGTGCAAACTCATTCAACCACTATGGAAAGCAGTATGGCAGTTCCTCAAAAGATTAAACATAGAGCTCCCCCATGACCCAGGAATTCCACTACTTGGCATTTACCCAATTGGCCAGAAACAAAGACATACTAAATCCACCAGCACAACAATGTTCATTACAGCACTATTTACCATAGCAAAGATATGGAACCAACCCAGATGTCTCTCAGTTGATGAGTGGATCAACAAGATGTGGTATTTGTACACAATGGAATTCTATGCTGCTGTCAGAAAGAATGACATTGCCCCATTTGTTAGGACATGGAAAGAATTAAAAAAAAATTATATTAAGTGAGGTAAGCCAGACTCAAAGGAACTTAGGCTCAATGGTTTCCCTCATTTGTCATAATCAGTAGAAACATTGGGCTCTCCTAGCAGAGATTTTCAATAGAGCAAAACCTTGATACAAAAGGCCATGTAGTAGGACGCTAAATGAAAGGATCTCTAAGATATAGAAACATAAGCCATATAATGAATGATTGTTGTTCTTAAGGTACTATGTTATCTCTCATCTCTTTTGCTGTCCCTTGGTTATCTCATGTTGTTACAGTATCTCACTTTGTTATCTGATATATTGGATACATTTGTATTTGGTTATTTGAAATTGGATAGGGAATGGGGGAAAACAAGATGAGGGGTAGGAGTGGGGGAGGGTGGAGGGAAATGGGGACCAAGACATGTGGAAGGGAATCAATGTATGGGAATTAATGCACCATCTATCTGGCAAATATCATGTAACCCTTCTATTCATTACAATAAAAAATATATGAAAAAAATAATCCTTACAGCCCTTATATAATATACTTTCTAGTGTCTCTCTGTGCTTTAGTTTGCACACTATTGTTTTAAAACAACAAAGCCATATATCAACATTTCACTCTTTAAAGTTAAATTTTTCAGGAGTCTGAGATCTGGAGAGACATGGTTGAAGACCAGAAAAGTTTGGTAGACTCCATCTCCAAAATAACCAGCAAACAACAATGCTAGTAGTATCATTCAAGTGGTAAGAGCATCAGCCTCACAACTGTGGAACCTGAATTTAAACCTCAGTTATCACTGAAAAAAATAAGTATAAGAAAATGTAATTAAGAGTAACAATCATGAAATGTATAATGTTCACAGCCATCAAATAACCCTATTGTCATCCAATATTACTAGTAAAATAGAAATCTATTCATATTTTGCTAAGTGAAATTAGAACTACAGAATTAACCGTACCAATTAATCTTGAAATTTTATCTGTTTTTTCTTAGGGTATTTTTATTTGTATTGCAATTCAAGTAAAGTATTTTTATTAAACCTGTATTCTTTAAAAAATAATTAAGAATCTAGCATTTACGGATCATTTCTTATTCCTCATGTATAAATTTGCTAAGTAGAGGAGGAACCCAAGAGTTCATGCCAGTAACCTTAGCTACTCAAAAGATTGAGTTTTGAAGATTGTGGTTCAAAGCCATCCCTGACAGGAAAGTCCATGAGACTTTTATTTCTAATAAATTACCCAGAAAAGGCTGGAAGTGTCTCTGTGGCTCAAGTGGTAGAGCACTAGCCTTCAGCACAAAGAAGATGAGGGACAGCGCACAGGCCCTGAGTTCAAGCTCCAAGATGGGGAAAAAAATCCACTTAATATTCTTCATTGATCTGGGAACTATTATTAACTCTAATTTTGTGTCAGATAAATCAGTAATGTTTAGTAAGATATTGAAGAATATATCTTCTACACTGTGAATACTAAACAACACTTAAAGAATCTAAGGCATATCTCCAGGGAAGGAGTTGTAAAACTGTCATTAATTATCAACCAATATCCATTGCTCTGATTGATGGTGAATCACAGTAGACCAGAGAAGAATCGACAAATTTGAAGAACTTTTGTGCCCTAGAGCAGCATACAAGGTAATGAAAGACTCAAATGGTAAGACTCAGTGATTAGAATCAAAGTTTACCTTAGCAGGGAACAGTCTGGACAATGTGAATTATACCACTGAGCTCTCTTCATGCATATGCTCACAAAATCTCCCAAGAACCTTTCCCTAAATTCCTTTTATCAGGGCCTGGCCACAACTGCAAATTGATCTAGGGAGTCTAAGCACAAGCATTCTCACAGAGACATCAACTGACCTCTAGCTAAATAATCACGTGGAGTTTGGGCCTCCTCTGGCCTGAAGGCAGATGAAGATAGGAGGCAAGCAACTATCACGATTTCCTTTTTTCCAGATGTGATTTTCACTTTTTAGTCTCTATCCAGTCGTGGGAGTTAGCAGCTTTTAAAAATCTTTAAGGAGAAAGTAGATTTATGCCATCTAATATCAGAAAGAGATTGGGATAGAAGCTTAATTTTTAATTTTTATTTTTAATGTACTTCCTGGTTTTAATTTCTGATTCGCCTTTGAATATTAACAGCCCTGTAATTTACTAGTTTGCTTATCCACCTATCTTGCCTCAACAAGAAATACTGAGTCATAGCTGGCCTGAAGGAAATTCACTGACAGTACACAACCACAGGTGACCTATAGGAGTCTACAGGGCAAAGGTTGCCATATCTATTCCCACATGTTCATGGTTTGGTTACCCCCTTTTCTCTTCTAACTTTGTCCCCCTGATTTATTTTATATTGTAAGCTTTCTAGTAACTGATTCAAAAATCCTATAGATGTCTGCTGGTGTTTTAGGGAGATAGTTGCCAGAGGTGTTTGTTATTAAGAAATTGATAGGCTTCATTGGTTTTACTCTGATTTAAAAACAACTCCACTTTTGTTCATCTGAGCCATTCAGCTTAAGTTTCAATTTCACAGTTTATTACCTTTATTATTGCTGTTCTCATCACTTGGACTACTCAGTTATCTTTGCTATGCTTGGTTAATCACTATTTACATTGGCTAGGTAGTCGGTTCTTCAAGCAGCCATCCCTCCTGATTCAGTTAATGCATCCTTCTTTACTACATCCAATAATGAGTAATACTGGAACCAGGAAGAAAAGAATCTCTAAATCACATTCTAGTCTAGTGAGTCTGAATTTAAGTACATGGAAACAGTTTGGACCTTCTCAAACACTCTTAATAGCCATGTACATTCTTCACTCTATTATGGATGGAAGAAGAGTTGCTCATTAAGCAAAAATCTGTAATTATTATCTGCTGCCAAATATCTCCTCAACTTTTGACTATCATAAATTTTCTGTTCTAATTAAAGGATAATTACCAAGTATATACACAAAAATTTTAACTTTGATGTGTTCAGAAGAGAAAAGCAAACTGGGAGGGGTATCTGTCAAGAGAGAAATGAACATGGCAGCAATAATCATTTAATGGCAGCAAGAAGGTAATTGGACTCTCTTCTTACAAATATCCTTTTGCCTTGTCTTATTTTCTCTTCACCAGTCATTTTGTGTTGTGCATTTGAAGTTAATACAATTCAAAACCAGGAACATAACTCATCTACTCTGAGAAGTTCTAGTCAGAAGGGACAGACATCTTACTAATGACAAAGTTACCATTGTTAATTAAAGGTTATAGATGTCATATGCAAATCGTGCAGAAGACTTCTTACACTTGTCTGGAAAAATATTCAGAAATTTACATTATCAGTCCTTGTAATGTAGCTAGTCTTTCGGATCCTATTTTTGAGATAGTCATAGCTTGCTTGTTAAGAAAACATAAATATGTAAATGTTTCTTTTAGACAAACTGACATAAGAAAGATAAATTTGCTATGTACTCAATTGTGAGAGGAAGCATTACTCTATTTAATCTCTTTTGTAACCCTGAAGGTGTCTATATTATTAAAAAATTAAACCCTAAATCACAGAACTCACAGGGACCATTTGACAAGAATCTACTGACTAAATAAAAAATAAATCTTGAACAAAGCCTTATAAAATAGTACTTTCACTTCATACATATAACTTCCTGTGGCAACTTAATTTATTCTCTTCCATAATGATACACTGAGGCTATACTTTAGCTCTCAGAAGAACTACAGTATTTTCTTTGTTTTCCTTTTTTAGAACATTTACTCTGAGAAGGTTGAATACTGACACTATATCCATGAAGAAATAAATTCTTCAACTACCTCTTGACACAGATGTGATATGTGTTACTGATCTAACTATTCTCTTATATAGGGTACCATATCAATTAGGGATATTAAGAATCTAAGTAATAAATTCAAGGAACTATGCCTTGAATCATTTATGTATAGTATTTATAAAGTCACAACTAAAGCTTTACTTAAGAAATTACTAAAAAGAAAATATTTTAAAATTACAAATCCTTATTACTTCTGCTGAAATAATTTTGGAAAATATTGAGAAAGATTAATGCTAATATTGATAATAATAGAGTTATATCAACAGTAGCTATATCAAATATTCTATATTATTTGTTATCTTGTTGAAAATGTATAAGTGAATATTTATTACATAAATCAAAATTGAGTGTACATCCTCTAAGTTCACATGTCCACAGTACAGAGAAAGGACATAAATGGTTTAAATAAGAGTTACTTTTAGTATATTATAAGACATTGATGACCTTTGATTTTTACATAATTTTCATTTTTTTATGTTTTCTCATTTTATCAGTAGCTTCTAGAAAGCTATTTACTCAAAACAGAGAGGAATGCTCAGAGCAAAAAGAAATATTTCAAGCCATACATCATATAAATTGCCTCTTTCCTCTTAAAAGCCATATTTAAGATATTTCTGCTTATATGTGAGGTCTACTCTATCAGCCATACTGATCACTGTCAAGGTCAGGAAAAGTAATATGTTGATTTTCTCCTTCTGATTCTTCAAAGAACAGTAGAACTTGATGTGGAAAGCAATCTCGATAACATTCAGGAAAAAAAAATGTGATCTACTCTACTCACTATGCTCTAACACAGAGATTGTGAATCAAATCACATTAAAAAGAAATGTAAAATACCTAATGTCTCTCTAAAATTTTCATTAATGACTACCAAATAAAACTCTCAATTTTAACTGATATTCCATATCTAAAAATTTTACACAATGCTTAGAGATTAACCTGTGAGAGTAATAGAATGCCACACAGCTGGAGGCTCCTTGCAGACTCTCTGAAGCATGCCTCCTTACATCAAGGAAAAGCCCATCTTCCTTTAGCTGCCCTGGTATAATTTAGAGTTTGACCACAGCAATTACCAAGCATGCACATCAGAGTTTCATTAAAGTTCCTTTCACTGCCCATTAACATCAACTAGATATGACATATGAATTCTCTATTACTACTTAGAAGTTTCTTTTACTCTAAATATTTCAGGTAGCTTATTATTTTTCAGAGATTACTATAGAGATTTGATGTTGTATATCTTAAAAATGTAGTAACCTACAGGAATCAAGACACTAAAAAACATGGCACTGTTTTAGTACACAACGTGGCATCAATTTGATATGACTGTTTTTCGTTTGTTGATTAGAATTCATTTTTGAAAGCCTTAGTCTTATCTTTTCTGACAAGAAAAAACTGATACTATTTTTTTCTTTAATTCAAGACAGTTTATCAACATACACATGTGTCTGGCACTGGAGGTCAGGCTTATTAAACATGTGTTCTATCACTCAGTTAAACCCTGGCCTGAACATTTTGATTTTTTTGTGCCAGTATGATGCTTGAAAAAAAGAGATGTTGTACCCCAGTTTCTTCACTCACAGCTGACATTCTACCAGTTAAGCCATGCCTCCACTTATGTCTTTTGTTGATCAGTTGGGGATTAGAGTCCCTTGAATGTGTCCATTTAACTTGTTTTAAGGCATAATCCTTACAGTTCACCTTCCTGATTACATGGGATATAGATGTAAACAACTAGGGGCCATCTCAGCTGGAACTTCTTTTAAGAAACATGGTATTAATGGAAACAGCTGCTTATGAAGCTCTTCTTCCACTATTTTCACATCACATAAGTTATGTTTACAGGGAACTTTCAAATTATTATCATACATGAACATCAAAAGTTGTTTTCATGAGTTAATTTTAGAAAAATCTGATATCTGTGAGAAAATCATTATTTAGGACTTGAAAGCTTTTGTTTAGTCTGTGCTGAACAAAGATATCTTGCCCTGAGATAATTCTTCTCTTAGCAGATTATAAAAAGAATTATTGAGGCAATTCAACTGTTCAGTTTTAGATAGTTCAGCATCAACTACAACAACAAATCCCCAAAATTGAGAAGTAAAAGGAAATCAAGGTTTCTCAAAGGGAGAAATGAATGCTGAGAAGGTAAAGTGGTAAAAAAAAAAAAAAAGATGGATATTCCAGAACCAAAATCTATTACTGCTGCTCTCTGACATGGTTATAATCAAAGATCATTCATAAAGATAAAGAGCTCCTGTAGAGCAAAGATTGTTCATAAAGATAAAGAGCTACTGTACAGCAATGTTTTAATAATGTAGATGCGAGAGTTAGGCAGACTTTCATTCACACACTAGTTCTCTCCACTCAAGTTGTAGGAGTTTGAGAACATTTCATAATTTATCTGTGCCTCAATGTATTCCTGTATTTCACTGTTAAGTTCAACAGTCATCCCGACTATTACACATACATATATATATATATATAAAGCTACAGAAAGAGTCATCACAGAACTAATTATTATTTACTATATTTATCTACTACTATATCCACTTAAATACATGTCACTTAAATACTTGTCATGGAATAAATATTCAATAATTTGAGGTCATACAGCATAAATATATGGCTATTTTTTGAGCCAAAATTATTGCTATTAATCAAAAAATGTACTGAATTACCAAAAGAACACATCTGCAAATGAGAATTTTCTGGGACAGAATGTTTTATGGCTAAAGAACTTTCACTTGATATATTCCACATGCAAAAACTCAATGATGACCTTCATTTTTTTTGTGTGTTGGTACTGGGCAGAACTCAAGGCCTGTGCACTGTTTCTGATCTCTTCTTTGCTTAAGGGTAGTTCTCAAG
Organism: Megascapheus bottae; assembly: GCF_031878675.1. Classification (NCBI taxonomy): domain Eukaryota; kingdom Metazoa; phylum Chordata; class Mammalia; order Rodentia; family Geomyidae; genus Megascapheus; species Megascapheus bottae. The sequence continues at coordinate 1,021,997 of NC_143529.1, read as the reverse complement.
CACTTGAGCCATCTTCAGGCTTTTTGGTAGTTATTGGAAATAAGATTCTCACAGACTTTATTGCTTTGCTGGCTTCAAACTGTGAGTCACACATCTGAGCTGCCTAAGCATTTAGGATTACTGGCATGAAGCCATGGAAACAGGCTTACCTTATTTTATAAAATAATACAAAATGCATTGTAAAATTATTTTAATGGTACCATTAATTGAGAATATATCTTTTAAAAGTACTCAATACATTCAATCCTGAAAACTAGTGGTAGTCAAGGAATCTGTTAAAAATGAAATGCAGTACATGGCAGAAAACAAAATTAGTTCTTCATAAAACATGAACAAATTATTTAGGATGTTTAATATTTCTATGCACTGTATAGTATTTGCATAACCGATTTATAACAGGTTAAAAATCTTCCAATCTCTGTACAACTAGTCACTCTTTCTCTAACCCTTCCCAACATCTGGCAGTCATTGGCTACTTTACTGGCTACTTTACTGGAATTAGATATCATCAGATGATATGAAATAGGCCAGGCAAAGTCATACATGTGCTACATGAACTTATGTATGAAAATACAAAATTTTGTCTTACAGATGTTTAAGAAAAGAATGACAGTTGCTAGAAGCTATGGAGAAAGTAAACAAAGGATATGGGGGTATTTTCAAATGCAGTCAATGAGTACTAGGTTATAGTGATACAGGACTAAGATCTGATGTGCTATATACAATCAGCTCACTATAGATAGCAATCACGCACTTTGTGCATCAATGTCATTAAGGAAATGAACTTGAACATTTTGCCAATAGGAAATGATGAGTATTTGAAGAGTTAGATACATTTAGCATTTAAATATTATAGAAAATATATGGGTAGTGAAATATTGTATAATACCTCAATCTATTTTAATATATGAATTTATAAAGTAAGCTAATATTTTTCAAAAGGCAAACCTAGAACAACCATCTGATCCAGCAAGTCAACTAGGTATAAATACAAAGTAGAAGAAATCATTCTGGTAAGAACATAGATGCCCTCGAGAAGAGCATCTATTAGCAGCATAGTTTGTGTGTCTCTGGTAGGAGCCATCCTCATTATCACCTCATACTAGATAAGAAATCTGAGCCACAAAGTGTTCAGATAATGAGTTCAGTCACATGGCTAGTGAATGCTAGAGCTAAGTTCCAAACCTGACAATATTTTTTTCATTGAACAGATTTGAAATTCCAGTCTCACCAACTTTATACACCTTGCCAGAGGTCCCACCCAGAATTATCGAGAAGCAGAGTGAAGATTGAAATTCATAAGGGTCAGACTCTGAAGTTCATACTCGCCCTATTAAGCCTTTGCTGTTAACCAAAGCTTCTGGGGTTAGAAGAATTCTAATGTAAGATTGGCGGAGGACGGCGGCAGCTCAGTGTGAGTCTTTCTGTGCTCTCACCAAGATAACAGTTCAGGCATCGTAGGGGAAAATTCTTACACGAAGGTCAATCCTAAGTGAGCTTTAGCACCACAGAGATCTCAGTCAGAGAGGAGAAAGGCAGAAAACTGGAGCAAGAAGACAGCATGGAGCAGCACTAGCCACTCGGTGCAGACAGCGACCTGAGCAGACAACGCTTCTTGGCAGCGCAGACCTGCTGGCTCCAGACAAAGCCAGGCAGACCCTGCAGGAGTCCAGAACCATCACCTGGCCATGGCGTGGTCCTGCCAGCTTCACTGAACTGGAGAATCCAGCAATTTGTTAGTACCTCCAAGGAGAAGTTTCCACTTCAGCTCACAGAACAGCACTGGGAAGGAAGCCCCTCCCCCACCAGCTGAGAGCAGCACCATCTTGACTGATGGCAAAAACCCAGCCATACCAACTGCAACCTGAGAGGCGATGCTGGCAGCGCCATCATTCTAAAGGGCAAAAGATTTCCCAGAGATAGCTTAGCTGGAAGTCTGCCCCCGGTGCTGCTGAAATCTGTCCCCCGCGCCAGGCCACAGGCCTGGTAAACAAAACCTCCTGCATATCTTTCAGTTTTGACTTCTTTTTCACTATCAAGCAATCTGATCCAAAAAAACCGCAAAGCCAAACCACAAGACAAAAAGACATTTTGAAGAAAGAAGGCTTTCCCGAATTTAGTGGAGACACAAGTTACCTATCCTGCCTTCCCCCCCAAAACAAAACAAAATAAAACTGAAGAATACCCTCATTTTTTCCCTTTCTTTTCTTCTTTTTATTTTTTTCTTCTACCCCTTTTCACTTGCATTTTTATGTGTTCTTAGTTTTTTCTTTGCCATTTTACCTATACCTTTTTTTAAAAATGTTATGATTCTTTCCATTTTTTTTTCTTTTTTTCCCGCATTTCTTCTGTCATTGTGGTCATTCCTAGAAACATAGTGACAGTTCTGGGTACAGTCAGATACAAATGATATCTATACTGATACAGTCACCTGCTTCTTAATCTGCTGGTTCTTAACCCTAGTATTTCTTGTGTGAGAACTCACAGTATTGTGGAATCTCCCCACACCTTTTTTCTTTCTTTTTTTTGTAGTTGTTGTTTTGTTTTCTTTAATTTTTCTTTAAAAAATTTTTATCATTGAAATCACCTATATATACCTCCCTCTTTTCTCTCTATATTATCACTCTTCTTATTTTCATAAGTTTTATCTGATTTTTTGTAAACTTTGTACTCAAATACTCTATTTGCTATCACCTTAGCTCAGTTATCCTTACACTATCCATTTTCTTCATTACTATATTAATCTTATACTCCTACATTATTCTTTCCTTACCTCCCCTGCAGTCTTACATATTGTTTTTCTATCTCTGGTCCTCTGTTCATCCTTCAACTCTTATAATGCATGGAACAACAGTATATGGTTGTTGAACAATACTGTATATCTAGGTGTTCAATTATATTCTAGGTCAAGAGGGACTTAAATACAATAGAGATTGGATTGAGGGGTTTATGGTTTTGATCATAAATCGGTGATCAGTGGTGGTATTAGACTTATCTGTAAGTGTACAAAAAGAAAGAGAGAGTGATAATACAAATCTAAAATTGTGAACATCTATTGTCAGCCAGCTAAAGAGGTCAAGGTTAGTTATATCGGAAAAATTGTAAACTTGTTGTATTAATCTTGCTCCCATCTTCAAATGGGCAGAACAAGAAACTCAAAAAAATGTAAAATCAAGGAATAGCATCTCCCACTCAATATAAACAGGCAATTGAGCAGTCAATGGCAAAGCTAGAGGAGAGTCCTCTAAGTGCTGTACACATGCAATTGGTAAACATGATTAATGAAAAGTTTCAAACCATAAAGAAAGAGATACGGGATGAAGATATATCTAAATGTGATGAAACCATAACAAACTGGAAAAATCACAAATCAACAATTTAATGTCACACCTTAAACTCTTGGAAAAAGAGCAACAAACCAACCCTAATCCCAGTAGAAGGAAGCAAATCATTAAAATCAAAGCAGAATTAAATGAATTGGAAGAAGAAATAAAATTAGAATTAGAAGAAGAAACAAATTAGAATTAGAAGAAGAAACAAAAATGGTCTATAGACACATGAAGAAATGCTCGACATCTCTGGTCATAAAAGAAATGCAAATCAAAACAACTCCACTTCACTCCAGTTAGTATGGCCAGGATCAAGAAAACTAGTAACAACAGATGTTAGAGGGGATGTGGCCAGGAGGGATCACTACTACACTGTTGGTGGGAGTGCAAACTTGTTCAACCACTATGGAAAGCAATATGGCAGTTCCTCAAAAGACTAAATATAGATCTCCCCTATGACCCAGAAATTCCACTACTAGGAATTTACCCAATTGGCCAGAAACGAAGTCAGACTAAATGCACTAGCACAACTATGTTCATTACAGCACTATTTACCATAGCAAAGATATGGAACCAACCCAGATGTCCCTCAGTTAATGAGTGGATCAACAAGATGTGTTATTTGTACACAATGGAATTCTATGCTGCTGTCAGAAAGAATGACATTGCCCCATTTGTTAGGAAATGGAAAGACTTAGGAAAAAATCATATTAAGTGAAGTAAGCCAGACTTAAAGGAACTTAGGCTCAATGGTTTCCCTTATTTGTCATAATCAGTAGAAACCTTGGGCTCTCCTAGCAGAGATTTTCAATAGAGCAAAACCTTGATACATGAGGCCATATTGTATGACACTAAATGAAAGGACCTCTAGGATATAGAAACAAAAGCCATATGATGAATGATTGCTGTCCTTAATGTACTGTGTTATCTCTCATCTCTTTTTTTCATATACTTTTTATTGTAATTAATAGAAGGGTTACATTTTATTTGCCAGATAGAAGATACATCAATTCACGTACATTGATACCCTTTCTCATCTCTTTTGCTATCCCTTGATTATCTCATATTGTTACTGTATCTTACTTTGTTATTTGATATATTGGGCATATTTGTATTTGGTTATTTGAAATTGGATTAGGAAGGGGGAAAAACAAGATGAGGAGTGGGGATGGGGGGGAGGGAAATGGGGACCAAGACATGAGAAAGGGTATCAATGTACGTGAATTAATGTACCTTCTATCTGGAAAATGTAATGTAACCCTTCTATTAATTACAATAAAAAAATATATGAAAAAAACAACCCTAATCCCAGTAGAAGGAGCAAATCATTAACATCAAAGCAGAATTAAATGAATTGGAATAAAAAAAACTATAGAAAGAATCAACAAACCAAGGAGTTGGTTCATTGAAAAAATTAACCAGATTGACAGACCCTTAGCAAATCTTACCAAAAAAAAAAGAAGGGAGCACACCCAAATAAACAAAATCACAGATGAGAATCATAGTATCATGACAGAAATTATCAACATCCAGAGCATTATGAGCGAATGTTTTTCAAACCTTTATGCCAACAAATTTGAGAATCTAGAAGAAATGGATGAATTTCTAGCCAATATTAACATACCCACAATGAACCAAGAAGACCTAATCTAACTAAACAGACGTATTTCAAACACTGAAATAGAAATGGCAATAAAAGACCTTCCATCTAAGAAAAGCCCAGGGCCAGATGGATTCACAGCTGAATTCTATAAGGTCTTCAAAGCAGAGCTCACACCAATATTCCTCAAGCTTTTCAATGAAATTGAAAATGAAGGCTCTTTACCAAACACATTCTATGAAGCCAGTATAACCCTCATCGCCAAACCAGACAGAGATTCATCAAAGAAAGAGAACTATAGACCCATTTCTTTGATGGATATTGATGCAAAAATTCTCAACAAAATACTAGCCAACCATTTTCAACACTATGAACAAACAGGATTCATTACAGAAATGCAAAGCTGGTTCAACATATGCAAATAAATTAATATAATTCAACACATCAACAGAAGTAAGGACAAAAATCACATGATTGCCTCAATAGATGCAGAAAAGGCAGTTGACAAGATCCAACACTCCTTTATGCTAAAAGCTCTGGAGAAACTAAGAATCCAGGCAACATTTCTCAGTATAATAAAGGCTGTGCATGAAAAACCCACAGCTAGCATGGTACTTAATGGTGAAAAGCTAAAGTCATTCCTTCTACATTCAGGAAAGAAACAAGGATGCCCAATCTCTCCACTCCTCTTTAACATAGTATTAGAATTGCTCACAGGAGCAATAAGGCAAGAAGCAAGCATAAAGGGGATCCCAATAGGGAAAGAGGAAGTGAAACTTTCTCTCTTTGCAGATGACATGATTTTGTATTTAAAGAACCCTAAGACTCCACTCCCAAGCTCCTTGAGCTGATTCAAAACTTTGGAAAGGTAGCAAGGTATAAAATTAACCCTCAAAAATCAACTGCCTTCCTCTATGCCAAGAATGAGGCAACAATCAGGAAAGCAATTCCTTTTGTAATAGCTTCAAAGAAAATAAAGTACCTAGAAATTACCTTAACTAAGAATGTAAAGGACCTTTTTGATGAAAACTTTCAAACTCTGAAAAAAGAAATTAAAGCAGAACTGAGGAAATGGAAAAACTTCCCATGGTCCTGGATTGGAAGAATCAACAACGTGAAAATGACCATCTTGCCAAGGGCTATCTACAAATTCAAGGCAATACCCATCAATATCCCAATGTCATTCTTTAAAGAAATAGAAGAGGGAATCCAAAATTTCACATGGAATAATAAAAGACCCCGTATAGCAAAAAACACTTCTTAGCAGAAAGAACAGCACAGGAGGAATTTCAATACCAAACTTTGGACTCTATTACAGAGCTATAATCATCAAAACAGCTTGGTACTGGCACAAGAACAGGCCTGAAGACCAATGGAATAGAACTGAAGACCCAGATATTAAACCACAGACCTATGGCCACTGAATCTTTGACAAGGGAGCCAAAAAAATAGAATGAAAGAAAGACAGCCTCTTCAACAAGTTGTGCTGGCAAAACTGGTTAAGCACCTGCAGAAAACTAAAGTTGGATCCTTCTTTGTCATCCTGCACTAGAATTAACTCCAAATTCATCAAAGACCTTGAGGTAAAAGTTGACACACTGAAAACTTTACAAGAAGGAATAGGAGATACACTAGGCCTCCTTGGCACAGGTCGAAACTTTCTTAATAAGGATCAAGAATCACAACAAATCAGAGAAAGGCTGGATAAGTGGGACTGCTTTAAACTGCAGAGCTTTTGCATGGCAAAGGACATAGCTAGTAAATTAATTAGGAAGCCTACAGAATGGGAAAAGATCTTCACCAACCACACAATGGATAAAGGCCTTATATCTAAAATATATCAACAGCTCAATAAATTGAACCACCCCAAAACTAATCTCCAAAGAAACAACCATCCCATTAAAAGATTGGCCAAAGACTTAAAGAGAGTCTTCTCTGAAGAAGAAATTAGAATGGCCTATAGATACATAAAGAAATGCTTGACATCTTTGGTCAAAAGGAAATGCAAATCAAAACAACTCTAAGATTCCACCTCACTCCAATTAGAATGGCCAGGATCAAGAAATCTAATCACAGATGCTGGAGGGGATGTGGACAGTAGGGATCACTACTACACTGTTGCTGTTGTCTAACCACTATGGAAAGCAGTATGGCAGTTCCTGAAGAGACTAAAGATAGCACTCCCTTAGAACCCAGCAATTCTACTACTTGGCATTTACCCTATCGTCCAGAAGCAAGGACATAGTAAATCCACTAGCACAACGGTGTTCATTGCAGCACTATTTACCATAGAAAAGATATGGAACCAACCCAGATGCCACTCAGTTGACGAGTGGATCAACAAGATGTATTTGTACACAATGGAATTCTATGCTGCTGCCCGAAGATTGACATCACTCCATTTGAAAGGAAATGGAAAGACTTAGAAAAAAATCATTAAGTGAAGTAAGCCAGACTCATAGGAACACAGGCCCAGTAGTCTCCCTCATTTGTCATAATCAGTAGTAACCTTGGGCTCTCCTAGCAGAGATTTACAATAGAACAAAATCTAGATACATAAGGCCATATAGTATGATGCTAAATGAAAGGACCTCCAGGATATAGAAATAAAAGCCATATAATGAGTGATTGTTGTCCTTGATGTACTTACGTTATCTCTCATCGCTTTTATTGTCCCTTGGTTATCTCATATTGTTACAGTATTTTACCTTGTTATCTCATATATTTTATATATGCTTAATTGGTTGTTTGAACTAGGAGAGGGAAGGGGGGAATTCAACTTGTGAGGGGGGAGGGGGGTTGTGAAATGGGAAATAGGACATGGGAAAGTGTATCAATATTTGTGAAGTAATGTACCTTCTATAAGTATAATGTAACCCTTCTATTAATTACAATAAAAATATATGAATAAAATAAAATAAATATGTAAACTCAAAAAAAGAAGAATTCTAATGTAGAGGATTAAATAACTTTTCAGATTTTCATTATTGTTTTTATCAGATAATCTAAAACATAGGAGTTATCCTGGACCACTAAGGGAGTTTTAAGGGAGTAAAACCAATATCAATGAGATAATTGTGATTTTTCTGAGAGAATGAAAATAAAGACTGCTTTAATATATTTTAAATCTAGTATTTTTCACCCTTCTCAATTGCATTCTATTGTTATATCATAGAATACTTTAAATTTTTCAATAAAGTATCTACTTTGATTTTTATCCTCAGGCTAATTTTTAAATAAAAGCCCACAATTGACAACATTTACCTATTCTTTAGATACGTTCATGATTTGCTAATCTAAACATTCTTTCAGAATTCAAGGAATAAAGTTGTTTCTAACCATTTCTAGGTAGATTTCCCTCTTACATAGGATGAAAGTGAACTTGTGATTCTCCCTTCATCGAAATTGAACTAATTAATATATTTCAAATATATCTTTACATTATGGAAGTATTTCTGTTGAAACATTTTCCCATTGCATGTCCTAAGCCTTTGAAAATTTCATGTATCTTAGCAAACAAAGTGGAAGTGTGAGGGTACCATGACATTCGTTTATGTTCGTGTGCCTTTGAAGCGCATGCACACAGGAGGCAGATTGCTAAGAAAATGCATCTAGTACTTGAAAATCTTGAACGGGATTTTCTGTTCTTATTCTATTCTATCACTTCTTATTATTCTCCCAACACAAATATACATCATATAAATGATAGAAATGCAGTTGATAACATCTGACCTGTAACATCCAAGAAGGCACCATTAAGGAAAAGGAAGTACATCATTAACTCAGACCCACCAGGTTTGTTGGTCTTATCTTGTGTTGCAGTGTGTGAGTAAGCAGAAGGGCATCTGGATAATCTTGATGTTACAGCTCAATGGTTCTCATCTGTTAACCTGAAGACTTGAAATTTCAATTTTTTAATCATCAAATATACAAAAATCATTGTCCTATAGCATATTTTCATCAAGCTCAAATTAAACTTTTCAGCTAATCATCTTTACTAAGTGATTTTTTTAAAATTTGGCTGTTAAGAAATTATTTTATCAAATTTAAAAATTGACAGGAAATATGAAAGACTGCAAATGCTAAAACAATCATGTGGGAAAAGAGCAACTCAAGAGGCATCATAATACTAACTTTCAAATTACAACTTTCAAGTTACAACATTGTAGTAACACAATGACTTGATACTGGCACAGGCAGACAAGAAGACCCAGAAAAAAACCATACCACTGCAGCCATCTCATTCTAAATGAAAAAAAAATCCCAGAAATGGGAAAGAAAACAATATAGCCTCAAAGAGCTAAACATAGAGCTCCTCTATGACCCAGCAACTCCACTCCTTGACATTTTATCCAGACATCCAGATACAAGGACATACTAAAGCCATTAGCACAACAATGTTCACTGCAGCACTATTTACCATAGCAAAATACAGAACCAACTTAGATGCTCCTCAGTATATGATTGGATCAAGAAGTTGTGGTATTATACACAATGGAATTCTATGCTGAAATCAGAAATAATGGCATTGCCCCATTTGTAAGGAAATGGAAAGACTTGGAAAAAATAATATTAAGTGAAGTAAGGCAGACCCAAAGAACATAGGCTCAATGGTTTCCCTCATTGGTAATAATTAGCACACATCTAAGACTCTTCAAGCAGAGGATTACAATACCTCAAAATCTATGTACATAAGGTCATATAGGATGAAGCTAAAAGAAATGAACTCTAGGATACAGAAACAAGGTGTTTATCTTGTGTAATTGTTGTTCTTAATGTAGAATGTTACTTCTCATCTCTTTTGTTGTCCCTTGGCTATTACCATATCGTTACAGTATCTTACCTTGTTACCTGGTGTATTGTATATTTGTTTATTTGAAATAGGGAAGGGAAATAGGGAAAATAAGATGATTAGGAAGGAGTTGGGGAGGGAAACGGGGACAAAAACATGAGAAGGGGTCTCAGTATGTGAGAAATAATGCACCTACTATCTTACGAATTTAACTGTAACCCCTCTATGCATTATCCTGACAGTAAAATTAAAAAACAAAAAAAATGAATAGAAAAAAATATTGTACCATTTGTAAAGAAATGGAAAGACCAGGGAAAAATTTTATGAAATAAAGTAAGTGAGTATTGAAAGACAAAGATTGCATGATTTTCCTCATGCGCAATAGTTAATATTAGGCTATAATTCTGTAGAAAAGATGTTGGGGGCTATGCAAGTATTATAAATGTATTAACTGAAAGATGGTAGATTCAAAAGAGAATTCAAATAGTCAAATTCCCTAGAAAGCTAAATGCAAATTCACAAGCCCAACAAAATAAGTAAAAAGAAACAGGTACTTGCAAGGAGTGGGTTGGGACCAAGGAAGATAAGAAAGAAGAGAAAATGCAGTCAAGAATTATATATATTATATACGTGAATTATATATGTATATATATATACACACACAACAAAATTCACAAGATTTAGGACATGGTGGATTGGGGTAGGAGAATGTTGAAGGAGGTAACATTGTTCAGATGAATTACTTACTTTGTGTAGCTACTTAACGATAATAAAAATAATATTGACCATTAATGTTGGTTTTACTGCTGATATTGATAATTAATATTTACTGTTCCCTGGCCAACCAGTAGACAAGCATCATTTAGTGAGTCAAGAAACAGAGTCAGCTTTTGCACAAGCTTTGACAAAGGACTGACTTTGAATGGCATACAAGTTTTAAATCCTCACGGGAAAACAATGCTGTGGCTTGGTTAGCTGATATCTACAGGGAATACTAGACAGACAGAATGGAAAGGCAGAATGAGTGTCACCAAACTTCCTTGCACTCTCTGAGGAGGCACCACCAGAGAGGAATGTGCCGATCTATGTTGCTGACTTTGTCTATCAGTTAATAATGATATGGCTAATACTCAAATTTATTTTCTAAAATCTACTCTCAACCTTAAAAATGCTATTTGTAGTATACAAACCCTGGGATTTTGCAGATGATGATGTTTAAAACTATGACAATATATGAATTGCAACTACTTAATCATCTGTGTAAGAAGTATAACAGGTTTGGCCGTATTCAAAGAGTATATTTTTATATTAGTTATATAGAGGAACATTTCACTGAATTTCCACAAGTTCTACTAATTCTACACATATTTACCTTTAACAAAATATATGCTCAAGATTGTACATGGGAAAATATTCTTCTCATGATTATTGTTAATAATATATGATGTAATTACAGACTATTAACTAATCGTCTTGAAAACTAAAAACTTCTCTAAATCTCTCTCCTGGCATTGGCTTGCTGGGCACACAATCCATCTCCTATTCAGAGCACATGAGCGAAAAAAGAAAAGGTATATTTACCAGAGTCCTTGTAACTGCAGCTCTGGAGGTAATTTAGAGTTTTCTAAAGAGATTCATTGGCTTGAAACAGATTCAAGAGGGAAATCAGTGCTAGGCATGGCTTTTAATTCCAGGACTCAGGAGGCTGAGGCCAGCTTTGACTACATAGCCAAACACTATCTCAAACAAACAAAAATAAATCACTAGAGAGACTAACCCTAAGGTTTTTATAGTCAGGAGACTAAAGCAAAGGTAACAGTTAATCACCAGCTTTCTGATTCTAAGTTTCTGACCATGGAATTGGTTTCTAATAGTGTAGTATTTTTGCTATCTTTTACCTCATTCCAAAATAATAATTAAAATAATGCAATTCTAAACTCTGTGTCTGCATTCTTCAAATTTGAGATCATCAATCCTGGAACCTTCAAAAATCTAGTGATTTGCTGATGTTTTCCTGGAAGCATATTGAAAATCCGACTTATACCAATTTTCCAGCCTTTCCATAATTTTATAATTACTCACATTATATATTAAATCTTGCTGATTAAATTACTTTTGTAGTTATCAGTTAAGCTAAAACATTAATTCATTGGGCTCCTATAAAGTTGACATAAATATATGTATGATACAATTAGGAGAGTCAAGTCCTGGGCCACATGCAAATGTCAGAAAAATTAATAAAGAAACCTCTTAATGAATATAGAGTACTTTATTTATACACAGATACGTTGCATTGATCAAGTCAAGTCAGTGTTATTCCTCCATATTTTCCAGAAGTTTAAATAAATTTTCTGATGGGAATAACTTTCTTATTTTAGCTTGTATAATTTCACTTTTTATACTGTTTTATTAAAAGCCAAATTCTTTTTAATACATATGTATATATACATTATATAGAGAGTAGCAATTATCAAAATATATAATTTATCTATATAAAGTTGGGAATTTCCAATTGATAAAATGAGAGAGGTATACTGGAAAGAATTTTTTTTTTTGCCAGTCCTGGGCTTGAGCTCAGGGCCTGAGCACTGTCCTTGGACTTTCTCAAGGCTAGAGCTCTACCACTTGAGCCTCAGCGCCACTTCTGGCTTTTCTCTATGTATGTGGTATCAAGGAATCGAACCCGGGTCTTCGTGCATGCTAGGCAAGCACTTTAACCACTAGGTCAAACTCCCAGCCCTGGAAAGAAATTTGAGCCCTAAAAAGATTATTTTAAGAAAATTAGGTTGAACATTGACGCGATAATGTTGTAAATATTTCTGCTTAATTACTTATTTATTACTGAGCTTCAATATCTCCTTATAAAAAGATTGTCCAGCACATAATCCTAATAATTTCATTATGTACACTGTTTTCTTTTTCTTTCATATATTTTTATCATAATTATTAGAAGGGATACATTATATTCACCAGAAAGAATGTGCATTACTTCACAAACATTGATACTGTTTCTCATGTCTTGGTCCCCATTTCCCTCCCCTGACCCCTGACCCTCATTTTGTTTGCCTTCCTTCCCTATCCGACTTGAAATAACCAATACACATATATACAATATATCAGATAACAAGGTAAAATACTGGAACAATATGAGATAACCAAGGGACAATAAAAGAGGTGAGAGATAACATAATACATTAAGGACAACAATCACTCATTATATGGCTTTTGTTTCTATATACTGGAGGTCCTTTCATTTAGTGTCATACTATATGGCCTTATGTATCTAGGGTTTACTCTATTGTAAATCTCTGCTAGAAGAGCCCAAGGTTTCTACTGATTATGACAAATGAGGGAAACCATTGAACCTATGTTCCTTTGAGTTTGGCTTACTTCACTTAATATAATTTTTCTAAGTCACTCCTTTTCCTTACAAATGGGGCAATGTCATTCTTTCTGACAGCAGCATAGAATTCCATTCTGTATAAATACCATATTTTGTTGATCCACTCATCAACTGAGTGGCATCTGGATTGGTTCCAAATCTTTGCTATGGTAAATATTGCTGCAATGAACATGGTTGTGCTAGTGGATTTAGTATATCCTTGTTTCTGGACGATTGGGTAAATGCCAACTAATGGAATTGCTAGGTCATAGGGGAGCTCTATGTTTAGTCTTTTGAGAAACTGCCATACTGTTTTCCATAGTGTAGTAGTGATCCCTCCTGGCCACAACCCCTCCAGCATCTGTTATTAGATTTCTTGATCCTGGCCATTCTAACCGGAGTGAGGTGGAATCTTAGAGTTGTTTTGATTTGCATTTCTTTTATGACCAGAGATGTCAAGCATTTCTTCATGCATCTATAGGTCATTCTTATTCTTCTTCAGAGAAGACTCTCAAAGTCTTTGGCCCATCCTTTATTGGGATGGTTGTCTCTTTGGAGATAAGTTTTAGAGTGATTCAATTTTTTTAGCTGTTGATATATTTTGGATATGAGGCCTTTGTTGTATGGTTAGTGAAGACCTTCTCTCACTCTGTAGGCTTTCTAGTTAGTTTGCTAGCGATGTCCTTTGCCATACAGAAGCTCTGCAATTTAATGAAGTCCCACTTATCCAGACTTTCTCTGATTTGTTGTGTTTCTGGGTCCTTATTAAAAAAAGTTTCGACCTGTGCCAAGGAGACCTAGTGTATCTCCTATTCCTTCTTGTAAAGTTTTCAGTTTTATACTGTTTTCCAATGTCTTCGTTTTTACTATTCATTGACAAACGTTTCTTATATATTTTATATTCTAATCTCTGACTTCTAGTGATAGTTTGCAAATCTGAGACTCATGTTCTCTTTTATGTCTTTCACTGAGAAGAAATGTGAGTAAATATAGCTCATTCTTTGGGAGCTTATCTTCACATCATGTTAACAAATATGTTGTCATTTAATTTTTTCCTATTAAAATCTTGCGGTTTTTGATCTTGCCTTTTTAAAGGCAGGAGTTTCAGAAAAAAGTATTTTTCTACACTTGAAGCCTGATTTCTTTCTTACTTTATTTTACTTTTCTGGTCACAGACAAGTATCATGAGATTTTTATTACATTATAAAATATGAATATTTGCTTTTTGTTTCATAATTCCTTTACTTATATAGAGACATGATTTAAAAAACTAGTGGTTAAGTTCTCCAAATCTTGCTGTGAAATAATTTCTAGCACAGGTTGAAACTTTCTGAATAAGGACCAAGAATCACAACAAATCAGAGAAAGGCTGGATAAGTGGGACTGCATTAAACTGCAGAGCTTTTGCATGGCAAAGGACATAGCTAGTAAACTAATTAGGAAGCCTACAGAGGGGGAGAAGACCTTCACCAACCAAACAACGGACAAAGGACTCATATCTAAAATATATCAACAACTCAAAAAATTGAATCCCTCCAAAACTAATCTCCAAAGTAACAACCATCCCATTAAAAAATGGGCCAAATACTTAAAGAGAGTCTTCTCTGAAGAAGAAACAAAAATGGCCTATAGACACATGAAGAAATGCTCAACATCTCTGGTCATAAAAGAAATGCAAATCAAAACAACTCTAAGATTCTACCTCACTCCAGTTAGAATGGCCAGGATCAGGAAAATGAATAATAACAGATGCTGGAGAGGATGTGGCCAGGAGGGATCACTACTACACTGTTGGTGGGAGTGCAAACTCGTTCAACCACTATGGAAAGCAGTGTGGCAGTGCCTCAAAAGGATAAACATAGAACTCCCCTATGACCCAGCAATTCCACTACTTGGCATTTACCCAACCATCCAGAATCTAGGGCATACTAAATCCACTAGCACAACAATGTTCATTGCAGCATTATTCACCATAGCAAAGATATGGAACCAACCTAGATGTCCCTCAGTTGATGAATGGATCAACAAGTTGTGGTATTTGTACACAATGGAATTCTATGCTGGTGTCAGAAAAAACGATAATTTCTTTTAACTTTATTAACTGCAAGAATTGGAGTGTCGAAAGATTTTCAGGCTTGTGTGTGGGTACCAATCCCATTGGGTTTCAAGGGGCCAAGGTCTGTGTGTTATTTGCATAATTTTAAAAAATTAACTCTGCTAAGCAGCACCCATCATGACACATCCTCAGTCAAATTTGAATGAGAAAAGTCTGGGAAATTCTGTTTGTATCTCCTGATGATAGAACAGACTGTTAATGGGCAATGGCTGTATATAATGGAAAAGCTAATTTGGAGTCCCAAAGAAAATCATCATTTAAACCATTTAGCTACCATAACTGAAACTTCGTGTCATAACCACAGCCCAATCCACTGTTTTTTCAAAGCAAATTTCAAGAAAATGCTGTCCTCTATCACAATTTCTCATGGATAACAACTTTTAACAGCTTTTGACTGAAATAAATCATGCTCAGCTACTTTGCTGTTCATGAGTTCCCTGCATAATAAATAAATTGAGACTACAAATGATTTGTTTTGTGACTCCTTAGCATTTTGATTACATAGGCTATAATTATTATTGATCAGCAAGTTTCTAATATTAAAATATATTTATTTATTTATTTCTATTTTCTTATTTTCATTTGTGCCAATCCTGGAGTTGAATTGAGAGCCTGGGTGCTGTCCTTGAGCTTTCTCAAGGCTAGTGCTTTACTGCTTGAGCCACAGCACCACTTCTAGCTTTTTCTGTGCATATAGTACCAAGGAATGGAACCCAGAGCTTTGTGCATGCTAGGCAAGCACTCTATTGCTAAGCTACATTCCTGGTCCTAAAGTGTACATTTTTTTTAAAGATTGGTTATAATTATTTCATCCTTATAGAATATTCTTATATAATGTATCTTTACATCCTTATCAATGGATAGTAGCCAGTTTTTTTTTTTATCATTTGCATCAAAAGTGTTGTGATTTCCAGGTCCCATTATCACCTAATTTGAGCGTGGAAAGATCTGTGGAAAAGATGTATCCAGTGTTTTTAAAGAAAAACCACATAGAAAAAGAAGCTCATCATATAACTACTACCAGCACTAGAGATGTGAAGTAGGTCCATCAGACCATAGAATTCTACTTGAACATCACCATGTAATTAGTCAGGTCGGGAGAAACAAGCAGAAAATGCCTCCATCTCAATCCAGACCTGAATTTTATGCCTGTTAATATTTGGAGTATTAGTTGTACAAAGGAGTTGACATTTAACAATGGGACTTGATCAGTATTCGCCTTTACATGACTCAGAAATGCATTCTTCTAGTAGTGGAATTGCTGGGTTCTAACTTTTTATTTGTTATAAAAATATTTACAGTAAGTCTTCTTGCCTTGGTCTGCTGTACAACTGATTTCTAACACTTAGGTAACTGCTAATATAAATTCTCCTGCCCTGTGAGGAAAACTGGACATCCATATGCAGAAAACTAAAAGTAGATCCTCATTGACCCTGTGGATGTTTAACATCACTTATGAGAACTATTTCATGACATTTTGTTGTCCTATAGCTTGTTCTATTCTCTTCTTGCACTTACTAAAGTAGCCTTCTAGCAATTTTTATTCAGTGCTGTTTCCTTGACATTGATTGTCTTCTTCAGATAGTATGCTTCCCTTTAGTATCCTTTGAAGTGCTGGTTTAGTGTTCCTAAATTGCTTTCATTTTGGTTTGTCGTAAAAGGTTTCAGTTGTGCTATCAATTGTGAAGAGAATTGCCAACCCAACACCAGTTTGGGTTGGCAATTGTTATCGTTCAGAGCTTGAATTATATTACCCTAGGCTTTCCTTTCATTTAGAGATTCTGTCAAGAAACCTGCAGTAATTTTAACTTTTTCATTGTAATAAAGATCCCTCTATGATTTTTGACTGTTAATTTAATGGACATTTCGAATTTGATCCAAACCATTTGGAATAAATAAAAATGATTTGATAGTTTCTATTCTTGTTACTTTTAGGATAGTTTTATGGTGTTGCTCTCAGAGCTTTGTGACTTATAAGACTGACAAGATATCATTGAGTCATATCTCTAGATCTTTTCTTCACCTTATTAGAATAAGGTCTCTTTATCCAGAAGCATACTATTCATCTACTTTTCCTGACATAGCTAGGATAACTAGTGTGCAATCCCAGTGGCCTGTTTCCCTTTGTAGAATTAATCTCATGAACTTCATACCCAAACTGGCATGTGACAATGATTCTCAGAGATAGGTAAGTAGGAAGGTAGATGATGTAAACAGATGATAGATAGATAGATACATAGATAGGCAAACTTAATGAAAATGCCTTTATAAGCATATCTTCAAATATATGCAAAATTTAAGAACATTATATTGAGAAGCACACAGACATTTGCATTAATACCATTTTTTACTTTCAGAAATCTGGCAATTTGCTTTGGAAAAATGGCATACTCCGGGAAGGGTCTACAAAGCAACTTAGAACAATCTTTCACTCAAACTCAAAGTATTCACTTGGGAAAAAACCGCATGTTTGAAATCTGAAAATGTGTAACAAAATTTTATATAGAGATCATTAGATACAAATATACAATATGTTCTGAAACATAATAAATCTCTGCTAAATTCTTTTTTGTTTTTCTTTTTATATATTTTTATTGTAATTATAGAAGGGTTACATTATATTCACCAGATAGAAAGTGCATGAATTCACATACAATAATACCTTTTCTCAAATCTTTGTCCACATTTCCGTCCCCCAACCCGTGCCCCTCATTTTCTTTTACCCCCTTCCCTATCTGATTTCAAATAATCAAATAAACATATACAATATATCAGATAACAAGGTGAAATACTGTAACAATATGACATGACCACGGGACAGCAAAAGAGATGAGAGACAACATAGTACATTAAGGCCAACACTCACTCATTATATGGCTTTTGTTTCTATATCCTGGAGGTCCTTTCATTTAGCGTCATACTATGTGGGCTTATGTATCTAGGTTTTGTTCTATTGTAAATCCCTACTAGGAGAGCGCAAGGTTTCTACTGGTTATGACAGATGAGAGAAACCATTGAGCCTATGTTCCTTTGAGTCTGGCTTACTTCACTAAATATGATTTTTTTCTAAGTCTTTTCATTTCCTTACAAATGGGGCGATATCGATCTTTCTGACAGCAGCATAGAATTCCATTGTGTATAAATACCACATCTTGTTGATCCTTTTATCAACTGAGGGGCACCTGGGTTGATTCAATATCTTTGCCATGATAAATAGTGCTGCAATGAACATCGTTGTGGTAGGGGATTTAGTATGTCCTTGTTTCTGGACGATAGGGTAAATGCCAAGAGCTATAGTGAGCAAATCACCTTGGTACTGGCACATAAACAGGCCTGATGACCATTGAAATAGAACTGAGGACCCAGATATTAACCCACAAACTATGGCCACCTAATCTCCAATAAGGGAGCCAAAAAAATAGAATGGAAGAAATACAGCCTCTTCACCAAGTGGTACTGGCAGACTGGTTAAGCACCTGCAGACAACTAAAGTTGGATCCTTCTTTGTCACCCTGCACCAGGATTAACTTGGAATTAACCAGCCAAAAACAAAAAATGAAGGTGTGGCTCAAGTGATAGAGGACCAACCTGAGTGAAAAAAAAAAGCCAATCAAGAGGAAGAGGCTCTTCACCCTGCAAGGATCCAAACGGATCACACTTTAATCCAAATGGATCAAAGACCTGGAGGTAAAAGTAGATAAACTGAAAACTTCCCAAATAGGAATAGGAGATACACTAGTTCTCCTTGGCACAGGTCAAAACTTTCTTAATAAGGACCCAGAAACACAACAAATCAGAGAAGTCTGGATAAGTGGGACTGCATTAAGCTACAGAGCTTCTGTATGGCAAAGGACATAGCTAGTAAATTAATTAGGAAGCCTACAGAATGGGAGAAGTTCTTCACTAACCATACAACAGACAAAGGCCTCATATTTAAAATATATCAACAGCTCAAAAATTGAATCACTCCAAACGTATCTGTAATGGGACAACCATCCCATTAAAGGATGGGCCAAAGACTTAAAGAGAGTCTTCTCTGAAGAAGAAATAAGAATGACCTATAGACACATGAACAAATGCTTGACATCTCTGGTCATAAAAGAAATGCAAATCAAAACAACTCTAAGCTTCCACCTCACTCTGGTTAGAATGGCCAGGATCAAGAAATCTACTAACAACATATACTGGTGGGGATGTGGCCAGGAGGGATCACTACTACACTGTTGGTGGGAGTGCAAACTCACTCAACCACTATGGAAAGCAGTATGGCATTTCTTCAAAAGAAATACAGCGATTCCAGTAGGAGGTGTTATGTGAAGAAATGTGACTCCTGGAGGCCTCTCTGTATGGATTCCTATGTGTTCTTCAGTTTACATAAGAATTGAAAGTGATTTGTAAGTTTTAATAGCTTTTTGTAAGTACTTCCACCAAAAAAGTAACATTTTAATTTTTGAAAATATAATTTCTAGTGTTGCTATGGTTATTAAAACAAAATGTTTAGTATTTAATCATTTCTATGAATCATCTTCTATGTACTACTGATGATTATTCATCAAACATGCAGACACAGGCCACTTTTAGGAAGGTTATAGTCCAGTAGGGCAAAGATACTCAACCAATAGCAACTTAGATCTGTTTTGCTTTGTTTTGTCAGTTGTGGGGATTGAACTCAGTGCCTGGTAATTTTTTACATTAGAAAACATGTAATGTTTTAAGTCAGTGGATATAAAGTATTAGGTTCTATCTCAATTTACTTGGCAATCAGAAAAGGAAGTTGTAGGTGAGAAGAATTTATTCAGGCAATGGTGGTGTGGTTTAGGCATGCTGAAAGTGTAGGAATAAGTGCAGAAACAATCGTGGCACAGAGCCCTTTGTAAAATGATCTGTACATGAATTTTAGTTTGGTTAAGGGGGTGTTTTGTTGTTGTGTTATTCTGTTGTTCTTCAAATGAATTTTGTTGAGAAAAAATTTCAAATATAAAATTTTTGGAAGAGACATTAGACTGTATTTCAAGTTTATACATAATGAACATATTCTAATTTTATATTAGGCTTATAAAATTTTCATAAGCAAGTATATAAGTTTTCCATGGGTATACGGTTTAAAACATTTTGTGGTTAAAATAAAATAGCTTTGAAAAATATTTTAAACGATAGTTATGAACTATGTATAACCTATAGCTTTACCCCTCATTTGTGGAGAAAAGATCATTGACAAAAGTTATACTTTTTCAGTTGTAATTTTTATCGAAGTTTTGTCTTTGAATTATCTCTCTCTCTCTCTCTCTCTCTCTCTCTCTCTCTCTCTCTCTCTCTCTCTCTCTAGAGTTAGATAGATACATATAGGTATAGATATAGACATGTTTATATATAAGACATTTATAAATTAGAACAAATTTTTGTAATTCTTGATATTTAATATAGCTGTCACTTGAATTTTATTAACACTTACGTAAGTTTGGATTTAAATCTTTTAATAAAATCCAAAAAGTTATGTACTCATTACCTTACAAATGTAACTCTAACCCCTTTATACATCACCCTGGTAAAAAAAATAAATACAAATAGAAAATATTCTGCTTCCCACAAAATAATCCTCTGTAGTGAAGCAGCACTGCCACCTCGTGCCTACTTTTGGTATTTCATGGAATACGGTTTATAATATTTGTAATTCAAGGCATGATAGGTGAGTTAAAGATTAATAAAATGCACGTTTGTCAATTTGTTTTATATATATTTTTTATTGTAATTAATAAAAGGGTTACATGATATTTGCCATATAGAAGGTGCATTAATTCACATATATTGATACCCTTTCACAGGTCTGGAAATCAAAATAGCCACTAAATATTATTACATGGATATAAGAATGGATAAACTCTAAAAATAAAAATATCAATTATTAGCAAGTGTCAGCCTGCACATGCGTATCCATACATACACACACACACACACACACACACACACACACACACACACACACACATACACCCCAAGAAACTGGCTTAATCTAGCTTAATTAGTCTAATTTATTTTCCCCTTTAATTTTATATTTGTTGTTTTCTAGAATATTGAGATACAATTTTGTAATTGTGTTTTAAATTCATTCTAAAGTATATTTTATAGTATTATTCTCTCCCCCACCACCTATTTATCTCTCCCTTCCCTCTCCCTCCCCCCTCTCTGTCTCTCTCTGTCTCTCTCTGTCTCTGTCTCTGTCTCCATCTCTCTCCCTTTCTCTCTGTCTCCATCTCTCTCCCTCTCTCTCTCTCTCTCTCTCTCTCTCTCTCTCTCTCTCTCTCTCTCTCTCTCTCTCTCTCTCTCTCTCTCTCTCTCTGCTAGTGCTCTACCACTTTAAATTCACTTTCAGTTTTCTGTTGGTTAGTTAGTAATAAGAGTCTCATGGGCTTTCCTCCATGGATGGCTTTGAACCTTGAGCCTCAGAGTAACTTCCTGAGGAGCTAGGAGTACAGGCAATGAAACACCAGCACCCAGCTTTTCTTGTTGATCTTAACACTTCATTTCTTAATGTTTGATATTAAATCTGTTGTATAGGCATGTTTATTTATTTTTAATTTTAGACTATGACAATCACTGTTGTCCTTAATGTACTATGCTATCTCTCATCTCTTTTGCTGTCCCTTGGTTATCTCATATTGTTACAGTATTTCACCTGGTTATCTCATATATTGGATATATGTGGATAGGGAAGGGGGGAAAACAAGATGAGGAGCGGGGGTGAGGGGAGGGAAATGGGGACCAAGACATGAGAAAGGGTATCAATGTTTGGAATTAATGCACCCTCTATCTAGTGAATATAATGTAACCCTTCTATTAATTACAATAAAAATATATGGAAAAAAGAAAATAAAAATCACCAAATATGCTTCTGAATAGGACTTTTATGATTGGGATAATTTTAGCATGTCCATTCTGAAATCATTTACAGTTGATTGTATAAATGTTGCCTTTACAAAGGAAGAAATTGATACATAGCTTCAGTCTCTTGACAAACATGGAAGAATTTTTAAAATTTCATAAGATAAGGGAGCAAATGGAACAAAATCTTCAATTCTTATCATAAGAATCACGGAATAGATGGCTCTCAGAGAACACAGTGTGGGCTAACATTCTGGACAAGAAATACATTGCCTTAGTGCAAGGTTCTTCAAATAGATAGATGTTGTAAATACCACTGGTGCAAGTTTCCCCGAACATTTCATAGTCAAGACCTCTGCCTACCCACTCCTTCTTATTGGGTCTCTTGCATAGACCTCTGATCTGCCTCAAGACTGGAAAGCTTCCTTTGTCTTTTTTTTTTAGAACATTGACTTAATCTGTTTTATTTATTTATTTATTTTATTTACATTTTTATTGTAATTAATAAAAGGGTTACACGATATATGCCAGATAGAAGGTGCATTAATTCACATATATTGATACCCTTTCACATGTCTTGGTCCCCATTACCCTCCCCTCAACCCCCCCCCCATCTTGGTTTTCCCCCCTTCCCTACCCAATTTCAAATAACCAAATACAAATAAATCCAATATATCAGATAACAAAGTGAGATACTATAACAATATGAGATAACCAAGGGACAGCAAAAGAGATGAGAGATAGCATAGTACATTAAGGACAACAATCATTCATTGTATGGCTTTTGTTTCAATATCCTGGAGGTCTTTTCAATTAGCTTCATACTATATGGCCTTATGTATCAAGGTTTTGCTCTGTTGCAGATCTCTGCTAGTAGAGCCCAAGGTTTCTACTGATTATGACAAATGAGGGGAACCACTGAACCTAATTTCCTTTGAGTCTGGCTTACTTCACTTAATATGATTTTTTCTAAGACTTTCCATTTCCTAACAAATGGGGCGATGTTGTTTTTTCTGACAGCAGCATAGAATTCCACTGTGTACAAATACCACATCTTGTTGATTCATTCATCAACTGAGGGACATCTAGGTTGGCTCCACATTTTTGCTATGGTGAATAATGCTGCAATGAACATTGTTGTGCTATTGGCTTTAGTATGCCCTAGTTTCTGGATGGTTGGGTAAATGCCAAGTAGTGGAATTGCTGGGTCATAGGAGAGCTCTGTGTTTATCCTTTTGATGCACTGCCATACTGCTTTCCATATTGGTTGAATGAGTTTGCACTCCCACCAACAGTGTAGTAGTGATTCCTCCTGGCCACATCCCCTCCAGCATCTGTTGTTATTAGTTTTCCTGATCCTGGCCATTCTAACTGGAGTGAGGTGGAATCTTAGAGTTGTTTTGATTTGCATTTCTTTTATGACCAGAGATGTTGAGCATTTCTTCATGTGTCTATAGGCCGTTTTTGTTTCTTCTTCAGAGAAAACTCTCTTTAAGTATTTGGCCCATTTTTTAATGGGATGGTTGTTACTTGAAGCCTACAGAGTGGGAGAAGATCTTCACCAACCAAACAACGGACAAAGGCCTCATATCTAAAATATATCAACAGCTCAAAAAATTGAATCAATCCAAAACTAATCCTCAAAGTAACAACCATTCCTTTGTGTTTTGCTGCTCCCTTGTACTGATTCTTTACTGAGATTTCCCCCAGGAAGCCTGCTTATCATTTGTGTTTTGCCTCTTTTAATAATCCCAAATGATGTTCACATACTGATATTCAATCTCAATTTTATAAATCAAATTGACTAGGCTATCATTTGAAGTGGTTAATAAAGCCAAGCTACCCTTTTACTGAAAAGAAAGACTGAATATTCTCTGTCTGCCTCCTTTCTCTACTTCTGCTCTTTCTTCTTCTCTGCTCCACATCCTTCTCTTTTTCTCTCCTTCCTTGTCTTTGTGTGTTTCTCTGTTTTTCTATGTCTGTCTGTCTGTCTTTCTCTGTTTTACCTGGGATATCTATCTCCTGCCCTCAAAGACATCATGGCTCCTGATCTTTCTTACAATAATTACAATAATTACATCTTTCTTGGAACTCAGTTTTTCAGACCTCCCACATTGGACAAGAAGTTAAATGCAAATCCCTTCCAAGTATAACCAGACCATCAAGGCTATACAGTATGAAGTAATCATTCTATTAAGTGCATGTTCTTTGTACATTTACACAATAAAAGATAGTTGAAACTTTCATAAAACCCATTAAGTAGATTACAAGCAGTAGCAAACTGGGCTAGTGACAAAGGATTGATTTAATTCATTCTCTGGATAATAGATCCTATAACACATTGCACAATAATTTGAAGTATATAAAATTTTCTCTAAGTACAATGATGATTGGTTGACTTTTAAAAGGGATAAGGAATAAAGGCAAACATGTGTAGAACCTGAATAAGGATTATCTTTCTGGCAAAACTAACAAATTAAGAACATATACTGGAAGAAACCCGACTCCAGTTAACTGATCATTCTAACAAACCAAGTTTTCACTATAACACAAATAAATTATTATATGGGCACTATGCTAAAAAGTGGTGCAATGCCCAACTAAAGTCATGTTGGATGGTATGAAACATGGCAACAAACTATTGAAGAGAACTTTTGTTATTTCAATAAAAATTTTAGAGGGAATGAATCTAATTTTTATCTTGAAATTTTATAAAGTGTAGAAGTATGAAAAGACTTTATAGAACATAGGAATGTGGTGTTAGGATAGAAGAGAGAAAATGTAAAACCCTAGTAAACGGGAGACATTTGTACCAATACTGGAAAGTTCAACAGGACTGAGTCATCCAAGACATGTCATTTGTGATACCTGAATTAGGCAAAATATATGTAAGATATGAAAGTCTATTTACTTTCCTTTTAGAGTTTGTTAGGAACTATAAGATTGACTACAATATGAAGAGCAGTTGGGGGAAAAAAGAAAGGCTAATTATAGCTTGTAAAACACATTTTAAGCTATGCAATTAGTGCATTATTATGATGAAAATGAGGATAAAATTTTAACAAAACCAAGATATTTCAAGTGTATTTCTCAAGTACACTAGGTAAATTGAGTACATTGTCTCTACAGAACTCAAAAACAACTATATAAACATAGCCAGTCATTATTTTGTTATGCACTGGCAATCCTAAACAATGTGATACTAAAATATTCTTCCTGGAAAAATATTTTTGTCTTCTAATATTAAACTATAGCTATTGGATCTTCATAATATATGCACCAGTGTGCCAAATTACATATTTGAAAAACAGCTGCAAAGATATTTCTAGTTCCATATGCTCTTCTGGAGTTTTATACCTGCACATCAACAGAGGCAGAGATTTTTCCTCTCCTTGAGCTAGATGGGCTTTTGTTACAGAGGTGATGATAAATTTCATATTTAGCTTTGGATAATGAAGTTTTTTCTTATCATAACTTCTTTTCAGAATCTATTTATCTGTACTATAAGAAAACTAGGCACATAGCACATATAGAGATAGCAAGTACATGTTCCTTCTAATAAAATGGTATAATGTATCCCTCAACTTGACAAAATGTTATGCCTGTTTCAACCTAACTACATACCATTAATTTTCACCTTCATAGGACATTGACTTTAAAACCCCATCTCTTTGCCAGTCTTACAACCTGGTGTAGTCTTTCTCTGAGACTCAGAGCTACCCTTTCAAACCCAATCATCAGTTAATCATATACCATCTCCCTGACTAGAAAAGGAGGGAGGAAATTACTTGGAAAATTGCAAATGCATAAACACAGATGGTTTGTTCAAACTTAGAAATCTCTCCCCAATATCCTCAAACATTTTTTCACAAGTATATCTCATTTTGATTGAGTTCAAATTTTCTCCATATTGGAATATTCTTGAATAGTTTGCCTTCCTAATTCCAGTCAATGTAATTTTTCTTAGATTCATTTTCAGTTGAAGACCTAGATAATAGCAAATTGAATGAATAATAGATTAATCACATTCACAGATAATAGCAAATTCCGTGAATAAGAATTAATTAATTATATTCAAATATCAATCCTATATATAATATATTTACACTTTCTGGACAATAGTAGGTGCTACATATCAAGTAGACTAATCAAATATTCACTTTAGAAATGGCATGAGTCATGTTTTTGAAGAGTCACCATCGATAGCAATTTGGAAAGCCAATTAGAAGCTTAGACTTCAGCTAGGCAGTTTAATACAATCATTCTTGGTGTTAGAAATCAAGGAATAGATCAGTAGGACTTAAATCTGTATATAAAACAGAATAATAAACCCACTAAAATCATATTAAAGAAAAAAAAAAAGGATAGTAAGGAAGAACCAAGTGGCACCAGTGGTTCACACTTGCAATTCTACCTATTGTACTCATGAGATGGAGATCATGAGCTGGGTGGCTCACTGCCATTCCAAACGTCAAAGCCAGTGAGACCTCCATCCTGAAGAATAGCCAACACAAAGCCAGATGAGAGGTGTGTCTCCAGATGGTGATGCATCACAGGACTAGGCAAACATGAGTCCTTGGGTTCAAACCCCAGTATAGGCAAAAAGAAAAAGAGGGATAGGAGGGATAATGAATTTGAAACATTTTATATGCATGTGAAGAAAGAAAAGTCTGTTTTTACAGAATTAACATGGTGGATTACCAGCAGATATTTCCCTTATCTCTGAGAACCAGAAACACAATCTCAGGTGTGTGGCTTCAATGAGGAATGGGGAAGATTGTAAGTTAACCTGGAATACCAGTAGAAAATAGCTATTGAATTCTTTTTTTTTTAATTAAAAAGTCAACTTTACTTTTTTATTTGTTCCTCTCTCTCTCTCTCTCTCTCTCTCTCTCTCTCTCTCTCTCTCTCTCTCTTTCTTTCTTGTCAGTCCTAGGGCTCAAACTCAGGGTTTGAGCACTGTCCTTGGGCTTTCTCAAGGCAAGAGCTTTACCACTTGAACCACAGCACCATTTCTGGCTTTTTCTAGGTATGTGGTACTGAGGAATCTCATCTCGGGTCTTCATGTATGCTAAGCAAGTACTCTACCACTAGGCCAAACTCCTGGGCCCCACAATTCTATTTTTTTCTTGTTTAGTTTCATCTTTTAGTCTGGCCATCAAATACTGTGGATAATCTTTACAATGATTTTTTTAATACTGACAACATATTTTCTTTTGTTCTGCTTTCTATTGTATTTGAGTATATGCTACTTGAATTATTTCATCAAAAGTCTAAATTAATTCAAAAATTTAGAAGTTCTTTTCTCAAATGTTTCTGCTTATCAAAAATCATTTAACAAAAGATAAATGCACGGTATAAATATTTAGTGATATTAAATTTTTAAAGAACAAACCAAACTAAAATAAAATCCCAATAAATCAAGTCTTATAAAATGCTTGAGGACAACAAAATCATCAGTAATACGGGTACTCACTTTCTATCTGATGTGAAAGTATTCCATTTTCACATCATAAGTCATCCTACACGTGTATTAAGTCAATCACTTTCAGAGTGATAAGTTATTGTTATAGCAAAGTCTCCCTCACTTTCTATGTGTAACTGTTTTAAATACCTCAGCATCTATATGGTTCTCTGTAAAACCTAAAAATAAAACTATTACAGTGAAGGTAGGACACTGAGCAATTGGGTGAAAATAATAATTTCTGTGTTTGAGTCTCATAAGACAGAAAAGTGCTGTCAAGAAAATTTGTATAACATGTTGTCAACAGAGGGCAGTAATTAACCACAAATAGTCTCATGTTCTGAAACAGCCAAAGATAATAATTTTCATAGAGCTTGAAGGAAATTACTCAACGCATCATTGTTTTTCCTCTCCATTCTTCCAAAGATTGTTCACATTAGAATTTATTTTCCATCCAAATAAAAATATTAATCAAAGAATTCTTTTCCCAGACTTTTAGTATACAGAATTAGGAAGAGAAAAACACTAAAGGAAGGAAGACTATTTTTTTAAAAATACTTCATAGTCACAAGAGACACTATCAGTGGCAATCAGAATGTCATTTGTTCGCTGCCTTCTAATGACTTCTGTGGTGGCTGTTTATGTGATATTGCCCACTGGGGAAAAAAAGAATGGAACAGATTTGAGTTTGAACTGCTTGGATTATGTTCTTTTTACAGCTGCCAACATTCTGCAAAATTTTGTTAAGCTTTCCAACTCTAATTCTTTTTATTTAAAACAATGGCAATAGTTACCCCTGGGTATTAAGAGAGAAGGAAATTATTTGTAAAATGTATAACAGAGTTCTAGATATGTAGTGGGAGATAAATAATATGTACTGTTGCACTTTTAATATTATCCGACAGATTTATTTGCTTTGTGATAATCACATTAAATAAAAGGAGTAATACTTTATCTAACCTCCAAACTCACATATGCAACTACAAATATGCATTATATAAACATCATATATCTAATCCTATAATATATAATGACTAATTTTTAAAAAATAAGAACTTGAACCAAACTATGGAATCACAGTATAATTTTTTTTCCAACTTTTTTTTTTTGCCAGTCCTGGGCTTGAGCTCAGGGCCTGAGCACTGTCCTTGGACTTTCTCAAGGCTAGAGCTCTACCACTTGAGCCTCAGCACCACTTCTTGCTTTTTTTTCTATGTATGTGGTACAGAAGAATTGAACCCGGGTCTTCGTGCATGCTAGGCAAGCACTCAACCACTAGGCCAAACTCCCGGCCTCCACAGTATAATTTTTAATTCATTGAAAACATAGAGTTTAGCTGTAATCCCAATTTAAAACTTTTCAAAAGGGAACAAAATGGGATATGGAGAACTCAAATCATTTCAAACTGTACACAGTAAAAGAGAAAAATTGACAAAATAAATTTCCAAAGCAGAACTTTCACAAGAGATACCAACAACTCTGGACACAGGGAGTTCACACCTAGCTATTCAGGCCTATGTGGTAAAAAGTTCCATGAAACACTTATCTCCAATTAAGCACTCAAAAATCTGAAGTGGAACTATGGCTCTTGGACAGTGATCAGGCCCTGAGTTCAAGCCCCACAACTCATAAAAGAGAGACAAACTGAGACAGAGGGAAAGAGAAACAGAGACAGAGAAAGAGAAAGAGACAGACAGACAGACAGACAAGAGACAGACACAGAGGCGGAGACAGACACAGACACTGACTCAGATATACAGAGACAGAGCTAGAGACAGAGAGAGCAGAGGGAGATAGAAAGACAGAGAGAGAGACCAAATTAATTTGCAAATTTGTGGCCTGATCAGAATAAATCAGTAAACTTAATTTCTGAAGCATTTGATACAATCAATACAATCTTCTGATTCCAATACAATTCAGATACTTGTTATAATACCACTTAACCCACTACACATTACCTTCATTTAGCTAAATTTGTACAATGACTGTCTCATTTTTTAATAAATCTGGATATTAATAGCAGATTTTCTTCTTATTCATTGTTAACTATTAAAGTAATGGTAGAAGAGTATATACCAAGGTTAAATGACCAAAATAGACTATTTTTGCAAACAAGATATACCTATTTTTTGTTTCTTCATTATAGAACATACAGGACAATTTTTATAATATCTGTATTTTGGAAACGTATGAGAGTAATATATATTATCTGAGTGTCAAAGATGTGGTTCATGCCTGTAATACTAGCTACTTAGGAGCCTGTGATTTGAAGCCAGCCCAGACAGGAAGATCCCTGAGACTCTTATCTCCCATTAATCAACAAAACAAAACAAACAAAAACCGGAAGTGTGAGGTGGCTCAAAGTGGTAAAACACTAGCACAAGAACGGAACCCAGGTGCCAAGTTCAAGGTCCAAACCTGATAGAAACAGAAACAAAATCTGTTTGAGTACCTGAGCTTTTCATACTTTCCTTATTTTATATAATTAACAGACTTGGGTTAAACAGGCATTTATGTTACCAGTTAAGAGACTAACTACATTCTATACCCACATGAGCATTACTAAGAAGTCACTGGGGCATGGGAATGGTCAGAAAAATGAAGCACAGACAATTAGGCAGAATCCCAATGCAATAAGGTTTGCTACACGTTATCTCAGGGTAAAGCTATAGGGCTCAATCTGGCAGGCGATTGTCCTTCAGAGAACCAAAGGCAATGTCTAGATCCATGTTTTGCTTTTCAATTGTGAGGGGCAGTTGTTACTAGCATGAAATGTAGAGTCCAGTGACACAGCTGAAAATCTTCCATGCACAAAGTCCATTACACAAAAATTAAGTTCCTTCAAATGTCAAATACGACTATATTGCTCAATCAGATAGAAAATATATCTCCTGAGAAGATAAATGATTTGGAAAAAGTTCTAATGAATCTATCTGCTACACTGTTGTCCTTCCTTGAACAAACTGAAATCTTCCTAAATGAAATTCTGTTCCAAGTTGTTTTTTTGTTTTTTGTTTTTTTATGAGCTGAGAGTCTAGAAATGGAATGCCAGTTTCATTGACCTTTTGGTTAGAATTCAGTCAATCGAAGACAAGAGAAGGGTTTGCTGATGTAGTGAGCTCTGAGATTATAGATAGGACCATTCTATCTAATCAGGAGGATTCTGAGAGACTAGTAGTCATTGAGGGATTCAAGCCTGGTCTTTAGTCCTCAACACCAGGATTTTGTGTTGGAAGTATAAACCTCTCTGTGGTCCGGTTTTACCATACATTCCTAACCAATAACATAGAAACCCCTTAGTACAAATAATTTGCCTTCAAGCCTAATCCTTAAGGAAATGCAAATTGGAGTAAATGTATGGTATTGGTGGAAACTTCTGGAAAATGTGCATGTTGGTACAAGTAAATTTTGTGGGAGATACAAAATAATTTCCTGTGGTATGAGAATATAAATATTTTATACAACTAGCCAGTGTTGACCCTGGCAGGACAGGTTTGGAAGTAATCGTAAACTTATCAAGCATTACTGAATGACGGGATCTGACAGTCACTGCTATGTCAGATAATGGAGAGTTAAATCTCCCAGAAAAGAGAGCTTGCTGTTCTTTGAACTAGAAGGGAATGTAAACTAACATTCTTGCTTTATACCTTGCTATGTTCACATGCAGGAAAACCATAAATTATACATATTCCAACAGAATGCCAGGAACAATGCTTGAGAGAGATGTTGAAAAAATGGGAGCTAAATAAAACTGAAAGGGATAAAAATAGCTAAAATGTTAGGAAGGGTATAATGTTTAAATAAAATATTATTTCATTTAAATATGAAATGATATTATTTAGAAGATTAAGGCTAATTGTTATAAAGTAATTAAGAGTACTAGAAAATAAGAAATCAGAGACTAGTTTAAAAGACTGAAACTAATTAGAAGTTAAACAAACTCTAGAAGATTGAATAAAAATTATGTTAAATGAAGTAAATCAGGCCCAGAGACACAGAATGCACCTTTTTCTTCATATGCAGAAGCTAGAATTTGTATACACACACACACACACACACACACACGCACACACACACATATATACACACAAAATGCTTTAGATTGTATTCTTTAAAGGGTACACAGATATGGTAGGTGAAAGACAGATTCACGGAGAACTCAGTGTAATTCCTTTAAACAGTTAAATCAAAATTCAACAAAACAAACACCAGGATTAGTGTACTTGAAGGGTGTTGTGGGATCAACAGGAAGGGGCAGATGAATGAAAAAAGGGGAGATTACAGTAAAAAAAACTCAATGCATAGCCTCAAAACTGAGAAAAGTGAGGGGAAAAGTGGGTTGAAAGGGATGAGACAGATTGTTGAAAAGGGTAAACATTTATCAAGACATATTGTATGCAAAACCGACTTTGTTGAAAGGTAACTTCATTATACAAAGACTAGAAGATAATATATATAAAGTATAAGATGCAAAATTTTTAAAAAACATGAACTCCAATGTTTATTATTCCAAGGAAGAAGAAAATAGAGCTCGGAAGTATCTGAAAACCATCAAATTACTTTTTCCATTGTCCACTGAGATTTGGCTTTCTTTGGCACAATTGTGAGGCAGATACACACAGAAGATAATGAATTTTGTGATATTTTGTAATGAATCTTCAGGGACAGAGTGCTGAATCAGTTTAACACATTTTTGGTTTTTCTTTCTATATATTATTTTCCCTATCTGCTTGCTAGCTATGGTAGTGTGTGTGTGTGTGTGTGCGTGTGTGTGTGTGTGTGTGTGTGTGTGTGTGTGTGTACTTAACCCCTTCATAAGTAAAACACTATGTTTAGTAGTGGGCTTTGAGTAGGAAGAGACTGTGGTGAACAGCCCAATGGCTAAATCCGAGTGAGAATTTACACACTTTTACCATTGTTTTTCCAGTCCCATGGAAAATTTCCTTTTCTCTCTGGACATTTTTCTTCTGGAAAAGTTCTACAAAAGATAAAAATAACGCTTGACAAGGTGTCAAAAACTATATCATAGATAGATAGATAGATAGATAGATTACTCTTCCACACAAATGAGGTAAGACAAGAAAAAACAGAGATTTTCCCTATACATCACTAATCCACATCAATTTCTCACAGAACAGGAAAAGGCACACACAAAAGGGAAATAAACTATTGAGCCTGTGTTTTAACTGTGCCAAAGAATGCTTACTACAAGACTTATTCTTAATATTTCTAGACTTCAACTAATATAGCAAGAGATGGTATATTGACGTCACAGCTTTCAACTCACTTTGTTAGAGAGTTCACATTCAATAGAGCCAACGTTTCTGTCTATGGAGAGTGTAATCTTTCAAACTCCTCATCTTTTTCTCTCTTCGAGAGGGGGAAAATGTAGATCTAAAAATAAACCTTCTCTGAGGGACAGATTCTGAAGGCATTTATTGACATATGTTCTTAATCTAGGCAGCCAAAAAAAAGCAATATTAAAATTCACACGTCTTTCCAATTTTCTTTGTGGGAAAGCTATTGAAAAGGAAAAATCAGTATATTTAGGTGTACTGTTAGGTGGACATATTCAATATTCTACCAGTTTGCTACCAAACTCTTCTACATGCAGACTTTCTAGGGAAGATAATATTTGCCTTTTATACAGTAACTTTGAAAAACAACATCGTACAAACTAACAAGATTAGTTTATCAGAGTCAATGAATACCTATTTCTTCAAATAAAATATCTTCACATAAATTTCAATTCACATTTGGGAAAATGGAACCAGGTAATTAGAGAGGAGATGCATGAGGCTGGGACTGACAGGCAAGAATGATGGAAAGGATGGGCGTGATCACCATGGATCATTCTCATTACCTCACATGGTGAATTGAAACCTCTTGTACAACCACTTACGGATAATAAATAGATCATCAGGATAGCTGATTTTAGCAAATGAAAAAAAACTAACCTGCCTACTTTCTTTGTGGCATATTTTAAATTCGGTAAAATTAAGATTTCCTTGTAAAATGTAGTAGTAGATATAGAGGTTATCAAAGTTGCCCTTCTCTGTCTTCTTATCTACTAGGTTTTGTGTGCTAAAGGAACATCATTGCTCAAGTGCTGACTGTTGATGCTACAGGTTATGACAAGTCATCCTGAGTCCCTCTATAAGAACTGATATCTCTCAGACCAAGAGAGAGAGAGACATCTCATGATCTCACAACCTCTTAGTAACCATTCCTGCTTCAAAATTAGCAATGTCTTCTTAATAAGAAATACCAACTAGATAAAACAAAATATCACATAGTGACTCTAGTATTCAAGTAGTTCGAATATATTAACTATGCATATAGAATTTCAATGATTTTTGAAAATATGGAATTTTTCTGCTGATGGTTTGTCTGCTTGTGATCCTAAAATCCTTGGATACCTTTTTGCCATTACTACATTGTGTAACAATAATTTACTATTATAAATATTTTGACTCGATAGTATTTAAATGCTGTTGCTTTAATAAACTGCTGCTTAAATCTAAAGATTGACAAAAATAAATTCCCAGAAAGAATTCTTTGCAAGTTACTTCATATCCTGTTGTGAAGTGTGAAGGAAGAGGGAAGAAATGGAGCCCCAGGGAGACACAGAGGTATGAGTTGCATGCTCCTGGGGGTGTCAGTCATCCAATGTTTCCATGTCACATGAGTGCAGTCAACACTGTGTCCACGAAGGAAAAGCAAAAATATGTAAGAAGTCTATTATTCCCTTCTGCCCAAGTTAAACATAATAGAGCAAACAACCCAACAACTACAGAGCCTTTGATAATGATGAACATATTTTCTCTTACTTTTATGGCTCATCTGTGTTTGCACTCCATTTCTTCTTTATCGTGGTTCTGTTTGCCAGAATAGTTCTTACCTCAAACATGAAACTCATCTGGCACAGAAAATGAACAAAAATGAAAGAACATGAACAGAATAAACTCTCCAGAAACCTACTTAGCCATCTACTTACCCATCACTTCTTTATGTGTTTCTGCTAACACTTTGCCCAGGTTAGTCATGTAGTAAAACACGTTGTTAAACCAAAGGGAAATACTCTTTTAGCAGGTTACTTAAGAAGTGCCAGAGTAGTATCTCACTTTGTTATCTGATATATTTGATATATTTGTATTTGGTTATTTGAAATTGGATAGGGAAGGGGGGAAAACCAAGATGGGGGGTGGGGGGAGAGTAATGGGGACCAAGACATGTGAAAGGGTATCAATATATGTGAATTAATGCACCTTCTATCTGGCAAATATCATGTAACCCTTTTATTAATTACAATAAAAAATATTATAAAAAAAGAAGTGCCAGAGTGAAGGGCAGGGATGGGGACAGCAATGTGTGTGAATAATGAAACCTATCACAGAAAGGAATTAGAAAAGAAGTTAAGCATACCTATCCTCCTGATACATATCTATTTGTTCTTGCTTCCCTAGGAATTGAAGTTGTTATATTTTCAAAGTTCTTCATTTAAATAAAAAAAGATTTAATTGGAAAGGGAAGGGGGAAAACAAGATGATTGGGAGAGGATGGGGGAGAGAAATGGGAACAAAAACATGAGAAGTGCTATCAATGTGTAAGAAGCAATGCACCTACTATCTGGCAAATGTACCCCTCTATACATTACAATAAAAAAGAGAAAATGTGGCATATATAGACAATGGGATTTTATTCATTAAATAGAAAGAATGATACTATACCATTTGGAAAGACTTGAGAAATTTTACATAAAGTGAAATACGTCAGACCCAGAGAGACAAAGGTTATATGTTTTCACTCATGAACTAGAATTAGCTTATAATTATGTTAGGTGGCATGCAAATGATTACAAGTGTATTAACAAACACAATAGATTCAAGGGAGAATTCATAGTGTAATCCCTAAGAGAGTATAGTCAAAATCCTACAAAATAATCCCAGGAAACTTGAACATAGCTGGGTGGGGTCAAGGGGAGAGCAATAGATGAACTAAGAAGAAAATGCAGTGAAGAATTCTCTCGCTCCCTAAGGGAAATGAACTCCAGGATAGGGAAACAAGAGTTTTATCCTTGTGGTTGTTGTTTCTAATGTACTATGTGAAGTTATTTTTTAATTCTATTTTCTCTTTCTTTTTCTCTTTTTTTCTTTTCCTTAAGGTCTATCCACTGTTATTGCTGTATCTGACTTTGGTACCTGGTATATTATTTATTTGAAACAGGGAAGAGAAGGGGGAAAACAAGATGATGAAACAAAGGACAAAGGATGAACCACTGTAACAGAGAAATGTATTTTACATCTTGGGAAGGGTTGGGGCAGGAAAAGTGGGAGATAAATATGGGAAGGAATAACAATGTTCAAGAAGTAATGCACTCACTACCTTAAGAATGTAAAGGTAACCCCTCTATACAGCACTCTGATAATAACAAAATAAAAAGAGAAAGTTCTCTCTCTCTCTCTCTCTCTCTCTCTCTGTATATATATATATATATATATATATGATAGATAGATAGATAGATAGACATAGATATATCACAAAATTAAGAAAAGTAAGAGAAAATATGGATTGGGAAGGATAAGTGAGAATGTTGAAAGGGATGACATTGATCAACATGCATTATATTAGCAAACCGCTTTGTTAAATGGCAACTCCTTTGCATAACTACTTAATGATAATTTAAAAATAATAAAGTAGAAATGCAAGTTAGAAAAAATGAAACATTCACGAAACTCTCTAACTTAAAGTCAATATTAGCTATCACATTACTTATTTACTGTTAAAATGAGCTTAGTCTTACATTTTGGCTAAAACATGAAGCAGCTGTGCTATATCTGATAGTACTTTGATTTACAATTAAATCATAGCTTTTCCATTTGTTTCCTTTTCTTAAGCCATTTAGCCTAAGAAGACAAGCAAAGAGGAAAGAGCAGAGGCTTTGTGAGATCTGCTGAGTAGTTGCTTCAACCATCTAAAAATGAAGGTATTTGGTTAACATGATTTTTTCCAAGTCTTTCCATTTCCTTACAAATGGGATGATATCATTCTTTCTGATGGCAGCATAGAATTCCATTGTGTATAAGTACCACATCTTCTTGATCTAATCAGCTACTGAGGGGCATCTGGGTTGGTTCCATATCTTAGTTGTGGTAAATAATGCTGCAATGAAGATCATTGTATTAGTATACCCTTGTTTGTGGACATTTGGGTAAATTCTAAGGAGTGGAATTACACCAACAGTGTAGTAGTGATTCCACCTGGCCACATCCCCATCAACATCTGTTGTTATTAGATTTGCATTTATTTTATGGCCAGAGATATTGAGCATTTCTTCATGTGTCTTAATAGGTCATTCTTATTTCCTCTTCAGAGAAGTCTTTCTTTGAGTCTTTAGCCCACCTTTTAATCAGATGACTGTTTCTTTGAGCATTTGTTTTTGAGAGCTGCAATCCTTTGAGCTGTATATAAATTTTAAATATGAGGCCCATGTCTGTTGTAAGCCAGACCCATAGGAACAATAGGCTCAATGGTTTCCCTCATTTGCAACAATTAGTACACCTCTAGTACTCTCCTAGCAGAGGCTTAAAATAGCTCAAAACCTTGTATATAAGGTCATATAGGATGAGACTAAATAAAATGAACTCTAGGATATGGAAACAAGGGGTTTATCTTATGTGATTGTTGTTCTTAATGTACATTATTTTCTCTTCTCTTTTTTTTGCCCTTAAGTTTGATCTCATGTTGTTACTATATCTGACTTTGTTACCTGGTATATGGTATATACATCTATCTGTTTATTTGAAATAGGGAAGGGAAGGGGATAAACAAGATGATTGGGAGGGATGGGGAGGAAAACAAGGAGAAAAACATGAGGAGTATCAATTTGCAATAAGTAACACACTACTACCTGGCAAATGTAACTGTAACCACTCTATACATCACCCCGACAATAAAATAAAATTAAAAAAATAAAAGAGTGAAGGTATTCATAAACGGCAAGTCTGTAATTTGCAAGAAGAAGATCTGAAGTAAAAACTCATTTTTAATTCCAAATCTTCAAGTCATAAGAGATAAATGCAGACTAAATGATCTGTTTCTCATTACAGTATGATCAAGCTAATAACCAATGGTCATTAATGACTGATGGTCCAAGGGTCCACCCTAAAGGCTTGAAAATTCCATATGCCCCTGAAAGAAGAGAAGTAAACATAGGAGATATTTAATTGCCTAGATTTACTCAAAAATGTTCCAATTCAAACAGATAACTTAATCACTAGTAGATTACCTAGAATAAGATGGTTACCTTATACTCAGCAATAAAATTAGGGCTAAGGCAAGACTAAGTTAACTTCATAATCACAAAAAGGATGATACAAATGGATTCCAGATGTAAGAATGAAGACTGGGGTGAAGAGATGTAAAAAGTAACTTCTCAGAAGAGGAAATAATAATGGCCAATAAACACATGCAGAAATGTACAGCATCTCTGGTTTAAAAGTAATTCAAATAAAAAAAAAATTCGGATTCTACCTCACCCAAGTTGAAATGGTCCTTATCAAGAAAACAAATAATAACATGCTGGCAGGGATATGGCCAAAGGGAATGCTACTATACTGTTAGTGGGAATGTAAACTTGTTCAACCACTCTGGAAAGCATTATGGAGGTTTCTCAAAAGACTAAACTTAGAACTCCCCTATGACTAAGGGATCCCACTTCTGGGCATTTACCCAAAAGATTACAAACAAGGCCACAATAAAGCTACTGGCACAACCATGGTCACTGAGCATTATTTACCATAGCTAAGATATAGAACTAACCTAGATTCCCCTCTGTAGATGAATGGATCAAGAAAATGTGGTACATATACACAATGGAGTTCTATGCTTCCATCAGAAAGGATGGCACTGCCTTGTTTGAAAGGAAATGGAAAGACTTGGAGAAAAAAAATCATATTAAGTGAAGTAAGCTAGTAAGTAATTTCACACAAGAATCCAGGAGAGAAGAGTTGAGTAGTTTTCACTGATTCTAAATTTAGGAAAAAAATGATCTTTGGGAAAATAATTTCAGCTCACCTGAAGCTCTTTGACATAGGGCTCTTCATATAGTAAGAAAAGATGATTTCCTAAATGACTACAGGACAAAATGGTTCTAGGACACAGATTCTTGAATAGGATAATTGAACAAGGCCTGGGAAAGCACCATCACTGAGGACATCTTTTCCTTTTGATTCCATTTTTGTGCTCATTCTCTCCCTAGTTCTCTCTATATGTGAGAGGTTGCCCTTCTTCTGTGTTTTCAGCAGTCACATGCAACTGCTTTCTCCACATAGCTGTCTTCCACACAATCATAATGGCTGCTAATGAAATATGGTAACTCAGAATCCTCCCTGTATTGTATACTTTTCTTCCATCTTGGTTCAAATTGTTAAGAAAGTAAGTTTGATTGACTGAGTTTATCTCAACCTTAGTGGAGCCTCCACACTGGTCAAAAATATAATTTATATCTTTCAAAGTATCAGTCACAAAATTTTTTTTTAGCAATCTGAGTAAACACAGAGTATCAATCATGGTCGCAAGTGTATGGGAAGGAAGCAACAAGAGGATTCCTTATTAACATTGTTTGAAAGCCAGCACACAGAGGAAGAAGAAGCACAGAGGAGAACTTGTGCTTTGAAAACACTGTGTGATATCATTCACTATTCTACACTGATCAGCCTTGTGTGATACAGTCAATATATAGAAAGGACCTCTGAGTTATGAGAAAGAAATAAGACCATTCAATGTTAAACACACACAGAAAGAAAGATTGCTTCTTATCCAGAGTTCAAAGGGAAGACGCAAAAAAGTAGAGGATACAGAGAAGAGGAGAGGGGCACAGACAGGAAACTTGGATTTTCTGATGCAATGATCTCAGCCTTCAAAGGGAAATAGAATTTACCATTTATTTTTTATCAAACATCCAGTGATATCAGCCTATTCTGACTACATTCAATTAAAGAGAAACTGTGTTATCTTTGGTAATTTGGATCTACAACAGAGCCAGGCTGAGTGACATCTCTAAATATTTCTAAATCTCAAAAATACTAATAATATTAAGTAACAAAATGAAAGCAACAATAGTAGTATTTATCTAATCTTCCTCCATACTGAGTCCTAACAGGAGTCCTTTATATATGTATCAATCCACTAGCAATTTATAGTAAGCTTATGAAATTTTGTTATCACTCATTTAGAGGAAACAAGGCAGAGAACATTTCAGTAACTTTCAAATGTTGGGAAATTAGTCAGCAGGAGAGGTAGGGTGGTCATTTGATAGTAGAAACTATCCCATCATTATGCGGTCACCTTAAGTAAAAGAGATATCTGGTAATTATGACTTTGGTTCTCCTCTTTAACATGCTGAAAATGTGAAAGAAATAATCAGAAGACAAGAAACAACATGTAGTAGGAGATGTGCTATTTATAATGAAATAATAAATCAATGCTTTTGTTGATGTGGATGTAAGTCCTGGGGCTTGAATGAAGAGCCTGGATGCTGCCACAATGGTTTTTGCTCAAGATTATCAGTATACCACTTGAACCATAACTTCGCTTGGAGCTTCTTCTCATAGTTAATTGAAGTTAAGAATCATATGGTCTGCCAAAGGAACATAGCCTCAATGATTTTCCTCAGTTGTGATAATTAGTACATGCCTAGGACTCTCCTAGCAGAGGAGTACAATAGCACAAAACCTAAATACATAGGAAACAAGAACTTGATTCTGTGTGGTTGTTGTTGTTCTTATTGTATTGTTATTTCTCTTTTGTTGCCCTTGGTTAACCTCATATTGTTACTGTATCTGACTTGGTTACCTGGCATATTGTATATACATTTATTTGTTCATTTGAAATAGCAAAGGGAAGGAGGGAAAACAAGATGATTGGGAGGGGGTGGAGGAAGGGAAATGAGGACAAAACATGAGAAAGGGTATCAATATGTGAGAAGTAATACACTTATTTTCTGGTGAATGTAACTGCAACACCTCTATAAATTACAATAAAAATATTAAAATAAAAAGAGTCATATGGTCGGGCTTTGAACAGTGATTCGCAGATTTGAGCTTCCTGAGTAGCTAAGAGGCTGAAACTTGAGGGCCACCTCTCTGAGTAGCTAGGGTAACAGGCAGGAGATACTAGCACCCAAAAGGATAGCCCAAGTTAGACTAGGAAACCCAGAGAAATCATGTCTCTAGAACTCAGGAGAGAGGGCTCACCAGAGTGTTTCTGGAAGGTCTATTGGCATAGAATATAAACACCATTTGTAACTTCAGCAATTGGTTATTTGTGGCAGAAAGGAAAAAGCCCAGGCTGAGTGGGCTGAAGAGAAAAAAAAAAAAAGCACAAATGTAGAGAATCTCTTTAAACGACTGAGCATTAAAATAAACTTTTTTTAAGTAAAAGAAATAAAATAAAATCCTGGGGGGGGGGAGAATGTTCTTTACACTTATGACAAAAGAAGAATTCTAGTTTGATTATTATATATCAACTATGTATATATAACATATAACTAGGATTCTTGTAATATATACACACATCCAAAAATAATACCTTCTAAAAATCTTCTGTGTAAGCATACATATATAAATATATTATAAATAAATATACATGTATGTATACCCACACACATTAAAAATAATACTGTCTGAAAAATCTTAGTGTAAGCAGTTCCCTTCATCTGTTTCCTCAAATGGGAAAAGAAAAAGTGCTTTTGAAGAGTTTGGTAAATTTAGACTAAATAGAGACAGAGTTGGCGTGACCTCACAGGAAGCCAGGGTTTTTCCAAGTGCTGTGATCTCTGAAACAAGCTGCTCTGGGCTCTCTCTTTCCCATGATACAGAGAGACTCTCAGCTGCAAACTGTAAAATCCTTACCTCACCCTTCCCATTGGGAGGGGGATCAGGTTGCATTTCTTTCAGTTTTCTTCACTCCTCATTCTCTTGATGTGTTTAAAAGAAGAGGTGGAGTAAAGAAGTCCTGTTTCAACACCTGGAAGAGAAAACAAAATAACTTCACGCCTACTCTGGAAAAAAAAAATCTTTCCATGCAAGAACGTTCTTCAGAGATTTGACTCGTGAGTATTTGGGAATATACTGTTTAGCCCATGAGAAATAACTTTAATTTTTTCTTATTTTTGACAAAGCTGCTACACACAGATAGAAGACTCACTGTCCCTTCTCCTAAAATGAAAATTAGCACTTCCTTATAAACAAAGTAGGCTCTTGTTATCATGCAATATTAAGCTTTCAGCATTTTGCATTTAGTTCTTAAGCAAATGTCTGAGAAGAATTGTTGCTTTGGAGACCATAAAAATAGTTTTATACAGTGGGCAAGATGTAGCTTTTTTTTTCTTTTAAAACTGTAGTAGAGTTTAATGCCAGTTTCTAATTCATTGTAAAGTTTGGATTACCTTTAAGTTTATGTAGTAATATGTTAAAAAAATAATAGAGTATCAGTCTTCTGTTTAAAGACAATTCTTATTTTTTTATGTTAGATGATGATGTTAAAAATGCAAGAAAAATGTGCGAATTCTTCTAAGGAAGGGATGGGTAGGAACAATGAAAGGGGTAACCATCGATATCAAGACATTGCACTTATAAGCTTTTTGTCAAATAACAACTACTGGGTAAAACTACTTAAAGATAATTTTAAATATTATATCTTAATGTCAGTATTGATCAATTGCCTAAAAATAGATTGAAAAATACTTTTAAATGTGAAACCTTAGGATCAAAAATTTGAATGTTTTGGAATTTTAAGAATAAAAGCAGTTGATTATATATCAGTATCATGAAATGGTATCATCTTGTTGATTATGAAATAATATGAAGCATTGCTTCTGGTGGTATAGGAAAGTATGTGATATAAGAGTGATAATAGAGTAATATGCAGTTATCTAATTATGAAGAGAATTCATCTGTATAAAAGAATTAGTATTAAGAAATAAGAACCAAAAGCTGTTCCATATGGCCAAAAAAAAAAAAAGAAAAAGTAAAGATAACAGCCACACTGTGACTCAGAGCTCTGGAAATTAGTCACAAAATGACTGTGTAATATGAGATAACATAAACACACAGGGCAGAAGGCAAGCAGGAAGCTCACAGCCAATGAGTCACATGTTACGTGTAAAAACATAGAATTTATGTCAGAGGGGAAAAGTTGTGGCCATGTAGAGATGTTCTAAAACGTTTAAGCCTGGCCAAATCATTTCATCCAACATAATTCTTTTACATGATTCTCTTTTCTTATGATTATTTCAAGGCACATTTTTCATATCTGACCTGATCCTTATAGTAAGAATGTATTGTCTTTTTGGAAACTGATTTGAATCCTGTTAATTTGGAGACCCTGGGTTAATAAAAATGATTTAAAGTATTAATAAGTTCAGTGTGCTGATGGCTTCCACCAAAGCATAAAACTTTTTAAAAGTGAAACTTAAAAGAATATTGTGAATAATTATATTGGAAGCCAGGATTGCTTTATTGAGATAATCATGGAGAATGAGAAATGTGAAGTGGCGTGTATGCTCCTATTTAGTTCTTTTCATTACAAGGACCAAACTGGACATTCACATGTTTTACTTTGCTACAGAAAGTTATTTCTTCCCTAAAAATTAATTCCTTTTTAACTTGTATTTATTCATTTAATTTATTATTATATTTCCATAGATGTACAAAGGAGTTGTGATTTAACAAAGCACTTTATGAATACAATGCACTTGATGAATGTTATCCCTTTCAACAATTTCATCCACTCCTCTTCTACCCACCCTTCCCACACAACCCTGAATTGTCAGGAAATACACTATTCTTGACTGCATTCTCTCCTTCCTCCTTATCATTCATCTGCCCCTTCTATCTTGGCCCCACTCCATCTCTTCAGTTTTAACTTTCTGGTGTTTTATTTTATTGAATCTTGTCTTTAACCTTAGCAATCTACAATATTCAAATTCAAAAAGTAAGTGCTGAGAATAATGAATTACTGGAGGAAAATGTTCACTCTCAGAAGTCTGAATCTGTTCTCAGAAAGCCTAGCAATTTAAGTTAGCAGTAAATGTACTAAAGATTCTTTAGGAACTTTAGGTTGATTAAATTCCATTTTGCAAACTTTGTACACTGATTCCATTCTATATTCCTACCCAAAAGAAGGGGAAGTAAAAGCAAAATAAATATCCTTGACAGATACATAGAGGAGAGTCAAGATGAAAATTGAAGTAATCTGAATATGTTTCATAGCAAAAATGTTTATTACAAATTACACAAATTGATTGTTAATATAAATTAAAATGACTTGACTTTATCTGCAATTTGTTTCTACTCTGTAGACATGAATCAAGAATTCTAAAATAGCCAATCCATCTAATCTCAATAAAGTTCTTCTCTAGTCAGCTACCATGTCTTTGCCATTTTTAGCTTTTATCTCATTTGAGCAATTGTACTGAGGACTGAGGATAATATATTCATATGGATGAATAGATTTTTCTTCTTTCCCAAACCAACAAAGACAAAAGAACTGGGCTTATGGCAAATTGAGTTTTCTGATCTCTTTAGTTCTGTCTTTTTGAGACTCAGAGTTCTTAGTTAGAACAAATATATTTTTGAGTTAAAATCACTTTTTTACACATAAACAAAACAAGATACCATGTTCCACAGTAGACATCCCAGCACAGAAGTAACACTACCCCAGTTGTTTCTATCTGGTGTATCATGAATCTCTGGGGAGATGTGGGATTGTGGGGGGAAAAAAAAAAACAAAACTGCAATTCTATGATGATTAAATGGTGAATTTTTTTTTCTTTTTTGTGGGTCATGGGGCTTGAATTTGACCTAGACACCATCCCTGAGCTCTTCAGATCAAGATTACTGCCCTACCCCTGGACATGGGCCTTATCCCTGAGCTCTTCAACTCAAGGCTACCACCCTACCCTTGAGCCAAGCCCCAGT
The DNA here is from genome assembly GCF_031878675.1 of Megascapheus bottae. Classification (NCBI taxonomy): domain Eukaryota; kingdom Metazoa; phylum Chordata; class Mammalia; order Rodentia; family Geomyidae; genus Megascapheus; species Megascapheus bottae. The sequence goes on along the minus strand of NC_143529.1, from coordinate 977,453 downwards.
TCTCCTTGTCTAGAAGGTAATTAGAGATAAGAGTCTCAGATCCTTTTGTGCTCGGGCTGGTTTTGAATCTTGATCCTCAGATCCTCCTGAGTAGCTAGGATTACAGGCTTGAGCCACAGGGCCTGGCCCATGGTGTATGTTTTTGATTAGGAAATAGAAAATAGTCTACTTCATCATCAGGAAAGTGCATATGTCTGTCAGTAGGACATGGATAATATGGAAGTAATGCTTTTTTGTGGGGGTGAGGTTGTTCATGGGGCTTAAACTCTGGGCCTGAGCACTGTCTTTGAACTCCTCAGCTCAAGGCTAGTGTTCTACTCCTTGAGCTACAGTGCCAGGAAGTAATGCTTTTATTAGTATTATGTACCACTGGTACCCATGAACAATAATACACCCCGAGCACCCCACAATGGGGTTGGCTTCACTCAAGTTTTCCTTCTATACTTGACCAACTATCTCTGTGGGAACCTTGCATTGCATAGTAGCTTACTTCATGTCAGCTAACTCATTTCTCAAGATTTAAACAAAGAAATGACAGTAATGGCATGAGCTGATTGTGAATATGTTAATCTTTCCAAGTTGTTTAGAAGGCTAAAGTCACAGATTATTTCAACCTTTGAAAATGAATCAAAGCACTTATTTTAGGCCGGGAGTTTGGCCTAGCAGTAGAGTGCTTGCCTAGCATGCAGGAAGACCCAGGTTCGATTCCTTGGTAGCACATACATAGAAAAGAGCCGGAAGTGAAGCTGAGGTTCAAGTGGCAGAGCTCTAGCCTTGAGAAAGTCCAAGGACAGTGCTCAGGCCTTGGCTCAAGCCCAGGACTGGCAAAAAGAAGAAAAAAAAACAGTAATTTAAATATGTGTATCTATTACGGCAGTAATTTTGAATATATCTAAATACAAAAGGAAAGGAGCACTTCCAATATTCTATTACAATAAAAACTAATTAGGATGCTAACGTTATTTCACAACCTTCACATGCTTCATTCATAACTGGTAGTCTGTCTTTCCCTCTGTTTCAATTTGCACAGTTTCTATCATTCTCCATGTTTACTGATCTTTTCTTTTCCTGTGCATAATTGGTTTAAAATACCATCTAATATATTTTTCATTATGCCTACTATAGTCTCCATCTCTAGATACCTGGTTGATTCCTTATGTTTTGAATCTTCAAGATTTTTCTCTAGATTCTTGCACATATAGAATTTAGTCAAAATTGTAGCTTTTATATCCTCTGTCATCTACATTTTCAATGTCTTTTTGTCTTTCTTCATTGTAGGTTATATTGCTCTTTAAATGCTTAGCAATTTGTATGTTGATACCTGATGCTGTGTGTTTTATCTTGTTTGATGCTGGATAAATTGTATTTATGTAAATATTTGTTAAATCTCTGCTCTAGATTGTGGCTCCATTGCTTAGAAAGTTTGTTATTTTCTAGTTTTGCTGTTGAGCTTTACTGGGCACAAATAAGCCAGTGTTTAGTCTGTGGTTAATTTTTCCCTCATTGTTGAGACAAACAATTTTTTGAGTACCCTACTTCACACCCTATTAATTGCAATGTTTTGCAACCTGGGGTCAAGAAATAATCTCAGCTTTATGTGTTTTCTCTGTTGTCTCCTTTAATGTATCTCTGTATATCTCTCTCAAACCTCCAATATGCTGCCTTCCAATACTCTTGGTTAGTCTTCTAAACTCAGGGAGTCACTTGGGATCTGATTTGCACATTAGAGAGAAAATTCTCTCCAGACACAATTCAGAGCAAATGTAGGACACAGAACTGTACTCTTCTTCCCTAACTGTATGATCAATAATTTTTCATGGATTTTTTCCCTTCCAGGTGGCAAAGTAAATCAAGTCTATTGATTAATTTTGACTGGAAATAGGTTATTACTTATATTTTATCAAGATATTAAAATAGATATAAAATGAAAGTGAATTTTTGAGAGTACAGATTGTAATGAATTCAAATGTCTGCCTGAGATCAACATAATTATGGCTTGTAATATCTCAGAAATTATTCAGGAAATGTTTATACATATGCTTATACAAAGAAGCACTGAAATTCAGTTTCTGCAAAATATATATTTCTTTTAGTGAAAATAATTTTATTGGGTCTGGGAGTTTGGCCTAGTGGTAGAGTGTTTGCCTAACATGCACAAAGAACCAGGTTCAATTCCTTGGTACCACATACATAGCAAAAAGCCGGAAGTGGTGCTGTGTCTCAAGCGATAGAGCTCTAGCCTTGAGAAAAACCCAAGGATAGCCCTCAGGACTTAAGGTCAAGCCCAAGACTGGTAAAAAAAATTATTTTTATTATAAAGATAGTACACAGAGGGGTTAGAGTTACATAAGCCAGGTAATGAGTATATTTCTTTATGGACAGTGTTAACTTTCCCTAGCTCTCTGCCAGTCAAAATAGTTACTTCATCCCAGATAAACAATTAATTTGCTCTTTTTGTTTCCTTATAATAGTTGTTTAGAAACCTAATATTTCATTCGTCTATTTCAGATGCAAATGAGTTCCAAATGCCTAAAACCAATCAAGTTGTCATTAGTTCACTGAACACTTCTATTATTGTTCCTGATTTTGTTTCTGAATCTTTCCTCTATTCTTTGCAGGCATTTCCACATATAGAACCCCTAGTAAAGTTAATACAAATCAAAACTTTTTTCCTTTGGTGAAAACAAATATGGTTTCAGACGTCATCAGATCAATTATTTATGCCAAATGAGTCAACTACAAAAATATGAATGAAAAGTTAAATTAGTATTAGAAATATTTTATATTAGTATGAGAATTTTGGTTTATGAGTATATACACATATATACTTTATTCAAGTTCTTATGTGTCTTATTTACATTCTGTGATTTTTCAGACTTATTTAGTCCCAGCACTTGACAGGAGAAGGGAAAATTTGAGGCCAGTCTACACTATAGAGCAAGTTCCAGGCTACCTGGGCTTTATACTGTTTGTTTGTTTGTTTGTCTTTTAGTAAAATAGAATAAAGTCCTAATAGATCATCATCCATGAGTGAAAAAGCTGAGTGACAACATGAGTTAACATTTCCTATCAGCCTACACACACACACACACACACACACACACACGCACAGTGTATGACAATTGTTCAAGGAAGTTTCACCATGATATCTCAAATATGAATGTACATTTCTTTATTTAGATTGACCCCTTCACTCTCCTTTCCCTAACCCCTTTACATCATTATTTTTCTACACGCTGTCTCAAATTCTAAAAAGTGAGTCAAATTTATAAATAATTAAAATTAAACCGGGAATGGTGGCTCATGCCTGTAATCCTAGCTACTCAGGAGGCTGAGATCTGAGGATCAAGGTTCAAAGCCAGCCCGGGCACAAAAGGACCTGAGACTCTTATCTCCAATTAACTTCTAGAAAAGGGGAAGTGGGGCTTGGCTCAAGGGTAGGGTGATAGCCTTGAGCTGAACACCCAGGCAGAGTTCAAGCCCCATGACCCACCAAAAAAATTAAAATTAATAATATTGTATGTTATTGTATCCTTCAAAAGAGTGAATATGAGCATGAATCCAGTGAAAATATGCTATTAAGGATTAGCCCTAAAGATATTAAGAATTGAATTTGCTTATTAAAATGTCATGACTTAATTTGTTCTTTGATTTTCAAAAAAGTGTCAAGAAGTTTGCCTTGAAGATTTCTTAATCAGAGGGAACCTACCCCTCAAACCATTTCATGTCAAGTATTTATTCCCTTGAAATATTGATCTATCTTTCCTCAGACTAATTATATAATTGCTTGACTCTACTTTTCCCTCTATGCTGAGACATACCAGTGTTATATCTTCTATGTTGGTTTTAAGGTCATAGAGAATCTTAAAAAAGCAATATAAAGAGATATGAACTCAAAGTCTCATTCTTTCTAGGCATAACTCCAGTGGCCTTTTACTGCCAGGTCTCATCCTCCTGAATAGCTGAGATCATGGACATGAGCCGCTGGTGCTCATCTATTCACATAGGCTTTTAGAAAAGGAAAGTACTAACATGAGAGAGGGAGGAGGGGAGAGCAGGGAGATTGAAAGAGTGACTGTGGTCAAAACATTTTAGGCTTATATATGATAAAAAAAATGGAGTTTGTTAAGATTAGTTTGAGACAGGTGAGGAGAAATGTGAAGCACGGGAGTTGGGCCTAGTGGTAGAGTGCTTGCCTAGCATGCACAAAGACCGGGGTTTAATTCCTCAGTACCACATACATAGAAAAAGCTGGAAGTGCTGCTGAGACTTAAATGGTAGAGCTGTAGCCCTGAGAAAGTCCAAGGACAGTGCTCAGGCCCTGAGCTCAAGCCCAGAACTGGCAAGGAAAAAAAAAAAAGAATAGAGGAGCAATGATGGAGGGATGAATTCAATCTTGATAAGTGAAAATTAACCTTTCATACAATTAATATGTGCTAATAAAATTCAAATTTTTATCCCATATTCCTTGAAAATTATTCTCAAAGGCGTTAAGAAAGATATTTAACCATTTTCTGATTCCACCTTATATGTTTAGGTATAAGTTGGAATTGGTTAGGAACAAAGACTATTTTACTACTCTTTATTAAAATGTAAAATATACAACATTCATAATGAGAAAGCAATCTATTCATCATACATTGTGAATTAAAAAGGAAATAGCATCAATTATCCATCATTCTGTCAGTGACCTATGGTTCTCATTTTTTCATGGTCTGATACTTTACTCCATAAATGGAACTGGCTTAACTTCAGCTTTTACCTCCTGACCCATGACTCAGTTGCTTGGAACTCCTTGTACTCTAAAGAATAGTGATTCAGAGAGGCCTAACTCAAGTTGTCATCTGAACAGAGGAGTACAGTTGCCAGCAGCTGAAGTCCCCACATTGAACCAAGCTCAGCTCTCTCCTAAAAAATTTTCCTTAGAGCACAATTAGAATTCTGGGGATTTTCCATGTTAATATTTATTACAAGAAACATTCTCACAGAATTGGAAATTTATTTGATATTGAGTTAGATTTATTCTCCATAAGGATAAACACTTCAAAATTTGGAACCAAAATGTTTCTCTAAAGGTAAAAATTGCCTGATTTATAACATATCTGAAATTAAAAAAAACTTAAAAAAACATAAACACATGCATATGCGCATCAGTTTTCTTCTCTTGTTCTGAAGGAAATAAGGTGGTAACATTTTGTAGTAAATTTCTATATGCAGCCTAGTATTTAGTTCTCTTTTTCTCATAATTGAAGACAATCAGAAGTAAAAAGTTGAGAGATTTCTGTTGAACTTAAGTAAATTTCACTAGACAAAATGTACTGTGGAAATGAGTGGCTTTTGAAGGAAAATGAAGCCCTTGTCCTAACAACACTAATTGTGAATCAAGGTTCTAAATTAAACCTTATTAGAAAGATCTCAGTTTTCTATTTCTTAGCAAATACAAATACCCATGCACAAAATTAACAAACTCAACATGAAATAGAAGATTCATTTGGATTATCTTAATTAATTAGCAAAGCAATAGATACATAAGTTAGTTCATTTTCTACTTTTCTTGCTGAAAAAACAGAGAAGTAGAACAAATACAAAAAGAGGGACACATAAGGCAACCACTGGTCTCTCATATTCTCATTCCTAAGAGCCACAGCAGAAATTCATCTGTAATGTATTCAATCCTTTTATCTTTTAACCAAAATTACTTTCATACATTTGAGGGTTTTTTAAATTTTCCTCTGCTCATTAGAAATAGAAAAGCATTATGTTTTCATAAGGCTATATTTTGATTTAGCTGTGAAATTTCTATGTTATAATTTTTCCTGGTCCTTGAACCCAGCGCCTGGATATTTTCCATTCTGCACTCAAGTCTCTTTGTTATCCAAGCTAGTGCTCTATCACTTGAGCTATAGCTCCACTTCTCATGTTTTCTGAGTAGTTTATTGGAGATAAGAGTCTCGTGGGGGGGGGGGGGAAGAGTCTCATGGACTTTCTTTTTTTTTTTTTGCCAGTCCTGAGCTTGAGCTCAGGGCTTAAGCACTGTCCTTGGACTTTCTCAAGGCTAGAGCTCTACCACTTGAGCCTCAGCACCATTTCTGGCTTTTTGCTATGTATGTGGGGTACCGAGGAATCGAACCAGGGTCTTTGTGCATGCTAGGCAAGCACTCTACCACTAGGCCAAACTCCCGGCCCCTCATGGACTTTCTTGTATAGGCTGACTTAGAACTGTGACTGTCAGATCTCAGTCTCTTAAGGAGCTGGAATTATAAGCATAAGCCACTGGTGCCCAGTTTGAAATATCAACTTTTGTATCTCCTCTATACATGTATATAAAGAGCATGCTACAAATCAATTTTCTGTTAAGGAAACTGTTTTGAATCACAATCAAAGCCATCCTGAAGTAGACAGGTGAATTCATTCAAAATGAATGCTACCTTCATTTTGGAGGAAAAAAAGAAAACATAAATTAAACTATAAAATCCATACAGTTGAGTTCATTTTTTTCCAATAGAGTTTTGATCAATTTTGAACTACTGAATGTGGAATGTCATAATGCAAGGGTTGATTTTTGTTGATTGATATTTATTTTACTATTTTATTTCATTTGATTATTGTATGTTTAGATTTTAAAAAGTCAACATTGATATTGGATAACATTCTCTTTCAATCTCAACTATAAATCTTAAGTTACATGTATACCTCTTTGCATTCCTCTTCTTCAGTTTTTCAATATCTTCTTATCCCTATGCTCCAAGCTCCTATTGTTTCTCAGTTGTCCTCCACTATCAAATGCTCTTAATTATCTTAACTGCCAATAAAAATTAATATTCCTTGTTATTTCTTAAGGAAAAGCATTTTTCTTCTCCAAATGTATAACAAAAATAAGAAAATATATTTATTTTATTCAATAACTTTCTCAATTACATACAGATCTTTGGCTTAAAACACACACACACCACACACACATACACAATCCTAATTAAATGCCAATGTCTAGTCATTGTTAATAATCTGAAATTTATTTAACAGACAAAAAGGAAAATAATTTATAGACTAGATCTTTCTAAAGCTTACAATTGCCTTTTCATGAATGGTCACAATTTCTGGGGTCAAATTAAATATCTGTCAATGTACAAATGTAAGACTTTGAAAAGAAAGTTCAGAGATTTCATGTGCTCATCTTTGCATTATCATTATGCTTTATTGCATCTGTAGAAAAATAAAATGGCATGAACTTGTTTCCATTCCAGGTTTGTGTTAAATTTTTAAAATAATTTCTTTACCCTAGGTTGCTATCTGGTGGTAATAAGATAGTCTCTCTTTCTGATACTGCTATTTCCTTCCCATGAGATTATTTTTGCTTTCAATTTTTAAACTATGACTAATAACAGATCTACAGAGCCAAAAGATTTAACATTTTTTCCTAGAGAAAACTCCCCTTTTCTGAACATGACAACTGCTTTCATTCCTAAAAGAGAGAATAACAAGATATTTAAACCAGAGAAATGTTCTCAATTTAAAATATAGTCAACATGTGTTCTTGATTCATTTACTGACACTAGGGAATTTTGCATTAGGTAATTCTCCAGAAAATTATGACTTCCTATAATGAGACAAATCCATATTAAATTTCCCTATTGGATCAACCAATCTTCTAAAAAAAAAAGAGTAGGACCAATACAGTCTGCAATTGTTGTAAGAGTTTGATCTCATATCCAGACTATTTTACTTCTTTATTTCTTGATCTGAGTGAATGATAAAATGTAACATAAAAGACTATGTTCTTTCTTTGTTTTATTAATGTATTTATTTTTCTGGTCATATGAGTTCATGAATTTTACTTGTAAAACTAGAGGATCAGAGATACTAACTTTTATTCTGCACTTTCTCGGTTGGTATTGTCTAACCATACTCTTAAAGCTTTCATTTTGGCAACACTTCAAGGAAAGTAAAAACACAAATAAGTAATGTATTTACGAGTTTGACATTTCCTTGAATTGTACTATAATCTCTATCCCATAAATGCTTTTTTCGGTCCTAGGGCTTGAACTCAGGGCCTGGGCACTATCCCCAACCTTCTTTTGCTCAGGCACTTTACCACTTGAGCCAGAGCATCACTTCTAGTCTATTCTTTGTATGTGGTACTGAGGAATAAAACCCAGAACTTCATAGATGCTACCACTAAGCCACTTTCCCAGCCCTATCCATAAATCTTTTAAAGTTATTATTTAGTTATACTCTAGATAAATATAGCCCAGGCTCTGATTCTGCTTCTGATGATACTTAGTGGCCAGGCAGATATATGACATTGGAAAACAAAATATGAGACTCTAACAAATTCAGAATATTTGTCTAACAGATAAGGTACAAAAAACTACTTGAAAAGTATCAAGTCATTTTGAAAAATAATGTGTAATTTTTGTAATGATAGATGGTTGCACTTCTATTGTCATTAGACATACATGAGGTTTATATGCTATGCAAAGAGAAATTTGTATTTAATTTTAGTTTTAATTTTGTGGCACAGATAACAAGTTTGATGTCAAAGTTATGCTGAAAGTAAGTGGATAAATCTAGAGCAAATCATGTTGTGAGACAAGTCAAGACCAAAGGAACAAAAGGTGCATGGTATCCTTAATATGTGGCTATTAGATCCAAACAGTACAAGAGCGAGGACTCAATATTTGCATACCCAACACTATGGTCATGGTATGGACAACTATATAGACATAAAAATTTATGACTCTACAGACATAATGTTTTACTTCATAAACTAATGTGTATCTATGATATACAAACCCTTAGCCTAATTTTGATTATGTTCTAAAAACAAAGTGCCAGTGACTGTATATAGAGATTCCTTTCTTGAACACTTGTTTGTTAAACATGTCATTTGAAATATGATGTAAAAATCAGTGTTAATAAAATTCTTTAATAAAAAAAGAAGTTAAAAAAATGTTATGCTGAAAGTAATGGCTGGGTGTTTGAAGAATGTGTACTCCAGGCCAAAAGTTAATAATGAGATAAGTAAGACTCAGTGTGAACTTGTTAAATTTTGGTATGTGCTCAATGTGCAGTTACACAGCCTTCAAGCTGTCCTGAGAAATTTCCAAACATTTATTTTCCCATAATGTTGTTTTTTTTTCCCAGAAAATATTCTTTTCTGAGAGGGCAAAGACAAATAAACTGGTCCTCAGACCTCTGCCTGAGATTATGCAAATTCCATGTAAGGAACATGACTTGGAAGTCTGAGAAGAAATATTTTTTTAACAACACTTCATTTTCAGACCTAGTTTATTGTGAACTTTTGGAATTTCCAGTCTAGCTACACTCAGCCAAATTGAGTAGTTGGCAATACTACATACAAAAGATAAACATCATTTACAAGGTGGAATGATGCTCCAAGAACTTTTTCAATTACTTTTGCTTCCTTTCCTATCTGTTAAGTTTTAGACCATAAATTTACAAAATCAGGCAAAACACAATTATTTTGGACATAACTAAGTATCGCTTGAGTTTAGAGTTCAATCATAGATTGTTTTAAAAGCTTACTAATACACGGTAAAAACATAAACTAAGAAGCATAATTTTATTGCCACCATGATTGTAACGTAAGTAACCAGATATGAAAATTTTCTAGACCACCTCAAGATAACAAAATAATATCCATACCCTGGAATTAAAGAAAGATTAACCAGTAACTGCCTAGTAGATATGTCCTGCCTTTCTCAAACTAATGTACTAGAAATTTAACTTTATAGTTCTAATTGATCTTTTCCGTTCCATGTGAGCTTCTTGCTAGTTTGTCACCTATAGATTCTTATTGTGATCAATATCACTACATTTACTTCTAAGTTTTCCTCTTCCAGCTACAAAACCCAAATTGACCACATATCTTAGTGCCAGTAGATGTATGTCAGCAGAAGAACATTTTTTTTCCTGAATATTGCCTTACCTCCTACCTTGTTTCTCCTACTCTTGGTTCTCATACATAACAAATAAAATTGGCTTTGTATTTTGCACTGGATTCTTTCCAGACTAGTACAATTTCTCTACAGTTTTTTATACCTTCAAAGAAAAAGTCTCACCATTTGAAGCATTATTTCTTAAAATGTTCTTGGTTTCAGTTTGGTAAGGATCCCAGTGTTATGTATATGCCCAACTCTGGGGTGCTTATCACATCCAACTAATTATTAACACAGCTATATAATCTATCCTTGTTGGGCAAAAAAGTATTCAAATAACAATTAAAGTGGAATTAACCAGACAATCCTAAACCAATACTTCAGGAAGAAGTATCTGAAGAATCAAGGTGACAGATGAGTGATGTTGGCATACACATTATACTTGAACAACATTATACATGGAGAAAAAATACTTTTATGTATGTTTCAACTTTTAAAATTAGGAGCTGCCTGGCTTTTTTTGAAAGAGACTGGATATCTACAGTTAATAAACTTTAAAAATGCCCAAATCAATATACTAAACTGTCACAATTTATTGTGAAACTATAACAAGTAACATTTGAAGATGTCTCAAACAACCCAGATAGAAGAGTGCATCCATGACAGGCTTAATTATTTACAAAACTGCATATACCCACCCACAGAGAAATTGACATTTTACTATATGGAATTCAACACTTGGACAACTTGAATATATAATAGTGATTGTTATTTACTATTTAAAATTTGAGAAAGTGCATTAAACACTAAAATGATATTACAAAAAGCTATAAAATATAATATCAAGCAAATAGAAAGAAAATGAAAAATAGGAATTGATAGGGAAAATGTAAATAATATTAAGGCAGTAAGTTAGTTGAAACATCCCGAAAAAATATTCTAATTTCCAGAAATATAAAAAAACTATTCAATATTCAGTATCTCAGAGACACTGAACATTTTGTAAACCTAAGACAGTGATTCTCCAAGTCATGTATTTCTAAGCACATTGGTACAACAATGATGAAAGACAAAAAACCAAAGTTCACTGAGAATACAACAGTGAAACTGACAGCCAGCATGCAGTCAAAGTACAGAAGGATGAAAGCTATCCTTTTCTAATAAAGGGGAGCTATTAAAATTATACAAGAAAGTCCTGACATTCAACATGAAACAAAGAGTTTAAGAATGGAGAAACTATCTGAACAGACACTTAACCAAAGGCAATATACAAAGTTTATCATTATCATTGGAGATCTGAGAATTGAAACAATAATGAAATACAAGATGATACTAATTAGAATATGAAATCCAATTAAATGAATGTCAAAATGCTAGTAAAAAACAGAAAGTGGGGCTTGGCTCAAGGATCGGGCATTAGCCTTAAGCTAAAGAACTCAGAGAAAGCACCCAGGCCAAGTTCAAACCCCATGACCACCAAAAAAAAAAAAGAATTCTTTGAAAGATAGATGGAACTGCAAAACACTGCATAAATTGCAAAAACTGGCTATAAATGTCAGTGCATCCACAGAGTGCCAGTAGCTGTGTTCCTAGCACTTTAGGAGGCTGAGATCTGAGTATTGTGGTTCAAAGCCAACTCAGGCAGGAAAGCCTAACGAACTTTTATATCCAATTAACCACCAGAAAGCCAGAAGGGAAACTGTGGTTCTTGTGATAAGGGCACTAACAGTGAGGAAGAAAGCTAAAAGAGATTGCCAATGCTCTGAGTTCTAGCCTCAGTACTGGCATGTGCACATACACACACAAATACCTAGAAAGTGGGTTAATTTCTTATGAAAGTGAACTAGTATTAATATCTGAAATATCAATATATTAATTATTCTCCTAGTGGTTAATCCACATAAAATAATTTTTCTGTAATACAAAGAATAAGCTATAAATCCATGAACACACATGTAGAAAATTTAGATGCACATTGCTGCATTGCAGGTTGTTAAATTATGCTTTGTTGTCATGAAATCTACTCTCTTAAAGCTTGAAGCAATGTGTTATGAACAATAAACACTAGATTTTCCAACAGACCTCTAAAAGTTACTCTGCTAGGATAAGAAAACTCTCTGGACATTTCTACTATTCCAGTTCTCAGGACTAAGCAAGCGTTAGTGTACTCTGCTTCTATGAGTTTTTCTATTACACATAGTACGTGAGTCTGTGAAAATTTTGGTGGAAAAACTAAATGAAAAGTTTCTCGATTGTTTTTACTACATAGGCTTCTGTTCCCATCTTCAAGAAATCATTATAAGTCAACAACAAAATAAAAATAATCAGCAAAGGAGAAGACAAGCTTTGTAATGGAAGAAATGATGCTTTTTGTCTTTTTATTGATTTTTTAAATGACTGAATGGATTATAATTTATATTTCATAGTATTCACAAACTTAAAATATGTAAATCAATTATGTGATAGTATAACCACAGTTAAAGAATTATCAAATCTGACAATAATTTTTAGAATTTTACAAAGAAACTTAGGATGAATTAACATTCTCTTCCCGTCTCTACCTCAATATTAAAAATCTCTCTATCTCTATATATTGGCTACTTTGGCACATTTCATACAAGTAGGATAGTATTAACTGAAATTCTATACATGTTCAATACATATACTTCATGTACTTTTATTCAGAATACTTTATATTCATAGTTGGATTTGCAGATACAGGGGTTTGAATACATTCTAATCTTAAATCCTTTATCAAATATAGACCACTTAAGATATTGTCTCTCATTCTGGAGATTATTTTTACTTTCTTGACAGATTACCTTTGGATGTTTCTAATCTTGATTGAATCGAATTGAATCTGACTATTGCTGACTTTCGATATTATGTCTAAGAGATTCTGCCTAACAAAATATCAGAAAAATCTATCCCTAGGCTCCTATGCTTTACTCATATGACCAACTCTAGATCTTACATTTAAGTTAAAGGTCTGTATACAGGGACAGGTCCAATTTCATTTTTTGCACATGGAAATCCACAATCATTCATTGAAAAGGTTGTTCTTTTCCTACTGAGAGCTCCTGACAACTTGTCAAAAATCAGGTGACTCACAGATGTTAATTGTACAGTTAATACTTTTGGGTAGCAAATATGGTCACAGCTGAGTTCTTATGTCTTCAAGAATGTGTAATAGACATTCTCTGTAGTCCTTCATTATACATTTTATATTATATATATTATATAGATAATCTTTCATTGGTTTGATGACAGGCATGGAGATAATATCTAGTCATGTTCTCATTTCTGCAGTACAGTAAGATGATTTCCTTCTAGGTTCACTGATACTAACCCTAGTGATCAAAGACTAACCGTTTTGGTAGCCACTCAAACTCTGTTGACATTATCCTAAGCAAAGATGTTTGGAGTCTCATTCATGAACACTTGGCCACATTGCTTTGCTTGAGGCAGCACATCATGACAAGGTTGCACAACAGATCCCATAAACTTCATGGTTATATAGTGAATGAGCAAGAACAAAGTATTTGAATGAGAGGGAACAATCTTCCACTCAAGCGCTCGAAACTGAAGACAATTAAAAGGGGCAAAATCGAACCCATTTCTCTGAAAAGAAATTTGAGATAGATGGCGAAGATGTAAAAACATGCTCAAAGATATTATTTCAAAAAATAAAATTCAAAGAATGAAACGATAGTACCTCACACTTGTTAGGCTGCTACTATCCAAAAAAGCAGTGATGTGACATCATTATGTCGCTGACAATTGTTGGAAGGAATATAATAGGATGAGCAGCTATGTAAAACAAAATGGAGATTCCCTTTTCTGTGTATATACCATAAACAATTGAAATCAAATCCTTGAAAGGATCTCTGCATTCCCATTTTCATAGCATCATTATTCCCAACAGTTCAAGATATAAAAATAACCCAAGTATCATTATATGAATTGATAAAGAATTGTGCTACATTCCTGTAATAGAAAATTATAAAGCCTGATAAAAGAAATCCTATTATACAAGCATGAAACATGAGGATGTTTTTTCTGCATGAAATAATCCAATCATAGAAAGATATTCATATAAAAGATAATGTACCATTATAAACAGTACATTATAGTCATATATTTCTTTAATCTATTAAAGAGAAGGCCTCAGAGAAATGATAGCAAAGCCGTGATCAGTACAACTAGTATATACAAGATCTTGATTTTTAAACCAATAAGTAATAGAGGAAATCAGGACTCATTGGAGATATAGATAATTTTAAGATTGAGGTAGAAAATAGTCAATATAAGCGCAAAGTATTTTAGCAACAGTGAATAAAGAGACATTCAAAACATTGATAATCAGTATCAATAGAGCTATGTCAAAAAGGAGCAAGAGCTCCCCTGAAATTGGCCAACAGAAGAGACAGTTTGAGAAGTATAATAATTAAAATAGTATCAGATTATAATATATAGGATAAAATAAACATCCATAAACCCTGACTGAAATCCTTCTTGAAAAGGGGGAGAGAGAGGAGACAGAAGAGAGGGACAGTAGGAGAGAGGAGAGATTAGAGAGGGGTAATGAAAGTGAGGAGAGAGAGAGAGAGAGAGAGAGAGAGAGAGAGAGAGAGAGAGAGAGAGAGAGAGAGAAAGAGAGGGGCAGAGACAGAGACAGACAGAGACAGAGGGAGAGACAGAGACAGAGGGAGAGAGAGGGAGAGACAGAGACAGAGGGAGAGAGAGGGAGAGAGAGAGGTGTAATCTGTGCAGCAACTGTACAAGTGTTCAGTTTCCAGGACACTTGCTTTTGAGATCAACAAAAATCTGACCTTCCAGTCCAGAAACTGGTTAATACCTGTTTGTATTAAATTTGTCTGAGATAAATTTAGATTCAAACACCCCCCAAAAAAGATTTGTATGACTTAATTGCAATCCACTTTTGGGTGGCATAACCTGTACCTAGCTACATGTGACATACCATGTGTGGCATACAATGTGTTATTACAGAATCCAATGGAAGCAAAAGGCAAATAAGATAAAACTTAGAAGTTTTATAGAAAGTCTTCAAAATCATGTAACCACTCTCAATGTGTCCTGAGAAAACATGTATCTCCCTAGTCGTTTTCATAAAATTTAAAGTAAAGTGGAATTTATTAGTCTGCCCTGCATTTTCAATCCCAATTCATCTTAATTTGTGTGCATTGTATCTAGGGAAGGGTGTCTGCAATGTTTTGCAGCTGTATTTTGTTGAATGACCTTTGCTTTCTTCCTTCCTCCTGACAACTAATGGCTGGGCAGAAGCTGTCTAAGCATTAGTCCTTTCCTCTCACCTTTGGAAGGAGAGATCATCTTTTTGTAAATAATTCATTGTTTTTTTTTCTTTTCCACCCCTTGCCCTTTAGCAATGGCCCTTTAAACCATTTTGAAACAGGAAACAGCTCTATCTCCTCCTGAAATCTGTTTCCCTTGGAGAGGGAAAAATGGTGGGTCATCACTCACAGTCACTCTGGAGGCTGTGGCAGAATGACCTGGGGAAGGGAATGCCTGGAGTGACTGACATTTCTTTTGTCTGCTGGTTCTTCAGTCTCCAATCTCATTGAAAACCTGGTTAGGAAATTGTAAAACATGATCAAAGGAAAATCTAAGTTGGAATTTCTGCAAATCTGTTTCCCTATTGGAAGAGCGATCAAAGTGAAGAACAAAGGAAATCTGAAATTAAATTTTTTTAGAATGCAATAAAAGCGCAATAAAAAATTTAAAGTATTAGTTCTGACTGGATGAGAATGATGATATGTGAGTACAATTGCACAGGAAATTAGATCTCAGTACACACTTGTGCATCTGGGTCTGTATTTACCCCCATATTTCAATAAGAACTGTTAGTTTGTATTCTCAACGTTAAAACCTGCATTTGAATATCGTTAAAAATGCATGCACTAAAGGTTTGCTTGCCCATTATTTTGAATGCTTATACATGTTATAATCAGAAATGGTACATGATGTAGAGAGAGATGTATGTGGGGTTAAGATTAAAATGTCGGGCTGGGAGTTTGGCCTAGTGGTTAAAGTGCTTGCCTAGCATGCATGAAGACCCGGGTTCGATTCCTCGGTACCACATACATAGAAAAAAGCCGGAAGTGGTGCTGAGGCTCAAGTGGTAGAGCTCTAGCCTTGAGAAAGTCCAAGGACAGTGCTCAGGCCCTGAGCCCAAGCCCAGGACTGGCAAAAAAAAAAAGATTAAAATGTCTTAGGAATTAATTTTGGGAAGTATTTGTGAGTTCTACCAAGTTTAGAAATAGGTTCACAGTAACATTGCTTATTGGAGGTGTTTTGGTTCTACATTTCAGAAATGACTTACAAAATGAAGAAAGAACACATTTTTTGGGCTTCTGTATGTCTAATACTCAGCCTTGCACCTGGAACTCTGAATGCAAATCCTGAGGAGGATGAAGAATATACTAATGCCACAGGTAGGAGTCAGAAGCTGTTGCATTTTTAGGGAGATAGGGCTGTCAATTTTAATATAAAAACAGTTATTTATTTTAATTGTGTCAGAAAATTATTTTTTTTATTAAAATAGCATATTTTCCCCTTTTGAAATGTCTTATAGAAATATATTCATGCTTAGTCTCCATCCATAATCAAGATATAAAAAAAGAATTTCTTCAGGTCTCCATTAAACTTGGTCCCAGGCTGATTGCGATTCTCCTACCTCCACCCTAGAATGATGGAGGTTACAGGTATACACTACCACCACATTCATCTAGAAGTTCAGTACGCATGTGTCCTTGAAGATCTCTGGACTGATTTCCATGCACAGCCTTACCTATTTTTATTTTATGTTATTTTATATTATTTTTTTTGCCAGTCCTGGGGCTTGAACTCAGGGCCTGGGCACTATCCTTCTGCTTTCTCAATGCTAGGGCTCTAACACTTGAGCCACAGCACCATTTCCAGCCTTTTCTGTGTGTGTGTGTAATGGAGGAATCAAACCCAGGACTTTGTGCATGCTAGGCAAGCACTTTATCACTAGGCCATGCTCCTAATCCCCTACTTTCTTATTTTTTATTGTATTTTATTGTTGGGGTAACCTATAGAGGGGTTACAGTTACATTTGTCAGGTATTAGGTACATTACTTCTTGAACATTGCAACAGCAATGCTTTAAAAACCTTAGGTGGTTTGAGAGAAAATTAGCAGGGAGCATTTATAGAAAGGTATATCAGTTTTATGAGATTTAGAATCAGACATAAACAAGTTTACCTATTCATTCATGTCTGATTCTAAATCAGTGCTTTGCCTTCCATAATGTGGAAGGGTGTCAAGGTGTATAAGCCTGGATGAAACAGGATTTTTGTAACAATGAGGGGAGCAGGGAGTGAGGGGAGCAGGGAGGGAGGGAGGGAGGGAGGGAGGGAGGAAGGGAGGGAGGGAGGGAAGGAAGGAAGGAAGGAAGGAAGGAAGGAAGGAAGGAAGGAAGGAAGGAAGGAAGGAAGGAAGAAAGGAGAGGAGAGGAGGGAGGGGAACGGAAAGAGGAGAAGGAGGGGGGAAAGGGAAGGAGGCAAGAGAGGGAGAAATGACTTAAAATGTGAATGACTTAAAATATTTTTTTAATTTTCTTAGTAATTTTATAGACACTTTTATTTACATCACTTTTTTTTAATTAAAAAAATGTTGACATGAAGCCGGGCATGGTGGCTACTAAGCCACCTGGCACAAAAAGACCTGAAGACTCATATCTCCAATTAACCTCTAGAAAAAGGGAAGTGGGGCTTGGCTCAGGGGTAAGGCGGTAGCCTTGAGCTGAAGAGCTCAGGGACAAGACACAGGTCGAGTTCAAGCCCCATGACCCACACACACAAAATAATGTTGACATGAAATTTCCTTGCTTTTCATCATTTCAACTATATTTAGCATTCTGAATTAATTTTCAAAAAATATCTTGAGTGAAAATTATATAAATTAAATCTATATGCCTTGACCAAAATGACATTTTAAAAGTCTTTAATTCCATGGGCTTTGACAAACTCTCTTATACAATTTATAGTAAACTTGTTCTTTAATCATTTAGGTAACAGCTATCAAGTCTATCTAAGTGTGCAAATTTGAAAGTTAATATCTGTACAAATTGTTGAGATGAGACTTTTATCACAAAGACACTGTGATCATTATACAATATAATTACAAACAGTCTTAAATACAATAATTACTGAATAAAATTATCTATTATTACTATTATGCTGGAACTACACAAACTACTTTTGCTTTCTTGTGTGTTCTCACCCCCTCGTGGCAAAATTGTTAAATGACAGGCTATACTTGCCCAACTGAGAAAATGGAAGCTGAACAGTTTGACTATTAAAACTAAATCAAAATTAAAACTATAGAGGAATCATCACTGGCAAAGACACTTTTATAAATCATTGGTTAATAAATTGTGGCTTTGTTTAAAATCTGTATAATCCAGGAATAGTTTATGATCTATGGATGTAGATCTTGCCAAAAAAGGCATCCAATTGAAATGATAAATATTTACTATCTCTAATGATATTAATTTACTAATTAAGATCAATTTTTGAAGGAGTTCCCTCTTTATTAAAATGAAGTCCTAATTTATTCTTCTCTGATGAACTTTTTTTCCTCTGAAATTATATTATATAAAATTATTTATTATGATGTCCTGTAAAGGTAACAGGAATCACTGAGCTAATGGCTTATAGCTGGAAACATCTAAATGTCACAACTTTGGAATCACTGGAACATTTCTTGAAATTATTTGAGCAAATACTGCAGCCTAATTCTGAGATCAGACCTTTGTGAATATATCAAACAGTTACCATTTTCCAGATCTTAGAAACTCATGGTGTAAAATTCTTATAGTCTCTGCCTCAGAGTGAGATATACCATTTAGGTACTTTCAGCAAAACTCTGTGTTCTCACAGCTCAAGGTATTAGTTATGGCATTCCAAAATTTTATTTATTTATTTATTTTTGCCTATCATGGGGCTTGAACTAAGGGCATGAGCACTGTCCTTGTACTTTCTCAAGGCTAGTGCTCTACCACTTGAGCCACAGAACCACTTTTTGCTTTTTTTCTATGTTTGTGGTACTATGGAATCAAACCCAGGTATTTGTGTATGCTAGGCAAGGACTCTTAACCACTAGGCCAAATGCCCACCCCCTCCTACAATTTTAATATAAAGAATGTGAGCATTTACAATTGGTTGCAAACATGCCATTTGGGAGAAGCTTTCAAATATTTCTGCATGTAATTTAAGAAAATTAAAAACTTATAAGGAAATCTTAAAGCATTTATGATGATATTTAAGATAACAGCTTAATTTGCACCAAAAACACTTGAGATGTTTTCAAAACCTACCTACCTATTTATAAACCAACTCAATTATTTTATGTGTTTATTGCCTAGAAAAATTAGAAAAAAAGAAATGACATTTAAACATGTCCATATTACTACAAATTAGCACATACTGACAAAATCAATTACATGTATATTATATTATATTGATGGAATTCAGTAAAGCTATACTATTGGTAAAAATAACAAAGAAAAGAATGAAAAGCTGTAACACAAGCATGAATGTCATCTTTCCTCAGCTAAATATACCCAAGGGAAAGTTGAAAATATGCAAATATATAGATGTATATAATTCAGCTTCAACTAATATGTCTATGAATTTTTTATTTTTTCATATATTTTAATTGTAATTAATAGAAGGGTTACATTATATTCACCAGATAGAAGGTGCATTACTTCACATACATTGATACTCTTTCTCATGTCTTGGTCCCCATTTCCCTCCTCCTACCCCCACCCCTCATCTTGTTTTCCTCCTTTCCCTATCCGACTTCAAATAACCCAATACGCATAGATTGAATATATCAGTTAACTAGGGAAAATACTGTAACAACATGAGATAACCAAGGGACAGCAAAAGAGATGAGAGATAACATAGTACATTAAGGACAATAATCACTGGTTATATGGCTTTTGTTTCTATATCCTGGAGGTCCTTTCATTTAGCTTCATCCTATATGGCCTCATGTATCTAGGTTTTGTTCTGTTGTAAATCTCTGCTAGGAGAGCCCAAGGTTT
This sequence comes from Megascapheus bottae, assembly GCF_031878675.1. Taxonomy (NCBI): domain Eukaryota; kingdom Metazoa; phylum Chordata; class Mammalia; order Rodentia; family Geomyidae; genus Megascapheus; species Megascapheus bottae. The sequence continues at coordinate 957,438 of NC_143529.1, read as the reverse complement.
CCGAGATGAAGCCTATGAATCTTATAGCTTCCCAACTTACCAGTTCATGACAACTGTTTTTTTGGTGCTGAAGCCTTCCCCATACATTAATAATTCTTATCATAGGTGAATTCTATCTCATCACATTGGGAGTCTGAAAAGCAGTCTTGTGTTTTTAGCATAAGGACAGCCTCACGCCACACTCCTTCTGTCTATGCCTTCTATGAATGTAAGTGGGATTATAAATATGTTCCACCTTATCTGACTTGGTGAGAAACATGGAGGAGTCCCCCTATTTTTTGTTTTTTGGTTCCAGGCTGCCCTCAAACAAGATCAAACCCATGTTGAACTCCCAAGTAGCTATTATAGATGTACTATGGTAAAAATATTAATATTAAACATTAATATTAAACAGACCAAAGCACTGATATGGTATGGTGTAAATTAAACTTGAATTCTTAAAACTTAAAATTTGTCTTTTTAGCTGAAATAAAATTCATATGTTCAAAAGCAATTACAGCATCAAAATGTCAATGTATTTACAGAAGCTATATTTTAATCCTTCTGAGATTATAATGCTAATGATTATTTTATAACTCTATAAAAGTTTTCAATTATTTGTTAATTGTTAGTACTGAAATATGTTTATTGATTCATACTTAATAAGATAATTAAAATGGTAAAAAATAAAAAAATGCTATTTAATCCAATTTTTATGACATATATGAAACATATCTAGTTTTGGGGCTGGGAGTTTGGCCTAGTGGTAGAGTTCTTGCCTAGCATACAAGAAGACCCGGATTTGATTCCTCGGTACCACATACATAGAAAAAAATCCAGAAGTGGTGCTGAGGCGCAAGTGGTAGACCTCTAGCCTTGAGAAAGTTCTAGGCTAGTTCTCAGTCCCTGAACTCAATCCCAGCACTGGCAAAAAAAATAATAATCTAGTTTTAAAATCATAGGATATTTTAAAGGTTTCATTCCTGCTGATCATACATCCATGAATTCTGATTTATTTTAAAATATTTTACATAAAAATATTAAAGTAACATAATTCATATTTCTTCATAAATTATTTTATAGTGCATTAAAGTGATGTTTTAAGCTGTTTATATTAATTGGGCTTTAGTATAAGAGTACCACTGTCCTCTAGAGGAAACATGCTTTAAGGGATGGGTAACAAATTACCAGACATGGTAAATACAGAGTGATCAGAAATAACATATATCAGTCATTCTTTGGTCTTCATTTCTTGGATTTACCTGTCATAATTTTCTTTTACCATGTTTTTTAAATACTCTCATCAAGATTATACATATGTTTAAGAGCATTATTTTGCACATGCTATTTATCCTGAAAACAAAACCCAAAGTTTACATTGATGTATTCACAGTGTATGTTTTGTGATGAGTAGCCATCATACTTGAACTCTCCTAACATTTTCAAAATTTAAATGTATTAATAACTTAAATATGTTAAGTAAATAACTTGTGTTTCCATGATTAGAATAATTCTTCCCAGGAAATTGTTCTGTGGTGAAAATAAGTCAGTGAATTAGTTATACATTTCCTAATTCAAAGTCCAATAAATTTCCTTCTTCTTTTTGAAATAAAGTATTTTTACAAAATTAAATACAATTTCTGGTAAGTCAAATGATGCATCATGTAATAGACCTCAAATTTGTGTATACATGTGTGTGAACCAAACTATTATTAAGCTATTATTCAATTCTATCCCAATTGCCTAATAGACATTTAGGTAACAATTATTAACAGAATCTAGGAAAAGGAAGCCAGGTACAGTGGCTCATACCTGTAATCCTAGCTACTCAGGAGGCTGAGATCTAAGGACTGAGGTTCAAAGCCAGCCTAGACACTAAACACCTTGAGACTCTTATCTCCAATTAACCACTAGAAAAATGGAAGTGACACTGTGGCTCAAGGGATAGGGTAGTAGCCTTGAGCTGAAGAGCTCAAGGACAACACCCAAGAGTCCAAGTCCCACAACCAAAAAAAAAATCTAGGAAAAGTATTTTAGTAGTTTTCCTTGATAATTGAATAGTATTGCACTTTAATGGATAACCTGTATCCCATTTGGTAAATTTATTGACTTCATCTTTTGTTGGAAGAAAAAGTAACTTCCATGATTTCCTGTGAGTCTGTTTTACTGGGTTGTACTTTTTCTTAAAACAAGGACATATCAAATATGTTGAAAATGGAGAAGAATATCATTATAGAGATCACCAAGGACTGCATCTCACTTTCTGCATCTCCCTGTAGGTACCGCCTTGCCACCACTCAAGCTGCTAAATTCCTTCTGTGCATTAAAGGTAGATGACGGGCCCTGTAAAGCCTTAATGAGGAAATTTTTCTTCAATATTTTCACTCAGCAGTGTGAGGAATTTATATATGGGGGATGTGAAGGAAATCAGAATCGATTTGATAGTCTGGAAGAGTGCAAAGAAAATTGTATAGCAGGTAGGTTTTCTGAAAACTGTGATTCATGTGCTATTTGGTCCATTTGTAGAAAATATGATTTGATAATTGTGAAAAAAGGAATGTAATAATACTTTGAAATTCCAAAGAAATCTTTTTTATTCATATTTTCTAATTTCAGCTTCAACTATTGTATTATAAAAGCAATATTTATGCAAAATCAATTCTGATTATGAATATATTAATGTTAAATATTAAATCCTTATAATTTAATTAAGAATGTACTATTCAACACAAATATTAATGTTAAATATTTATTATTTTAAAATTAAGATTTATTTATTGTCCTGCTGTCTTCTCTGTAATAAAGAAAGGGAGAAATCAGATTCTCAGAAGTTTTGTAATTGCAATAAAGAAAGTATAATTTGGCCTCCCTGGGTAGCTGTGAGCTGGCACATTAGGCATTGTTGATCACATTGACTTGGTTTTAGCTTTATCAGCATCACAATATCATGTCTTGTGTCTTGCATCTTGTACTAATTCTAGTTCAAAATGGATCAAAGACATTAAACGAAGACTTTAAACCTTGGAACTACTGCAGGGTAGGGGAAGTCACTAGAATTTATTGAAATAGGCAAGAATTTACTAATATAATTCCAGGGGCTCAGCAAATAGGAGAGAGTATGAATTAGATTGTATTAGGCTAAAAGCTGCTTCACAGTAAGGACATTGTCACCAAACTAAAAAGGAATTCTAAAGAGTAAGAGATCTTTGCCAGATGTATGTCTCAGAAAGGTCTAGTGAGAGTATATGAGGAATTTAAAAGACTAAAGCTCCAAAGACTCAGTCAAGAAATGGGAAAGTAATGAAACAGTCATTTCTCAAAAGTTCAAGTGTCCAACAGATGAACAAATGCTCAGCATCCCTGACCACAGATGAAATAAAAATCAAAACAATACTAACATTCTGTCTCATTTCAATCAGTATTGCCAATAACAAATACTGGCAAATATGCAAGGAAGATATTACTATCTCAAAAGTTTAGCAAAATTAAATTATTAGGGATTTCTAAGTGGAGCAATTCCCAGAAGTTCCACATGACTAAGAGATATTTAGCATTTAATTTCATAATAGTGCTAAATTAGTCATAGCACAAAACAACACAAAAACAACAGCTTAGAGACCAATCTTAAATGATCTAGCTGATCCCTAAGAAAATTAACTACTTGGCAAAATAAACTTCAACTTTGATTCAAGGCTAAAAATTGAGTACATCATTTACAAATATGATATGAAAAAAATGTCCACAAGCTCTCCTCTTCTCTGATGCTAACCACTTAAATAAGACAACAATTATGATTCATAACTAGTACTCAACCAAAATAGTAAATAATGGTAACAGCATACAAGAGCTTTAAAAAGTTATCAAAATACTAAAAAATTAAAGAAAATGGATACATAAAAGAGAAAGGAAATAAAAATATGAGCTCTAAATATTAATTCTAACTCTGGAAACATAATATATAAAATTGAAAATTCATCATAAAGGTAGATTAGACACTATAAAAAGATCAGTAAACATATAAGACAATAAGACAAGTGGCTCAAAATGAAGAGTATCAGTTCACCATACACACACACACAGCTGTAATTTTGTCACTTGTGAAAAGAAGATCATCAAGTGAAATGAAATTAAACTAAGCACAGAAAGAGAACTGCCTGATCTGATCTCATTCCTCAAATGGGAGCTTAAAAAGCCATTACTGGAGGCCCTGGATATAGAGAAGAAGGATGGGAGAGTAAAGGCCAATCGGTGGTACTAAATTGTAATCACAGAGAACAAGAGGTTCTCCAGTTCTGACTGCACAGTGGGGCGAGTATAGGCAACCAAAATACGCCACAAATTTTAAAAGCTAAAAAAAGTATTTTGTAGGTTTTACCAACAGGAATAATACATTTTGAACAATAGGTATGTTTCCCTTGATGTAAACATCATACAATATGCACATATGTCAAGCATCATATAACACTGTGCAGCTTATTCTGTCTTCTCATATATATCTTTTTTCATTATAATTAGCTTTCTTGCTAAAACATAAGTGGAAGATCATTTGTTAAACATGCAAAAGACTCCAAGTTTAGTCCCCGCAAACTCCTGTAGACATACAAATTAAATATATAATGTAGCATAATTATCAAATAATTCAAAAATATTAAGGTAAATAAAAAGGAATATGATTTATAAGGTGTCATATAAGAATAATTTATTGAGTATGGTACCATTGGCTCATGTCTGTTATCCTAGCTACTCAGGAAGCTGAGATCTGAGGATCACAGTTAGAAGCTAGCCTGGGCAGATAAGTCCCCATGAGACGTTTATCTTCAATAAATTACTTGAAAGCTCTAGGAGTGGCATATGGCTGGAAGTGGTAGAGTGCTAGCCTTAGCAAAAAGAGGCTCAGGAACAACACCCTGGCCCCAGGTTCTGCACCTGAATAGGCAAAAAAAAAAGAATGATTTATTGATGATGAATCCACTGTCTTATATAGTTTGTTATTCCAAGGTTATATTATACTATGAATTCTGACAAAAAAGGTTTTTTCTTATTTGCAGATTATGCAAAGAACACTGCAAAGAATTTGCAGGAAGGTGAGTGTTTACTTACGTATGGGTGAGTAGCATTTCTCTGTTATTTGTTAAAAATTCATAAATCAGATTGCATTCATTTCAGTTGTTACAAAAAAAGAATGAGAAATGCTGGGTCTGCCATGTTGTATGGTGGGCTTAAATACCAGCTCTGCCATCAGACTAGTGCAGCACAAAATTTTGGTTTAGTTCACTCATAATCTAGGGTCACACTGGCTATTTTACTAAATGATTTGCAGATAATGATTTAGATGTTGCTAAATCATTTACTTCTTCTCTGATTTCTAATACCTCATGAATGTCAGATCTGTGTGGCTTCGGAAAATTCATCTAATATGTCTCTAAACAGATGTACATTTCTGAGTTACTGAAACTTTTGTGTGCAAAAGCTCATGAACATAGTTAACAGCAGTTGATTCTGGCAATATTATTTAGTGTGAGTATGCACACTTTTTTTTTAAATTTCAGGACAAATTATTTTTTGAATGGAAGCAATAACTCTGTGGTGAATATATTAGAACAAGAAAAATGGTCTCATCATAATAATAAAGATTTCCTTTGGTGTTGGTTTAGTATTTATTTTGATTTATAAGAAAGGATTGTGCTATATAGTTCAAGCTAGCCTTAAACTCAATATGTAGCCAGTGTGAGTGCCCACCCCCAGAATCAATTTGTCTTTTTTAATGGCCAGTGTTAGTTGTGGTTAGTGGTGGTTCACGCCTGTAATCCTAGCTACTCAGGAGGCTGAGATCTGGGGATTGCATTTCAAATCCAGCCAGGGGAGTAAAGCCCATGAGATTCTTATCTCTATTTAACCACCAGAAAATAAGAAGTGGCGCTGTGGCTCAAGGTGTAGGGCAATAGCGTTGAGCTGAAAAGCTCAGGGACAGCATCCAGGCCCACAGTTCAAGCCACACGATGGACCAAAAAAAATGCTGATATTTACTGCAGAATTATTCTAGAATAGCCAAGACATAGAATGAACCCAAAGGCATATGGATAAAGAAAACATGGCACATTGTACATAATGGAATAATATGCAACCATATAAAAGAATTCCTGTAATTAGTCACATATGGGTATACTTGAACATTACATTGAGTGAAATTAGATAGACACAGCACATTCTCATTTATATAGGAAATCTGACCAGAGTGAACCGAAACTAGATTGTAGAATGGTGGTTGTCTGAAACTGAGTTGATTGGAGTCAGGATTCTGGAGCTTTATTGGTCCCCAATCAATTATTACCCAATTTATAATTGGATAGGAGGAAATATTCAAATAGTTTAGCTTATATCAAGGTGACTGCAATTAGTGACTGTATTGTATCCTTGAGGTGTGCTGTTGGAGTGGATAGGAAGTGTTCTCAACACTAAAGTAAACCAAGGGATGGCTACATTATTCGCTAGATTTAACTATTCCACAATATATAGGTAAGGTATTCTAAGGCATTAGTTGCACATAATAAATACATACAATTATGTCAGTTGTAGTAAATATATTTGAAAAAGGAGGCAACATGGGGAAATAACATTCACTTTAAAATGTAAGAGTCATGCAGGGCACCTGGCTACTTAAGCCAGCCCAGGCTGGCTTACTGGTGTCTGTAAGACTCCATGATCAAAATAACCAGGGAACAAACCCCAAAACTTTACTGGAGTCATGGCTAAGGTGGTAGATTGCCAGCCAGCCAGCCAAGGACTTCCTAAATTCAATCTCAGTATTGTTTTCCAAACAAACAAAAACACATGAGTCAGTAGACAAAAAAAAAAAAAAAACCAAGCAAATAATACTTTGATAACTTGTAGAAAATATATTATATACTATATCAAAATAAAAAGTTTTAGTTAATAAAATCACTCTTTCAGGAAGGATTACTTCTGCAGATCTGAAAATGTAGCAGATATGATCAACAGTGAGCCCAGGCTCTTTTTATAGTAAATCCCTTGTGGACATTCCTTCTCTGAAACAGAGGATCAAGTTGCCTTAAGTATAAAAGGATACCACAGTTTATTTGGGCTACTATGGTAATACAGCCTCAAGGAATATGGGAGATAGTAACTTTTGTCCAAAAAAAATGGAACAAATGATCTTATAACTGCAATACATTTGATAAATCAGCTCAATCTTCCTCCCGGAGTATGCATGCAGACAGAATTTGCCATGCAGCGCACACTATTACACCTTTGATGACAGCTGTGTTTAGCCTGGTCTGGAGCACTTTCAAAGGATAGATATTAAACTTTTGCAAAAGCCTGGCTAATCCTGGAAAATGTATTTCCTTTCTGCCTCTGCATTGTTGGTTCATTCCAATGCTTGGAAACAGGAGGAGAAAAAGAAAGTGTCAACACAGTCATGGAGATCATCTCTAGTAAAGATATTAATTTCAGTGTAAGAATTCAGGAAGTTCCCAGAATAACCGCACCAGCTTTTTCAGCTGCACCAATCTTCCTTCCTAAGCTTTCAAGCTTTCATGTTTTAATGAAGGAACATACTGCACGTCTCTCCCCAGTGATGCCCAAGCTTCAACAACCTGCTCTATTCAGAGCCTTTCCCTTAACACTGTGGCACATTAAAGGGAAATGATTAAACCAAAATTTGCTGTAGCAATTTTGGACTTCCTAAACAAGAATGGCAAGTGATAAAATGACATAATATGTTTATTCTCACAGTTCATTTCATTCATTTATTTATGAACAAGAAGTTTAGAAATTAAAATGGCAACTACAACAAGATGATGAGACAAAAGGTGAACCAATGTAACAGCGATATTCACAAGACAATTTGTTGGGAATGAACTTTACAGCTCGGGAGGGGGTGCAGAGAGGGGAGGTGGGAGAAAAGCATGGGAAGGAGTAACAATATTCAAGAACTAATATACTCACTACCTTATGAATATAACTCTAACTCTTCTATACATCACCCTGACAAGAACATTAAAAAAACAAGAAAAATGTATAATCACAATCTTCCTCATTCCAGATAATGAACATGAACTAATAGATACTTTAAAATGGTATAACTTTTAATGAAGCTATGATTTTACTTATCTTTAATATAATAAATGTCTTCATGTTCATTCTGCAAACTTTGCAAACTGTTGTTTTATGTGCAACCAGTTATTTATATATTTGATTTAAATACCTATATTTTTTATAAAAAACGGGCATTGCCTTTTGATATATTTTTCCTCTTGTCTAGGAAAACCATTTTTCTGCTTTTTGGAAGAAGATCCGGGTATCTGCCGAGGCTATATTACCAGGTATTTTTATAACAATCAATCAGAGCAATGTGAACGTTTCAAGTATGGTGGATGCCTAGGAAATCGAAACAACTTTGAAACATTGGAAGAATGCAAAAGCACCTGTGAAGATAAACGTAAGTTCATTTCTCATCTCACTGTAGTCCATTTTAGTTATCCTTTTAAAATAGTCATTTCAGGGCTATTTCTAATTGACTCAGGTTTTCATTTGCCCAGGTAATTTTTTTTTTACTAAAAAAACCCAGCAGATAAGAATAAAATTATTACTATAAGTTTCATTCCAATACTTTATAGGAATTTGAGGGTAAATCGCTAGATGGAAACAAATACTCAAAATCAATTCATGTTATTTGCTAGTAACAATTATGAAACAGGTCACTTAACCATTATCTGTTAGATACATTTTGTGCCCAAGACCTATAATATTAAATATTTTATATGTACAAAAAATTTACTATTTGCTAATTTAACATATTAATGTGATGAAAATTGCAATAATTCTGCTTTTGCTAACACAGCTATTGTACATTATTTTGCATGTACAATTAGGAAAGTATGATGATGGTCATATATGTTAATTGCTTATATATATGTATATATATATTTTTTAGCCAATGATGTCCAAGTGAAAGTTTACAAAACCGAGCTTGAATCTGTAAAAAATATCTCCTTGTCTCTTCAAACTACCAAAGTTCCCAAGCTGTGGGGTAAGAAATCCATTTGTTTTTACTGCTTCTGGAAAAACATAAGCAAGGTAACAGTAACAGCTGATAATATATTCAAACTATTCCTTTCAAAATATCTGTTGTTATTTAGTAATAGGTGTGTTAAAACCCTGAGATTTAAGTCTTTAAGACATTTGATGTCATTAAAGTGATAATGATTTCCCTAATCTCTTTTAAAGTAGGCTTTGAAGTGGGCTTTTACTTATGTGTCATATGAAAAACTTTCACATGATGGTTAACTCTGCCAAATTTACCTTACAAAATAGCACGAGGAATTATCAGTCTTAAAGTAGCATGTCAAAGGCCTTTCAATCTGCTTTTAAATAGTCTTGACACTGGGAAAGTCCTCCCATGTCAGCCAGAGAGCAGGTATTAAAGCTATATCTCATTAAGAACAAATATTTTCTCATTATGAAAAACATAGTATTGGGCTCAAAAGTTAATCAAAACATCAGGACACAAATAAAATTTATGCAGATGGATTCAAACAGTACAAGGGTTGAGTAGTACTTATCTAGAATGAAATCTGAGAACATATATATCTATATAATATATACATATATATGTATATCATATATATGTGTATATGTTTAAATATGTATATAACACACACACATATATACATATACATATATCAGTATTGGGGCTTGAACATAGGATCACACACTCTCAGCTGGGTTTCTGTTCAAAGCTGGTGTTCTATAAATGGAGTTATACCTTCTCTTTCACTTATTTGCCGATTGGAGAGTTACTCCAATTTGTCTGCCTGGGTTGGCTTCAAACTCCAATTCTCAGACCTCAGCCTTTTGAGTAGGTAGGATTACAAGTATGATTTTACTGGCATTTGGTTTTAATTTATTCTTAAACTGACTCAACCACCCACAAAACTTGCTTATAGCTTTGTTTGTGCACCTTAATGTCAACAGATAATTGGAAAGATGCTTACAGAAGAAGGAGAGAGTGTAAGAAAAATTTAAGAGGTAGCACTGTACTTGAAATAACCTGTGAAAGGAGATTTAAGTTCAGTCTCCACCTCCCCCTCTGTCCTTTCTACTTCTGACACTCCATTTCTTTCTCTTCCTTGCCCTTCTGAATAGCCTTCAACCCAACTGAAATAAGGGTTAATATGTGAACTCTAAAATATCTATTTCTGTAAGATTTTATAAGGGAATGAAAACTTTCAGGTGGATTTGGGTCATACAGTTCATTCAAAATGCCTTCATGTCTTTAGATGCCATAATTAGAGAAGTAAATTTAAATTCAGATGTGTTTAAATCCTATTTGTGTATAAAAGTATACAGTTTCATTCTTTTCTCCAGATCTCTACATTTCAAATACAATTTTATTTTATACTTACATAAATATCATATATTCAAAAACATGCTAAATATTATTTTTGTTAAAGATGTGAAAAGTTTATCTGTATGTATGATGATACAAATGACATGTGCAATGTAATTTTCCAAGTAGAAAATTAGCTTTAAGTGTTCTAATGGCTCTTTTTTTGGTGGGGGAGGGACTCTGGGCCTGGTGCTTTCCCTGAGCTCTTCAGCTCATGGTTACCCCTTGAGCCACAGCACCACTTCCTGGTTTTTGGTGGTTAATTGGAATAAGAGTCTCAGGGACTTTCTTGCCAGGGCTGGCTTTGAATCATTGATCCTCAGATCTCAGCCTCCAGAGTAGCTACTAATGTAATTCAATACTAACTTAAGTGCAAAGATTCTGTCATTTATTATTAAAACTAGTAGCTTAGGTGATAGCTCTATCCTGAGGTTCTATAAAGTAAAAAATTCATATTTTCCCCACGGAAATACTATAAAGAAAAGGGGAAGATAAAGAATTTTGAGGAAAAACGTGGAAGTGACTTTTAGATACTTTCTGAATTTTCTAGGCTTCTCTGAAGTCATGTATTGGGAAAAAATGACAAATGGTGATAAAAAATGATTAATTAAGGAAAGCAAGAAATATTGATAAATGAATTTAAAAGAAAGTATTAATAGGAATTTTTATTTGTAATAGTGGATTTTAAATTTATTTTATTTTTTGTCAGTCTTTGGTACTTGAGTTAGGTGTTGTCTCTGAGTTCATTTTGCTCAAGGCTAGTGCTCTACCACTATGAACTATAGGTCCACTTCTAGTTTTCTGGTGGTCAATTGGACATAAGAGTGTCATGGAGGGGCCGGGAGTTTGGCCTAGTGGTTAAAGTGCTTGCCTAGCATGCATGAAGACCCGGGTTCGATTCCTCGGTACCACATACATAGAAAAAGGCCGGAAGTGGTGCTGAGGCTCAAGTGGTAGAGCCCTAGCCTTGAGAAAGGACAGTGCTCAGGCCCTGAGCTCAAGCCCAGGACAAGCAAAAAAAAAAAAAAAAAGAGTGTCATGGACTTTTCCTGTCCAGGCTGGCTTTGAACTAAGTCTTAGTCTCCTGAGTAGCTAGGAATTTTGTGTGAGCCACTGGCACCGGGCAGTAATAATACACATTTAAAAGATCATTTTTTTCACAGTAACTCCATATAGAATTAAAAGATATATCTCTATTTTTTATCATATATATTTGCCTAAAATACAGTCTTTTAGTCAATTTGAACCTTTTTGTGGTAACATTGCACATCCTTTTTTGTTTTGTCTTATTACCTTTCTCATCTAAAACATAAAAGATAGTGCAATAAATTCTATGTGTCAAAAAATAAAAATAACAATTCTGAGAAGTTTGACATGGGAAGGGTGGCTTAAAGTGTAGAGTCTGGCAATGAAATAATGACTCCCTTGTTAAGACAGTTTGACCTCTGAGAGGAGGAATGAGATGTCCCTCTACAAGATCTAAAATGAAGAAATTCTTCTATGGCTTTGCAGCAATATATAAAGAACTCTAGATTACCCAGTTTGGGGGGAAAGGTATCTAACATGCTTGCAATTTTATTGATATTCTAAGATCATTTAGTTCCTGATTCTTAAAAAACTTGTCACAGAATTTTATTAAGGTAAATTCCTTACAAGTGTTTTGTCAAATGTGTAAAGCTCTCTGTGCTTATTAGTTTTGTTGAAAGCATATTGATCCCTTAAAGTTCCAATTCAATGTACAGGAAAAATAACAAATGAGCAAAAACTCCTTTGTTAAATTATTTGATTAGTAATAATCCTTAAACATTTAAAACTTGAAACTTTAATAAACCTATTAATACTATATTGTTATTTGGAATATTTTCACATAGAAAAGAATTTTAGAATTTTTAATGTTTACTAGTTATTAGAAGATAGTTTGGCAAATTTGTTTCTTAATTGTTTTATATTATGATACTAGATAATTGTAAATGGATTTTATATTTTTCCAGTGATCTCTCTTGATTCAATATCCTTGAATATTTATTAGGCATATTGGAAGTATTGTTCCTTCTCTGTTCTGTATTTCAATATTCACATGCTATTATGGGCAGCTTTGAAGACTGTTTCTTTCTCATCCCTCAGAGATTTTTGAAATGATTTCTAAAATATATCTGAACACAACTAGCAATATCATGTAAGTTCGTTCAATTTAATTAAGAGGATATTCATTAGTTACAATAAGTACATGTTCTATAGCTTGAAAATAGAAATCTGCACAACTGGTAACTTTTGGCTCTCTCCTTATAACTAACAGTGCCACAGACTGGACAAAAGGTCATTGATCTCAAAGACAGGAGATTCAGTGCTATAACCACTGGAGCCACAGCACCACTTCCCCATCTCTTGAATTTAATAGTCATACAGTCATAACCGCTCTGAGTTTTATCATTCCATTCTAAAATGAATGATGGGCTTTGTGAAAACTAAAAGTCAGTGTAGTATAGCAGTCTTCAGTACACCATCTGACACCTTGTTTTTGAAACGTATCTAGTGATCTCTATGCCTTCCCCGCCCGCCCCAGAGCAATGTTGACTTAACAGGCCTTTGATGCTAATCTATACAATAACTCTTCAATGGCCTGCTTATAAAAGAAATTAATATTACAGGTACTTACAAAATTTATAACTACTCAAATGAATATACTAGTAAATAACCAGTATCAACATTATGAGTCATTGTTAAATAATAATTCATGTGTGTCATCTTTAAAAAAATAATTCATATTAAAAATACATATATCTACATATACTCAAATAGTTCAAATGTTTATTAAAACATGTTGATATTAGCATGCAAATGTATCTTGAAGCTTGAAAGACAAAATATTTGTATAAATTTTCATCTTTTTAGTATCTCCAATTTCCAATCATTTAGAGTTCTACTATCTTTCACAATTATTTCACTTGAATTTTTTTATTGCTTTTCTTCTTTCAGATATTATTAAATGTTATTGAGTTTGAAGCAAAATTTCCATTTATCTTTTCCATTTTTAGTCCTATCTGCTTTATTTAGAACTTGAACTTTTTTTTAGGTTACTGAAACAACACATCTAAACCAAATCATGACAATAATGATAATCACCCAATAGTGGATGCTAAAAATGGTTACTTTTTCAAAAGGAGTGATAGATAGGTAGATGACAGGACATTAGAGCTGTCATTTCATTGATTCATTGGATATGAGCCAATACTGACTTGGACAAATCAGGCTGTGGAAGTGTTAAGACTGACAAAGATAATCAGAATATTTAGTTATAATTGAGATACTAGAAGTATTTCTTACATATAATCCAGTCAGATAACTAACATAAATTAACATGTAATATATAATAAACAATATATATTATACGTGTATGTGTTATAGACATTGATTTGTATCAACTGTATGTGGTATATTATATGTAATATTTTCATGGACAGAAAACTGTACATAAAATAAATTATATTTGACTTTGTTCACATTGTTGTCCTAGGTTTAGATATCCATTAAATTTTGTGGATTCTATCATTAATCAAAAATTTTCTTTCCCAAGTAAACTTTACTGGATATTTGTTTTTCTGTGCTAATTTACTTTCATCCACACAGATTAAACATGTCTATACTATCTTTTATCACTTCACCTTGACCAGTTCTTATTTTGAGTGATAAAGATTAAATCAAAGGCCTTGCGTTGCAAGTGCTTTACTACTTGAGCTCTGCTCATAACAATTTTTGTTCACAATTCTTGTTTTGAGATAGTATCTCACCAATTTTGTCCAACCTGACCACAAATCCATGATTTTCTCCTGTCAGATATTCTTATGCCTTAATCATAAATTGTTCCTTTTCATTAAAATTGGTCTTTTAATTCATTATTACTAAATGTAATGCTTGTTCCACATGTGTTTTATGTGGTTTCTCCCACCTCATATTATTCTCATCCAAGATGCCCTTTCATTGGCATAACAAAAGTGGTTTATTCTCTATTCCATTTGGATACCTAATATTAGTCATTGCTTACATCTGGTTGTTGACGTGTATATGGCTTTTTGTTGTTATTTTCTTTGCCTTATTGGCTATCTCATACAAATTCTGAAGGAGAAAATGATGGTCTCATACATTTTATAGCTCGTACCATCTTCCACTGTTGTCTTAGTGTTGTGTATAGAACAGATGACTTACATTGTTCATTTATTAATTTTGTAATCCACAGTTACAAAAGAAACAAGTGATGGTTGGAAGAATGCTGCTCAGACTTACCCTTATCAAGTCTTTCTGAACGTCTTCTACATTCATGTATCCATGTTGATTTTAGGATTTGAGAGTATTTTATACATATTATAAGATGTGTGTTGAGTACTCCTTTCTATTAAGATGATCTATATATTACATTTGATATAGCTTAATAAAGCTTTAATATTTGCATGCATAGTTAATATGGTCCTTTTACTGTATCTTACTGGTAGATTTGAACTATTGCTTTTACTTAGTTTTAGATTTTTAAACTGTTTTTCTCAAAGTATTCATATTGGTCTAGGACTTTTGAGTATTTGTCCATAAAAATAAGTGAAATTTTTTTCCTAATTCTCATATACCTTGCTTGTGTATATCAATTTTTTAATATCTGCCTTGGAACTACATCAACTTTTTGTTATAAAGAATATGTCCTTTTGGGTAGATAAGGAACTACTGCCAATCCAATCTCTGGTAGTTTCCCTTTGACTAAGAAATGGAGTACATATGTAGCTGACCCAGATGACATTGCTCAGCCCCAGCACTCCAGGGTTATATGTTGAAGACCATTTGACTACAATGAATTCTGTTTCTTGACTGGGTTCAATACACTGAGAAAACACACACGCGTGTGCACACACACACACACACACACACACACTGTCTCCCTTTCTTCATCTCTCTAAATATATATATATATATATATATATGTGCACATATAAATACAAATGGGGGAAACTGAAAGGAAATAAAACATATACATGCACACATAGGTAAATAAAACAGCATATTTATTGGTGGCCTTCAGAAAGAAATTTTATGTTGATAAAAACAAACACTATCACTGACTGTCAATTTATAGATTGTGGAATATATTGTCAACTATTTGGCCCTTTGCTGAAGATGTAATTACACATAGAAGAATATTGCACCCCTAAAAACTTTCTTGGAGGAAATTATTTTCTCAATTAAGGAGCTAACCATTCAGCTACATACCCCAGTAAGTCATGACCACTAGAAAATTCCCAAACCCCCATTTCATCTACAACCCCCACAGAATCAAGGGACAAAGAAATATGTTCCATAATCTAAACATGTCAGCTCAGTGAATCTGCTTTGTGCCCATTTTCTCACAAGCTGGCTCCCCAAAATAGGTAACTCTTGGAGAGCCTTCATTGGGGCTTCTACTTCCTGGCTGAAGAGCTAGGAGAGGCAAAAATATGACACCTCATCTTTGCCAAAATCATGAGTATCCAAATGCAGTGATCTCAGGTGAACATGGCTTGCCACTCTAATCCCTTTCTTCCTGGATCATATGAAGTCTACTCAAATATGTTTTGCCCTAGACAGAAAAACCTTCCAAAAATATTTTACAACACACATATATAAGATATTAAAAGAGAAATATCACGACTTTCAATGTGTAAGATGTTAATTTTCTAACACATAAAAAATGAAAATTTAGCGTTTTCAAATGAAAATAATAAAAATAATTTAAAAATATAATTAAGTATATGACCATATACAATTATAAAATCAAATTACTTATAGATGAATACAAGCCAACATTTTAATTAATATATTATTATGACTAGTTTGATAAAGGACTTTTCTAACAAAAGAGCAAAATCCTTACTGCAATGAACTTGATATGGAAAATGAAAATGCAGGTTAGGAACAATACAGGCATAGTCCAGAAAAATGATGCTACTTTGCTGTGCATTGTTTTCTGAATTACTTTTCAGTTTTAATATTGTACAGTCTTTCCAGCAATACATTTGAATGTATTGATATGCTTCAGTGTTGATCAGATAAATAGTAACTACTTTTTAATAGCTTTAATCATGTATAATACTATAAATGGTTCATAGTGACTGATGTGGATATGATCATAGAGTACATAAAACCTAGAACTTCAGTTGGTCATTGCTAAAATCAATTTTGATTCAACATACCAAAAAAGTAATTCTTGCTTCAAATATCTGATTATTTTATTTGTCTCAGAAGTATTAGCCCCTAAGACTTTCTTTCAGCCTCTGTAACTGGTGACTTATTGAATTAGATGTCTTACCCCATTCAAATTCAATGAAATTAAATGGATGTATGTTATTGAGAATAATGTACATCTACCCATTTTTTAATTAGAACTTTACTGGCAAGGGAATTTGGAGGATCTTGTAAAAATTGGCTTTTTATCTGAAAAAGTTATTAAATGTTACTGGTCAGTTATTCTTTCAATTTTCTAGAATCTTCATTTCTGCTATTTTGCAACTTTATGTGGCTTAAAAAGAAATCTTATGACTTCTCTTAGCCTTGAGTCCTCTCATTTGTTATATGTGGAGCCTAAGATATCATAAAACATTTGCAAATATTTTAATAACACACAAACTCTTAATTCAATGTTTATTATACAAAAAGAACTTAAAAATGGCAATGCTATTGGCTCATGCCTTTAATCCTACCTACTCAGAAGGCTGATATCAAAAGATCACAATTCAAAGGCAGCCCAGAAAAAAAAAAAGCCTATGAGGCTGTTATCTCCAATTAATCACAAAAAATGGGAAGTGAAGTAAATATAACAGACAGAACCCAGACTCTGAGTTCAAGCACAAAAAGTACTAGCACAAAAAGAAAAACATTTCAAAAGGACTGATAATGAAATCCTGTCACCTGAGGCTTTTACCAGAAAAAAGATGATATAATCAAGCATATTTATGTGAATTTCCTTTGCTGTTTTCATATGATTAAATATACCTTTGCGAATGTACCAATTCAATATAGAATATACAGAATATATAGAACTGAATTCAATATATCAAATTCAATATAGGATATATTGCAAGTATCTGAAATGGCACATGTAAAATACAATTACAAAATATGAGTATACTTTGGATTTTATTTTTAAACAAAGAATCTGCAAACCCATCTTTCTAAGTTTTTGGCGTGTGTGTGTGTGTGTGTGTACACATATATAATATGTATTTTAGAATTCATCTACAATCACATATATATACTGATTGTAATTAAATCTCTATATATAGACAGATACATACATATGTGCCATATATATACACATATATGTACATATATATACAGATTGTAATTGAATTCTTTAAAGTCTTGAGTATCTTCACATTATGAGAACTTGAAGTGTAAGAATGACAAACACAAATGTTTCTGTGTTTACAGGTATGCCTTTAAAATATGGGAAGGATTTAGATTTCAAAAATGATTTTTATGTTAATCGTGTATGCTAAGACAGAGACTTGAATACATATTACAGGAAGAAAGAGCCATGTAGATACATAGGACATTCACTAAATCATGTCAACCAAAAAAATCTCTGTTTTCTCAAAACCTGTGATCTATCTTCTCTATCTCATCTAACATTAGTTTGCTAGTTAATCCATTGGCACTTGATCTCATTTTCATTAAAAGATTTTCCTAAATAGAAATCACAATGAAAGTCATAGTAATGCTATAAGTTATATTTTTTCTAAGTCTAATATATTTAGTAGTGATATTTCCTAAAATATTTTTTAAAAAATCTTCTAAGTCACAGGTATAGAAACACCTGACATATGGTCATTCCAATTCTAAGTCTCATTTTATTCTGGTGTTTGATTTTACTCAATGCTGTAGAAACAGTTTTAGTGGTCTTATTTTATGGTTTTTCTTTTTTGAGATTCACTGGATTCAACCTCCACATATCTGTTTAAGTGTGTTCCATGTCTGAAGTATGATCAGAACTTTTGATTCATTTTAATATTTCCAATGGTTGATTAATATTAATTTAATAAAGTCCAATGTATTAGCATGCAAGAAATGTGTTTGTTACTTTTTAGTTGTTTGCTTATGCGTTTGTTTTAAAATAAGGCTTCACTAGGTGTCTTAGGATGGTCTCAAGTTCAAGATGCCTTCTTTCTTCATTTGCCGTATTTGTTATGTACATTCTACTCTTTAGATGATCATATGTTTCCAATGTACACCAATCAGAAACATTTGATTCTTACTTTTCTTTACCCATAATCCACTCTATCTTCTCGTTCTCTTTTGAAAACATAGGCACACTTTTTCACCTTTTATTAAAATCTTACAGGGTTTTCAAATTCATATGAAAACAGGAAATGTTTTTATTCTACTTTATTATAAGATGTAATTAGAGATTTTTATTTGTAAGAGTTTCAAACTTGTTATTGTTTTCTCTCTGCCTCTGTCTCTGTCTCTCTGCCTCAATGACTGACCATGCATTATGAAGTTTCAAGACAAAAGTTTCCAATCCTTCAAGCATCTCCTTATTCTGTTGAGGCTGTCTTACCTAGATTTCTTTTGCTTTATTCCCCATAGATTTCCCATTCAAATTCCCAGGAATTCAACCTTCTTGCCCTTTACCCTCATCTAAATGCCCAGTATACAGAAAAAGAAAAAATATCCCCAAATGTTTGTTTCTTCAGGCCTTGCCCTTCTCTCACACTGCCAGACATGTTACTGTCCACCAGCTGCCATCACCCCATCTAATAAATATAGACAAGCTTTTCTGTGGTCCAGGGACCAGGGCAGGTCACTGTCCATTCCCCATCCAGAGGCTGATTTCTCTCTGCAGCATTTTCTTTATAATCTCAGGAACTCTATATGCACCCTAAGAAATTATTCTTATTATGTGGCTTGATAATCTAATTTCAGACAACACACAAAAAGTGTAAAATCATAAAAATGTGCCCAGTTCTCATATTACATAGAAATTATCAGTATCAGCAATGTTCCTTTTACTATTTTTTAATTTGTTTTCTTTTTAAGACCCTATGAAGCAAATAAGGTAAAAGATAAGACTTAGCTGCTGGAAGAAATATTTTATCATATTTTACATATGTTAAAATATTGTATTGGTTGTAAGGTATATAATGTTGTCACAGAGCTAATAACTAATTGTGTATCTTTATAATTTGTAAATAGTACATGAAGTAATGAATCTTAGTTCTATGTAAGTGATATTTTGCAGAAAAGTTGAGATGCTCTAAGCAATTATTTATCTGTAGTATCCTTCTGATTTTGTTGGTGAGGAAGGGAAAAAAGTGATGAATTATAAATATAAGTATTCAGCGAAGCATTTGATTTGTTAGATACCATTTAAATACTTTCAGATATTATTTATAAAATTTGAAATCCAACAAAATTTTACTGGAAGATTTAGCAACACCTACCAAATTATAAATTAATGTAACTTTGATATAATTCTCATTTTAAAAACTAACTCATCTAGGAGTATACTAATATACAAGAATGTTCATAGGCTATTGTCTGGAACTAAAAAACAAAACTTGATTGATGTATTATATATATATTCATGAGTAATAAATCAATTATTTGCAGTCAATGAATGAGGGATGTAATACTGTGCATATATCATAAAAGAGGTATAGTGACATTAAAAATAAAGAGACATCCACTAAATGTTATGAAATACAGCAAAAGATGTAAAGATATAAAAGAATGTATTAATATATGCTCTTATTATCAAGTAGTTAAGTTCACTAGTCAAATTATGGAGAACCTTTATCTGACGATATGCTTTTATGTTATTTTTCAAAGAAAATTTATAATACAATTTTATATTGGTATTTCCATTTACTATAAAATTACAGGAGAAAATAACTAAAAGGAGTGACTATGCCCTATTCAATTCCCGATCTTAAAAGATAATACAAATAACTCAGAAAATTATGAGTTGGTTCATAAGTCATAATGTGTTCAGCAAAGTGAAGTCTAAATAGCAAGTAGAATGGTAATATACCATAGAAACTGAGGCTATAAGGTTCAAAGATGATTGTGGACATTTTAAACTCAACTCAATTTGGAGAAGTCACTTTATTTACATAACTGACTCAGGACCACAACCTCACATATTAACATTCACACTTATTCATGGTGGTTTCTGCCAGAAATAATTTTTAAAAAGAATAAAGACAGCTGGGTGTGGTGGTTCATGCCTGTAATCCTACTCAGGATGCTGAAATCTAAGGATCAAGGTTCGAAGCCAGCACAGGCACAAAAGAACCTGAAACTCATCTCCAATTAGCCTCTAGGAAATGGGAAGTGGAGCTTGGCTCATGGGGTAGGGCGGTAGCCTTGAGCTGAAGAGCTCAGGGACAGTGCCCAGGCCAGGTCCAAGCCCCATGACTCACAAAACAAAACAAAAAAAGAACAAAGGCAAGGGATTCTGAATTGTCAAACCCATCAAAACCCCTTCAAGTAGAAGCTGCTGAACTTGCTCTTAATAAATGAATTCATCTGTTATTACATTTCCTGGGGAAAAGAAACAAAAGCCAGGTTAGTGCCTTTTATTCTATCCTAAATTTCTTTCAATAACTGTAATTTAGATCAGAAAAGTTACAAATATTTACTTCAATACCTTTATTATTTTTTTCATTATAGATAACAAAATCTGGATATTTGAATAGGTGAGTTCTTTTTTTTTTTTTCTTTTTTTTTGCCAGTCCTGGGGCTTGAACTCAAGCCTGGGCACTGTCCTCAGGCACTTTTTGCTTAAGGCTAGCACTTTGCCACCTGAGCTACAGCGCCACTTCTGGTTTTTTTTTTGTTTTGTTTTGTTTTGCTTTGTTTTGTTTTCTGTGTATATAGTACTGAAGAATGGAACCTAGGGCTTCCTGCATTCTAGGCGAGCA
Organism: Megascapheus bottae; assembly: GCF_031878675.1. NCBI lineage: Eukaryota > Metazoa > Chordata > Mammalia > Rodentia > Geomyidae > Megascapheus > Megascapheus bottae. The sequence continues at coordinate 936,108 of NC_143529.1, read as the reverse complement.
ATCTACCACGGGCTATGCTTCCGGCCCATGAGTTATTTTATATGTATATATAAACTATATATATATATATATAGTTAGTTAGTTAGTTAGTTAGAATAAAGAATTAATTTGCAAGTTATCTTTATAACCTCATGAAGTGAAAAACATCTTATCTCTAAATATTTCACTAGTTGATAATCAAGAACTCAAAAAAACACTGTGGCTAAAATGTCCTCAAGAAACTATCTCCTTACTTTAATTCTACTGTGGTTAATGCAATAGTAATCCAATAATCTTCTTGTTCAAACGTAATGATTGTTAAACTTCTCTTTGTCAGATACAATTCACATTCTGCAGTGATATCATATAAAACCTCCAAACTCATGTTAATATATTACTTTTAAAAGTTTCTAAAATTATTTATGATATAATGCAATATCCTTTGTGAATAATCTCAAAGTTTAAATCATTATGAAAATATTCTTTCCAGTTATGGGAACATCACTGTTGGTTGAGTTGACACTGTGTGTGTTGATCTATGCAGGCAAGAAGAGTCATCAGATCTGATAAGTGAGATAATGCAGGAAGACATATCAGACACCAGGGCACACATGTCCCAGGTTGTGAGAGGAAGAACCAGATGCTCTGAGATTTATCAGTCTCAGAGTATCAAATCAAAGTAGAACAATGAGTAATTTAATCAGAAGTGAGCCTTTGTGTAAATAGCATCTGTGCTATGTTTCTGTTTGGTTCCAAAGCAAACCCCTGTGTTTCTCCTGCCCCCTGTCCTGTGCTGAATTCTAGAGAACATTTTCCTCTGGCTTTCGAGTAGTAGACATTGGTAGTAGACATAGTTGCCTTGGTGGAAAGTCACAGGAAGACAGATTGTATAGACTATGAATTCATTTCCTCTATGGTATGGCCCCATGGAGTTGTCTCCACTGGAAAGGCCTTATGTGGTCCTAGATCTCACCTGCATTTTCGCTTTTCTTCTCTGACTTGCAGATCAGTGTCAATTGTCCCAATTGTACCAGGCTAGCATCCCCTCACTTTGAAACAGGACTGGGGTGTGTGTGTGTGTGTGTGTGTGTGTGTGTGTGTGTGTATGTGTATGATTTCACATGTGCATTCTTGCCCATCATGGTGCATGAACTCAGGGTCTAAGTTCTATTTCTTAGCTTTTTCACTCAAGTGATTTTTTGTCTTTACTGGTAGTTTATTGGAGATAACAAATCTCATTGACTTTCCGTCATGGGCCAGCTTTGAATCAAGATCGTCAGATCTCAGCTTTCCGAATGGCTAGAATTACAGGCATGATCCTCCAGCACCAGATAGCATTGGTCTTTTTTTTTTTTTTCTTTCTTTTTAAAAAAGTTGTATTGTCAGGGTAATAAAGAGCTGACAGTTACATTCCTTAGGTAGTGAGTACATTACTTCTCAAACATTGTTACCCCTTCCATGTTTTTCTCCCACATTCTCTCCCCTGACCCCCTTCCAAGTTGTAAAGTTTATTTCCAACACATTGCCTTGTGAATATCGTTGTTACATTGGTTCACCATTTGTCCTTTGTCTCCTCATTTGTTTTTCCCCTCCCCTTCCCTAATTCAAATAAACAAACATATTTGCAATATGCCAGGCACCAAACTCAGATACAGTAGCAACAGGGAATAAACCATAAGAAAAAAAAGGAGAAAAGAAATAACTTCATATAGTACATTAAAAACAACAACCAGAAAGATAAACTTCCGGTTTCTAGATCATGTAGTTCATTTCTCTTAGCAGCATCAAACAACCACAAACATAAATCTCTTGTTTCCATATCATGTAGTTCATTTTGCTTAGCAGCATTGTATATGGTCATAAGCTTACAACTATTGGTCTATTGTTTCTTTGTTTTTGTTTTGTGGGTTTTTTTTTTTTTGTTTTGTTTTTGAGGCAAGGTTTACCATGGGTGTATATTACAGGATAGAGGGAGAGTGTTTGTTCTCTGTAAAATAAAAATAAAATTCCCTCTGTCTTGAATGTTAGAGAATGTACTGCTACTAAGATCTAATAAGACACATTTGTAAAGAACACATTTTTCTCTATATTTTTATTGTAATTAATAGAAGGGTTACATGATATTTGTCAGATAGATAGTGCATTAATTCCCATTCATTGATACCCTTTCACATGTCTTGGTCCCCATTTCCCTCCCCCCCACCCCCACCCCTCATCTTGTTTTCCCTGTTCCCTATCCAATTTCAAATAACCAAATACAAATATATCCGATAGATCAGGTAACAAAGTGAGATACTGTAACAAGATGAGATGCATCATCTGCAATTTACTGTGGGCTGAAATGGATTGTGTCCAAAATTATGACTTGAAATTGAGGTCTAGTTTATGTATTATCTTATATACATTCGTCATTAAGTACCCATCAATACTTGCTGAGAAAACATTTAACAAAAAATGAAAAATTTTCCAAATTTCTCAAATGAGGACAGTTACCTTTAGTAATGGGTTCTTAGACAAGGGCAATGGCATTGGAAAATTGTATAATGAAATTGTAATAGTTACTAATTATTTCAAATCTAAGCTGCATAATAACAACTCATAGGAGACACACTAGAGTGATTTGCACACTTATAACATAACCTGAATCACCTGTAAAATTCTCTCACAGAAGTCATTTTTAGTGATAAAATATATCAACACTTTGTAGAAACTTTTAGGATATATTTTCTCTAAATATATGATGATAGGCAATTCTGTTCAAATATATATAAAAGAATCCGTGTAGGATAAAAATATTATTTGTGTCATGTTTTAATTTTAAATATTTTGTGAGATTCCTTCAAAGGCAGTGTTTATATATCTATCTAAAGACCTCAATAAAACAATGTTCTTTATCTGATTACAGTTCTTGAATTTTGACCAAAAACTGCTAAATCATTTCTCTCATCTATATTTCCAATAGCATTTACTCCCTCTCAAAATTTTAACTTTCTCTGTATTACATGAATTATTATATTACAACACTAGTTTGTGTTTAATTACCTAGACATCAGGGCATATTATACATGTGCATCAAATTAAAATTGCCTCATTTTCTGTCTTTTACAATTTACTACTCCAGGTTCATTTTCCAGAAATACTGCCTACATTCTGCACAACTTATTTGCCTTTGTTTACTCCTAGATTCTTGGGAATTATATAATTTTATATCACCACCTGTCAAAGCACCTAAAGTTTCTTTGCATGGGTCAGGCATCACCCAACTTACTTGCAGACTCAGTTTATTAGCCTCAAGTCATACAGCAGGCTGCTAGCAGTACCAGCTTCCCATTACTGAGAGACACATCCAGAGGAACTTAAAAATCTGCCACACTGGAACTAAATACTCTCCAATATGTTATTATCATAGCTCTGCTTTCTGTTCTATTCTTGAAAGTTATTGGTTGCATTGACAGACCAACCTGGCTTTTCCAAGCATGTGTTCTTTTTCCTTATGTGAATGTTCATAGTTTTGTTCCTGTATGTTGATAAATATGTAGCTAACAATTTAAATGATTAAAGTTGTTTTGATCATGCCCAAGTATGTTCATAAAGAGAGTAATCATAGCACTTCCCTTTAGCAAATGAATCTGGTTTTTAATGCCTTCAGGAAAGATCTTATTATTGTGGCTATTTAGATTTATGGGAACCTGCCATGAATTTTATAATGTATTACTTTTATTTATGAATATTATTGCTTTATAGAGACACACCATGAAACTCTAATCTGTAAATAATACATATTACTTTTAGTTATGAATATTATTGCTTTATAGAGACATATCATGAAATTCTAATCTGTAAACAATATATAATAAGAGACCTGAAAGCTCACTATAAGACAGAACTTCTGATATTTTCTTGGTATTCTTTTCAGAGTATCATGGTCCATCATGGTGCCTCACGCCAGCAGACAAAGGATTGTGTCATGCCAGTATAAACAGGTTCTACTTCAATGCAGACATTGGGAGATGCCGTCTCTTTAAGTACAGCGGATGTGGGGGAAATGAAAACAATTTCACTACTAAAAAAGCATGTGTTAGGTCATGTAGGAAAGGTATTGATATTTTCCTTAACTAATATTTAGAATAAGATTCACTGAAATTATGAATACATTTTCATCATCACAAAATTATTTGCCTATGGTATATATGATGCTTCAGTTAATAGATGTGTTCTTATCAACTAGAATTGGATAATATTGTTAAATTTTCCCACAGTATTTCCTCTTACTGTACCATTAAAGAAAAAAAAGTAATTTAAAACATTTCAAGATTTTTATTTCTTATATGCCTAAATGCTTTTGTTTAATGCTCAGAAATGTGAATATATTGATTACTTCTGAGTAAAATAACATGTACAATTGAGTAGAATGAATATGAAAATGTAAGGCAATTCCATCAATCATATAAAGTAAGTGTTGATTTTAAATAAAGTAAGGATGGATTTCTGGGTGAAAAAGCAAATGTCCATGAATATATGCTAACTTTTAAAAAGTTGGTGTGTAAGATGCTAGCTTTTAGAATAGTTCATGTTCCCCATTCTATTCCCATTACTCTGGACCTCACTTTTCTGATGCTTGATGGGTTTCATTATACTGTCTCTATCACATATTCACACACCTATATACACATTCATACACACGCACATACATGCACACATATGCATACATATGCCTTTCTTTTCCATTCCCTCTCCCTCGTGCTGCTGATCACCCATGATATTACCCCTCTTTCATTTCCATTCCATTATATTGTTACTAAAGGATTTCAGGATGATCACATCTTTCAGGAATAACAGTAGAATGTAATTTAAGGAAATTTTTAGACTATATATTTATTATGTTTTCATTTCATTCATAAATTTGTTTCTATTCCTCCTGTAGGTTTTCTGAAAAGAATATCAAAAGAAGGACTAATTAAAACCAAAAGAAAACGAAGGAAGCAGTCTGTGAAAATACTGCATTAAGAAATCACTGTTGAAAAAATATAATTTTTAAAGAATATCATTAATTCTGCTAAATATTTTTACAAATGATTTCACCAACACAATTCTTTCCTCTGATAAAATACTGTCAATTATAAGATCATAAAGCAATAGTTTAGGCCTACTGGATGGTTATTAATTATAACTTCTTTCTTAACTCATCAATGTACTCATTCAAAAACTGTGATTTATTATTGACTGCTGTGAATTTAGTCTTTCTATTGTTCCTTTCTACTTAAATAAAAATTACATTACTGGCTATGAGTCAATTTACTTTTCCAATTTGTGGATCATCTCTGAGAAGATGTTTGCCATGATTCCTATGATTATGTGTACGCTATTATCCTTGCTTGTCTATTACATGATTAAGAAATGTAGCTGCTAAATAAATAACAAGATGAGCTTAGTTTTCACAACAAAATTTGCAACAAATATATGCTTCTGATAAAAAACTGCTCCATAGTTCCATCAGAGAAAAATGTGAATGAAATTTCATTACATACTTCTACCCTAGACATGTTTTTGTCTTCTTTTGCATTAATTCTGAACCAAACTGTCTTTGATCAGAGGTGCATCATGAGCTTGCTGAGTTGGGCTGGTTTAGCTTTTTTTACCTGACTAGGAGTTATCATATCACACAGGATAGCTGAATAATCCAGTGCTAAACATAGTGAGTGATAAGTTGAAATTATGAAAAAAGGAGTGATAATGACCATCCAAGTGAATTTTTACATGCATTCTGAATTTCATTGATTGGCAAAAGTCTTCTTGCTAGTTCTAAATAGCAAGAGTATTTCTGAAACATTCAGAGAATGCCTGAAGCCTCCATTTGTCATGAAGATTTTATACAGTAATTTTACATCTTTATTTCAATTGCTCAGTCCATAAACAATTGTCTTAGATGCTTACACAAAAAAACTGAAAACTCATAGTGGGAGACCAATACACCACTCTTACCAAAGATAGATCAGCTCAGCAAAATATAAGCAAAGAAACCTCTGAGTTAAATGACACCATAGCCCAGCTGGGCTTAACAGAGATACACCCAATGGCAAAACACTATACATTTTTCTCAGAAGCACATGGAATATACTCCAAAGTAGATCATATAATGGTCCTCACAGAAAACTTAAACAGATACAGGAGGACCGATATAACTCCCTACATTCTGTCTGATCACAGTGGAATCAGACTAGTTTTTTGTTTTATTTTTTTATTTTTATTTTTTATTGTAATGTACAGAGAGGTTATAATTATATTCACGAGATAGTAGGTACATTACTTCTCACATATTGATACCCTATTTCATGTTTTGTCCCCTTCCCAATCATCTTGTTTTCCCCACTTCTCTTTGCTTTTTCAAATAAACAAATAAAAGTATATACAATATGCCAGGTAACAAAGTTAGAGATACAGTAACAGTATGAGTTTAACCAAAGGGCAACAAAAAAGAAGAGAAATAACATAGTACATAAGAACAAAAATCACACAAGATAAAGGTCTTGTTTCCATATCCTGGAGATCCTTTCATTTAGCCTCATCCTATATGAACTTATGTATCTAGGTTTTGAGCTATTGTAATCCTCTGCTAGGAGAGTCCTAGGTGTGTACTAATTATTACAAATGAGGGAAACCATTGAGTTTATGTTCCTTTGGTTTGCTTACTTCACTTAATGTAATTTTTCCAAGTCTTTTCATTTCCTTACAAATGGAGTGACGTCATTCTTTCTGATGAAAGCATAGAATTCCATTGTGTATGCATACCATATTTTCTTGATCCAATCATCTACTGAGGGACATCTGGGCTGATTCCATATCTTCGCTGTAGTAAATAGTGCTGCAGTGAACATCATTGTGCTAGTGGCTTTAGTATGTTCTTGTTTCTGGACATTTTGGCAAATGCAGACTAGTTCTAAACAACTAGTAAAGGGTAAAAGAGTATTCAAACACTTGAAAGCTGAACAACACACTTCTGAATAACTCTTGGGTTGCAGAACAAATCAAAGATTAAATTCAAAACTTTCTTGAATGTAATGACAATCAATATTCATCACAAAGGAACTTATGGGACACAGCAAAAGCAGTTTTAAGGGGCAAATTTATCTCACTAAGAGCCCATATTAAAAAGACAGAAGGAGTTCATGTAAACAACCTAACGAAGCAATTGAAGCACCTAGAGGAGCAAGTAATAGTTAACTCTAAAACAACTAGAAGGACAGAAATAACAAAAATTAAATCAGAAATATTAGAGATTGAAATAAGATCTACTATACATAAAATTAATAAATCAAAATTTAGTTCTTTGAAACAGTCAACAGACCCCAGCAAAATTCATCAAAAAAGGAGAGGGGAGACTCAAATAAACAAGACTAGGGATCCTACTGGAACAATCACGACTAACATTCAAGAAATTCAATCCATTATGAATAAGTACTTCCAGGGCCTATAATCAAAGAGACAGGAAAATTTAACAGAGACAGATGAGATTTTATATAAATGTAGGCTACCCACATTGAATCAAGAAGAGATAAGTCAACTGAACAAAGTCTTTCGAGAAATATAAGCAGAAGGAGCTATATCAAACTCATCTTATGAAGCTAAATGTCACAGTCATCCCCAAACCAGGGAAAGACCCAGGAAAAAAAGAGAACTACAGACTTATCTCTCTAATGAACACAGACTCAAAGCTCCTCAATAAAATACTAGCCAACAGAATCCAGAAACAAATTAAAAATACTATACACTATGATCAAGTAGGCTTCATATCACAGATGCAAGGCTGGTTTAACATTCACAAATCAATTAATGTAATACATCATATCAATAGATCTAAGGTTAAGAATCTTATGATAATTTCTCTGGTTGCCAAGAAGGCATTTGACAAAATACAGCATCCATTCATGTTGAAAGTACTAGAAAAAATAGGAATAGGTGGTACAATCCTTAAAATAATTAAAGACATTTATGAAAAACCTACAGCCAATGTAATACTAAATGGAGAAAGACTAGAACCATTTGCTTTAATATCAGGAACAAGACAGGAATTCCCATTCTCCACTTTTCTTCAATATAGTGCTGTAACCCTTAGCCAGAGCAATAAGGCAAGAGAAGGACATCAATGGGATCCATATAGGGAAAGAAGAAATTAAACTATCCCTATTCCCAGATGACATGATCCCATAGCTGAACAACCCTATAAACTCCACTCCCAAACTCCTAGAACTAATAAACCACTTTAGTAAATTGGCAGGCTACAAGTCAACCTTCAAAAGTCAGCAGCTTATGTTTTTGTTTCTTTTTGCTTTTATTTTGGCCTTTCCTCTCTTTTTGTCTCTTCATGTAGACCAGGTATTTGAAAGGTGTTCTGTGCAGCTTGTTGAAATGTGATTATAGGAGAAACTGATACCCCGGATGGGAAATGGAACTGTGGGTTCACCCTTCCTTCCCTCCAGTTCAGAACCTGTTGTTTCTCCTTTCAAATATGTGATTGTACTAGCTCTTTCCATATGAAAGAACTCTTCCTTATTTAAATAAAAAAAGTTAAAAAAAAGTCAGCAGCTTTTCTGTACACCAATAATACACAAATAGAAGGGGAAATCAAGAAAATGATTCCATTTGCAGTAGCCCCCAAAAGAATAAAATATTTGGGAATTAACTTAACCAAAGATGTAAAGGAATTAATTAATTAAAACTATAAAAGCCTAACAAAAGAAATTAAAAAAATATCAGGAAATGGAAAGATATCCCATGCTCATTGGTAAGGAGAAAGAAAATAGTGAAAATGGCCATACTACCCAAATTGATATACAATTTCAATGCAATCCCCATCAAACTCCCAAAGACATTCTTTACTAAAATATAAGGTGTTTGGAACAACAAAAGACCTAGAATGGCCAAAGCCATTCTAGGCAAAAAAGAGCAATGCAGGGGGTATTACAATACCAGACTTCAAATTCTGCTGTAGAGTCATAATAACAAAAAAAGCATGGTATTGGGGCAAACAATAGACTAGAGATCCAGAAATAGAACCGCATACCTATAGTCGACTTATATTCAACAAAGGAGCCAGAGATATACAATGGAACAAATACTGCCTATTCAATTATTGGTACTGGCAAAACTGGGCAGCCACATGCAGAAAACTAAAAATTGATACCAGCCTATGGCCATGCATAAACATTAACTCAAAATGGATCAAAGACCTTAATATCAGAACTGAAACCCTGAAACTGCTACAAGATAGAGTAGGAGAGACACTGGAATTCAGAGGCACAGGCAAAAACTTCCTGAACAGAATCTCAGAGTCATAACAGATTGGAGAGAGACTTGACAAATGGGACTACCATAAAATAAACCATTTCTGCACAGATAAAAGCCCATAGCTACTAAAATAGAAAGACAGTCAACCAACTGGGAAAAGATATTTACTATAATACATCAGACAAATGTGAAATATCTAATATCTACAGGGAACTCAAGAAACTAATCCCCCCCAGACCCAACAAACCAATCACTAAATGTCCAAGGGAACTAAAGAGAGACATCAAAAGAAAAGGTTAAAATTGTTTAAAAAAAACAAGCATATGAGAAACTACTCATTATCCATGGTCGTAAAGGAAATGCAAATGAAAACAACCCTAAGATACCACCTTACCCCAATTAGACTGGTCAATATTCAGAACTCAGACAACAACAAATGCAGGCAGGATTTTGGAGAAAGAACAACCCTACTGCACTCTTGGTGGGAATGTAGTTCAGCCACTCTGGAAATCAGTGTGGAGGTTTCTTAAAAAACTGAAAATAGACCTTCCCTATGATCTCACCATACCACTCCTTTGCATCTACCCTGAGCATCATAACCCAGGATATGATAAGGACATCTGCTCAACCATGTTCATATCTGCACTATTCACAATAGCCAGGCGATGGAAACAATCCAGATGCCCTACTACAGATGAATGGATACAAAAAAATGTGGTACATATATACAATGGAATTCTACATAGCCAACAGACAAGATAATATAATGGCATTCGCTAGGAAGTGGATGAATCTAGAGCAAATCATGATGAATGAGATAAGTCAAGACCAAAGGAACAAAAGGTGCATGGTATCCTTAATATGTGGATCTTAGGTCCAAACAGTACAAGAACAATGCCTCAATATTCGGGTACCCAAGGTTATTGACATGGTCTTGAACATATAAACATAACTACCCAGACGTAAAAATCTATGATGGGACATATACTCTATATATACAATGTTTTATTATATAGGCTAATATGTATCTGTGACATAAAAATGCACAGCTTAATTTTAATTATGTTCTAAAATCTATGTGTCAGTGATTGCATATAGAGATTCTCTTCTTGAATACTTGACATTTGAAATATGATATAAAAACAGGACTAAAATTAATCTGGGCAAAAGAGAGAACAAGCAGAAAATAATAAAACATGTAAGAGCAATAAAAAATTGAAAACTTCTGGAACTAAAAAAAATCCTAATATCCTCCACTATTATATTTCTATAGATAGCAGTGGCCTTAGTTAAATAAGAGGAAAACTGCCCTTGGTGTAAGAGTGAACTTTGCACAAGAGACTCATATACCATCTTGATGAGTTAACTACTAATTTTCTCCAACATAAACATTCATTGGTTTGTGAAGGATATGCACTGAATGCAGTATTTAACACATGTAATTATCTCTTTTGCTGTCCCTTGGTTATCTCATATTGTTATAGTATCTCACTTTGTTATCTGATATATTGGATTTATTTGTATTTGGTTATTTGAAATTGGATAGGGAAGGGGGGAAAACCAAGACGAGGGAGGGTGGAGGGGAGGGTAATGGGGACCATGACATGTGAAAGGGTATCAATATATGTGAATTAATGCACCTTCTATCTGGCAAATATCATGTAACCCTTTTATTAATTACAATAAAAAAATAAAGAAAGAAAGAAGTCTTCTGATATTGTCTTCCTTCACAAACAGATATGTAGAACTGATACACATATATGTATTTACTTACTTATTTGTTTAATCTTTTTTATTGTATTGTATTGTTGAGGTAATATATAGAGGGATTATAGCTCAAGTCACGTAATGGGTACATTACTTCTCAAACATTGAAACCCCTTTTCATGTTTTTGTCCCCGTTTCTCTCCTCTTACCCCCTCCCAATCATCTTGTTTTCCCCTTCCATTCCTTATTTCAAATAAACAAGTAAACATATTTACAAAATAACAGATAACAAAGTCAGTAACAACATGAGATAAACCATAAAGAATAAAAAAAGAAAAGAAATAACCTCACATAGTGTACATTAAGAACAAAAATTACAAAGATAAACCTCTTGTTTCCATATCCTAGGGTTCATTTTGTTTAGTCTCATCCTATATGGACATATGTACAGAGCTTTTGAGCTATTGTGATCCTCTGCTGGGAGAATCCTAGAAGTATACTAATTATTACAAATGAGGGAAACCATGGAGTCTTTGTTTCTTTGGGTCTGGCTTATTTCACTTAATATGTTTATCCTTGATATTCAAAGTTAATCATTTTACTTTTTACATGTTGGAAGTTAAGTATGCTATCAATGTAACTTGATAGTTCCATTGAAGTTTTTGTATTAAGAAAAGAATTTGATGTTCTTTATCACAAGATACAGAAAACTCAAGTAAAATAAAATGCATTTCCCTCAGTTCTACTTTACTTTAACTTCCTTTCACTGGAAGTTGCTAATAATCTTCTTTTAATTAAAAGGACAAATTAATATACTGTAATTATCATTTGAATCACTGCTCTATCCCTTAATGAAATCTGAGTTTAGTATATGTGTATTTCTAATCACTTCAGCTATAATAGCACATAATAAATATTCATTTAAATAAATATACCGTATAAATATCTTCTAATTCTCATGGTGACAGTTGGTCTGGAGCATTTACATACCAAATGTGAACAGACTCATCTGTCCTTCAGTACTCTTCCCTCTCCACCCCTCACTCCTGCCCTCCAGTGGTGGTATAGCATTCCTTCTTCCATGTGTACCTCAAATACAGGATTGTTAATTTATGTAATGTCAACAAAATTTTGATTCTGTATTTCCAATTCTCAGAATATAATATTTGTCTTAGGTTAGGTATTTTTATTAAGCAATACAGCACTGATCTGCTGTACAGTAAGTACATCCTGCCACTCTGCCAACTGTATTGTGTGTTTTTATATTTCCCTTTGGTTTGGAAGGTATCAAAGACAACCTCGCAAAGAACGACCACTCACTCTCATCATGCTTTCCATTTTTACCTTTGACCTTTCAAATCAAAAAAGAACCTGAAAACTTACAACACGACAGATAATTTTCCTAATGATAAACCAATAGTGGATATTTTGATTCCAAAATCATTTTTAAGATTTCAATCTATAACTTAATCCTGATAAATTTGTTTGTTCTTTTGCTGGTTTCTGGCTATGCTGGGATTTGAACTCAGGACACAGAGTTTGTTAGCTTAACACCATATCATTTAAGCCACAGCTCCAATACTGTTTTTTTGATCTCTAACTGCAATGCTCTGGATTTTATCCAGCTATGAAGATAAGTGTGAGTCACTGCATCCAACCCCAGTAAGGTTTTTGTCCCGTGCAATGTGCGAATGTGTGTGTGTGTGTGTGTGTGTGTGTGTGTGTGTGTGTGTGTGTGTGTGTTAGTTCTGGAACTTGAGCTCAGGGCCTGGTCACTTTCCCTAAGCCTTTTGTGCTTAAGGCTAACACTCTGTCACTTGAACCATGGCTCCACTTCTCTTTTCTGGTAGTTAAATGGAGATAAGAGTCTCACAGACTTTCCTGCTTGAGCTGCTTGAATCCATTAGCTTCAGATTTTGGCCTTCTGAGTATGGAGGATTACAGGCATGAGCAACCAATGCCCAGCTCCTAAAAAGTTTAAAGACATCTTCCTTGTAGCCAAGCTTAAGAGTACAATCCCTGTCCACATTACCAATGGTTTGCTCTTCTGTATTTGTTGTTAGAATCAGCCATGTCAGTTACAATGCTGATTATCATGGTGGTTATGATCTATTTTTAATCTGCATTTTTCTGGTTAGTTGTGGGGCTTGAATTCTGGGCCTGAACCCTGTCCCTGAGCTATTCAGTTCAAGGTTATCACTCTACCACTTGAGCCACAGTGCCACTTCTGGTTTCCTGATGGTTAATTGGAGATGAGAGTCTCACAGACTTTAGGGCCCAGGTTGACATTGAAGTATGATCCTCAGATCTCAGCCTACTGAGTGGCTAGGGTTATAGGCATGAGCTCGGCTTAATCTGCATTTTTACTCAGGGTATAATTCTAACTTACTGACTGTTCCTTTTGACCAGAAGATTCTGTCAAGTTAGAAGCCAGAGGAAATTAATTCTCTGTTGGCAACTCTTCGGATTTCTCAAATAAGCACTTTGATCTCCTGACAGTCTTTCATTTTTAACATGTCCCTTGTCCTCATCAGAATAGACCACAAACATTATAAATCATTCTAGGGAAACATCCAGAGACTTCTAAAATGTCAGCAGCTGTGAGCTACCTAACTGATCCCTTGTGCCAAGAAATAGGGACTCAAGTGTTGAAGTAATAAACATTTGCTACTTTTTATTCTAAACAGCTGCCAGTGTTAAATGGGAGTCCTTAAAATTGGAAAGCTAAATATACATTAGGAAATTGTTTTAGTAAACTGTGAAGAAAGTCACTTTATTTTTCTTTTTCACGAGCTGCATACACAGAGTCTTGTTCAGTTGGGGAGAAAAATCCTTTCAAATCTAAAACTTTCCTCATTACAAGAAGCCAGCAGACACCAAGAAAACATGTTTTAAAGATTGCAAAAGAAATCAGTCACACATCAAATCAAATATAACAATAAAGAACATAAGATTTTCATTTAAATCAACCTGATTTTGAGCTAGTAGGCAACTTAAATTCGGTATTATTTGGTCAACAATATGATTAAGAGAGAAGCTGGTAGCACAAAGAGGAAGTATTTGACATTTTGTTTGCCTCATATGTTTTCATTAGAACAGCAGCTGTTGTCATTACAATTTATCAAATACTTAATGTTTCCAGGTTTTAGAATATAGTCTAAGAAATGACACAATAAATTAGGCAATAAAAAGTAGTTCAGAATTGATGATATATCCTAATCAATAACACAAATAAACTGTAAAATTAAAAGCTAGAGTAGAAACTTTTCAGGAAAATTGTCTTTCAGACACAGTTAGAAATAAGAAAAATGAAGCAATTTTACTGTCAACAAGATTCTGAGAATAGTATCCAAAAAAGTACCTGAAGTCTTTTCAGTGTGTAACCATATCTTATTAGACAATTTCCCAGGAGGTACTAATAATATTTTTTAATTGAGACTTTCTAAAAATGGGTAAAAATTAGAAACAAATAGTAGTTGGTTCTTTTTCATCTCTTTAATGATTTGATATAAAATTCATTTAAATATAGTCATGTTTTAAATTTTAAACAGCTTACAAAGAATTAAAACATGATCACCACCCTTCCTTTCCAAAAATCAAAACCTTACATTATTATCCATGCATAAATATTGCACATGATGGGTGATCTGGACAGAAACAAGAATACAAAGAGGAAAAGTGTTGAGGAAATAAGGATACCTTAATATCATATGGCTGGATATGGTACTTCATGTTCCAATTTGTTCATGCCAACTACTTTCTTTTCTCATTGTGTAATTTTTCTAAATGCCCTTCCAAATTGACTTATCATCCATATAATTTTCTTCTTAAATATCTGAATACATTTACCTGGGTAAACTTGCAGGAATAAAGGAAATTGGAGTCTACATGTTACTACAAAGGAACAGATTTATCAAGTCAGCATGTTATGCTCTAAGTTTCAGTTATGCCAACTTCCAGTGGTGAAAAATGCACAAACATTCACAGAGCTAAAAAAATATACTATGTGTCAGATGTTTGGAAAGTATTGTCAATTATTTGTTAGTTATTTGCTTCAATTTGCCCTAAAACAGAACATAAATCCAGTAGCATTACCAGATATTATTAGGTCCTTAAAACATACAAGAGATACAATATAAAATTGTACTTAAATTTTATGTTTCTTTATGAGTAATCTGAACAGGAGTGTGACTTCTGATTGAATATCCACAGACATAATGAGAAATAGTAAGGCTATCCTACACAAGCAACTGAAGTTAAGCCTTTGAACATTAACTTCAATTAATAATTTGTAGAAAGACAAATGATTATGCAGACAAGTTTTTTGAACTTATTTCCTTGCCTAAATCCTCTCACCACACACACACACACACACACACACACACACACACACACACATACACACACACAGAACATATTTTTTCACATATTTTTTATTGAAATTAAAAATTGTTACATTATATTTGCCAGATAGAAGGTGCATTAATTCACATACACTGATACCCTTTCTCATGTCTTGGTCCCCATTTCCCTCCCCCCTATCCCCACCCCTCATCTTGTTTTCCCCCCTTCCCTATCCATTTTCAAATAACCAAATACAAATATATCCAATATATCAGATAACAAAGTGAGATACTATAATAATATGAGATAACCAACGAACAGCAAAAGAGATGAGAGATAACATAGTACATTAAGGACAACAATCATTCATTATATGGCTTTTGATTCTATATCCTAGAGGTCCTTTCATTTAGCATCATACTATATAGCCTTATGTATCTAGGCTTTACTCTATTGTAAATCTCTGCTAGGAGAGCCCAAGATTTCTACTGATTATGACAAATGAGGGAAATCATTGAGCCTATGTTCCATTGAGTCTGGCTACTTCACTTAATATGATTTTTTCTAAGTCTTTCCATTTCCTAACAAATGGGGCAATGTCATTCTTTCTGACAGCAGCATAGAATTCCATTGTGTATAAATACCACATCTTGTTGATCCACTCATCAATTGAGGGACATCTGGGTTGGTTCCATATCTTTGCTATGTGAAATAGTGCTGCAATGAACATCATTGTGCTAGTGGATTTAGTATGTCCTTGTTTCTGGACGATTGGGTAAATGCCTAGTAGTGGAATTGCTGGGTCATGGGGAGCTCTATGTTTAGTCTTTTGAGGAACTGCCATTCTGCTTTCCATAGTTGTTGAATGAATTTGCGCTCCCAGCAACAGTGTAGTAGTGATTCCTCCTGGCCACATACCCTCCAGCATCTGTTGTTATTAGTTTTCTTGAACCTGGCCATTCTAACTGGAGTGAGGTAGAATCTTAGAGTTGTTTTTATTTGCATTTCTTTTAAGCTATAGATCACATGATACATGGATGGACACAAAGTAAGATATAGTTTCCTTTCCATAATTTTTCTAGTCATTCATTCATTCTATATTTCCTACTCATTCATTCTATATCCTCTAGTTCGTGAGAGACACTGATCTATCCCAGTGGTTAAATAAACTCAGGAAGATCCAGAGACAGCACTTCAACTGGTATTCCTTATCTATAGTCCTCTGCAAGAAACTTCTTGTTTATAATCTGACTTTTGGAAGAAACACACACACACACACACACACACACACACATTCAAATACAAACACACATACACATATTTCCAAACCCATATTACAAAAGATGATATACCATTCTAACTAATATTTTAGTAGTTCTATCATGCAAGATTTAAATATATACACATGTCACTACATATACAATTATTCTTTGTACAGCCTACAATAAATATACCTACTATAACTCTATCAAGTGCTTCAGTATTCTTTCCTAAAGATATTCCTTATCTTTTGAAGGTTATTTTTTTTTCTTTTGATAAGAGGAAAAAGATGAAATTTTAAACTTTTTTTTTGTCATTTCAGAATAGTTAACACTAGGTGGCAGAATGAGACTATAGATACCAAACAACACTAGTGATGAAAATGTCTCTTAGTCCTGAGTCAAATGAATTGAATTATTCTTTAATATTTGTAATACATATTTTCACATTCTATTGTACTTGAGATATCACATTGTATATACAGAGGTATGGTAAATAAAAATTTTACATTCTGCAAACAAGAAACATTTGAGAATAAAATAAATATGACCTGAGAGACAAAGCATCTTTTCAAAGTGAAATAGATGTATTCTAAATATAAGATATTCGGAAAATAGCAACGATTATTATCAACTCTCCTAGGAAAGAAAATTGAGGTTTCCCAAATAACATATTCACTTGTTGTTAGTGTTTGTTTACCCTTTGCCTGTGTGGTTTCATACAGCAAGGGTCTCCATTTATAAGCTTTCCTTCAAACTCAAACACTTTAAGCAGCTCTAGCACGGGCTGCCCTAGGAACCTGAGAAACATGTCAGTCTTACCAAAGAATGCTTTACTCAGAATGTTCATTTTATATCTCATTTATGCTAAGAATTCATAATTTATTGCATTTTAAAATGCATTATTAACCAACCTACATCTTATTTATCAGTAATAGGTCTTTGCAACTATCAGTCATGAGTAAGACAATCTTGATTTCTTAGGGACATCGTAATCCATCAGAACTTATCAAGAGTGGGACTTTGAAAATAGGTAAATATTCAACAAGTAATTTTAATGTAATTTGACTGTCTTGAAGAAACACATTTTAAATGTGCTAAAACAAATTCTATTCATAGACTTACAAAATAGTTGCCATTTATCTGTATGTGGACCACATCGTATATGTATAGTCTTTTGTGTTTCTTAAATTTTTATTTATAGTAAGTCTTTGAACACAATATCATTTCCATAATTTAAAATTATTCCCATAACCAGAGTGAAAATTAGCCCATTGGTTTGAGTAACAGTGTAGTCACACTCTATAGCTTAGTCATTTAGATATAGATTCTTTTTACCTAACACAAGCTAATTATGTGTTTGAAAGAAAAATTTAATATAACATCAATTGCTAGGTGAAATAATAACATACCATGTCAATTTACATGCTTGCTAGGATATTTTTGATGTAAACATTATAAGAATTGTGCTTCTCAAATTATTGATGAATTTTAATAACCAAGATATATGTAATCTTGGTAATTTCAAGTCACCTCCAGTATATGAAATAATTTTCAGATTATTAAAATACAAAGGACTTATTCATTCCTTATATAATAACTAAAAACATTCTAATTGAACTAGGAACTGAACTAAGGGCCTTGAACTTAAGTGTGCTGTCATTTGAGATATATCCCCAGTCCTCATGGTTTTACTTTCTTTTGCAGATAGGGTCTCATGCTTTTACCCAAGACCAGACTGGGACTGTGAGTCTCCTACTTCCACCTTTAGAATAAGTAAAGTTACAATATAAACCATGGTACACTGACCATAAAATATATTTAAAGTGCATTTCTGAACTCCTTATTTTTTCACCCTGACCAGGGATGATTCATCAACGTGTGTCACACAGACTGGATAGTTTGGTTTTTGTTTGTTTTCTTTTCTACTTTTGTTAGATTTTTGTTGTAGAACTATGCTTCAAGGCATTATGCACATAAATTCTTAATTAAATGGTCAGTTTATTCAGCAGAAAACTGTCCATCACCCTTTTTGCCTGAATTTTCACATGGTAACCTCTACTTGTGAGCCCAGGACAGTACCATAAAGGTAGGAGTAGATGCTGCACGTAGGTAGATAGATATATTCTCAGTAAACAGAGACAGATGCTTATCATAAATACCCTTCTTCACATGTCTACCCTGCTTCACTTCACCAGAAAACCTATTGAGAGTACCCATCCAGACCCTGTTTTGGCAGTACCAGCTGCTAATTACAAAGAATTTTCCACTTGATTCTTCTTGTTCTGTGCTATAAATGACTAAAGAGCAGGACACACCTTAGTGTTCATTTGAAATACAATGCATGCGATGTCAAGATCAAAATATGTGCATTATAAATGCAATAAAACAAATGAACATTGTGCGGAAAGCTGATCTTACGTGGTTAAATTAACAATGAATCAAATTGCAAACTAGTTTAACTTAATTCTGCAACAGTTTTTCTTGTGTTTCTGGCTATATTTAAGATGGATTGGAAAAGTTTCCTTCATATATCTTTTTATTTGCCCTAAGATTAGTTCTCTAGCTTTCTATAGGGCATGTACTCTGTCTGAATTGATAAAAATGATAATTTTCAGAAATACCAGAAATTATGAGACAAGGACTTCATGTCTCTTAGCTAGGCCCAGTCAATTTCTTCCCTAGTTGGTTCTTGTTTACATACATTTTCTAATTTATAGATGAAGGGAGTTTATGCCCATATGAACTGAGTTTTGGTGCTGCCCTAGATTCAATGCATGCCGTACTGTATCACATACAGAAAATGGTAAAGGTATTTTAATTTTCAAACTTTTTCACAACAAATGATTCATAACATATATGCGAGATATTACATTTTGAGATAAACTTTAAGATATTTAACTATATCATATTCCTTATTTTCTGTCATTATTAAATATCCACATTTTTGAAAAGTTTTTCTAAATACGAACAATGTTTATATTACAGTGTCATAACTGCACAAAATATTACAAAGAGAATGTAATAGCTTGAACATTATAAGTTCTTTGGGGCAGGTTATTTTTAATAAATATTAAATGCTTAGTAACAAAAATAAAATAGATGTGTGCATTGACTTTATATCCATAAATTAATTTATGATCCATAAATTAATTTGTGAGCATGGCTAAAAAATGTGTAAAGGATCCAAGGTAGGGTTTCCTGATGTAATTGTGTAAAATAGGGTGGTGTAAGGCTGCTTATCATAGTTCCGAATTAATGAGTCAGATCAAGGGAATAAATTGGATGATTGCAGGTTTTATTTTGTGCTCCTTTACGAAGAAAGATGTTATATAATTTTTTCTGGGATGCTTTTTATACTCTAATTCAACACTACACACGAGTGCGCACATGCACACACACACACACACACACACACACGCACAAGTAATTCGATTGTTTTATATTCAGATTTCCTTTAAATCACAAGCAGCTCTGGCAAGTTTTAACAGAACTAAGTTGAGGTGAAAGCCAGCCAGCTTTTGCTGCTAACAATGCATTCGTAGAGCAAAAGATCTCTGTCCGTTCAGGCTGCTTCTTGCTCTTGTTTCAGAGTAAGAAAGGAGTGTTGCTGCTTTCCTGGGGTATGCTATTTGAGAAAGAAAGTAACCTAACACTAACTGCAGGCGGGGTAAGAGTGATGTAACAGGAAGCCCTGATGTTTCCCTTCTGTTGCTGATCACTTACAATCTGACAACACTTCCAATCTACCCAGAGCAACCCCAGTCTCCAGCAGAGAGTGTCACCTCCTGCCTTGGGACTTTCAGGCTCTGCTTAACTGGAGTTCACTCTGCCTGCAGGATCACATTGCAAGGCTTTGCCTCTTCTCTACCTTGCCTGGGGATAAATCTGTCTGCGGAATCTCAGAAAGTCAAATTCCATCCAGCCTCTTTCATCAGGAATTCTCTTAGGAGCTGTGCTCGGTAAGTGCATTATTCAAAAGAAATAAATTTATTCAGAGTAAGGTCTTTTTTTTTTTTCCCCTCTTGTTGTTTGACAGTATTTCTAACAAGAGTTTAGTAAAGTTGAAACAGCCTGTTAGAGAAGCTGCTACATGTGACACAAAACTGCATAGTAAATCTATTGCTACTGTGTAACATATTTGCAGTGATGGTCTATCATTAAACAAAAATGAATTAAAATGGAAATTTCAGAACAAATATCTTAATCAGGGAATGTGCTTTTGAAATTAGCTCTACTACTAAGCTTGAGCTTGACAATTGGAAAACATTCCTGGCCACATCTCTCCCTCCCCTAACCCCAGCAAGAGTCTTTAAACTGTATTTTTGGTATTTTAAGAAAAGAGAAAGAGATAAAATCTACTTCCGGGGTATCATAGCTTCATTCTCTGGTTAAACACAAGGCGCAGTTACAAAAGAAGTAATCAATTTGGATTTATTTCATTTGTCTTCTATCTACTTTCCATGTCAATTTACAAACATATATCTAATTTTTTGGAACTAATGAAATTGTCATTGTTTGTTGTTGCTAGATGTATATAAATACCTTTCCCCCCAAACCTGAAATGTGTGTGTTATGTTTGGATTACAAAGAAAACATAAAACTTCTGAGGGTGAAGAAAAATGTAGAGATTTCTATATTGTTTCTTAAAATTCAAAACTCTTTTAAGACAGAGAATTTGTTCAACTTGACCCATATCTCCTTGCATACTTCTTTTTGAGGGGGGGGGAGTGAAGATATGATCAAGATCTATCTGTGGATGAGGAAAAATAGATGAGCTTTCCTGAGCGAACTAGATTATGACATAAAAGTAAAATTCTGTATTAAAAGTAAGGTTTTCCAGGACAAAATATTCAGATGAGTTGTGATGAAGCATATATTCATGCTCCTTTCAACAGTTCAGATTGTCCTGGACAATTTAAGAAACTAAAGTCTGATATTTAGGAAGTTGATGGTATATCACAAATAGGTTCTAAAAATAACGTCAAATTCTCATTCAAATTTGTCGATTGGTATGATTACTAGATAACATGGTTTCTTATGTATATGAAATTATACTGTGCAAGGTCTCCTTCAATGGTTAAACTCAATAGCTTAATCAGCTATTGTCTGCTACACTAACAGCAGACTTCAAACTCATCTTGAGTAACTCAGCCCTGGGTTGTTTTTGGCTCAGTGTGCTCACACATTTCTCAACCTAATGGAAACTTTAATGCATTTTTACATTTATGATTCCTTAAAAGTACAGTAGCTTCTTTCCTTGAAATGGCAAATGTGCTTTAAAATACAGCTTTGTAGTTACAGGTAATTGGATAAGGAAGTGAAAACAGCCCGGAAAATTATCCAATGACATGAGTTAGTTTGCAAAGGTTAAAACAGCATTATTTTAAGTCAGTTTATTTCCTTAAAATGAAGTATCATATGTTTTATACTGAATATTTTCCAATCTCTAATTACTAGTTCCCAACACATGATTCTCTTGCATCATTTAAATATCTATGTCTATTAATAGCATGACTTGTAATCCTTACACTTCCAATATAAGCTGGTGGCTTGAAATAAGAAATGTGTATCATTATAAAATAGTTAAAATTTAAATACCAAAATATCAAGCACACTTTCTGAATTGAAGTTAAATTTTTTATGGATAGTCTTTTGCAACATTTATTATTCCGTAGACTATTAAACGGTTTTATTGCACACTTTTAGTGAATATAAACTGAGATATATTTTAACTGAGCATCCGATTTTTAAAGAGATATACTTTGGGTTATAGCTCTTTTTTTTTCCTGATAAAACTTAGCACTTAGCAAATACTGTTGTGTTAGTGAAAGTATTTACATTTTACAATATACAAAATTTACTCATTTTTTTAAAAAACTTGGGAAAACAGAAAACGAAATAAATTATAACTGAGTCTATGCTTTTACTGCTTATTTAAATGAGTGACTGGTTTATATGATTTACTCACTGATAATTCCTAATAATATATTAAAATGTCATCAATACTGACCGTATTTAAAAAGACCTTTACATTTAATTATATGTTATATTATTACTTTCATGCATAATATAAATTCAGTAAACTTTTAACAATATAATATAGTTATATTGTTTTATATGCTTCATTTTGATATAGAAAAATGAATAAACAAAGCTAACTGAATTTAATAATATTACTTCACATTTCTAACTGAGGCAATATTTGGGACCATTGAAACAGTATTATTTTTCCTTTACTACTTTTTTCTCTAGGTTTAAATTTTGATGGTAACCATCTTTGAGGATTGTTCGTAGACTTCTCTAATAAATGAATGCAATAAATTTTAAAGGATCAAATTGGTATTTGCTGAACAAATATATTTTACTTTTAACATATGATCAAATGGATCTTGGACAAATAATTGTTTTTACAGATATAGTCACTATGATGTCAACGTTTTAGAATAAAAATACATTCCAATACAGTTTTAGGGTCTTATAGTCTATTATTTAGGATTCAGAAAACTTTTCACTGATAAACTACATTGTATCTCTCTAAGTGTATGGTACATCATGACTTAGAATTTTAAAGCATACACTGAAGGTGGACAAACAGACAAAAAAATTCGTTGTTTAGTTTTGAAGTCCCTGAGTGAACCATAAAGGCTCTTAATTTTCGGGAACATAAATTCATAAGATATAGAGGGAAAGTTCTTCATTCCAATCAGACCTCCCAACCTTAAACTTCTTACTCACTCGCAAAATCATTCTACCCATCTTATTTCATTATTGGTCATTAATATCAGTTAAGCAACTCAAAGTATCTGAATAAGTTTTATTACCTTAACTTTATCTGCATTTAAACTAATATATTATTTTGAAGATATATGGCAAAAACACTGAAGAAATAAGAGGTAGGACATAACAATAGGAAAACTTGAATATTAACAGGAAACAAAATCATTAAGGATAAAATTTCATATAGCTATGTAGAACATATCACATATCTATCTGAGAATTACATTAACAAATTGGAAATATACAGTCTGTATTGTACTTTAATTTTAATTTAGCTAAAAAGTCCTCATTAAGTATGGATGGTTTTTTTCATACTTAACTGGGACTATAACAATTTTGGTAATGTTTTTTTAAGTCAAATAAATGTATTTATTTATTTGAGCAATGTTAAAATCAAACATATTAAATCATTTACATTTTAGTTTAATAAGTAATAAGCTATTTGTAACAAAAAAGTCAATGAATTTAATATATAAGGATACAAAGAAAGTCATATTTTTATCATTAATATATTTCTATAATATATTATTAGCTGTGGATGAAGTCTAAGGTCTATGTTTCTACAGTGTTTATCAGATATGATATTAGGAATATATTCCAATATATTTCTTTTTTTTCAGTTTTCTTACATTATCATAAAATATTTAACAAAACAAGCACACTATTGTATTATTTGCAAAAATGATCAAAGTAATAAATCTGGGTTCATAAAACGTGAACAAAAACTATCTTTATCCTTCCATAAATATGATCAAAGGTAAAGGTATTACATACTTCCTAACTCTTAATGTACAAAAATAGCAACCTAGTATAACCAAATCTAATCCAAAATAATTAAATAAATCAATAACTCCTATGCTATTGAAGCCATCACTCCCTACTTACTAGGACTGTTGAATGGAACAAAAAGTTTAGAGATATCCTATTCCACTTCATATTGACAAAGTGTTTTGTTTATCACTGAGGACTTTACAATGGCCATCCTATCACACATTTTAAGACATAGTAAAACCAATATTTAGTCATTGCTTTACTAGAACATGAACAATACCTTCATGTTAACTACTTCAAAGAAAAAAAATGAACAGAAATTATTTTTTTCCCTTTGTTACCTGATGGAAACACATATCTGGAGTTAAACCATCACTGATGAAATTCTGTGTTAACTACATCCACTGACAATATGTCTTAAATATTTTGTTACGGTTGTGTGTATTGTGTACTACTCTATATCTCATTACTGATGTTGCGCAAAGTCATGTGAGGATAATGATCTATCCAACTTAAAAATATTTTTTTCTAACAAAATAATAAAATCAAGTTCATTTATGCTACTTATATGAATTTTGCATAATATAAATGTTGGAAATAAAGTTAGTTGATTATCAAGAAAGTTTTATAATAGCAGTGGAAGCTCAAAATTAAAAGAATACCAAAAATGACCCAATACAATCAATTTTCAAGTTTTTCTTGGGCATTTTTTTTTGTCTTGTTGAGATGTCAATTGTTGTGGGCAAATCTTCCCATCACGTAGTGTTAAGTATATATGTTCTTATACATTTTATAAACACAAATGCATGGGCTCATGTATGTATGCGTGTGTGTATATAGTATCTACATATATGTATGTATGTCCACATATATAAAACACAAATATGAATAAAGAGCACCTGTGCAAAGAGATAGCAAAAACTCATTTAGGTTGTGGATATAATTTGTTGTTTGTCTCTGAATATTTTCAAATATCTACATTGAGAATGCAATTTAAAAAGCAAACGATAAATTGTTTCTCCATGAATAAAAGAAATTCATGTTTTTCACACCATTACAAAAGTTACTAGAGATATCTCTTGTTGGTGGATATCTCCATGTTTTCTACAGCACTTCCATACACCATGACCTTTCACAATTGCTCTTCCTTAGCTGCTATCAGTGTGTATGTAGAGGGGTAAGGATTCTGTTCTATTCATTTCACAAGTTAACTGTACAGGCAACAACCATATTTTTAACTCATTTGTTCATTTGATTATTTTTGTTATGGGGTGCTGAGATTCTACATCATGATGTTTGCAATGGAATTAAGTAAAAGGAAATGTTTTCAGAGTATCAGAGGTTAGTGTCATAGGAGAAGCAATAGAGAAGACATTTTATAAGATCTTAACCAACACACATCATAGTGTAAGTTGTTTACAATTTGCTAGGCTCTTTTATCCTTTGTGATGCTTCTATAATGTAAATTTGCTAGACTTATCATATATGCAGAAATAGAATTGCAGACAATAATATGAGTTAAACATTCATATTTTCATCTCCACTCTTTTACTGTGGAATGGTTTAGTAGGTGTACAGAGTAAGGGCCTTTTAACAACAAGGATTTGACGATATCATATCATAAAGACTTGGTATAGCGCATCATGTTAAAAATATTTAATTAAATTTGGTATATTTATTTGAATGATCAGAGGCTGGATGAAATCCTATTGATTAAACAGTCACATACATTAATTTTGTGACCAAGTAGATTTAATTTCTTCTAGCCATCTTCAAACTGAAAACATGGAGTACAGAAAATAGTACATGCTCTTGTAAAATATATAATTAAGGATGATAATTTAAAATATTTAATTAAAATATTTATAAAAATATTTTCCAGGTTCAAATGATATCTGAGTATATTTGATTATATATTTGATTATATATTCTCATTTAGGCCTCCTTATGTAGATAATGAAGTCAGACTTTTTTTTGATTTGCATTTCTTTTTTTTATTGTAATTAGTAAAAGAGTTACATGATATTTGCCAGATAGAAGGTGCATTAATTCACGTACATTGATACCCTTTCACATGTCTTGGTACCCATTTCCACCCCCCCCACCCCCCCCACCCGTTTTAGTTTTCCCCCCTTTCCTATCAAATTTCAAATATCCAAATACAAATAAATTCAATATATCAGATAACAAAGTAAGATACTGTAACAATATGAGATAACCAAGGGACAGCAAAGGAGATGAGGGATAACATAGTACATTAAGGACAACAATCATTCGTTATATGGCTTTTGTTTCGATATCCTGGAGGTCCTTTCAATTAGCTTCATACTATATGGCCTTATGTATCAAGATTTTGCTCTATTGCAGATCTCTGCTAGTAGAGCCCAAGGTTTCTACTGATTGTGACGAATGAGGGAAACCATTGAGCCTAAGTTCCTTTGAGTCTGGCTTACTTCACTTAATATTTTTTCTAAGTCTTTCCATTTCCTAACAAATGGGGCAATGTCATTCTTTCTGACAGCAGCATAGAATTCCATTGTGTAGAAATACCACAACTTGTTGATCCACTCATCAACTGAGGGACATCTAGGTTGGTTCCATATCTTTGCTATGGTGAATAGTGCTGCAATGAACATTGTTGTGCTAGTGGATTTAGTATGCCCTTGTTTCTGGATAGTTGGGTAAATGCCAAGTAGTGGAATTGCTGGGTCATAGGGGAGTTCCATGTTTAGCCTTTTGAGGCACTGCCATACTGCTTTCCATAGTGGTTGAACGAGTTTGCACTCCCACCAACAGTGTAGTAGTGATCCCTCCTGGCCACATCCCCTCCAGCATCTGTTATTATTTGTTTCCCTGATCCTGGCCATTCTAACTGGAGTGAGGTGGAATCTTAGAGTTGTTTTGATTTGCATTTCTTTTATGACCAGAGATGTTGAGCATTTCTTCATGTGTCTATAGGCCATTTTTGTTTCTTCTTCAGAGAAGATTCTCTTTAAGTCTTTGGCCCATTTTTTAATGGGATGGTTGTTACTTTGGAGATTAGTTTGGGAGTGATTCAATTTTTTGAGTTGTTGATATATTTTAGATATGAGGCCTTTGTCCGTTGTTTGGTTGGTGAGGATCTTCTCCCACTCTGTAGGCTTCCTGATTAGTTTACTAGCTATGTCCTTTGCCATACAAAAGCTCTGCAGTTTAATGCAGTCCCACTTATCCAGCCTTTCTCTGATTTGTTGTGATGAAGTCAGACATTTTAAAAACTTCGTTCTTAATACTGTTTTAAGAATGAACAATTTCTGTGGCTGGGGGTTTGGCCTAGTGGTAGAGTGCTTGCCTAGCATGCACGAAGACCGGGTTCGATTCCTCGGTACCACATACATAGCAAAAAGCCAGAAGTGGTGCTGAGGCTCAAGTGGTAGAGCTCTAGCCTTGAGAAAATCCAAGGACAGTGCTCAAGCCCTGAGCCCAAGCCCAGGACTGGCAAAAAAAAAAAAAAAGAGAATGAACAATTTCTGCCCATGAAATCAATATGGCCTTGTTTGATGAGTTAGATTTCACTCAGGCCACCTATTTCAAAATGATTCTGCTAAAATTCACAGGGTATATATTTGAGTGTTGACACACACAAACTTTTATAAAATATCCATTAAATGCACAAATGTATGCAAGATTAAACATGAAAGCCCCAATAGATTGAAAGAATGTTCTTCTGATGCGATAGTCCTGAATAAATTATTTTTAAATGTATTGAAAATATGTTCTTCTAGATCTTCATTAAGATTAATTATGATAGAGATCTTGCAATAACATGTCTTTTAAAAGAAAGAGTTATAAATCTTTCACTTGGACTAAGTGAAACTTTGCTCCTAGGTACCCATACATGGTCCTATATTCTGATCTACATTTTTCTTTCCAGAAATAATATTTTAATTTCAGAAGGGAAACGCACTTTTAAATATGACAATTGAACTCTATTCTCTGACAAATATCACAGTTTAAATAATTGGGTTAAAGTTAATCGTTAACCATGGACAATGGTCCTGTGTGTCATAGTACTTTCCCGACATGTGACTAACAGAAATCAGCCAGGAACTACTTACTTGAGTGAAGCAGTTAAGTAACTTTATCCTGCTTGCTTTTTTCCTCTTCATCACATAAGCATGCATACAGCTTCTTAGTATAAGCAAATCATAATCTTGTTTATTTGTAGGCCTGTCATTCCTGGATTACAGACTCCAATCAGTCTTCTTTTTCTCATGTCCTTCAATTTTAGTCAGTCCCCTCATCTTGACTGTTTTATTAATTAATTTTTTTGAAAATCTACCTTTCAATGTACAATCACATATCTTTTGCTCTCTCAATCTGCTAGAGCTTTTCTTAAATTTTTTCCTCTGTTCACTATTTTACAACAATCTACTATGATTTACATATTTGCTATAATATTATTTAATGTCTATTCTACTAATATAGAAATCCCATAAATACAAGGAATTTGCCTGAAATATTCACAATTCTATTCTAGAAACATATAAGTAGGCACTCAGAAATTGTTTAATTAATAAGAAATGAAAGAGTGAACATTTCTTCATACCTTCTTCCTTCTCCTACTTCATTGAAAATTGGATGTGAACTGTGGTTTTGTTTTATATCATATAATAGATGCTGGAACTGTACTGAAGTTATGAGGATCTTACATGCTTCATACAATAAAATAGTCAGAAATTAGCTATTGCATTATTCTTGCAACAAGCTAGCATTTATTCCTGCACCTTCTTTGTGACCAAAAATAAATTGGTAAAAATGCTTTCTTAGTAGATTTAGTATTCCGGTCTCACTAAGTCCAAAGTAGTAATTAACTGCTAACATAAATTAGATTGTTGCTTAGTATTTTAACACAGAATGTGGAAGCCTTTCCACAAATGGCTGAAAGCCTTTCCACAAAGAATGGCTGAAATTGGCAAAATTTCTTGTTGAAACTGGTGAACTTGCCAGCAGTTTCCTCCTGCAGAAGCCTTACTCCATTTCTTAATGCCTTTGCTGGACAGTAGCCCACAAAGTGTATAGAAGGAAAGAAAGGACAGTGGGGTGGAAAAAAAGTAGGTTGAGAATTTTTACAAGCATATACTGGATCAGGAATGTAGCCTAGTGGTAGAGTGCTTGCCTAGCATGCACAAAGTCCTGGATTCGAATCCTCAGTATCATGTACACAGAAAAAGGCACTGCCTCTCTCTGACGGAGGATACTGGCAGAACTCATTTGTCATCCTAGGGATTGGTACTAGTTTAGGAAGTATAACAGTACATTCACATTTAAGTGAAAGGTGCTTCAACTGAAAATTACATTTAATTATTTTAAGTACCTTAATCAAATTCATTAATTTAATATTGTCAGTTTTGTTTTTAGAATTAAGAAAACAAATCATCCCAGATTTTGTCATGCGTTTTGTTTCCTGTATGAAGCTATTTGGAATAAAGCAGTGATATTTCCATGCAAATGAATGGTTAACATTCTGTTAAATGTAAAGATGGTAGAGAATCTACAAGTTATGCTGTTTTAATGTGTATATTCAAAATATGTATTTCATTAAAGTTATTTGTGAGTCTGTAAGTCATGATTTAATTTAGTCACAGATCTACAGATAGATAATCTTTCTGTAGGTATATAGATTATATGTAAGTATATAGATATAGACAGATTTATATCACACATACATGCTGAAGGAATAGATAAGCTTCTGAAACTGTCATTGACATGTTGAATTATTTTTACATATATAATATTCAATATTTATAAGCCTGAGAAATTATAGATATGACAGGTAATTCAATTCATGTACTCAACAGATACATGCTTTTTGGAATATTAAATAGAATTTCTCTTCTATAAGTATATGCTATTTGGGTGGGTGCCAGTCCTGGGGTTTGAACTCAGGGCCCAATCACTGTCCTTGGACTTTCTCAAGACAAGTGCTCTACCACTTGAGGCACCCCTTCCAGCTTTTGTTTCCTCTATGTATGTGGTACCAAGGAATTCAATGTACCAAGGCTTTACATATGCTAGGCAAGCCCTCTACCACTAGGCCATGCTCCCAGCCCCCACATAACTTTTTTTAAACTGTTTTAAGTATCTCTCAGCTGGATCCCTTGGTATAAGCCATATCTTTTCCAAGACATTGACAATGCCACGAGAGACATGGCCAGGTAACATAAAATAGTGTAATTCATGATATCACCTACAGAGATGTTACTGATTCCTTGATACAATTTTTCTTACCTCATTCCTGTGGCTAATTACTTCCTCATCTCAGATGTTTCTAGAAATACCTTTGCTAAATATCACGTATTTAGTGGATTCACCTCCACATGAAAGGCATTAGAAAGGAGAGCAAAGGGATTAGAAATGAGCTAGAGGAACAGGAAGGACTCAGGAGAAATTTTCATTTAATGAATAGAAAGATATAATAATAAACAATAAGAATAGAGCTAACATAGAAATTATTGCTGAGTGAAATGACTGGCATGAAACAAAGTTAGATGAAATTTGAAGGTAAAAGAAAGGTAACAGGGCCGGGAGTTTGGCCTAGTGGTAGAGTGCTTGCCTAGCATGCATGAAGACCCAGGTTCGATTCCTCGGTACCACATACATAGCAAAAGCCGGAAGTGGTGCTGAGGCTCAAGTGGTAGAACTCTAGCCTTGAGAAAGCCCAAGGACAGTGCTCCAGCCCTGAGCCCAAGCCCAGGACTGGCAAAAAAAAAAGAAAGGTAACAAAGGAAAAGAAATTGAGCAGGGAAAAAAAGATAAATAACTATTAGTGAGAAGAGGATGCATAAAAGATAAAGTAGTTTAATAAAATGTAGTTTGTTTGCCAGAGTAGTTAGACGATAAAAACCCATTGCTCAATCACAATATTTAGGATGGAGAGATCCTTTGGACACATGACCATAAACAAGAGCTTGTCCAATGACTACTTTTATCTGACTCAAAAATATATTTCAGATGCTTTGTCTAAAACTTGAGATGAGAATGCTTTATCTGTTCATTTGCTTGAGGACTAGCCAAGGGATTGCTCTGTGATAAGATCTAAAAAAATATTTATTAGAAGTGAAGGGGTCAAGTCTGACTTATTGACAAATTAGTTTCTGAGGACAGTTTTTCCATAACTACAAATAAATAGGGATGGATAAATCATAGCACATTCAAAACATCATGGCTGTTTGATAAGATGGAATACTTCATTCCAAATCTGTCAGATCAGTCTGAAGTGGTTCAGCACACACACACATTGTTCTATTTAAGCAATCAGTGTTTGCTTTAAAACAATTTTCTCTTTTTTACACTTCAGGTATGGTAATAATAAAGCTAACACACAGAATAAAGAATAACATACAGGTTCAAATTTACTTACATTGAAAGAGAATAGGCACATATTTAAATCAAGAGACTGTCTTAAAGTAAACATTAAGTATTTGTTTACCCTGTACTACCTATAACTAATAATACATGCAACCACACTTACCACACTTGTTCTTTTAATTCCGAGCTGAGCTTTATATTCCTCCTGAGAGATTGGAACACATTTTCCCTGTCTGAGCCAATCTAATCTAAAAGTTTTGAAAACTTTATACTAACCCGAAATAAAACTTCACAGACACTTTCTACTTTGACTGGAGTCAGAAATAGCCAAACACACACACACACACACACACACACACACACACACACACACACACACACGGAAATACATACAAACACACACATACATACACTGATTTCAGGGTTTATCACCAGTGGTATGTAAATGTTCTATATTTATCTTAGTCTAAGAAAGTAACCTGAGATAAAGTGGAATTCATTTATATGAATTTTATTTGTAAAGTCCCAATTTTATCATTTGTTCATCTTGCAAAAACTGTTTTCCTCCCCCAACCTTCTCCTAATTATCATGTTTTTTCCCTTCTCTTCCCTATTTCAAATAAACAAGTAAACATATATATATATATATATATATATATATATATATAATACAACTACCAAAGTCAGCTACATAGCAATATGAGATAAATCATAAGAGGGAAAAGAAGAGAAAAGAAGTAACTTCACATAATACATTAAAAAACAATAATCACAAAGATAAATCTCTCATTTCCATATCCTGGAGTTCATTTCATTTAGTCTCATCTTATATGGTCATATGTACATAGCTTTTGAGCTATTGTGATCATCTGCTAGGAGAATCCTAGATGTGTACTAATTTATTACAAATGACAGAAAACATGGAGCCTATGTTCCTTTGGGTCTAGCTTACTTCACTTAATATGATTTTTTCCCAGGTCTTTCCATTTCTTTACAAATGGAGCAATGAGATTCTTGCTGATGGCAACATAGAATTCCATTGTGTATAAATCTCATAAGATTTCTAAAGTTGGGGCCGGGAGTTTGGCCTAGTGGTAGAGTGCTTGACTAGCATGCACAAAGACCCGGGGTCGATTCCTCGGTACCGCATACATTGAAAAAAGCTGGAAGTGGTGCTGAGGCTCAAATGGTAGAGTGCTAAGCCTTGAGAAAGTCCAAGGACAGTGCTCAGGCCGTGAGCCCAAGCCTAGGACTGGCAAAAAAAAAATCATAAAAACAAAAAGATTTCTAAAGTTTATGTTCTGAAAAAGGAAGTAAAGTTTCAAAGTGAACCAGTACTGTGTTGAAGCAGCTCCATGTCCCACTCAAATCTCTCTACTTATCCCTAATGCATCCATAATTTTCAGTGTGTATATGGGGATGCAGGTGGACTTTGGGGCTTGAACTCAAGGCATAGGGGCTCAAGACTGGGTTTCTATGCTTGAGCCACAACCTTACTTCTGGCTTTTTGTTGGTTATTTAGAGATAATCTATGAACTTTCCTGCCTAGGCTAATTTTGGCTGTAATCTTCATATCTCAGGTTCCTGAGTAGCTACAATTATAAGTTCTCAGCACTTCTTTCATGTGTTTTGATTCACAGATTTAAAATATATAATTCTACAATAATCAAATTCAGCCTTCCATAAAATTTCAAATTGGAATTCTTATATGTAGATTATGCATGGCAGATAGTGCAAGACATATATATATATATATATATATATATATATATAGTTTAATAAGTGTCAGTTTGCCTCATACCCAGCTTGTCACTTATATTGTACCCTGAAAGATTCACATAGAAGCAAAGAATTACTTCCTTACCCTAAACTTGTACTACTCATTCCTTCGTCTTACCTTATGACTTTGCTATATGAACATGTGTTTTAAGCAACATACTATGAAGGTCTACTGGTTTTAATACTACTTTTATGAAAGTGGAATAGGCTGAAACAAATATTTTTAGAGATTGGCTTCTTTCATGAAGCATTACTGTTTTGTTATACATCATTTTTACATTTGTACTTGCAGAATACTTCCATTGTATGAATATATTAGAATATATTATTTCTCTTGATGAGAGGCATTCGGATTTTTTTCTCCAATTTTGTTATTAGAGACATAGAATCCATTAATGGCTTTTTCTGCACATCTCTTGCTACATGTGTGTGAGTTTGTCCAGAGAATGTACTTGCTGCAAGGATATTAGAACCCAGCAATCTGTGGTGCTTGTACCAATTTATGTGCTCACTAACATCGCATGAGGTTTCTATTGTACCATATTCTTTCCAGTATTGTGTCTTACCGTCAGACTTTCTAATTTTTGCCATGTAGGTGGGTGTAACATAGTACCTCATTGTGGTTTTAAATTTGCATTTCCCTGATTATGAATCACAGTAATTTAAGTGTAAAATGAGTTAAGATGCTTCTTCTAAAACATTTGTTTCTAATTGGGTAGCAGTGACCTGAGGTAACACCATTTGGTTTATAATTATTTAAGAGACCAACTGTCTCAATAGTTCGTGAAAAGGAAAGAATGTCTTATTGTTCTGAAAACTAAGGATATAAATAGTATTTTCTCATTACAAACACAAATGTAGACAGACAATTTGTGGAATATTTGCTTTTACTATTTTCCTTCATATAAAAACTCTATCACAAAATTTTCATGATTTTCATCCATGAAATATCCCTTTGAAAAATAAAAATAACTAAATGAATAATTTATGTCAAGTGTTTATTGTGTTACAAAATCAGCCAAACAGCAGATTTAAAATAGTATATGAAGTTTATAGATCCCTTGATTATGATTGTTTTTCTTTTACTATTGTTGGAAAAAGTATTTCTTACATATTAAAACACTATAAAGTATTAGCAATTTACGTTTCATATAATCCCACTTTGTTTCCAATCTTCTCAGAATTTAGCTGGTTTGGATTTTTTCCTGTCATGTCACTTTAGGAAGAGTACAATTTGAACAAAATTAGCTCTTTTTTGAGGTGATCTATGTATCTTTCTGCCTTCTGATATATTTTTATAATATATATTTATATGCCTCTGATTGAATATTAATATATTTTACTTTGCGATTTGATTGTATATACTGATAATTTCATGTAAAGATAGTAGCTAGTTCTGGGAGCATGGCTCACTCCTGTAATCATAGCTACTCAGGAGGCTGAGATCTGAGGATCACAGTCTAAAGCCAGCCTATGAGACTCTTATCTCCAATTACCTAATAGAAAACTGGAAGTGGCACAATTCTCACCAGTCAATTCTATATATAGTTGATTTTCTTGCAAGATGGGAAAATTCCACAAAATAAACTTCAACTTTGATCATGCTGAATGAGAATAAGAGGGTTTCTCCTCACAAAGGAGCTTGTAAAGAAATCCTGATTCTAACTATATACTGTTTCTACTAACATAAAAACATGTATCTGTTTAGAATGACCAGTTCAGAATCCTAATTATAACATATAATAGTTTGCAAAAATAATAGCATAGTGAATTATTAAAACGTAACAAACTTTACAATGTAAAACTTCACAAACTATTTTCAAAAAGTAATTAAAATTATTTTTGCTTTACAAAGATTTTGTTAAAGAGCTTGATTTTAATAATCTTTAGTGCTTTTGAGTATGCACCTAAACATTTCTATTGACTTATAGAAATTCTTGACAATGACTCAGATTCTTGGTAGGCATAGTGACAAGCTCTCTAAGTCTAAAAGTTGTGTATATGCAAAGCAATGTAATGTGTATTGTAGCTTTAACTTTAGTAATTTTAGTTTGGGCCTAGAAAGATATGTGCATTTATGTACTGCCAGTGTTTAGTGGTAGGTTGATTGTTATTATTATCTTCTGAGTAAGGAGAATTCAAGCTCATTTCTCGCCTCTTTTCTCCTCTTTGAACATGTCTGGATCACCTTTACTCTGACCCTTTCAAACCTCCAGCTACACTGGAATGAGTCAAATTACTCCTGCCTCAGAATCATTCAAGTGCTTCTGGAACATTCTCATGATCAGTCTTACCATATTTCCTCACCTTGGGTTAATGCTCCACTCCACATCTTCACAGAGATTATCAATGATCAACATACCCTTCTTCCCTAGACTATTTTAGTCTGCTTTATTTTATTTCATATGCTTTATTACCACAGGACTTTTATATATTTTGTGTGTGTTATTTTCTACTTGCAATATAAGCTTTAAGGGGGCTCCCAACCCTCAGGGTAAAGTTTCCAGCACTGCAATTAATTCTATCCCTTCCCAGCAGTAAGATCTGGAAGAGATAGACCTCCAAGTTTGTGTCTGTCGTGTCCTATGAAGACATCCTTTATTACTTGCAGGATAACCTGTTGGTACCTAAATGTGTCTGGTTTAACTCCTCCTACCTCCTATCAATATACCATTTAAAATAGATGTGTTTATTAAAAAAAACAAATATATATATATATATGATTATGAGCTGGGCTAAAATACTTACTTAGTCTTATAAATATCATGGAAAGGAAGGAAAAACTATCAATTTACATGACAACCTTAACTTTTACTTTGATTTCAAGATTCTCTTCTTTGATTTAATGACTTTGTAGAGGACCCATAATAGCTTCTGTAAATGAAGCCTACTTATGCTGGGCTGTTTTGTCCTAACTTAACTGAGAGGTAGTTATAGATAACTGGAGAAGGGAGGTGAATAATCTTCACCTGAAATGGCACTATGTTTTTTTTTTTCTGCTTTGTGTAACTTGTTATTACCAGTAGGTCAAGATTTTTGTTTTTCTTTTCCTATATGGGCAACGAAGTAGAAGCAGAATAACTCCATTGCCTTGAAAAATATATTGTGTAGTTAGTTTTTATCAACACCTCCTAGTTGGTTTTGAGAAATAGAATTTATGAATATGTAATTTCTCCATTGTATATACATACAACCACACCAAAAGTTAAGTAATAAAAAACATGTCTGTGGTTTTTAACAGAGAGACACAGTAGTAGAGTGTAAGTTAAATTCTATTCAGTCCTCCCATCTACTAAGATTATTATCCAGTTCATAAGAATCTTCTCTTATCATCTAGGAGCCTACGATGATACACCAACCCCTTGTGCTGCCACCTGTCACCACATTGGATGGGCATTCCCTCAGGTATTGCATACACTACAAAAGATATTCATAATCTAATAGATGTAACGTGTTCGCTTCCAGTCACATATTTCTAATAACGCATTCCATTCAAAGTGATCAGCATACATTACAATAGTGAGGAAAACTGCAAGGAATGTTTGATAGTTAACTCCTAATTAAACAGAAATTTTGAAAGAGAATGCACAAATACTGATAAAGATGGAATTATGGAGCATCAGTTCAGTTTCAAGATCATCTCCTTGACAATTATTACCATGTTCTTGTCGCCTGGTCTAGATGATTAGTTGTGTTACATTATTTTAATGTGGCTAACAAATTTACTAATAATACTAATGCTGGTAAATTAATAAGCCAAAGATATCATATCTGTACATATACATGTACAGATATGTACATGTATCAATCTCTGTAAGAAAAATTCTATGTAGAAAAGATAGGCTAAAAGTTGTAAGATAATAGGGATATATTATTCATTTGAATTGAACATATTGTCTCTGTAATGTTCAATAACTTTCAGATTCACATTCATTAGTAGATATCTGTCAATGGCAATAAAACTTTCTCATAAAAAGGAATATAAAAAGATAAGAGAAAAGGAAAATAAATGGGGGGATGAGGGAGTTGCTTTAAAATGTTAAACCACACTAAATATTATATAGGATTGCTTGAAAAAGGCTTTTGTATTTCAGTTCTGGCAGTCTTTAAGGTGTTGGTACATCACAAATGACTGCTGTTGCTGACAAATATGTCTTCATGTGTATACTTGACATCATAGCAGCATGCAAAGTAATGTATTAATTCTGCAGTTATTATCACACCACCGAGCCTTTTTCCTTACGATATCAGATTTTCTACCCTAACTGATTTTCAGACTGAGAAGCATTTAACAATTCAATAGTGTATCCTTCTAATCAATTATAATATCATTAATGAAAATAATGGCCACTAAATTATCCTTATGTCCAGAACTACATGAGGTAGTTCTTTTTCATGCACTTAAGTGATGACTTTTAAGTTCCCAAGTCATACTGTGGACCCAAAAATAGTCACTCAGTAATTGTCCTTTGTCCTGCATCCTATCTTCAGGAACTCATCATTGTTCTGGCCTTTTATGTGTCAGCTTCCTTGGTACATTTCATTTCACATGACGCATGGTTCCTGATAGCAATATTGGAAGGTTCAACATGTCTACATAAGTCTGACAGCTAGATTTTTCTTCTTGAGTTCTTTTATATGTTGTAATGCCAGTTCAAGTTTTATAAAGCCCAACTTTCACTTAATGAAGACACAAAGGGAAGAGTCCATATTGGACTCTGCAAAGAGTCAAACCTTCCGAACTGAGATTGAGGAGAAGTGGTCCCCATTCTTAGTTCATTGGCCATTGTTCTAGAATTTAAGATATAGTTCACTAACTTTTTCCTAGCTTTTAGTCTGAAATGAGTAAATTCTCACATCAAAATTCTCAGTCCCATTTTAGACTGAAGCACTCCAATTTAAAGACTGGAACTAGAAACAAAATGACTTCAGTTCACAACCACAAATGATTTGATTTAGAATGATTCAATTCTTCTAACTTCAAGCATTTTTATATTGTTCTATCTACATTGTCATTTCTCAAATTGTGAAACTGGAAAGATGAAGAACAGTGAGGGAAGAAAAAAATGTTTAGAGAAATGTCACTGGTTAACTGATTTTGTTTACCACAGAAGAATCTATTTCTAACTATCACTGAAGTTTAATAACCTTACTGAAACTTTGACTCCAAGATAACTGAGACATTAACTTCCTGAGAAATTATATAACCATCACATTAACTATTGTGGTAGACTCCATTTTGTTATTTGTTCATTTGAACTTTAGAAGTATGTTTGTTTGACTTTCTTTCTACATTATTTTGAGAAAAAATTTTTAGTTTCCATATCTGCCTAGAAATTCTTTATTTACTGAGGACTAACTTATGATTATAGAAGAATAGTACTTGTCGTTCAAAGTATCTTTGTGACCAGTACCTGCTTGAAGATTTGTTAAAATTTCACATCAGGGTACAATGAAAGTTTTCTCAACAAACAACATGGATACATTATAGAAGCAAGAGTACATCCATTTAATTAGCTCAGTGGGAAGTACATTAAGGTAATATAAAAAAGAAGGCAAGAGACTGACTTAATTGCAAACTCCCTTCAAGTCTGTGCTTAATTTTGGCTTGTGGTTTTGTACTATTTTTTTAAGTGTACTGCTATGAGTTGGTTAGTTTTGGTCTGGTGAAAGGCAGCAAAATACATGTCTCCATGATGTCAGTGATTTCCAACTGTCTACCCTACTAAAGAAGCCAGAAAAAACAAAAAACTGGGGTATGAAATATAATGATCAGTATACGGCTGGCTTGTATCATTTCTTTCCTTCTAACATGTCACATAAATGGCTTGAAGTTTGTTTTTGCCACATCTGTAAAATTTGAGATTGTTCTAAATCTAGAAACATAAATAGAAGGCTGTCTTAAATAAACTCCAAGGTCACTCAATTCAAGTGCTTTCTGGTTATTTTTTTGACTCATGGTTTTGTTTCCACCATGTAAAAGTAAGCACATCACACTTTATCATCTGCTTTTGTATGCATGTATTTTGTCCTCTGGCTCAATTAAAAAAAAACATCTAAAGAAGAATTCCCTAAATTATGTTAAAGTTTCTGTAGTATAGTTTTTCTTAGCCATCTCAGAAGTAAATGGTGGGAAAATCATAATTGCAATACAGTTGGAGAAAAAGATTCATATGCATTGATTCTTGACATAAAATAACTTGGCATAGTACTTACCATCCGAACAACAGCAGAAAGCTCAGATAAAATTATGCTCCAGGGCAGCCAAGCAATAAATGAGACCCTATCTGAAAAATAATCAGAGCAAAAATGGCTGTGGAAATGCTATGGCTAGTCCCTGTCTAGTTAGTATAAGCCATGAGTCCAGAATTCCTGAATTCAGACTTCACTACCAACAAAAGCAGAAATGCAATGCTAATGAAGTTTTATTTGTGTTTTAGACAATCTTTGTCTAAAACAAGAATAAAAATATGTAATAATGTTTAATTTTGCCATGGAATATAGACTCTCCAACCAAATTGACCAGTTTACTTCCAAATTATTAACTTTTTAAATAACCATTAACCTTTGAAACTTTTAATAACCATTAACTTTTCAAAGCAATCTCTTTGATTTCTTCACAGAAAAACTTTGGTAATCATAGAGCCCAATGTATAGTTTATAATTTGGTCATAAGGCTTGAAAGTTAATATTGTAATATCCATAAATAAATATAATTTGCATTTCTAGATTTGGTGTTTACTATATGAATAGGTTGATACAGGTTAGAAACATTATTAGTACTTCAAGGTTATTGAATCTTTCAAATGTGCTACTACAGTCATTATCAATATCATCCCCACTTCTAACCAAAATTCCAATTGATTGACAGTCATTTTGAAAGGAAAATTTGAAGGCAACATTTTGATTAATGTACACATTGATGCATGGAATTATTAATTGGTTGAAGATTTTTCTTTGAGTTAGGTTGGTCTGATAGCATTGCAAGCAATTGCAAAGAAAGCACAGATTTGAAAATGTCTCCCTGCTTACCAAGTGATGTACATTTCTTTGTTTTTCTGGCTCCTTTCTGTCTTTAATACTTGATTCTTATGCATTATGGATTTTCCTCATTCTTTGAGGGAATCATTTGAAATATCTTGTAATATTGCCTGGTATAGTGACATCTACCTGCAGGAGGATTATAGGTGTGAACCAAGCCTGGGCTTTATAGTGACATTGTTTGAAAACAAAAAAATAAATTAATGAGGAACAAAGGAAAGAAAGAAAGAAAGAAAGAAAGAAAGAAAGAAAGAAAGAAAGAAAGAAAAAAAGCAAGAAAAAAGAAAGAAAGAGGGAGAAAAGGTAGATAAGTGCCTCATGACCTTTTCTGCTCATGGTTCCTGCCCAGGCTAGCTTCAAATCACTATCCTGATAACTTATTTTTCTGAGCAACTAGGAATACAGTTATGAGCCACAGCAGTACCTGGCTACAGTATATTATTTAACAGAAAAAAGCTGAATTTATCTTCCAAACTGGACTTAACTACAAAGAAACACCGGATCTAAGATAATGGGAATCAACAGTACATGTGATAGGAAATATGTTCTCCATCCTCATAATGAATGAAGATGCCTTTGTAGATGACTGAAGGTACCAAAGGACTTCTCATTGATTATTAAGGGTAATAAATTAGAATGAAGTGCTGTTATACTTAGGGTTATGCAATTCCATATGTCATAGTTATATTTATTCTAAGATCATTAGCAAATAGTTCATATTTATTTATTTGTTTATTTATTTTGACAATCCTGGAGCTTTAACTCAGGGCCTGAGCACTGTCCTTGGGCTTTCTCAAGGCTAGAGCACTACCACTTGAGCCTCAGCACCACTTTTGGCTTTTCTTATGTTTGTAGTACCAAGGAATCAAATCTGGATCTTCATGCATGCGAGGCAAGCACTCTACCACTAGGCCAAACTCCCAACCTAATTTTTATTTTTTATACTAAACATTATTAGATATTTCTCAGAATGTGATCATGTCCCTGTTTATGTTGTCATAAATGTGACAAACTTCACAACTGTTTTCAAGATGGATTCATAAAAAGCAATGAAAAGAGATTATCTGAGGTACAAATCTTATCAGAGTCCAAAAGTTTATTTGATGGATCTGATTCAAACCTCATTACAATTCTTATTTGGAGTGGGGTATCTCATGCCTATAATTCTGAATCAAGAGCTGACTTGGGAGCATCATAAGTTCTAGTTCACTCTGGGCATAGTAAAACCCTGTCTTGGAGACATTGTAGAGAGAATACAATACTAGACTGTAAATTATACTACAAAGCTATGGTAACAAAAATCATAAAGGTTTGGTGAAAACAGAAATGTAGACCAATGGAAAAGAAAAGAAGCCCCAGAAATAAAACATACAGCTACAGCCATATAATTTTTGAACAAGCAGCCAAAATACAAACAATAAGGGTAAACAATTAGTTTATTAATAATAGGACTTGCTTAAGCTTATTTTCAAAGACAATTAGCTGTCTTTTATGGAATATACCCAATTTGTCTAAATATTTCCTTTTTCTATGTTGCTACTGTATGCATACAATGAGATAATTCTCCCTTCTTTGTTGTTTTGTAGGTGTAGATTAAACTCAAGGCTTTTCCTGGGACAAGAACACAGATCCTTGCCTTTGACACAATTTATGACCTCTGTCAGGATTACAAATCTACCACTTCTTAACTTTAAGCTAGCTCTACCCACATTCTCCTTCTATCTTTCCAAGATTACCCAAGTGTCTGTTCATATCTGTATCAGCCATAGTTTGATGGATGGCCAAATATTTCTGGGTTTCTATTAAAAAGGACAAATTTCTCCTTAGAGTATCTAAGAAATAACTAGAAACTAAAAAAAAACAAAGGTGTATCTTTCAAGGAAAACATAGTTATTTACTGAAGTTTCACAGGAAGTTCCTGTGGTGGCAAAATGTTGTTTATTCTCAGATTGTTATAAATACCTGGTTAAAAAAATAAACTTAGAAATGCTTGCAGCTTTTAATGTATTGCATCTAATGCATTCCTCCCAATGAGAGAAAGACTGCACTTCAAGGAAAATAAAAGCATGATTAAATTAGCTTGGCAAACCATTTTGTCAAACTGTATATTATGGTTCATATTTTGTAGTTTTTATTCAAAAATAGCTATTATTTTTTTCTGTCAGAATGTTTTATATTACATTCTATTATTATTATTATCTAATCTAATCTTCTGCTTTTAAGAGCAAATTTAGATTGGGAAAAATTTAGTATGGAAAAAAGAGACATTTATTCCTTTTATAATCCGTATAAACGTTGCCATATGAATTTAAATTTTTAAATTTGCTGTTTGAACTCTACTGTGTTTGGTGTGGTTTGAGTTCATGAAGGTCTTACAGGGCCTATACTTTTTGTTTGTTTCTTTGTTTGGCCAGTACTCAGAGCCTGAGCACTGTCCTTCGGCTTTTTTCTCAAGGCTAAAGCTCTACCACTGAGCCACAGCACAACCTCCAGCTTTTATTTTCTATGTCTGTGGTACTGCAGAATCCAACCCAGGTCTCTGTGCAAGCTAGATAAGCACTCTTAACACTAAGCCAAACTCCCAGCCCTGGCCCTACACTTTTGATGTAATAATTTTATAATTTCTTAAAACTAGCAATATCCTTAAAGTTTTTTTATATAAAAAGCCCTCATTCTTTGTTTCCCATATATATATATATTGTAATTAATAGAAGGGTTACATTATATTCACCAAATAGAAGGTACATTACTTCACATACATTGATACCCTTTCTCATATCATGGTCCCCATTTCCCTCCCTTTTCCCCCTGCTCATCGTGATTTCCCCCCTTCCCTATCCAATATCAAATAACCAATTAAGCATAAATGAAATATATCAGACAACAAGGTGAAATACTGTAACAATATGAGATAGCCAAGGGACAGCAAAAGAGATGAGAGACAACATAGAACATTAAGGCCAACATTCACTCCTTATATGGCTTTTGTTTCTATATCCTGGAGGTCCTTTCATTTAGCATCATACTATATGGCCTTATGTATCTAGGTTTTGTTCTATTGTAAATCTCTGTTAGGAGAGCCCAAGTTTCTACTGATT
Organism: Megascapheus bottae; assembly: GCF_031878675.1. NCBI lineage: Eukaryota > Metazoa > Chordata > Mammalia > Rodentia > Geomyidae > Megascapheus > Megascapheus bottae. The sequence continues at coordinate 892,715 of NC_143529.1, read as the reverse complement.
ATGACAAATGAGGGAAACCATTGAGCCTATGCTCCTTTGAGTCTGGCTTACTTCACTTAATATGATTTTTTTCTAAGTCTTCCATTTCCTAACAAATGGGGCGATGTCATTCTTTCTGGCAGCAGCAATGTGTATAAATACCACATCCTGTTGATCCACTCATCAACTGAGGGACATCTGGGTTGGTTCCATATCTTTGCTATGGTAAATAGTGCTGCAATGAACATCTTTATGCTAGTAGATTTAGTATGTCCTTGTTTCTGGACGATTGGGTAAATACCAAGTAGTGGAATTGCTGCTCATAGGAGAGTTCTATGAGAAACCCTTCATTCTTAAGATGAAAAACTGAAAAGCAAAACAATTAAATGACTATCAAAAAGAAATCAAATTATATCATATTAAAATTAGTTAAGTCCATTTCTCGTCCATTCATTCATTTGTAGAAACACAACAAACCAATCATGTATTTTTAGAAGTTAATAAATAATACTCCATTCTCATACACATTCAATTTTGACCATATTCTCTACATTTTCTTATATATTAAAACTGAAATTCAAGAAACTCCCACTGATACTTGTGTCTCACAACCCTCCCCCACCCCCCATGGTTGTGAGACATATTTCAGAACCCTTTTCTTTCACAGTACTCACAGGAAAATTGTGAGATGCTGTTAAATCTAAACTTTTCTAACTGGGAGTAGACAATATACTGATTTATTTTAAGTGTCAAGTTACATGTTGCTGCAGGATCTCTCATTGCATTTTTTTGCATCCTCCACCACCTTCAAAAAAGCAATATGATTGATATTTACATTGAAAAAATAGTCAATCAAATGATTTATGACATTATATTCTGCATCCTGATACTAGGAGTGTACTCAACTAACAGTGTTCACACACATTCTGAGCACACTAAACATAATAGGCCTCTCAATTCCCATTTTGTCATCTTTCTATCTTTACGCAACAAGAAATACCTATTTAACAGCAGGACCTTAAAAGTAAGCACATAGTATATTGCAAAAGTACAAAGGTAAAAATAAACCCTATTACAAAAGATGAAGATAGGCTTGCTAGATGGGACTCCAGCCATCTTCATGGTGGGAAGACAGATCTTGCTTATTAAATCTTTTATTCTGATTTATTGAAGCAGGCAAAAGTGGAGTTTGACCTAGTACTTGTTAGGCAAGAGATTTTTACCCCTGAGATGTGTCCTCATGTAAAAGTAATTTTTTCATTCATTGGTTTAAGAAATCTGCTTTGACACATATGTAACCTGATTTTATTTTCCTCAAATACTGTCAATGACAAATGCAGTACTGAAGAACCCTTGAACTACAGATGCTCCTTATTGCACTGTTTACCTTTCTTGCCCACTTGGTGATAGCCTTTTTATGCTAAACCAATGGACTCCTGACAGGTTTTATATTCTAATTACTAGTAATGCAGAATTATTCATCCAAAATCCTTTCTTTTGCCTATTTTCTACCACCCTTTCATTAATGGGCTTGGTATAATACATAAAAGAGCTATGAATTTCATTGAAAGAAAGAGGAATTTGTTTTGTTGTATTATTTGGGGGGTCTCACTTGTGATGACGAAGACATAGAGATTTAAATGGTGGTTTGGCATCTATTCTTTACTGGGCACTGGAAATTAAAGTTTCTAGAGAGGTTGACATGGAGATATTTTTATAAGTCAATGAGTGAAACTGAACGGGAATTGTGTTGTCTTAGAGAATCTTAAGAAAGAATGAAGTTGTTAACAAACTGTACACAAGACAACATTGAAGATAATGTCAATGTTAAGGAAGGTGTGAACAATAGTATTCAATTGCTTCTAAGGAAAAAACAGACTAACAAGATTGGATACTTAAGAAAGAAAGGTTTGGATAGTGAAGGGGGGAAAACAAGATGAGGGGTGAGGGTGGGGGGAGGGAAATGGGGACCAAGACATGTGAAAGGATATCAATGTATGGGAATTAATGCACCATCTATCTGGCAAATATCATGCAACCCTTCTATTAATTACAATAAAAAATATGTGAAAAAAAGAAAGTAAGGTGTGTAGTGGTCCTGTGAAAGAGACTAGCTTTGAACCATCTCTTGAAATCTAAAGCTTTCAGGATAAACCTGGAACTTGGAAAGATGCTGGAGCTCCTATGATTGAACTTGCTTATGAAGTCGGGAATTTCTGGACCATTAATTATGTGATAATCAAATTGTATCAATTTCATTTTCACATTCTAATTTTTCAATATATGTCCAGTCTCACTGGATTTAAATAACAGGAATAAATATGGAAAAGTTAATTTTTACACTTGTACAGTCACGATAATTACTCTAGGTATTTGAATTGATGAAATAGTTAAGTGTATTATGGAATTTCATGTTTGATTCACAGTTACATAGGCTTTCACATGTGTTTCCTGGCAATTAGAAAGTATGCAACATTACCTAATAAACTTATTTTCAGAGAGGAGAGTATGAGCACAAGTACTTCCATATGTGTGGTCTTAGTGCTGATTTACATATCCCCAAGGATTAATCTCTTCTGGGCATAGATCATTCTCCCCAACGTGTACATTCTTATAAATAAATCATCCATGAAATCATAAAATAGCACTCACAGTTTTATTTGTTTAGTGGAAATCTCAAAAGGCTTGAAACCCTACGCTCAGTTGAATTTTCTTAAAATTCATGCAAAGCACTCCATATTGAGACATATTCAGCCAACTTGAAACACGATATTAGAAACATACAATTGTTGTATTTATGTTCAAATAATGCAGGACAAGGAAAGAGAAACTGATTAGCTATTGTCTTTCCTAGACTCTAGCCTATTAGATTGCCAAGTTTTTTTAATTGTAATTAATAGAAGGGTTACATTATATTCACCAGATAGAAAGTGCATTACTTATCATTGCTAACCCTTCTCATGTTTTTGTCCCCATTTCCCTTCCCTCTACCCTCCCCTCATATTATTTTCCCCCCTTCCCTATCCTATTTCAAGTAAACAAACATTTATACAATATATCAAATAACAAGGTAAGATACTGTAACTGTATGAGATAATCAAGGGACAACAAAAGAGATGAGTAATAACATGGTACATTAAGAACAACAATCACTCATTATATGGCTTTTGTTTCTATATCCTGGAGGTCCTTTCATTTAGCCTCATCCTATATGGCCTTATGAATCTAGGTGCCAGTCCTGGGCTTGAGAAATGCTCAATTAGGGTCTGAGCACTGTCACTGGACTTTCTCAAGGCTAGAATTCTACCAGTTGAGCCGCAGCATCACTTCCAGTTTTTTTCTATGTATGTGGTACCAAGGAATTGAACCCAGATATTCATGCAAGCTAGGCAAGCATTTCATCACTAGGCCAAACTCCTGGCCCCAGACTGCAACATTTATATCATTTGGATGCTTGCTTGAAAATCCTTGAACGTACATTTTTTTTCTTTTTAATCATATCACACAAAGACTTATACTTACAAAATTTAAATATTCTAAATTCTAAATATTGATTGTAGACTCCCAATTAAGTTGTATGAGCATCTGTTTATTTGCCTTCTGGCAGTAGTTGAAAATGTTGAAAATAATTTATAACTGGTTTCAGTGTGTTCTTTTAATAGACATTTTACTTCCCTGAAATTTATGTTAGCAGTAGACAAATATAGGAAATTTGCCAAAGGCACAACTCTTTATTTTGTGATACTAGGGTTTGAACTTAGTGCCGGTTACACTAGGACTCTAACATTTGAGCACTGTATTACCAATTCCTGAAGGGGTGGTTTTAGCTCATCATGTGTAGTTGTTGTTTTTTTTTCACTATACTTTTGAAAACAAATTCCAAGAATGATTACAGTTATGATGGTCAGCTCATTATTCTTTTTTTCATATATTTTTATTGTAATTAATAGAAGGGTTACATGATATTTGCCAGATAGATGGTGCATTAATTCCCATACATTGATACCCTTTCACATGTCATTGTCTTTAAACATTGAAATGAATTAATAATTGTGGACTAATTCTGCAATCTTTGCTATTTGAGAGGTTGAGAAATGGAGGGGCAGGTTTAGAGGCCAGCCTGGGCAGAAAAGTCTATGGTACTCCCAGGCAGAAAAGTCTATGAAACTCTGTCTTCATGAAGACAAGCTGACTGCAACAGTGTACACCTGTGATCACAGTAAAAACAGAAGATTAGAATAAGAGGACTGCAGCGCAAGCCAGTGAGAAGCTAGACTTGATTCTAAGTGACTAATGAAGATCAGAGATGGAGTTGTAAAATATAGTGCTACTTTATAGTGTGTGGCCCTGAGTTCAAACCCCAGTACTGCTCCCACGTACAGAATTAAAAAAAATCAATGGTTTAAAAATGATAGAAATCCTAGAAATTAATTGTGAATATAATTATATAATTTCATAAAAGAGTTTTAATTTCTTGCAGAATTAGTTCATCATTTAATGATGCTTTTAATCAAATTGATTCTTAATATGGAAGACTAATGTTTCTTATATTCATTGCCTAGGAAAGTTATGATCTTGTAAATGCATGAAATATCCACAAATTTAATTAACCCTCTACATGAAAATGAAGTTTAATGTTTTGATTAAGGAGTTTTTGGAAATACTAATGTCGGATTGATTTTACAGATTTCAGATCTGTAAAATCCTTCTGACAGCCAAAGTTTGGATGATTTGCAGCACAGACATTAGTCAGTCTAGGAGCCCGTTTTACTTTCAGAAAGATTAGGATCTGGCTCTAAAAACTGATCCCTAGTGATTACAGGTTCTGAAACTTGCTATATTTAGTGAGTTAATTTCATGATGTTCATTTCATTAGGCCTGCAAGAAGGTACCATTGTCTCTTTAGAAGTGGAGTTTTACCTCTAGGAAAATCTTTCTCACATTTTCTAATTTAGCTTCACATTACAGAAAAAATAATTGTTTAGTGACTATAATTGCTCTTATGAAAACTAAATACAGTACCCTACATGCTGAAGGATGACACTTTTGTTTTCATCTTAGACTAAATGAAATGGGTTATTCATTCATAAAGAAATATTTTAGATGAGATATTTTTTAAATACCATTTATAAAATTCTCTTGAGAATTTTTTCCCAACAGCTTTCATCTCAGAGTCCACTGGGGTTCATTTGTTACAGCTACAGTAACAATCTCCCTCAAAGCAGGGAGCTTGATCAGAGAATTACATTTTTTCCTAATTCTAGAGATTAAAATCCACAATTAAAAAAAAGATATGCTTTTCTAATGAACAAAAAAAACCAAAAACAATATGTATATAAGATTTCTGCCTTAGCCCACTACTCCCAAAAAATCCACAATGAATAAGTTATCAGGTCTGGATTTTCCCTATGCTTCCCTTTGCTGTTACCTCCTCCTACCTGTGCTCTAAATGGTCCAGAGTAGTAATGAATGTAGTTTACTTTCTCTCATGAAGAACTTCTAGGCTAATGAGGGAAAAGCCAAGTCCCAATCTGGGAGATGCAATGTATGCCAACACAAGTAGAAGAATGTACCAGGAAATAAAGATCTCATATTACCTTGTAATTTCAAGGAAAAAGAATACATTTTATATAACTTTCTACTATTCCTTTTAAAATACCATTTCATTTTTAATGTATAAGTACATTGCTTTTGTAAACAATTTTGTGTTTTAATATAGGTGTGGAGAATAATATTCAGAATTGACACAGAGAATAAAAATCTGGACATTTTCTGATCAGAATTTCAGGATTCAGTGGGGATTGCTTCCAAATTGCTATTAAGTAGAAGTCTGGGAAACAAGTCTGAACAAAGGACTCCACAGGACACTGTGAGCCTGCTGAGTCAAACCTACTTCTGCAATATTTAACTTAGGGCCAACCAAGCTGAGTCATAGCTTGAGTGCAAAGAAGTATTCTGGATCACACCAAAGAGAGGCAAGGTTATTGTTGATTTTTATGGATTTTTTAATTTTATCAAAATGACAGCATCTCTTTTGTTGTCATTTGTCTTCATTTCTTGGAGTTCATTTCACTTAGCATCATCTTATGTGGTCATATGTACCTAGCCAATGAACTATTGTGATCCTGCACTAAGAGGATACATGACATATACTAATAATTTACAAATGAAGGAAACCATGTAGTCTATATTTAAAGAGATAGCATCTTGTTACTATGGTTGACCCTCTAAACCCCAGGGCTCAAGAGATCTTTCATTCTTAGCCTCAGCTGGAACCACAGGCACCATTGAATCTATCTAGCAAAACTGTTTGGCAATAGAAATCCAGAAATACTGATAAGGAAGTAAACACCATACTTCTAAATGTGAAAAATTCAGTAAAACAAAATAACACTTTATTTTTCAAACCATTACCTTGACAAAATAACCAGAGGCACATCTTCTGTAATCTATTAGGCTACATAATTTTAAAATACCATGATTTAAGAGCTGGGAGTTTAGCCTAGTGGTAGAATGCTTGCCTAACATGCACGAAAACCCAGGTTCGATTCCTCAGCACCCCATATATAGAAAAAAGCCAGAAATGGTGCTGTGGCTGAAGTGGTAGAGTTCTACCCTGGAGAAAGCCCAACAACAGTGCTCAGGCCCTGAGCTCAAGCCCAGGACTGACAAAAAACAGAAAGAAAGAAAAGTTAGATTTAAATAAATTTGCTGTAACATATTATCCTAACTTTAAAAAAAAGGAAGAGAAAATAGTGTTTGATCACATCCTTGTGTTCATTACTTTTTTTGGCCTGGCTGAAGTTGTTATTAATGGCTACAGTCCTACAGTCTTTTGAACTTAATCTTCATATCTAACTAATTGAATCTTATAATTCCATCACCTGGTAAGACCCATTTTAACTTTTAGCTTTCAACTTATCTCTGCTGCTCTAAAAATGAAAGTTTCTAGCAAGATTATGTCATATTTTTTGTGATTGGGTTATCCTATTTTATATGGATGAACTGTGTATGAATTGGTGATATCTCAACATACTGATTTCATTTGTTTTGCATATGCACCAAGTAGTAGAATAGCTAAATTTTATTGAAATTCTATTTGTAAATTTTTAAAGAAATGCTGTTTTGTTTTGAGGGTTTTGTTTCTTCCACATCCTCATCAACTCATGTCATCTTTCATCTTTTTTCTTTTTACTATACCACTGCTAACATCTGTGGGGGAGTTGTCTCATTGTTGGGCAGGATGTGGGAGATGTTAGCCAAAGAATAGAGTTTGTTAGGGGAAGAAAACTCTTTGCATGATGACTATAGTTAAAGACAAGCATTAACATATCAGCCATTACATTCAGTCAAACTGAAAGAGGTTTCAGCCTTTCTGGGTAAAGGTCAAATTGATGTAAAAGATATCCAACAATAGTAGGTGCTGAAACTATTTAAAAGAAGTTTTAGTGCATTAAATATACTTGATATGTGGTGTGGCATTATCTCCTATTCTGCATTCAATACCCTACCTGCTGAAGGATTACACTTTGACAAATAGAGTATATATAATATATACAGATATTTTTCTCAAATATATAGTTAGCAGGATTTTTGCCACTTCTATTTTTGTCTCCAGACCTTATAAGAAAAACCTTAAAGCACAGATTAGAGTGATAACAATATTGTCCACCCCTAACACCATCAAACAGTCAGCCAACCAATCAAAAATAACATGTTCTCTGGGAAATTAAATTTCTAGATGGATAATAGAGCTGAATAGATCACCTTACTTGTTGCTATTCATGAGCTATTGTCAGTTAATGTCATGCATGCATTTTGACATGGGCATGAATTATTCTATAAAGAAAAAGATTGGTTTCAATCAAAGGTTTGGCTGCTAATAATTATATCCCATTTTAATTCAAAGTAAGTTTCAAATTAGTGTATATTGATATGGACTCTACCTACGTGAAGATGTGAGTAGTGGATTTAAAATATGATCATACATTTATAATTTCAGTATTGAAGTTACTTTCATATTTAAAAGTAAATATAGTTGGCTAATATGGAGAAATCCAGAAGACTTTTTGGATAAAAAATATAGTAAATGACTTTCTAGGGAAACTATAACTACATAACTTTCCCATAAGTCATCTATAATTACATAAATTATCTGAACTATAATTATATAATTTTCCTACCGTTAATACTTGGCAGGAAAAATCTCTTTCATTAGTAAAATTTGCATGTAAATGAAATAATTGTTATGATGCTCTCCTAATTTATATATCCAGTAGATATTGAGTATATAGGGAATGGAATTCCAAGGAGAACCATTAAGGAACAATTTCCAAGCACACAAAATGCTTACCAGGAAGCTATATCTCCAAAATTTACAGCAACATTTTATTTATAGCTATCTATAGAAATGTCTTGCTATATTGTTGCAATTCTTATATAATTTGTTTCCATTCTTTTAAGATTACCTTAATTACCTTTTTACTTTACCAGGTTTCAGTATATTCCTTCCACAATCCCTTCATATCTATGAGTTTAAGAATTGTACAGGGTAAATGGCAAGTAGTGGAATTGCTGGATCATAGGATAGTTCTATGTTTAGTCTTTTGAGGAACTGCCATACTGCTTTCCATAGTGGTTGAATGAGTTTGCACTCCCACCGACAGTGATCCCTCCTGGCTGCATCCCCTCCAGCATTTGCTGTTATTAGATTTCTTGATCATGGCCATTCTAACTGGAGTGAGGTGGAATATTAGCTTTTATGGCCAGAGATACCGAGCATTTCTTCATGTGTCCATAAGCCATTCTTATTTCTTCTTCAGAGAAGACTCTTTTTAAGTCTTTGGTCCATCTTTTAATGGGATGGTTCTGTCTTTGGATATTAGTTTTGGAGTGATTCAATTTTTTGAGCTGTTGATATATTTTAGATATGAGGCCTTTGTCTGTTGTATGGTTAGTGAAGATTTTCTCCCAATCTGTAGGCTTTCAAGTTAATTTGCTAACTATGTCCTTTGCCAAACAGAAGCTCTGCAATTTAATACAGTCCCACTTGTCCAGACTTTCTCTGATTGTTGTCTTTCTGAGTCTTTATAAAGAAAGTTTCGACTTGTGCCAAGGAGACCTAGTGTATCTCCTATTCCTTCTTGTAAAGTTTTCAGTTTATCTGCTTTTATCTTGAGGTCTTTGATCCATTTAGAGTTAATCCTGGTGCAGGGTGACAAAGAAGGATCCAACTTTAGTTTTCTGCAGGTGCTTAACCAGTTCTGCCAGCACCACTGTTGAAGAGGATGTCTTTCTTCCATTCTATTTTTTTGGCTCCCTTATCAAGTATTACATAGCCATAGTTCTGTGGATTGGTATCTGGGTCCTCAGTTCTATTCCACTGGTCTTTGGGTCTGTTCTTGTGCCAGTACTTAGTTGCTTTGGTCACTATAGCTCTGTAATAGAGTCTAAGTTTGGTCGTGAAATTCCTCCTGCACTGTTCTTTCTGCTAAGAATTGTTTTTGGTGTACGGGGCCTTTTATTATTCCATATGAAATTTTGGATTGCCTCTTCTATTTCTTTAAAGAATGTCCAAAACAAGGACATACTAAATCCACTAGCACAAGGATGTTCATTGCATCACTATTTACCATAGCAAAAATATGGAACCAACCCAGATGCCCCTCAGTTGATGAGTGAATCAACAAGATGTTGTATTTATACACAATGGAATTCTATGCTGCTGTGAGAAAGAATGACATTGCCCCATTTGTAAGGAAATGGAAAGACTTTTAAAAAATCCTATTAAGTGAAGTAAGCCAGACTCAAAGGAGCATAGGCTCAATGGTTTCCCTCACCTGTTATAATCAGTAGAAACTTGAGCTCTCCTAGCAGAGATTTACAATAGAACAAAACCTAGATACATAAGGTCATATAGTATGATGCTAAATGAAAGGACCTCCAGGATACAGAAACAAAAGCCATATAATGAGTGATTGTTGGCCTTAATGTACTATGTTGTCTCTCATCTCTTTTGCTGTCCCTTGGCTATCTCATATGGTTACAGTATTTCACCTTGTTATCTGATATATTGTATATATGCGTATTTGGTTATTTCAAATCTGATAGGGAAAGAGGGGAAACAAGAGAGGTGGGGGTGGGGGAGTGAAATGGGGACCAAGACATGAGAAAGGGTATCTATGTATGTGAAGTAATGAACATTTTATCTGGTGAATATAATGGAACTCTTCTATTAATTATAAAAAAATATAGGAAAAAAAGAACTGTACAGGGTACTATGTAAAAGCAGAAGCAGTGGCTACCAAGTTTTTGCCATAGGAGAAATGATGTTCTCCAAGCCTGTACTGGTGCTTTATTTCATCCCACCCTTTCTTTTATCAGAAAAGACTTTTTATGTATTTCTTTTTTTCAGTCTTTTATCTCAAAATCTATAACTCTGACATTAGGCAAATATATTCAAAGCCAGTAAGTCTTGTGATTATCTCACTCACACACACATACAGACACTCTCTCTCCTCTCATACACACACACACCTGAGACCAAGCAACATGTACCATGCTCTCTGCACAAAGTGCAAATAGCCAGATGATTAGTGCCTGCCTATCCCTGAGCCCCCCATGTGTCGTACTTTGACCTCCTGGCATATTCTTCCAATCTTTTTCATCAGTAAAGAAAGTCTCTTCAGGGGGGAGGGTAATAGGTACCAAGACATGTGAAAGGGTATCAATGTATGTGAATTAATGCACCTTCTATCTGGCAAATATCATGTAACCCTTTTATTAATTACAATAAAAAATATATTTAAAAAAAAAAAGAAAGTCTTCATTGTCAGCTCGGGAACTAATGTTCTTCCCACAATCAGCAAATTTTAATCTTAGACCAAGGCTAGCATTTGCTTGCATGGAAGTCCTACTTAGTTAAATTAGTTAATACTTTCTTCCAATCTTTCCAGTCTTTCCAATCTCCTCTAATTTCTATAAATCTACATAATTCCCTTCAACAACCAGTGTTCCAAAGGACTCTGGGTATAAACACAGTTCAAGTGTCCTGCATTCTTATTACCACATCCACAAATGTATTAAAATCTATATCCTGCACAAAGCCTCTTTACCAGCATTGAAAAAAATAGGGCAGGAAACCCTGGCCTTTGCTAGGCAGCATTGCATTCCCCCTGCTCCAATCCCAAGGTGCCCCATTCTCCTTAATACCTTTATAATGCTAAAGACAGTCATATTTAAAAATAAAACTTGAACCCACAGCTTCTCTGACAACTACCACTAAACCCGTTTCTTCCCCTTTTCTAAAGCCAAACTTCAAATAAGAATTCTGCTTTCATCTCTATGTCTTCCAAGCCAAGAAAGAGCCATGTGACTCAAGCTTCTCAGCACTCAAACAATTGGTTGCTTGTGGGCCTGTCACTGGAAACAGATGTGCACAGGTGTCACAGGACAAAGGCCAGAGAGTTTATGAAATGATCTAACTACTAGCTCACTGCTGTCTCCACATCTCTTCTATGCCCTCAGCACCACTGTCTCCTCTGTCCTCTGACTACCAGTTTGTTCTAACTGGAGGCATTCATATGAGTTTCTCACATTGCCCATGCTTCCCACTCACCCCACCTCCCAAAAAAATCCTCAAGAGGACTCAAATTCCAGATCAAGTAAAATGCCACTTCCCCTGGGAAATTAGCCATGATCTCCAGATTAGACCTCCTCCTTCCTTCCTAGGACTTGTCTCTATTTGGGATTTAAAAATCTGTGTGACTATTTGATTAATTCATGTTTACCTCTAATTTTATAAAGAATTTTTCTTTATTTAGTTTTTTGTTGTTGTTGTTTACCAATATTTCAGCCCATACAATTGGCTCAAAATACTCTTGTTGAATGTGTGAATGGGAGAAACTATTCTAGAGCAAAGAATGGCATCTACGGAATTGCAGATTAAGCTTTGAAAAATGAATCTTCAACATGTATGTAGTTGTTCCACATTGCTTATGCTATTATATTTTCAAATACTTACTACCAAGTTTATTTTCTGACAGATGCTTAGCTCATACTACCATCTCCTTTATTGGTCCAGAGAGAAATCCTTATACTCTCTCCAATAGGGTTCTTCTTTGAGTCAAAACAAGTAAATTGGAAAAGCTGACCCTGAAGAGGGAGGGAAAATACTTGATTTTGTAAACATTTTCCCAGGGAGATCAGGGCTATTATCCATCAGTATTTGGTAAACAGAGTCAATTAAAAGCATTCATATGTAAAACATCCCTTTATAAACTGCTCCCAGGGACTGGAACTCACTTGGGGAAAAGGAAAGATTCCAGACCTGGAACTAAGTGTAGTTGTGAACATTGTCTGTGCTCTGAATTGATTTATTTGTGCTTCCTTTACAATGAAACTGCTTCCTTGGTTTTTGAAAGACATAAATTGTATACCTCTAGGAAATGTTTTAATCACTATCTAAAACTTGGAGAAGAAAAAAATGGGACAAAATGATCAAGGAGAATCTTACAGCTTGGGTAGATAGTCTTTAGTTTACCTAAATATAATTATCTCATTGTACTGTAAGGAATTAAATGACCTATCTTCTTTAATTGAAATTTCACTGGTAGCTTCCTTGAGATGTAAAATTTGACTATAAATTATGAAAATAAAACAAAGTAACCCAAAGACATATGGGATCATTTCAAGAGCAAACACAAAAACCAGCTGAGGAAACTGATGAATTTGTTTTCATCAAAATAGAACACAGGCCTATGATGAAAGAATACTTCATGTTAATGAACTTTTGCAATAAATATTTGAATTTCCATATTATTCTCAGTTTTTAAAAATAAGGAAGTGCGAGATTTAATTCAGAGTTGCAGGTATAGTTCAGTGGTACTTGCAAACAATACCCAAATCCCTGGGTTAACAAAATTATTACTATAATTGAGTGAATATCTTTAGATTTGACTTGTTTCTTGGAACATCTTAAGTAATCTTTGAAATATACTGACTTCTCTGTTGAGAGGATGTCTTCACTGACTTATTAAGGAATTGGGAAGAGGACAAAAGACAAAATTCACTCTAGAGACAAAGCAAAATCCATACACAATTTTTCTAAATACATAACCTTGAAAACAGTACTATGTTGCAAACTAATGTACTTTTTACATGTGCATTCCATGGTGTACATAGTACAGAGAAGGGAAAATCCTATTTTTTGTAGCTTTCATTTCAACACTCTTTGTACTTGCATTCATTTATATGTCTTGGGTACAATAATAATACTTTTCCCTCCAAGCAGTAAAACAAAGGGGGGGGGAAAGAAAATTGAAAATCTAGTGTAATATCTGCATTTTTAAAATTTAAAAAAATAAAAGGAAACTACAAAATCCAAGTTGCTTTGCTCAATTTAACAAAGATTCCTTGGTATAAAAGCCAAGTATAAACAAGATTCCTTGGTTTGGCCTAGTGGTAGAGTGCTTGCCTAGCATTCATGAAGACCCCGGTTCAATTCCGCCATACCACATACTTAGAAAAAAGCTGGAAGTGGTGCTGTGGCTCAAGTGGTAGAGCTCTAGCCTTGAGAAAGCCCCAGGACAGTGCTTAGGCTCTGAGTTGAAGGCCCAGGACTGCCCCCCCCCAAAAAAAAAACAAGGCATCAAATGATGGAGTTTTGGAAAACCACATATGTGCTATTCTCCAAGCTTAGAATCACACCTCTAATTGCTGACACTTCCCAAATAGTTGGATTTATTAAAATTAGGTTTATTCATTTTTTTAAAGAAATCCTTAGATTCATTTACATTCCTGATAATGTTAGTTGAAGGGTTTTTTCTAATTTAAGCTTTGAGTCATATCATTTTTCACCAACCTGCGACACAATGGAATTCTATGCTGCTGTCAGAAAAAACATCACCCCATTTGTTAGGAAATGGAAGACTTAGAAAAAATCATATTAAGTGAAGTAAGCCAGACTCAAAGGAACTTAGGCTCAATGGTTTCCCTCATTTGTCATAATCAGTAGAAACCTTGGGCTCTCACAGGAGAGACTTGCAATAGAGCAAAACCTAGATACATAAGGCCATACAGTATGACGCTAAATGAAAGGACCTCTAGGATATAGAAACATATTTGAATTTTTAAATGTGACATGATGTTTATCTATAGGCCAGTTGCTAAACAAAGCTTTAATTTCAAATTTTATGGGCATTTCTTGGTATTTTAATCTTTGTGTTATGAATAGGGCTTTTGTTATTTTATTTTGAAAATTTTGTTTTATTTCCTTATAATGTAAAAATCAGTGTCAGTGCAAGCTTCTACGAAAACTGAGCAAAAATGTTACTCAAGTTTTAAATGTTTACTATGTTATTGAGTAATTTAAAGAAACAGCTTGTATGTAAAAGCTAGGAATGGTGCTACAAAATTACCCCAAAATTTACAGGAGAGCGGGGAAGAGGAAAGAAGAAAGAGGAGGTGGCGGAGGAAGCTGCTTCCAGACAGAGAGAGATGAATGGATGATTCCTTTGAAAAATATCCATAATCTTTCCATCTTGATTGACATAAGACTACTAGTGCCTCCTACTTTAAAAAATATATCTTCTTGAAAAATATGAGAAGGGGCCAGGAGTTTGAGCTGGGGCTCAAGTGGTAGAGCTGTATGTAGTCTTGAGAAATCCCAAGGACAGTGCTCAGGCCCTGAGCTCAAGCCCACAACTGGCTAAATAAATAAATAAATAAAATATGAGAAGAGGGCCAGGAGTTTGGCCTAGTGGTAGAATGCTTGCTTAGCCTGCATGAAGACCCGCTTTGATCCCTCGGTACCACATATATAGAAAAGCCAGAACCGGTGCTGTGACTCAAGTGGTGAGTACTAACCGTGAGGAAAGCCCAAGGACAGTGCTCAGGCCCTGAGTTCTGTCCCCAGGACTGGCCAAAATACAAACAAAAAAAATATGAAAAGATATTTCCATTTGAGAAGTTTAAGTGCTTTTCTTCATTTCACAAGTAGATAAAATAAAGGTATCGTAACTAATCTTTACTCTCCCTGAGTACTGGTGAATTTTTAAGTGATTAGCATTTGTAAAGCATTAAAATGGTGTTAATGATTACTATCAATCCCACCTAAGTTGTAAATGAATAGTCATTTGTTTTATCTAATTAAAACATATATGGCAATGTTTTGGGGATCTAGTGATTAGTACAGAAATATGTAAAATGCCCTCAAAAGATCTTAAACAACAACAACAACAAAAAATCCCACTACAACAACTAACCAGAGTTCAAATACCTAAAGAGCATTTATGCAGCCTCTCTATGGTGTAGGCAGACCGAGGTGGAGGGAAACTAAAAATCAATTAGTTCAAACAAACTTTTGAGGGTTGGTGGAGCAGAAGCCCTGAAAATACAGCTACATTGCTTTTTGAAGCATTTTGTTCAAGACTGGTCTGTTGTTTTATTTTTATTTATTTTTTGTGCCAGTCCTGGAGCTTGAACTCAGGACCTGAACACTATCCTTGGGCTTTTTCCTCAAAGCTAGCACTCTGCCACTTGAGCCACAGCATGACTTCTGGCTTTTTCTATGTATGTGGTCCCGAGGAATCGAACCTGGGTCTTTGCGCATGCTTGGCAAGCACTCTACCACTAGACCAAACTCCCTACATTCTCTTGTGACAGGAAATGTACTGGGAAATATGTTCTACTTACTATCATTCTCTCTTTCTCTCCTTCTTTCTCTCTCACCTTCCTTCCTTCTTTCTTTCTCCATCTTCTACTTTCACCTTTCTCTCTGTTTCTGAATCTCTCCCATAAACAGATACAAAAGCGGGGTATACACTATAAATATGATCAAAATATATCTTTTTTTGGTTTTCCCTACCCTTCCCTTTTTCAAATAAACAAATAAACATATACAATATAATGTGGGGGAAGGAAAATGGAAGGCCACAATGTTCAAGAAGTAATGTACCCACTACCTGATGAACGTAACTGTAATCCCTCTGTACATCACATCAACAATAACACTTTAAAAGTCAATTTTAAAGATCAATAGTGTCTAAATATGAAAGCTGAACAAGGCAGCCCATTGCCAGCTGTTGAAAAGAATAAAGGACAGAGCAATAGGAAGCAGTGATCAGAGTCTTGTTCCATATGTATCACTGCCATTATGAAACCTCTGTGAAAGAAAGGAACAAAAGAAAAGAGGGAAGAATGGAACGAGGGAATAAAGTAGAGAAAGGCAGAAGAGATGGAGTAAGGGAGAAAGAAAAAGGAGAAAAGTAAATAGACATTAGATTGATAGATAAATTAGGATCTTAATGTTTCTTTTATTTCTCTAAATATCTTTCTAAAATATGAGTTAATTTTCTGTTTTAGTCATATCTCTTCACAAGTAATTTTCATAAAAGTGACTCTTACATCAAAATATTCAATATTACAGAATGAGTAATTGAGTCATTGTTCAATTAAAAAGTCATTTCAGGTGATAAATTGATGGTTTCAAACCTGTTAAGTGTTTGCATGTTTTTTTATTCCCTGTGGAAATAGTGGGGGTGTAGCCTACTGTCAAATTTGGACCCATCATGGCCGGGAGTTTGGCCGAGTGGTAGAGTGCTTGCCTAGCATGCACGAAGACCCTGGTTCGATTCCTCAGTACCACATACATAGAAAAAAAGCCAGAAATGGTGCTGAGGCTCAAGTGGTAGAGCTCTAACCTTGAGAAAGTCCAAGGAGACAGTGCTCAGGCCCTGAGCTCAAGCCCATGACTGGCAAAAAAAAAAAAATTGGACCCACCATTCCATAACCACGGTAATCATGCCTCCCTGCCCCCAAGCTTTGTGTTGGTAGCATTTTATATTAACACACACATCATCCATCAGGACTTCTAAAATAATGAAATCACAAGCATACACAGTCACCCCTATATACAGCTACAGGCAGGCCTTAAAAATACATACATCATGTAGATGCATAATAAACACAAGAGTGAAGGATCTATTGTCCAGTTTTCATTACTCAGAAGGTCTTCCTACCGACCAGCTTTCGCCTAAGCTTAGCTACTTCAGACTTTTCTCCATCTGACCCACTGCATTGTTTCCCTTCACACCACCTTACCTCCAACTATCCATTTCCTTCCTTGCATCAACAGGGAATATAATTGACACCTTGTTCACTGGCTTTCTTCTTCATCTAAGAATGGATTAAATAAATAAAAAACAAAAGCTGATGTGTTTCCTTAGAGTCTGGGTGACAAAAGATAAAAGATTTTACCTCTTTGTAGTTCTGTGCTGGAGATGACAATGAAATGAAAATATGCAGTCTGGTGTTTATAACTACTTTTTACAGAAGAGTACTACGTAGATGTGGGGGATGGGGTTGGAGGGGGCACCCCCAACCTGGAAAAGACCAGCTGTGCTAAGTGTACAGAACAAAAGCATTTTGATAGAAAACATCAATTTAGGAAGCACCCACCCTCATTCATTCTTAAATGTGTTAAATCCCAGCACCCACAGTGGCCCAGAAAGTCTTAACAGACAGCTAGGAGTTAGTGTTACTACATGTTCACGTGTAATTTCACTCAGAATTCCAGGCTTGGAACTCAGAGCTAATGAGGACAAAACAAGATATAGGGCTTTGCTGCTGCAGCAACCACTGCCTTTGCATTTGTCACTTGTCAGTCTTGAGATAGGTGAATTTTGAGGGTCATTACATTCAACCTCACACTGCTTTTTATTGTGTCCCCATCCATCAGCTGCAGGAGGCCAGGCAAAGGCTGCAGTTTAGGTTACTGCTTATCTTCCCAGTTGGCAAACACCAAAGGCAAAACCCAAACTCATATGTGTGAGACCTCTGCTCTCTGTCCTATATCCAGTTCATGTTTTCCTGCTTCTGAACCATTCAAGTACTTTTTTTTTTGGTGTGGTTAATTTCTGTCACTAAAATTGGCATTCTGACCCCATAACCATACTGACATCTGCTCCAGAAAGTTTCATGCCAGATTTCTAGCCACAGCCTCTACCAAAGTATCCATCAGATGATGTTTATCTTTTACTTAGCCTCATTTATTTCTTTTAGATCATTTTTCCCCTTTTGATCTCACCATTGTTTTTGTAGCTCAGACGGACATTTGTTAAGGAAATTCCTTTTTGGAAACACACACACACACACACACACACACACGCTCAGTGCTACATGCTATATTGCAAAATGAGAAAGGTACTTCATCCATGAATGAGGTTTCTTTTGAAGTGGTCAAGGTAGGTCTTAGGTTATTAGAGTTATGAAGAAGAGAAACTAGAGGCGGAAATAACAAAAGAGAGGAAGAAAAGGAGAAAAATGTAACTAAAAGACAGGAAAAGGAAGGGAAGGGGAGGGGGAGAAGAGGAGAGCTTAGTAGTTTATCTAGAAAATTATTTCACATTGTATCATCTGAAATACATACATACATACATACATATTTTAATTAACTTGCTTTATTTTCTTATCTATTCTGCCTGTATTGTCCAGGCTAGTTCCTAACTATAGGGCTTATCTGATTCTTTTGCCTCAGTTTCCCAAGTAACTGGTACTATAGGTATTGTAAAATGGAACACTTTAATTTTAGATTTTTTTTTCTGTCATAAAGTTTGCTTAGGTGGGGTAGAGTTTTGGTGGTGATTCTGTCAATCATACCTTGACTGAATACAGTGGCATTGGGGAAAAGGTGTGGCTTCTGTGGTTTCATCAGGATATATTGCATTTTGATGAAATGCTCTGCTGAGAGTTGGGTGCTGTAGGGGAAGCCAGGTAGGAAAACATCTCACTTGTGGTTCAGGCCATTAAACACTGTCAAGTGTGACAGGGCATATTTTTTTTTTCCTTCTTTAACACATCCTGCTCCAGTTAAGGCTGTAAATCAGAAAAAGTGCTTGGCACAACAATTTAACAGGAAAGAAAGCTATTTTAAAAGTCTTTTGGGAACATGTTTGTGCAACAGGAAAAAACACACAATAGAGTTGATAATAGCACTCCATAAAGGTTAGACTAGCTGGGATGGATTTGCCATCGTTTTCACAGGGAACGTGTTGTTCTTAAACAGCAGTTCGCACTTAAGCATGGCTTAATTCAGCAAGGAGCTCCTTCCTGTGCAACCTCTTTTGCACTGGAAAATCTATTTTTAAATTGCAGCCCAGAGGTAGTCACGGGAGTAAGCAATTAAAAATACGTCTGTGTTTGGTGTATGCAAAGTGAGCCGGTTCATAGAGTAATCATGAGACTGTATGGAATGAATGTCTTCAGTCATAGATCCAGGTCTTCACTCATACCGTCCTCCAAAACTCTCCAGTTCTTCTGAGCCTCATAAGCTTTGCCTGTAACCACACACCCTGGCTCATCTTTGAATTCCTATCTTTATATTTCTAGTTCTTAGACCTTGGAAACAGCTGCCCTCTATCCTCTGGTGTTGTAGGTCCTTACTTAACTTTGAACTCCCTGAACATTGTGTTTTGAAATGTGCTCAGATTTAAAGGCAGTCTTCTCCCTTTATGCAATGTAGGGATCTATCTAGACAAAATGCCATCTGGTTGTATTTGATGATGAAAGTAAGCTTCCCATTTCAAGGCCCTAGTTTGTCGATCTCTAGATCTAGGAAGAAAAACATTCCTGATGTCTGTCCTGAGCTCACGACTTTCCAGGCCACGTCTTTTCCTCTTCTGAATTCCTGAATTTGGAATGCGAACATACCCAGGTACTCAAGATAGAATTTCAGGAAGCTATTTAGATTTCATGGAGTACCTAATTCCCCAGCCCTTATAAATTGAAATATGCTTGACTTTTATCAGTGTTCTATTCGCTTCTTTATAAAAGCAGTACCAGAGTTCATTCTGAGTCAGGAGTATATTTACCTGAGACACATGATGATTATTCTCCCTTGATACTTTATGATTTTTCTCCCTTGATACTTTTCTCCTTTCACTCTCCTTTCCTCTTAGATTCTCTCCTTGCCTCCCTCCCTTCTTTCCTGCCTTCTTCTGCTTCTCATTCCCGGCCTCCTACCCTCCTGATTTCCTGAATTCCCAAATTCCTTACTTCCCAACTTGCTGCCTTCATTGACTTTCCTTTTATTCTTCCTTCTCTTTTTTCCACTTCAAAAGAACTGCATAGAAAATAATTCTATTTTAAAATACCTACACTGAGTTAACCTCCAAGAATAAAGTACAGCATTTGCTCTTTTTTCTTTGATATTTCTTTGATAGCATTCATAAGTATTTAAAATATTCAAAGAAATAAAAGTATGTGTTTTAATAGATAATGGTCTATTTTCACTTTTATGAGGAAATGAATTTTTTATTAAAATGAAAAAAATAAAATCTCTCATAGGAAAAGAAAGTTAGGCATCTACATCATGTTTGGTTTCCATGTCAAGCAGCTAATAGATAACCTTGTACTTTTCATTTTATCTGGATAAAATGGCCCAGTCCTGAATTTGTCCTGACATTCTTTCCTATATCATTACTTGTGATGGTATACAATAACTTTTGGAGAACAATGATTTTTAAAAATCCTTTCTCCCCACATCTATGCTCAATTTTATAAACTTTAAGTTCTAGTTAATTTCCAGATGATAACAGCTGACAAATTCAAGATTGGAAGAATATTAAAAGTTAATTTATTGAACGTGACTATTGGTATTGTTCTATCTAAACCTACATATGGTTTTTGGACATTGATAAGAAAAAATGACTATTAGCAACAACCAGCACATGTTATTAGTAATTCATCCATATTTATATATTTGTGAATGTATCATACCTTACTGGTATAATATTATTTTTATAATTATAAGGGAACAATAGTTACATTTTGGAAATAAATATTTTAAATACTCACTGTCAAAAAAAAAGAAAGTTAGGCATCTATTAATCTTAACTAAGCCAACGGAAAAATTCTAAGTGTATAACTAAACCATTTGCCTCAAATAAATATAATGAACAATGCTTACAAATTAAAATGTATGTCTGAATGGAAATATGGATGTATAATATATTTTATGCACTAATGAAAATGCAGGTTTTGAAAATAACATGTAGGTAATGTATTTTCTTTACAAACCAAAGCAGTCATAATTAAAATAGAATTGATTTTCCTATTGTTGAACATTTAAAAAAGAAATCTCATTTACTTTATCCCATTAACCTATGATATGATGTATGTAGATCAGCCAAGAGTTTTAGTCAGAATGCTTTCATCTGCAGCATGACTTTTATCTGTCTCTAACAAAGATGAAAGAGAGTAAAAGAGAGAAGACATTAGATGCTCTGAACAGCTTCAGTTCTTCCTTAAATACGAATGCCTTCTTTTTGGCATTTACTTTTAACAAACAGCTATATTAAGATATAACTCATATAACACAATGCTCACCTATTTATAATGTACAATTTGATGGTTTAAAAATAGTCACAGAATTGTACAAATGTCACCACAATCTTATTTTCAAACATTTTATTTCTTGAGGCATTCCTGTAGCTATTAGCAATCATTCCACATGACCACCTCACTGTAGTTGTAGACAAACATGGAATATTCTGATTCTTCACAGATGTGCCTACTCTAGGTGTCTCATGCAATTATAAGAATAAAATATAATAATAAACACATATAATAATATGTGTTTTGGGACTGGTCTTTATTTTGTATCATGTTGATTCATTTTATACAAGCCATTAGCACTCATTTTTGTTGTAAAATAATAACTGCACAGAAAGTAAATCCATTTATGGATGTATCAAATATTGTTTATCCACTCACCAACTGATTAACATCTGAGTTGTTCCACTTACAAGAATAATAACACCAAGGACAGTAATGTGTGATGATTGTTTAGATATGTCATTTCACTTGAGTGTGCACGGAGAAGTGCTATTAAGAAGTCACAGAAAAAATTCAGGTTTAACCTTTAGCAGAACTGTTAAAACTTTTCCTAAAGTAGCTGCACTCTTTTATATTTTAAGGAGCAGAAGATCATAGTTCCTCTATTTCTTTTCCTGTACCTCTTATTGTTTCCCTTTTTTGTTGTTCTTGTTTTGCTCATTTTGCCTTGGCAATCCTGGGGCATTGTCTCAAAGCATTGTTCAGTTTCATTGTTCCACTGGGGCTCTACCACTTGAGCCACACATCCAGCCAACATTCTTGTCTACCATTTTCTTGTTTTTGTTTTAGTAATAATTACCTTGAAGCTACAGAATGCTCCTAAATGTGACTTTGAATTCCACTTTCCTTATAACTAATAATATTGAACAGTATTAAAAGCTTATGAATCATTTTGCAGATTCTTTTCCTATTTTTAATTGAGCTGTTCTTCAAGTTATTATTCAATGATAGTCACTACTCACTGTGAGTTATTTCTGTAGATTTCTCTCTACGTTACAAATAAAATTCCATTGACATATATGAGATTTTCTTCATTGTTGTAAGTGTGTATGAATGGGAGATCCTAGGGCTTGAACTCAGAGCCTCATTTATGTCATCCCTTGCCACTAAATATAACATCTTCATTTCTTTCCATTTTCTTTTTACTGTTTTTTAATAGCATAAGTTAGTTTTAGAAGTATATGTCATTGTAATATTTGTACATATGTAAAAAGTCTTCACTGATTAAATTACTTCCTTTATTACTTTACCTCATCTTCCTTTCCTATATTAAAACAGTTTCAACAGGTTTCATTGTTCTATTTTCATATATGCACATTCATATATGAAATATGCATATATGCAAGTTATTTGATCATATTTACTCTCCTTTACCCTGATCATTCGCCCTTCTCTTCCACCTGGTACCTCTTCCCCCCACAAAAAATTATACATTTTGTTCATCATTTTCTTTTGTATATTTTAATATACAAAGTAATTTCCTTATGGCATTTCATGAATACACATACAATGTTTACTTACATCATTATTATTTGGCAGTTTCCAATAAATTTTCCTATTCTATTTTCAATTTGACACAAGGAATTTCAATACTACTCACCTTCTAACAGGATCTTACACTACTGCTATCATGTCCTACAAAAGCTTCACAGTTATAAACAGGTTTCACACATACACATACACACACAAATTTATAAATCGTGTTTATATGTATCTTTTAGGGTTAGATTCTATATACAGAAATAGAAAATAGATAGTCTTTTGTCCTCCAAACTCTAGTTTACTTCACTTAACATCTTCTCATCTACTCTTTTTTCTACAAGTGTCATAATTTCATTATTTTCAATGGCTGAATCATATTCTATTGCTTAGATAGTACCTAGGTGTGGTTCCTCTATTATGTCCTGACTTGCTTTGGGTATATGCTCAAGAGTGGTTCCTATTGTAGTTTTTTGTTTGTTTGTTTATTTGTTTGTTTTTGTCAGTCATGGGGCTTGAACTCTGGGGCCTGGGTGCTGTTCTTGAGCTCTTCAGCTCAAAGCTAATGCTCTACCACGTTAAGCCACAGTACCATTTCCGATTTTCTGGTGGTTAATTGGGGATAAGAGTCTCAGGGATTTTTTTTGTGCCTAGGCTGGTTCTGAACCATGGTCCTCAGATTTCAGCTTCCTTAGTAGCTAGGATTATAGGTGTGAGCCACTGGCCTCCATCTAATTTTCAGTTTTACTGAGAATCCTTTATACTGTTTTCAGTAGTGGCTACATTAATTTATATTTTCACCAACAGTGGATAAGGATCCTTTTTCCCACATTCTTCCCAATATTTGTTATAGGTGTTGGCTAAAATGAGGAGCAATCTATGTATCCATCCAATCTGCATTTTCTTTTGGGGGGATTAAGTATTTATTGGCAAGTTGAACTTGTTTTAATTGTCTGTTCTTTTCATTTGAATATTTATTAATTGGGTTGTTAATTCTTTATGGATTTAATTTTGTGAGCGCTCTGTGTCTGCTTATTTATCAGTTGTCAGATGTACAGCTGGAAATGGGTTTGTTTGTTTTTGTTTGCTTTTACTCATTGTCTCTTCATTTTAATGACTGCTTCATTGACTGCATAAAAAAAGCCACTCTTCCTAATATTATTTAATACAGTACTGGAATTCCTAGAGAAAGCAATAAGACAAGAGAAAGAAATAAAAGTGATTCAAGTTGGGAAGGAAGAAATAAAATTATCTATAATCCAGATGATATGACTTTATATTTAAAGACCCAAAATGTTCTACAAAAAATAATTCTAGGTCTGATAAATACATTTTGTAATGAAGCAGGTTGTAAAATCCAGATACAAATGTAAGCAGTTCTCTTATATGCCAAAGTAAACAGCTTAAGGAAGAAATAAACAAAACAATCATGTTTGCAGTAACCTTATATGGAAGCATAAAGTAAGTGGTAGGGCATCAGCTGTGAATGAAAAAGCTAAGTGACAGCATAAGACCCTATATTCAAACTGCAGTGCTACCATAAAATTAAAAAGAAATTCCTTTACAATAGCTTCAAAAAGGAAATTCCTTCACAATAGCTTTAAAATAGCTTAGAAAGTAGGAAATGCTTTCAGAAGTGAGAGACTTCTATATCAAAAATGATAAAACATTTAAAACTTCAGAATATGGAAAGACCTCCTGTGCTCATGGATTGACCAAATCAACATTGTAAAAAAAATGGCTATATGACCAATCTCAATCCATATATTCAATGCAACCGCCACCAATATTTTCATCACATTCTTCACTGAGAGAGAAAACCAGTATTAAGGTTCATAGGAAGTACAAAAGATCTCAAACAGACCAAGAAATCCTGAGCAGAAAACTAGTGTGGCAGAGGAGGTAGCATAATACCTGATTTCAAATTATACTACAGAGTCACATTAAAAAAAAAACTAAATTTAAAAAAGCATGATGTTGACTTAAAACATTGAAACTACAACTGGAAACCATAGGGAGAACTCTGTGATATATTAACATCAGTAGAAACTGAACATTTGGAAATCCAATAGTTCAACAAATAAGAGCAAGGATTGACAAATGAATTAAAAAGCTTTTGCACAGCAAAGGGAAATATCCCTCATTTTTTTGAGGGCTCACTTGAACAATGGTTTATGCTTTTCATGTAAACAAATGTATTATTTATTACTTAGGCTTTGGATGTCACACTGATCAATGGCAGTACTATTTGAAACACAGAACATACAGAGAAATACATGTTTCACAAGAGGAAGGAATGATGCCTACAGAAACATCAACAGCACTTCTGTACTCAGTAAATGTTGAAATGTGTAGGCTATCGCCCTACCCCTGGAGCCACAGCCCACTTCCCATATTCTGGTGCTCAATTGGAGATAAGATTCTCATAGTCTTGTGGGCAGAGGCTGGCTTTGAACCTCAATTCTCAGATCTCAGCCTCCTGAATAGCTAGGATTACAGGTGTGAGACACCAAGCCTGGATGAAAAAATTTATTTTTTCTCATAGAATTTTAATTCTGATCTTATGGAAAGGAAATGTGTGTGAAGTTTAGTCCAAAGACCTGGAAAGATGTATTTAGTGTCTGTGTTCTTTGAGCAATTCATTCTTTCCATTTTAAATCCCCTGGAGGGAAAATGTTCCATCAAGTACAAAGCATTTTTTTCAGGTTCCCTCCCACCTTTTAATAATTGGCCTGATATTGGCCACTTGCCTTCCTCAAATAAAAAGAGAGTGACCGAAATCACCGGAAAATTGCTAATTATGCCCACAATGGGAAAATTACTCCCCTGGGTAAGTACTTCAGAGTGTAAAATGAGATCCCAACCTTAATCACAAAATTATCTCTCCTTAATAGTGATTCAATCATTCAACCTGGAATGCTCATTAGATAAGCAAGTCAATGTAGAGTGCACAATGTCGGTAAAGGGCACCACAAGCTTGTAAGTTTTCTATCCTGTTTTGAATTGGCTTTACAAGTTGAATTCTTGAAGATGTTACTATCTGGTTACCATGTGGACAAAAACCTGCTAGAACTTTAGTTTATATAGGCTCAATGTGACAAAGTGTGTAGTTAAATTAATTAAATTGATATCATATGTGGAGATAGATTTTGTATCTGGTTTTGATAGTCTCAGAACTGCTTAAATGATATAAATAATCACATGCATTGCAGAAGAAAATGACCCTATTCTTGAATATAGTGTTATTTTTCTACTTGTAATTCTATTGAAATTGTGACCAATAAAGAAAAATATGCATAGATTTATTTGTATTTCTATACAGTCTAATGTGATATAGTCATAATGGTGAATCTTTAATATATTCAAAAATGTTCATAAATATTTCTTTAAGTCAGCTAGGAAACTGCAGAAATGTCTAACTTACTACTATGTGTTGAATTGAATTTTAAAAATCTTCCATAGTATAGATTAAACTCCAGGCCTTTGCTTTACCTCCTGAACCATGCCCCCTTTTGCTATGAGCCTTTTTTTTTTTAGTTTGATTTTGAATTAGGGTCTTGTGCTGGTTCTCATACTAATTTTGTCCAGTCTGGCATCCATTACAGAGCCTCATTTCTTGCTCCTATGCTCCCATGTACCTATACATAGCCCTAAGTTGGATTTTAAAACAGAAAATCTAATTAGTATTTGTAGCAGTTCAACTAGAGCTTCAACTTGCAACAGGTAATGTGCATTATTTTGCATGTTTATGAAAGTATGCTTATTTCAATATCTTTATGAAAAAAGCTATCATCAATGAATCAGATGATATTAATAAAATGTTTTTTCACATGTGGTCTTCAATATTTATAAATAATGAATGAAACTGTAACCTCTGTATATATCACCCTGACAATAAAACTAAATTAAAAACATAACTAAATTCTAGTATCTCCTCAAAAATAAAATAATTTGAAGGGCATTTATGAGGATTTATTGACTTTATAAAATTTCTTCTAAATGTGCTTTATATATGCTGTTCATAGGATTCTGATGAATTAAATGTAGCTTTTTATCATTTTATTGATTATATTTTTTATTTAGGCATTGTTCAATCATTCCTTTAGTGGCTGATAATTTCTATGATTCTGTAATTTAAAAAATTTAGCTGTTGTTTCTTTAAATACAGACATGGAACAATCCAACGTAATCAAGAGAAACTGTTAAACTCCAATGTGAAAAATTTTAAGATTATTCAAATATGATGCTAATAGGTTTAGCTTGAATTCCATTAGATGATCAGTTTCTATCCAACTTTGATAGGTTCCTTGTCAACTAGATAACATGAATTAATTGTATCAGGTACTTAGACATTGCTGAATCTCATACAGAGTAGAAGTGTGAACTATGTGTTGGTTTATATACCAATCTTACTTTTATTCTTGTTAAACCCCAGAGACATGACTTTTCCATGTGCTGCAGAAATGAGCTACACAACACAAAACACAACCTTCTTCCTACAATTACATTTTCCAGACAACTAAGGAATGCAAAAGGAAAGCTAGAAAAGAGGGATCATTTGCATTGACAAACATTTTTTAGCTGAATAAAGTCCTCTTCAATTATTGTGGCTAGGATGCCTTAGTAACCACCAGAACATATTTCACTAAGATACTTTTGGAGCTCTGGTTTTGAAATCTAATAGATAAGCATTAAAAATAATAAAAGAGTTGGATAAAAGGTTTTTCAAATATGCTGGGAAACATCCAAATGTGATTTTTTTTTTTTGCCAGTCCTGGGCTTGAGCTCAGGGCCTGAGCACTGTCCTTGGACTTTCTCAAGGCTAGAGCTCTTCCACTTGAGCCTCAGCACCACTTCTGGCTTTTTTCTATGCATGTAGTACTGAGGAATCGAATCTCAGTCTTTGTGCATAGTAGGCAAGCACCCTAACACTAGGCCAAACTCCGGGCCTGAAATGTGATTTTTTCAAAGCACTTTTCTTCTCAATATTTTTAGTCCATGTACATAATAAAGGTAATTTAGTCCTGATACATGTAACTAGTCAAATCTTTCTGATTTCCAAATAGAATATTTATATTTTGAAATTTAAATATACTGAAGAAGTAAAACTTTATTGGTGCTTTAAACACAAATTGCCAATGTTTTAAATTTGGCTTTATCCTTGAAGCTAAAATGTGATATGCAAACTAATGCTTATACAATATGCAAGTATTCAGTCTTAAACTCTGAATAGTTTTTTTCAGTTTACATTTTAAGAAATAGCTATGCTGATATAAGTACTTCTCTGCAAATTTCATTAACACTACAGATTCAAAACTATCTAAAACTTTTAAAATTAAAAAAATTTCATAGTTATGATCAAAAGTCTCGATTGTGACTGTAGTATCCTAAACCATTTCATTGGCTCATTCCATTAATTTATTAATTAATACTATTGCTAATTAATTTTCAAATAATAAAGATTTAACAGAGTGGATCAAACATAATTTTGTCTTTGAAAACCCATATCAATAAGAGAAATGAGACAAAACTACGATAATACATTTTGATAAATAATTAAAATGACTCAAGCTACAGTTAAACAATAGTTTAACTCAATAAGCTTTTCATATTTCAATTTTATTTCAGATTTATATAGACAAAAAAAGCTATTTCCCAACAAACACAGATATATGAAATATATTTGTAATGAAATTATAACTAAATGTCAAAACAAATTGCTGAAAATAAAGTGCTAGATGTTTAACCAGATTAAAAAATTTGCTACCTTATGGATATTTCTAATAACAACTTAAATTTTCAGTATAAAATACTATAATTGTTGAAATGTACTATATTTACATGTATATTAAGGATCAAGCACATAAGCCCTATAAATAAATTTACTATTATCTGGCTCTATTTATACGAATAGATAAACTAGAAATAATTAAAGAAATAATAGCAAAATATATTTTAATCATGAGTGTTTAATCAGAAAGTAATTAGCACTGTAGAAAGAAATAAACCTTACTTAAACTCCATAGAAAAGATTAGAGAACAATCTTTCTAAAAACAATGTAATCTCAGGGTAGAATTATGATGTATCTATATAAATATATATATGTAAACTTACATAATTATAAATTCTTTAGGAAAATATACTAGCACCTCTATGAGCAAAGGAAAAAGCAAACAAGGAAAAATTTTCATGTTGAAATCCAACAACCTTTTGTGTGAAAACATAGCATATTCACCATTTTTTTTGTTAGTTGTGGGGCTTGAACTCTGAGTCTGGACATTGTCCCTGAGCTTCTCAGGTCAAGGGTAATGCTCTACCACTTGAGCCACAGAGCATCTTCCAGTTTCCTGGTGGTTAACTGGAGATAAGAGTCTCATAGGCTTTCCTGCCTTCATTGGTTTCAACCACGATTCTCAAATCTCAGCCTCCTGAGTAGGATTACAAGTGTGAGTCACTGGCACCTGGCAGCATATTCACTTTGTTTTTTGCGAGTCCTGGAGCTTGAACTCAGAGCCTGAACACTGTCCTTGGGCTTTCTCAAGGATGGAGCTCTACCTCTTGAGCCACAGCACCACCTCTGGCTTTTTCTATGTATATGGTACCAAGGAATCGAACCACATTCTTTGTACATGCTAGACAAGCACTCTACCACCACGCCAAACTCCTGGCCCAGCATATTCACTTTTTAAAACCATTTCTTTATGAAAGAAATGAACATGTTTAGATCAGAAAACATTACCTATGATGAATATGTAATTATATAGTAGTAAATATGTTATAAGAGATTAAAAATTGGAACAGCTTCATAAAACACAATATAATGAAATTAATTTCAAGGATAAAAACTTCAAGGTTTAAATTTAGAGAAATGTTAATCATTATTATAATGCCAAATTATTTTAATTTGATTATTATCTTAGGTCATGACCCCTGGAATTAAGAATATGATCCAAGAGAAAATGTGATTTGAGTCTGGAGACAACATTGTATGTAAGTATAAGGAAATTAGATTTTCTTGTGGTGAAATGTAATTAAAACATGAACTCATTAATTACTCAATCACAGAAACTTTGATTCATAGTTTTCCATCAATTAAATCCTAACTTTTGTTATTTAACCTTCATATAATGCTTTTTGACTTTTGAGGTTCTATTCGTTTTCAGATCACCCTAGTACTAAAAATCCAGGAAAGCTGATAGGAGAAAACATAGTATTGGAAGACTGCTACAATTAACAGGAGAGTCTGTTCTCAGGTGAGTCTGATGAGAGTGTTGAGTGGTATAGATCCAAAGAAAATATTCTTGATGTGCTCATGTATGTGATAAAAATATAACAGAAGAAATAGAAAAGGGTTTTAAAATAGTTATTATGGAATTTTAAGCTATATAATAAAAATCAAGTCTAGTTCCCTAACAGAATAAAATTTAAATTTATGCACTAGTGGTAAGTATCTACTGAGGATCTTTTTTTTCTCTGATGAAAAATAGTTTTTATATATAGTCAAAATGAGTACTGGATTCAGTGGCTTTGCCAGGACTAATCACATTTCCTATGTATCTCACAGCATCTGTCTATAAGTTAAAAAGGAGTAACTATTAAAACTTACCCCAAAAAGGTATTTCTTAGAATTAAGCTGTTGGGTGGTTCTTGGGACACAATTGTCTTATCACTGGAAGACCCTTTTTCAGTCAGGTAGATAGCTTTGGAATCTTTCACTTGGTAACTAGAAATGAATTTACTTCCTGTGATGAAGAATTTTGAATCAAATCCCTAAAATAAAATCATGGTGTAGTTATAATGTGAATTTTGTTTTTGACAACTCTCTACATTTGTTTCAAGAATACTGATACAATCCATTTTTTTCACTTTCTATTGCAGTGTGATTAATACAGCATATTTCATTTGACCTCCAATGATGGAGAGAAAGTACATACTGTACCTTTTATTTCTCTTGCCGTTTTTAATGGTAAGCATGTGATTCTCTGATTTATCTTCTGCCCTACACTTATTTGTCTGAGTTCCAAAATATTTATAACTAATAAAGGTTAATAACCACAAAATCAAAGCTATTTGTAGACCATAAATTAATTTAAATTTATATGTAATCAGTGCAGCAACTAATTACTTCTTCTTGCTCAGAAGCTGCTTTTAGTTTTATAACTGACCTCAGATAATCAGGGCTGGGGATCAGAGTGGGGAATTCAATGGATATAATTGTAGGAATCACCAAAGAAATTGATAGAGTTTGAGAAAAACATGAGATGGCATTATATAGCATAGCATACATAATAGAATACTTTAACTGGGTGTGATTGCTGAGTTAGATTCCAAGTGTCCATCTGAATTCATTCCATCAAGTGATTGGCATACACTGATTGACAGCAAATTCAGAAGAATACATTGAAGCAAGCATTGGGACTAAGTTTAATGTGTGTTTGTGTGTAAGCGTGTGTGTGTGTGTGTGTGTGTGTCTGTCTGCATGTGCACACTCGTGTAATCCTCCCCCATGTACTTGCTGAGTAAATGGACCAGCAGGGAAGGTAAACAGAAGATAACCAAAATCAACCCCTTTCCTAAAAGTCTTACATCTCATACATTTTTAAGTTTTTATTTTTAGAAATTCCACTTTTTAATATTTTTCTCATATTTAAGTGAAAATATTAACTACATTCATTTCATTATATATAAAATAAACAGAGGATATAATCCATGTAGTTCTGTGCCAGCAAAAAAATTCCAAAGAAACCTTATAAAGACACAAGTAATTCAGGAGAGAGAGCGGGGGGGAGGGGAGGAAGCTTAAGTGAAACAAAGAAAAGAGAGAAGATGAAAAAAGCAAAATTACATTCTAGTTATCATCTGTTTTTTGAAAGCATTCTTAAGTCTATGTATAGTCCAAATTCTGTACTTCTTAGATATTATCTTGGGTAAGTTGACTAGAATTGAAAAGATAGGGCTTCTATTTCCTCTATTATGCCCCGTCAAGCATGCCAATGAGCTGCACAGGACAGCCTAGTTCCCCAAAGGCGATTTTGTAACAGACTAGCAATCTGATTATTGTAATTTTAGGAACCATGATCCTTTTCTTTTAATTCATCCAGGAACATTTTGTGAATCTAAGTGTTTATTCCAAGAAAAAGTAAAAATGAAATGATAATGTTGTATACAGTTTCTCCATACTTCTTAAAAAGAATGAATATTGTCTTGAGGTGAGGGTATAGATCACTTAGCAGATGTGAGTCCTGCAGTTGAATCCTCAGTACTGTATGAGAGAGAGAGAGAGAGAGAGAGAGAGAGAGAGAGAGAGAGAGAGAGAGAGAGAGAGAGAGAGAGAGACAGAGGGCGCACAAATCCCCTAACAAGTACTGCCTTGCTGTTCGTAATCTCCATTCTTTATTTGTGCATTACTAGGAAATCACAACCAACCAAGGAATGAGTTAATGCTAATGACGAGCATGAGTGACAACCAAGGAATATTGTTATTTTCACTTTACCATGTTTAGTTTATTCTTAGAGAAGGGAAAACCATGAAGGTGAGGAAAGGACCATCAAAAGAAAAAGCTTGATATGAGAGAGTTAATAAAAATTAGCCAGACAACATGTTTATAAATGCTTCCTATTGGAGGAAAAAAGTAGTGTAAAAAAATTAAAGAAATAATGGAGCTGAAAATAGTGCCTGTCAGTTGGAAGCATATATTCATTTACAAATGCTCAACAATCTTTATGATATGACAGCATTGAATAAAAAGCCTATTCTAATGGAAACTTCCATTGGTCTTATTATGAAAGTATGATGGTCACTGATAATAAATTTTGAGTACTTTCCACATGCCAGTTATAGTTTTTGGTTATCTCAAGCTATTTTATATGATTTTTTTTTTATAGGAAAGCAGAAGCTTGTAGGTGGGTGGGTGAATATCTCAGCCTACAGAACAGATAAAATAGGAGAGAGGATTATAAATCCAAGATCTGCTGAGCTTGAATTGCCCCCACAATCAGCTACCACAGAATTCTAAATTCTAGCTCTACCTTTCAATCCAGCTATTAGTGACATTCTGATAACTGTTGAAAACTGGATACAGTAGAAGTATTCCTGTCGTGGAAACTGTCACACTTCACCAACTAAGGAGTTTTCCTACTGGACTCACTTCGTCATTCAGCACCTCACTGCACTTGCTATTTCCTGGTGGCAGACTCTGCCTTGACAAATATGTTCATAATACTAAAGCTGATGCTTGTTTCCTCCTTTAGACTCCTGTCACAGCAGAGCTAGAAGAAGAAAATGAAGACTCTAACCACTTACTTCAATTGGGAGTTACTAGAAATAAAATCATGACTGCACAATATGAATGTTACCAAAAAATTATGCAGGACCCTATTCAACAAGTAGAAGGTAACTACCACGACTTAACTTCAGGTGCATTAAATATATTCTTAAAAATCACGACTGCAGCCAGCTACTGTAGCTCACACCTGTAATACGAGCTACTCAAGAGGCTGAGATCTGATGATCATGGTTCAAAGCCAGTGCAGACACTAAAAAGTCTCCTATTAACCACCAGAAAACCAAAAATGACACTGTTGCTCAAGGGGTAGAGTGGTAGGCCTTGAGCTGAATAGCTCAGGGAAAATGCCCAGGCTCAGAGTTCAAGTCCTATGACCACTAACAACAACAGCAACAACAAATCATTACTGCATTTTTATTAGAATGGCTGTCCTTACAAAAATGAGCTAATTGATGTTTTTCAGCTTTATGGATTTCTGAATATTTTATGACAATTCATCTTGGTCTCTTTTTTAAAAAGTCTTCTGGTTGTACTGGTAGCTTTGCTGTGTCCTTGTTTGTGGTGCTTTGGGACTAAGACTGCTAGATCATAGAGGAGTTCCATGTTTAGTCTTTGGGGGAAACTCCGTACTACTTTCCAGAGCAGTTGAACAAGTTTACATTCCCAGCAACAGTATAGTTGTGTTCCCTTTTGGCCACATCCCTACCAGCATCTATTAATACTCTTCTTGATAATGGCCATTCTAATTGAGGGGAGGTAGAATCGCAATGTTCCTTTGATTTGTATTTCTTTTATGACAAGAGATGTCAAACATCTCTTTGTGTGTCTATTGGCCATTCTTATTTCTTTTTCAGAGAAGTCTCTGTAAGTCTTCAACCCACTTTTTAATGGGTCTACTGTTTCTCTTATTATTTGCTTTTGAGGGGGATTTTTTTTTAGAGCACAGCATTATTTACCATATCTAAGCTATGGAATCAACCAAGAAGCCCTTCAATGGATGGATGAGTCAAGAAAATACGGTATATATATACATACACACACACACACACACACACACACACACACACACACACACACACACAATAGAATTCTATGCTTCCATCAGAAAGAATGACATTGCCCTGTTTGTAAGAAAATGGAAAGATCTGGAAAAAAATTATATTTAGTAAACCCAGCCAAAGAATTATAAGCTTCATGGTTTCCCTCATTTATAATAACTAGAATGTATTTAGGATATTCTTAGCAAAGAATCACAATGGCTTAATAGTGATGTGGATATGACCATATAAAATAATGCTTATGGAAATGAACTCCAAGGAATGGAAGCAAGAGTTTGTGGAGGTTTTTTGTTTTGCTTTGTTTTGTTTTGTTTTTTCTGTACCATGTGCAGCTATTTCTTCTTCCCCATTTGGTTTTCTCCCTCTTGTAACTAATTTTGATTTCTGTACCCTTTCTCTTGCATATAAGTGTATCCGATTTGGCAAAGAAAAGGGGAAGTACAGAAATGATGGGGCAAAGAGTGAACCAATGCACAGTGATACTAACAGACACTGTCTGAAATGAACTATTTCAAACTATTAGACTATATTCAAACTATCAAATAGATATTAATGTTAGAAAGGTAACGCAAGTTGAGTAAATGAAAATTGAACTTTACTACATATGATTTGTAGTTTCTGTTTGATAAACTGTTGATAGGAACTCAAATATACTTAGTATCCTTTTAATTACTATTATTTGTAAAAATTATGGACAGAGAGGTATATTTTCATAATATACATACCACATAATAATATTATTTCTTGGCAGAATTAATGAGACCAAGTGTTTCTGTTTCCTGAATTATTCATTTGGTAACATTGGTAGATTATCCACCAATCTTCAAGCTTCCTTATAAGTTTTAGATATGTAAAGATAAATAGCAAGAATAGTTGCCATAATTATTAAAAAATAGAAGGAGGTTTTATGTTTTCTTTGGGAGACTTAAACATAGAATAGGCCTAAGACTCTAAAGACAGTGTAGTTTTTACTCTAAACATAGACTCTAGAAAATTCCATTTTTCAAACAATCAAGAAAAAAAAATCTTAGAATTTTAAAATATCTCATGTTGCAACATGATGCTTATAATTAAATTTGAAAAGTAGAATATTCATATTTTAAATAAATTTGCTTCTAAAAGTAAGAAAGGCTGTCTTTTTATACTGAAAATCTTTTAGATTTAATTTGACTGAACACTCTATAAATACACATAGGTAAAATATTATTTGTTCAGTCATAAAATAATTTTATATTGTGAAATCTATTTACAAACTATTTAATTCTTATCACAGGAGAAAAAACTGATTATGCAAGGTATGTTTTGAAGGCGGTCATTTAGACTTTTAAGTCCTTGAACTTACTGTTTTTATGAGCATAGAATAATTCCAAGATTTAAAATGGATAAATATGTAATATTTACTGTTCTATACCAATATCAGGCAAAAGATAAAATTACCTCCCTTGATTACAGTATGACATTATAATTTTAATTTATCTATGACTAAAATATTCCACACATATAGTAAGAGATTCTTTTTCATGTTGAAAAAACATGACGATGAAACTTCAAAAAGGAAGGAAGAGCGGGAATTGGAAGTAGAAAGCTACGTAAATATCATTCATAGTTAAAATGGTAAGATAGAAATATTGAACTATTATTTATTTTTTCCATAAAATACTAAGAATTTTCCCTATGAAAACAGTTTCTAAAATAAAGCACAATCCAGACACTATTTCATGGTCAGGGACAACCAACAATGACAACTTGATTTATTAAATAAATATCTATGAGTAAGAAAATTAAAATTAAGAGAGTTATTTGTAATCTTGCTTCAAGAACTAATTTTTGTAATGATTGCTTGATGAAAAACTCATGTAATTTCTGTGGTTTTACTTCATCTTTCAGTCACAGGTTTTTATTTCCCATAAATAAGACATTTTGAGACTTTATGTCTCCTTGTGTAACTTGAGTTGGTTATTTTTATTTCCTCTTTAAGGGCTTTACTGCAACAGGACCTGGGATGGATGGCTGTGTTGGAATGATGTTGCAGCAGGAACAGAATCAATGCAACACTGCCCTGATTATTTCCAGGACTTTGATCCTTCAGGTGAAAGCAGAAATTTACATGAATCTACTTCACATCTATTTAATAAACACTGGCCAGTTAAATCTTTTTTTTTCTTTTAAATTTCAAAGAAAAAGTTACAAAAATATGTGATCAAGATGGAAAGTGGTTTAGACACCCAGCAAGCAACAGAACCTGGACAAATTATACGCAGTGTAACGTTAACACACACGAAAAAGTTAAGGTAAGTAATAGCCATGATTTGAAATGTACTTTACACTATCTATTTAAAAAGTTGGTTGTCTGATAGAGCATTGGAACGTGTCCAGTCAGTGTTCTATGCCAATATAAAGCTATCTTCTAATATAATTGGAAAAGACTGATGAAGAGTTTTGTGGAAAGAATTGTGATTGACTCTGTCATTATGAGAGCAGGCAATCCTGTTAGGTAATACTTATTTACAAGTCAATTTTTCAGTAACAGGGTTTCAAATTTTCCAAAGAAAACATAACTTAAAAATTTTTATAAAACTATAAAACTTTCATTTGTGGTGGAATTCTAGACTGCTTCAGAAATTGTGTTTAAGTAAACAGGACAAGCCCAGCAGGGTTTAAACCTCCCCATCTGTCCCTCAGCAGAAGACTTGCCTTCCAACCGATTATTAGGCCACACTCACGATTTCACTTTCCACATGAGTTTCAAAGTCAAGGCTAATTTTCTTTGTCACAGTAATAAAGCTTGATAGAAAATGCTTGCATGCATTTGCACTTGTATGTACACAAGCAATCTCTCAACAGAGTTTAACTGTTATCCTTGTTATCTGATTTCCTTTCCCTGTTCCATAGTCCTCTCAACTCCATAGTAGGGTAACGGAATTTCTCCCACTGATTTTTAGAGGAATTTCTGGAGAAGAGAAGCCAAACATATAGTAAGCATTACATGACTGCCAACAACTTTGGTATTTATAAACCATACATCCCCTGTGTATTCAGAGAAGTGCTTAAAGGGAATTAGAAAAATATTCTCTGACACGGTAGGTTTAAAATAAGTAGAAAAAGTCCAAGGCCAAAAGAAAGTAAAGTCAGGACTGTAACCACATGAGATTAACCATAAGGGGGAAAAAAAGAAAAGGAATAACTTCACAGAGTACACTAAGAACAATAATAATAAAAGTAAATCTCTTATTTGCATATCCGAGAGTTCATTCCATTGAGTCTCATCCTATAAGACCATATGTACGTAGTATTTGGTTATAGTATCTGACATTGTTACCCAGTATATTGTATATGCATTTATTTGATTATTTACAATAGGGAAGGGAAGGGGTTGGGAGGGGGTGGAGGAAGGGAAATGGAGACAAAACCATGAGAAGGGGCATCAATGTTCAAGAAGTAATATGTTCTCTACCTGATGAATGTAATTGTAACTACTTTATATACTACCCCAACAATAAAAATGTTAAAAACAAATCTGTACAGACGATAGAATCTTATAAATTCTCCCATTAAAATTTGTCTGTGAGGTTTTATGAAATGAAGAGGAACCCAATCGAGAAAGAAACTATTATAGATTATAATTTTGAAAAAACAAAATTACCAACTGCATTTAACTTGAAATATAAAATATTAATAATATAATCTATAAAATATAGATTAGTAAAAGTATTATTTTATAGATTTAAAGAGACCTCTACATTCTAAAATGAAGTAGTGCATAATTGTTAGTTTTGAAGAGTTATTGCACCAATTTATTTAGCTATTTTTAACTTCAGCTATATTCAAATATTTCTTGGCTTGGAACAACTCATTGTAAAGTTATCAGAATACATCTTTTAAAAAATAGAATTTATGCCACAGACATATAGGGCTGTCAATATTTAGATGGATGATATGATTCATTTTTTTATAGACTGCCCTGAATTTGTTTTACCTGACAATAATTGGACATGGCTTATCTATTGCATCACTGCTTATCTCCTTGGGCATATTCTTCTATTTCAAGTAAGTGAATTAGAAATATTCTGTCTTTGGTGACTATATATGGGCTATGTGCACAAATATCATGTGTTAACAAAATGTACAAATATAGATGGTTTAAAATACTTAACAATAAGCTGAAATTTTAAAATGACTTTTTGTTTTGTTTTGTAGTTGTTGTTGTTTTCTAGTTCTTGGATATGACTTCAGGATCTAGGCACTCCCTAAGCTTCTTCTGCTAGCACTCTACAAACGGAGCTGCAGCTCCACTTCTGGTCTTTTCTTGAGTAGTATATTGAGGATGAGAATCTCACAGACTTTCCTGTGCCAATGGTTTACGCCTGTAATCCTAGCTCCTTGGGATGCTCCTGAGGATTGCGTTTCAAAGCTAGCACAGGCAGAAATGTCCAGGAGACCCTTATCTCCAATAAACTACACAGAAAAAGGCAGAATTGGCACGGAGGCACAGAGTACTAACAGGGTGGCCCAGGGACAGAGGGACAGAGCTCAGGCTCAGGCACTGAGTTCAAGCCACAGGATTGGGGAAGGAAAAAAAGACTTGTATGTAAATTTGCAATAATTTAAAAAAATCAAAAAAAACTACATTGTTAATTTCTAAATAAAAGTCTATACCCGGGCCGGGAGTTTCGCCTAGTGATAGAGTGCTTGCCTATCATTCACGAATACCTGGCTCCGTTCAATTCCTTGGTATCACATACATAGAAAAAGCTGAAAGTGATGCTGTGGCTCAAGTGGTATAGCTCAGGCACTGAGCATAAGCCCTAGGACTAGTAAAAAATAAATCTATACCCATTCCAGGATCTGGGGCCTTTCTGCTTTCAGGCTGGTCCTCTACTACTTGATTCATGCCTTTAATCTATTATGTTTGGTAGCTAATTGTAGATAAAGGCTTAAGATTTTTCTGCCTTTACTGGCTTTGAATATCAATCTTTAGATCTTAGCTTTCAGAGTACCTAGGGTGACAGGTATGAGCCAACAGTGCCAGAGTGTCAGTAGCATGTATGTTTTTATTTTTCATAATCTTTTATTTTAGTTTTAATTTAGTACACAAATTACTTTGTAAGATAATTATATAATGAGCATTTTATATGTTACTTACATGTCACTAAATACTAAGGTTTTATACGTCAAGACAACTAAATGGCTAATTCATATGGCAATATGTTCACAAAGATTAAAGAAGCCTCTATTTTTAAACATTGAAATGTCTTGCCTTTTTTCAGCTTGTAAAAAGATAATTCAATGGGCATTTTCAGCCATAACTTTTTCCATACTTTGCAATGCAATAGATAGCATTTCAGAGTTTTGGAATTTCTTGGTCAAGAACATGTATCTTTTTTATGCTCCTTGAAATACATCATTTTAAAAATCTATTAAAACCAACTTTCAAAAGAAATTCTTAGTAACTGCCTCCTCCAAATCTAAGACAGTGCAGTAGATCTTCATTGATGACAACATCAGAAATCTAATGTATGACCCAGCAAATCCAATCATCCAGAAACAAGGACATACTAAATCCACTAGCACAACGATGTTCATTGTAGCACTATTTACCATAGCAAAGATATGGAATCAACCCAGATGTCCCTAAGTTGATGAGTAGATCAACAAGATGTGGTATTTATACACAATGGAATTCTATGCTGCTGTCAGAAAGAATGACATCGCCCCATTTGTAAGGAAATGGAAAGACTTAGAAAAAAATCATATTAAGTGAAATAAGCCAGACTCAAAGGAGCATAGGCTCAATGGTCTCCTTCATTTGTCATAATCAGTAGAAACCTTGGGCTCTCTTAGCAGAGATTTACAATAAACAAAATCTAGATACATAAGGCCATATCGTATCATGCTAAATGAAAGGACCTCCAGGATATAGAAACAAAAGCATATAAGGAGTGAGTGTTGGCCTTAATGTACTACATTATCTCTCATCTCTTTTGCTATCCCTTGGTTATCTCATATTGTTATAATATTTCACCTTGTTATCTGATATATTTCATATATACTTAATCGGTTATTTGAAATAAGTTAGGGAAGGGGGAAGGGGGAGGGAAATGAGGACCATGACATGAGAAAGGGTATCAGTATTTGTGAAATAATGTACCTTCTATTTGGTGAATATAATGCAACCCTTCTATTAATTACAATAAAAATACATAAAAAAGAATAGAATTAACCTATTATTTAGTTCGTTTAAAATTTTTATCATTACTTTTTAATTTTTATTTTTAATTCATTGTAAAGATGATGAGCAGAGGGCTACAGTTGCACAAGTAAGGTAACTAGTATATTTCTTTTTAAACACAGTTACCCCTTCCCTCATTTTCTCCCACTTAACAACTCCCCAAACCCCTCACCAAATTGAAAACTTCATTTCCAATATAGTGTCTAGTATCATTGTTCCATTAGTTTATCCTTTAACCTGCTAGTTCTCTGATAATCTTTCCCTTCCAATGCATCCAGGGCATAATAAAATAAAAATTTCTTGTTTCCAATACTTGTGATATGTTTCATTATAAAGGTCCTGTGCACTTAGCTATTAGACTATTGTGATCCCCTTCTAACTATATTATAGATATAATCTAATTATAGCAAATAAGGGAAACCATGAAACCTATATTTCTTTGGGCCTTAGCTCGCTATTTAGAACAACTATTTTTAAGGTAAAGATATTATATATAATAAATACATGCATTTGTGAGTTACTAAATTTCATTATTTTAGGAAAGCATGCCACGGAACTAAAAACCTTAACAATACAAAATATCTTACCAACATAAGACCTCTACAAAATCTTTTTTAGAAGTATATAAATAATTATTTCAATACTTAAAATTTCAACTGAAGGTTGACATTTTGACATTTAAATCTTCATTCTGTATAGTGAAATAAGAAAGAGGAATCTTCCAGTAATGAAATAGTACAACAAGTATGTTCTGGAATTCTAGCCTGACAATTCCAATGGAAAGCATAACTGTGATCAAAAGCTTGGGGTATATATTTATTCTTGTTATCATCACTTATAAATAGTATTACTTAGCCTAATATATCTTTTAAGTAAACTTAGCTTTAAAAAATTGGGGTATGATATTTGAAAATTCCTGGAGAAAACTAGATTTACACAGTACCTGGCATTTAGAGACTACTCAATAAATAATATAGATTGCTAAATTTCTAATTAAATGCATCATCCTTTAGGAACATAGACTATATTTAGATTTATTTGTATCCAAATAATCCTTAGTATTTATCCTAAATTATTTCTGTAAAATAGCAATTCAAGAATTTTTAAGTAGTGTTTCAGAAATGGAAAGAGCTATGGAAACACAGAGGAAGGAAAGAAATGTCTAAGGCAAAATAATCATTGAAACAAACACTTCAATGAAAAGAAGAATTACATTAGGTAGAAACTGTAGTATAGATAGCATTAGTATCTACACCACAGATTTATCACAAAGGTTGAAATAGTAACTATTATCAATGAGATTCAAAGGTAATTGGTGTGTCTCGTTCAGAATGTTACCTCTTATCGGTGTTGTAATTGGAATCCACTGAAAGGCTTAAATGTATATATTTTGCTTTGGTAGGAATCTTATACTAGTAGAATCCTTAAATCAAAATTAAACAACAAAATATGTAGTTATAATGGATCATATTTACAAAGAAATTATAATGTTCACATAGAAAAAATGTTGAATAAACATTATTATGAATCAAGCCAGATTATGTAAATGAGAGAAGAGTAATAAAACTATTTTTAACTCCAAGATAATGGGTATCTTATCACATACTTGAATTCACATTAAGGAATTTATAAATTTTGAGTTTAGATATTACATAGTTGCACAAGAACAGAAATAATCTCTGCTTTGATCCTTTTCATATCCTAGAATTTACCCTAGTTTTGTACACAATACATATTTTGAGAAATGAAAGCATGAAATAGGTTTGAACTTACTTTTAGGGTGACTTTCTCATATCTTATCTGTAAACATGAACAAATCCCTAGAGATTATCTGGATTGTGCTATCTCCATCAATGGAGAAAGGAATTATTTTAAGGCTATAAGATTTGTACTAATAGAAGTACCTTTATAAAATAATACAGATAGATACTGGAGCAAGGTTGAGAAACAGCTGGGATATTTCAGAATACGCTATAATGCCATGCCTCATAAAGTGTGTCTATGTAAAATCAATGACAGAAATCACTAGCTTTATTCCCGTCACCGGTAAACAATTCCTAGTGAAACTTATATTCATTGAAATTTGCAGTATAGATAAAAATGAAAATCTTCCAGCATATTCCTTCTGGTTCTTAATTTCTTCATACTGTAGTCATTCTTGGTTAGTCCTTACTAAAGGAAACTTTATGTCTTTCCCCTTTTGCCCCCACCTTTGATTATGAGGGTCACTGATCCTGCCATAAAAACCAAGAACTACATAAAATGTTGACTTAGGGTACTGTTTGTTATTTTTTATTTAGAAAGGAAGAGAAAAGTCTACTATTCATCCATGCTTTAAATTGGAAACAGAGAACATGAAATGCTATTCACCAGATCTACTTGTTTTATATTAGAGCCAATTAAAAGATGGGGTCAGAGAGGAGATAAAGAGAAAGAGAACTGAAAGGGAGGGAAAGAGAGAAAGAGGGACATAATTTTGGAGTTTGCCAAGCCCTGAGAAGCAATGACTCTTACTCATAATATTCTTTGGAAAAACAAAGCAGAACCCTTTAGATAAAAAGTAAATAAACTTTACTGGAATTAGTTACAAATTATGTCTTAATTACTGTTTCAAATATGAAAGCATATCCAACCTTGCTCTTTTTCTTCAGTGTAGACAAAATCTCCAGCTTCTTGGACAGAAAAGAGGCTGTGGCATCTAACTTGTAGAAAAAAAAGGAGCTGATCATCTTAATTCTTTTTTTATTTTTCAAAGAACATCATTATTGAAACATCAGGCAGAATCAAAACAGATTTAAACCAAAGATATGTATTTAAAACTTCCTAGAAAAATACCACTTTGCCCCATGTACCAAATAAAATACAGCAGAACAAACAAAAACAATAACTATCTAGTTTGTAGTATGATATCTACTTATAGATTTCATAGTTATAGATTCTAGTTATTGACTAAAATGACTCATCAGTGCTTATATTCATGCCTTTCAAGATAATGGCCCAAATTTTGACCTTTTTTTCAAGGTAATACTTGCATATATCACTTTATCTTTCCTCCTATATCTTTTGACTTAACCCATAGTTTGTTTCTAACACCTATCATTTTTCTCCTGAAAAAAGAACATATTTCAACCTTGAATCTATAATTTACTGTAGTATGAAAGAAATTCTTTACAAATCTTGCTCTACAAACCCCACTGATGTAACTGTTTTGACAAATCAGAACTTGTTCTGGAGTAGTTTATTGGGATGGGGAACAACCAGCCCCAGAGCTGTAAAAGGCCCATGAAATCATTTGGTACATGACAGAACAGACTTGCTCATGTGCCTCTCCTCAGATGCCCGAGGCTAGTCTTCCTGTAATGATCATTTTATATGAACTGTGAACCTTTATTAATAAATATCCAAATAGACCTTGGCAAAAAAACCCAACTGTTCCCCCAGGGCAGACAATAATGCAGTCTTCCCGGAATAAGATAGTTGCTTATGCTGACCTACAACCTTTCTTGCTTTCCCAACTATTCTGGTCCATTTCTTCATTGGTGTGTGTGTGTGTGTGTGTATGGTAGGCATTTGTGCTCCAAAATGCTATCTATATACACGCATTCCAGCTTGCCTCCACTTAACTCTGGGTACTGTTTAGCTTAGTTCTACTTATAATACATAGTAAAATTCTCAGTATCTACAAAAACTTTTAAATGTGCCCCTTGGAATTACGTAATAAAATAATTACATCTTCAAAGTATTGCATTTGGATATAGACAGGATTTTGTAAACAATGGTGAATGTTTTAACAAAATTTACTTCAGCTGGGAGGTAATTGGTATTATTTATTGAAGAGAATGCCAAGCCCAGAAATATAAAGTAAATAACTTAATTAGAAAACCTGTACTAATTTTGAACAATAAATGCGTAACACTATAAATTGATGTTTAAGATTGCACATTTTCATTCCTTTTGTGTCCTTTTGTAAATACAAATTCCTTTTATAATGTATTTCATCTAGTCTTCTAATACTACTAAAGGATAAGTAGTATTTAACTTTACTTATATTTTTATGAGAATTGAATGACCAAACATCATTTTTACAAAAGCTTATGATCAGTG
This sequence comes from Megascapheus bottae, assembly GCF_031878675.1. Taxonomy (NCBI): domain Eukaryota; kingdom Metazoa; phylum Chordata; class Mammalia; order Rodentia; family Geomyidae; genus Megascapheus; species Megascapheus bottae. Next base: position 848,186 of record NC_143529.1, on the reverse strand, counting down.
GCTTTACATAAATATTATGTAATTGTCTAGATACAGTAAAAAACTGACTTAAAAGAAGAAATAACAACAAACCATATTTCCTAGAGAAGACAATTTAGTTTACAATCAGTTTCCATTCTTGTAGTTTATTTTGTCAGATTATACTCATAAAAATGTTTATGCATGAGAAGAAAATGAAGAAAAACCATTGAAACTGTAATATCTTTTCAATATTTAGGAAATACAAACAAATTTTTCTGCCTGTGTTTTAAAATGTCAAAATTTGAGAACGTCTTAAATTGAAGAGTTGAGGATATAAGAAATGCAAGGCATTATCCATTACTATGGGAAAATATAAAAAAGAGGCAACCTAAAGTAGTATGAGTTTCAGGAAAATGAAGCCAGTTCTGTAAACTACTCTCTTTGAATTCAATGTTCTTTACCAGTAGTATAAAGGAAAATAAGAATGGACTCCTGCTTTATGCTTTCATTGTCAGTTCTGGTCAAGATCATGACGTTACTCAGGGTATCTCTTCTGTTTGGAATACTTTTCTCCCGTATCTCTTCTTGTTCTAAGTTTATCTTGAATATTCTGTCACCATGGTCTAGCCCTTAAACCTGTTTTTAAATTTCTAGAAGGCACATACCACTCATATAAATTACAATAATTTATGTTTCTATTTGCCTTCCACTGTAATGAAAATAACATTAGATTAAGTTTGCTCTGTATGATTCACAACTATTTCCTAAGAATCTAGAAACTGTGCCCAACAGATTTACTGTACAGTCATAAATAGTGACTAAATGAATAATTAAGTAGATAGAAGTCTCATTGCTTCCTTAAGAACTTGAACATTCAAATTTAACAGATCACCTAATAAGAGGATGACCTTGAGCAACTTACTTCAATTTTATTAAGGTATATCAATATTTTAAGTGGTTGTTAAATAAGATTATGACTTTAAAGTTGAATCTGGGATATATTAAGGGCTCAATAAATGGTGATTGTTATCATTGTAAAATTTAGTCCTAAAACCGTTTTTGTTTGTTGCTTGCTTCTGGTGTGCCAGAACCACAAGGGCTCTTCTTCAGCTGGCTTCCTGTCCATTAGCAAATCAGGAAGAATATTTGTATCAAAGCAATGTACAAATTGGAGAACATCAGATGTTCACAAGAAAGAAAAAATAAGTAAAAACAGCCCTCCCTGTTTGCTGCCCATGTTCCCTTGAACAAATCACCCTGAAAGCCAGACATAGAGGAAGACCACTCTGGTAGAACTTCTCATAAACTTTTGCGTCCATTCAACAGAATCCTACATAGCTGAGGGAAAGAGAGCTACAACCTATCTCACAGTCAGAATTCTGTCACTACAGGGTTCCACTCAGTAGACAAAAAATAGAAATACTAATTATCCATTAATACATTTTTAAAAATTTGGCCCATTGTTTCTGGCAGTATTCAGACTCAAAATGAGCTGTCCTTTCTTATGTCTGATTACTGAGATACTGAGAAAATAATCTGAATATTTGGAAATTAAATCAGATAAATCATAGTAAGAAAGCACAATATAGAGTGGGCTATATTTATTTTGTCTACAAAATATGATTTATCTGATTTAATTTGTCTGCTTGTATATATTTTGTTTATAATATCCAGTAAGTTAGTGTACAAATTTCCATCTCATGAGAAATTCTAATGGGAAGAAAATAAAGGCAACATTTCAGTCTATAACACATGTCACCATTGCTAACAAACATGGTGATTGTGAAATTTTTCATGGAAAAGTTGAAAGTAATTTGAGGAAACAAATTGACATTGCTTGTAATTGTCTTACACTGCCAAATTCTTACATTGAAAAAAATATGAACAGGTTATTTTATAAACATCATTAAATTCCTTAAAGTACATTATTATTATTATTATTATTATTATTATTATTATTATTATTATTATGCCAGCCCTGGGGCTTGAGCTTGGGGCTTGGGTACTGTTCCTGAGCTTCTTTTTATGCTCAAGGCTAGTGTTCTACCACTATAGCCACAAGACCATTTCTGGTTTTCTCTATGTATGTGTGATACCAAGGAATTGAACCCAGGGCTTCATGAATGCTAGACAAGCACTCTACCACTAGTTCATGTTCTGGCCCAGTATAATTGCTTTAAAGGCAATTATCACTGAGATAAAACTTAATTATAGTGTTTATTGATGTTTTCTAATTCTATAATTTTATGATATTATTTTATTACACAAAACAGGAAGATATTAGCATAGTTAGCTAAAATTGGAGACAAAATAATGATTTATATGTCTTTTTTAAGTTTTTGCTGGTTATGACAAATGAGGGAAACCATTGAGCCTAAGTTCCTTTGAGTCTGGCTTACTTCACTTAATATGATTTTTTCTACATCTTTCCATTTCCTAACAAATGGGTCGATGTCATTTTTTCTGACAGCAGCATAGAATTCCATTGTTTACAAATACCACAACTTGTTGATCCACTCGTCAACTGAGGGACATCTAGGTTGATTCCATATCTTTGCTATGGTGAATAATGCTGCAATGAACATTGTTGTGCTAGTGGATTTAGTATGCCCTAGATTTTGGATGGTTGGGTAAATGCCAAGTAGTGGAATTGCTGGGTAATAGGGGAGTTCTATGTTTAGCCTTTTGAGGCACTGCCACACTGCTTTCCATAGTGGTTGAATGAGTTTGCACTCCCACCAACAGTGTAGTAGTGATCCCTCCTGGCCACATCCCCTCCGGCATCTGTTATTATTTGTTTTCCCTGATCCTGGCCATTCTAATTGGAGTGAGGTGGAATCTTAGAGTTGTTTTGATTTGCATTTCTTTTATGACCAGAGATGTTGAGCATTTCTTCATGTGTCTATAGGCCATTTTTGTTTCTTCTTCAGAGAAGACTCTCTTTAAGTCTTTGGCCCATTTTTTAATGGGATGGTTGTTACTTTTAGTTTTGGAGTGATTCAATTTTTTGAGTTGTTGATATATTTTAGATATGAGGCCTTTGTCCATTGTTTGGTTGGTGAAGATCTTCTCCCACTCTGTAGGCTTCCTATTTAATTTACTAGCTATGTCCTTTGCCATACAAAAGCTCTGCAGTTTAATGCAGTCCCACTTATCCAGCCTTTCTCTGATTTGTTGTGATTCTTGGTCCTTATTAAGAAAGTTTCGACCTGTGCCAAGGAGGCCTAGTGTATCTCCTATTCCTTCTTGTAAAGTTTTCAGTGTGTCGGATTTTACCTCCAGGTCTTTGATCCATTTGGAGTTAAATCTAGTGCAGGGTGACAAAGAAGGATCCAACTTTAGTTTTCTGCAGGTGCTTAACCAGTTCTGCCAGCACAACTTGTTGAAGAGGCTGTCTTTCTTCCATTCTATTTTTTTGGCTCCCTTGTCAAAGATTAGGTGGCCATAGGTCTGTGGTTTAATATCTGGGTCCTCAGTTCTATTCCATTGGTCTTCAGGCCTGTTCTTGTGCCAGTACCAAGCTGTTTTGATAATTATAGCCCTGTAATAGAGTCTAAAGTTTGGTCATAACCAGTAGAAACCTTGGGCTCTACTAACAGAGATCTGCAATAGAGCAAAACCTTGATATATAAGGCCATATAGTATGAAGCTAATTGAAAGGAGCTCCAGGATACTGAAACAAAAGCCATATAATGAATGATTGTTGTCCTTAATCTACTTTCATCTCCTTTGCTGTCTCTTGGGTATCTCATATTGTTACAGTATCTCACTTAGTTATCTGATATATTGAATTTATTTGTATTTGGTTATTTGAAATTTGATAGAGAAGGGGGGAAAACCAAGACAGGGGGTGGGTGGTGGGTTGGGGGGAGAGTGATGGGTACCAAGACATGTGAAAGGGTATCAATGTATGTGAATTAATGCACCTTCTATCTGGCAAATATCATGTAACCCTTTTATTAATTACAATAAAAATTATTTAAAAAAATAAAGTTTTTTGTTGTTGTTTTTGTTGTTGGTGGTGGTAGTTTGTGGGGCTTGAATTTGAGGATAGGGCATTGTCCCTGAACCTTTTTTGCTCAAGTAGTACTCTACCAGATTGAGCCACAGGTCAATTTTTGTACTCATGATTTTAAAAAAAGTATATATATATATATATATATATGTATGTATAATGAACATCCAGCACAGTTGAAATTTTATGCTGAACATGAATATAATTTATGTCACTCAACATTCAAGCCACTATACTATATTGGTAATAGAGATCAATAATCAGAGGACCAGAAATATTTGTCATTTTGAAAAGAAGTGGTAGCTTTCAGATTCATTCTTCTATTTGGCTTCACAAACCAATAAGTCACATGTATTGCGCTGATACTGCCTGCTTGTAATTGTTACATAATAAGTATAACAACAGTTGATACACAATTTGCCTCTATTACTTTGATACCAAAATTGCATATTCAAGTGTTGCTCTTAAATCGTTACATGCATACATTAAGAAATGGAAATCATCTGAATCTATAAACTCTGCTTTCTAAAGCCTATTTTATTCACTTTAAAGAGATGTTACAAATTTAATGAAAGACAGATTTATTTTGTAAAATGCTTCCTGAGCTAATCGGTGATTTATTTTCATATTTTTGAGAAAATTTCAAATGTAGTAATTAAAATTGGATATAGGTTAACCTGGGGGAAAATCTGCAAATTTTAGCATCTCCATAAATGACCCATGAATTACATGTCTTGGTTTTCATTTGCAAATTTATTTGTATAATTCCACTGACATATATTAATGAATATGGGTAGAAGGAAGCAATGTGCACCAATAGAAAAATCTGTGTCATTTGTACTATTAGGTATTGATGGAAACCATATGTCAGGCAGCATGTGTGTGCAATTATTTAAGTTGTGGCATGCCTACAAGCAGTAATGAATGAAATGAAATCCCTGTATTAATGTTCTAGACAGTAGGATCTCTTTTCCCAGACCAAAGTGAAATGATTTAGTGATGGTCTAGTTTATTACAATTTGAACAGCTAAACTGCATATCAGGTTTCCTAAATAGATATCTATGGTTTGAGTTAGACAGGATAGGTTCTTTGGTATCCCGTTGTAATTCTCATATCATGGCACATGTTCTTATTCATATAAAGGATATAATGATAAAATTAAATGAAAATTTTCTTAAAGTTTTCAAAGTAGAAGCTTTATTTCTTTATTTTGAGAGCCAAGGTTTGGACTCAGAGCTTTGTCAGGGCATCATGGTTGGACTTTTCTGCTTATGACTGGCCCTCTGCTACATAAGCCACAGACCAATCCAGCAGTTTTGCTGGTTGATTGGAGTTAAGAATCTTTCAAATTTTTCTTCACTATGTTGGCTGCAAATGGCAATCTTCTATAGCATAAATTATATGGGATAATCATACTGATTATATATATTAGTGAAATATACAAAGTGAGATTTTCTGTCAGTGTAATAAAGTGACTCCTAATTAATATCTACATGTGTGGGTAGACTTGACATTAAGTGTTCACTTTCAAAAAGACTCCGTTCTGTTTAACATGTGATTCATAATAAATGTTCAATTAAATATCTTATGAAGCAAGTGACGTTGGAAGTGACGTTTTGTCATTAGTAATGTAGCCACATGCATAAAAATTGTAGAGTGAATATGGGTTAAATCTGAAAAGCAACATCACTTCATTTTTGACCCCTTTCCCAAATATACATGTACATATATATATATGTATATATATATACACTGTATGTATATGGATGTGTGTGTTAACTCAAATATATGTAAATGTACAAATACCTATACATACTTATACATATATCTGAGCCAATAAAATAAAAAATCAATAATGCTGAATATGTTACATTGATTTTAGTCTAAACTTTGGATGCAGTTCATCACTTCTAATTACACTCATTCATTTTTTCCCAAGTTTATTGTGAGTGAAATTTAGGAAGTAAAAAGGCAACTCTTCCAAAATTAGGGTAGCTTCTGTGAATTGATAGTGCCTTCCCTGAAAGATGATTTGTTTAAAAATGTGGGAACATTTTATGATATCAATCCACTTTTTCTTGTCTTTTAGGAGCCTTGGTTGCCAGAGGATTACCTTGCACAAAAATCTGTTCTTTTCTTTTGTGTGTAACTCTGTTGTAACAATCATTCACCTCACTGCAGTAGCCAACAACCAGGCCCTAGTGGCCACTAACCCGGTAAGTAAAGAGGTTCGAGTTTGAGGTTCAAGAGGAGAGCAGGGAAGATGGGAAAATAAAGGTTGGGATAGGTTTGCTGATATATGGTGTGTGTGTGTGTGTGTGTGTGTGTGTGTGTGTGTGTGCGTGCGTGTGTGTGTGTGTGTGATTTAAGTAGGTATATATTCTTATTTTCAGGCCTGACCTATGTGTTAGCTATATTACAATTTTTTTCTTTTCTTTTTTATTGTATTTTATTGTTGGGGTAACATATAGAGGGGTTATAGTTACATTCATCAGGTAGTGGGTACATTACTTCTTGAACATTGATACCCCTTCTCGTGTTTTTCTCACACTTTCCCTCCCCTCACCCCCTTCCAATCATCTTATTTTCCCCTTCCCTATTTCAAATAAACACATAAACGTATATACAACATACCAGGTAACAAGTCAGAGTAGCAACATGAGATAAACCATACAAGGGGGAAAAAAGAGAAAAGAAATAACTTCACATGTACATTAAGAACAACAATATTACAATTTTTAACTGTCAATATTTCTCAGCATTGCTTAGGATACCAAGAGTGAATTTCAAGAAATTATCTACTTCCTTGGTTCCATTAGTTATACATTCTATATATAACTTCAGTCCATTTTATGGCTATAGAATCTTGGTGTTGGAAGACAGAACTGTAACTACACAATATTTATGCAATCTAACTTAAAAGTGAATCAAAGGAATTCGTAATTTGGAAGATGATATATGAAAATGAGAATCTTAAATGAAATTCTATTTTTGCTGTCAGGCTGACTTTAAAAATCAATAAAAGCCGAAAAAGAATGAATTATATATTCCATATACAATAGTAAACATCATTTGGCTAAATTTTAGCAAGTCTCAACACCTCATTGTTTCTATAAAACTGAATGTTTCTCTATAGGTTACATGTTAAAAACACATATTCAATTTTGTTTAGTCATTTATACTTATTTTATGCAGGCTTTGTGTACATATAAGCTATATTTGATGTAAAATATCTGTACTAATAAAAAAGCATTCATAATTTTAGGACTCAATGCTTTCACAGTGTTTGTGAGAAAATAGTAGGATATAAATGTGTATGGGCAAATATGTATGAAGTGGCATTTTGCATGTAGGATATATGTATATATATATATGATTATATAATAACTAGACTACATTAGGAAAGCCAACATTCTCATCTATAAATGAGGGAGTTTGGGAGTTTACAGATTGGGTAACAGACTGTCATAGGTCTTTAGAATTTGTACCTTTAGATAAATGCGAAGATTTTGCATATCTGAAAATTGGCCTATCAATGAAATGTGGACCAAACAGAAAATCCATGTATCATGACACAAATTAGACTAATGCTTTCAATAAAGGCTCATAAAAGGAGAGTTAAAAATGCCTCTTTTGCTTCATAGGTGAGTTGTAAAGTGTCTCAGTTTATTCACCTTTACCTGATGGGCTGCAACTACTTCTGGATGCTCTGCGAAGGGATTTACCTGCACACACTCATTGTCGTGGCTGTGTTTGCTGAGAAGCAACACCTGATGTGGTATTATTTTCTTGGCTGGGGTAAGTGCATTTATCCACTTCTACTGATTAAGCTGATGAAGAAAGTCTTTCGAAGAGGCCTTTAGTTGTCTATATACTCATTATTATTACTATTATTATTATTATTATTATTATTATTTTGCCAGTCCTGGGCTTGAGCTCAAGGCCTGAGCACTCTCCTTGGACTTTCTCAAGGTTAGGGCTTTACCACTTGAGCCTCAGCACGATTTTCGGCTTTTTTCTATGTATGTGGTACCAAGGAATCGAACCCAGGTCTTCGTGAATGCTAGACAAGCACTCTACCACTAGGCCAAACTCCCAGCCCTTATTCTTCATTTTTGTTTGTATGCTTGTTTGCCAGTCCTGGGCTCGGGCTCGGCGCCTGAGCACTGTGCTTGGGTTTTCTCAAGGCTAGATCTCTAGCACTTGAGTCACAGCCCCACTTCTGACTTTTTTCTACCTATGTGGTACCCAGGAATCGAACCTAGATCTTCGTGCATACTAGGCAAGCACTCTACCATTAGGCCAAACTCCAGGCCCCCACTTTTATTCTTAATTTAATTCAGTCGTGGGGCTTGAACTTTGGGCCTGGTCACTGTCCTTGAGCTCTTCAGCTCAAGGCAACCACCCTACCTCTGGGCCTGTCTCTGAGCTCTTCAGCTCAAGGCTTCTGCCTACCCCTGGAGCCACGGTGCCACTTCCGGTTTTCTAGTGGTTAATTGGAGGTAAGGGATTTGACTGCCCAGGCTGGCTTTGAATGGTTATTCACAGATATTACTACTGAGTAACTACGATTAGAGGAATAAGCCACCATGTCGGCTTTGTTAGTAATTTTTAGAGGACATGTAAATTAATAGTGTCCTTATTCTTATAAATTCTAGTCTTTAAAGTATCACCGACTCTTATTGTGCTGTGTTCAGAACTTGCAGATTGATTAATGGTGTGATCAGTTGATTAATATTCTGATAAACATGTCTTGGGATGACTGCATAGTGGCTAAAAGAACAGAAATGGACATTTAGGAATCTAGTCTTTGCACTACTCTGAGTTTATGTAAATGAGGATGCTACACATAAACACTTTTGAAGTCACATCTTTTAAAATGTGAGATTTGTTTTTCCTTTTTTTTTTTAAACTGTAAATTGAAAGGCTAGAAGTGTCAGGCACTGAATAGAAGCATGCAAGATGTGTGTCATCTATTCAATCTGTTGACATGACACTTTTAAAAAGTAACATTCTTTAGCTGACTTTGAAGGTTAACTAGAACAATACAAAATTCTAGAATACAAAATAATAGAAAATTACAAAATTCAGGAAATGAGTTCATAGGACTAGTTTCTAGAAATCGAAGCTTACTTTTTGCTCATCTATTTCTCTCAATGAAAATATAGATATTGATATAAAGATAGATGCATAATTATGTACCCTGTCTTCTAAAAGCAACTACCTTACGCATCTAAGAGTCTCTTAGCAGAGCATTACAATAGCTTAAAACCTAGATACATGAGATCATATAGGATGAGACTAAATGAAAGGATCTCTAGTATATGGAAACAAGATTGTGATTGTGATTGTTGTTCTTAATGTACGATGTTATTTCTCTTCTCCTTTGTTGCCCTGTGGTTAATCTCATATTGTTATTGTATCTGACTTTGTTACCTAGTATATTGTATATACATTTATTTACTTATTTATTTGAAATAGGAAATGGAAGGGGGGAAAATATGAGTGGGAGGGGGTGTGGGGAGGGCAATGGGGACAAAGATATGAGAAAGGGTATCAATGTGTGAGAATCTGGTGAGTGTAACTGTAACCCTTGTATACATTATCTCGATAATAAAAAATTTTAAAAAAGCATCTACCTTTAAAAAGCATTTCCTCATGTTATTTTTGAAAAATGTGACTTTTATGTCAAACCATGCTAAATGTTGAGGACAAAACCATTTAACCACTTGTCTCCCTTTGTTTTCTTTTCGTTTTTTCTTCTTTTTTTCCACTCCTGTGCTTGAGCTCAAGGCCTGAGCACCGTCTTGGGACTTTCTCAAGGCTAGAGCTCTACCACTTGAGCCTCAGTACCATGTCTGGCTTTTTTCTATGTATGTGATACTGAGGATTCGAACCTGGGTCTTTGTGCACGCTAGGCAAGCACTCTACCACTAGGCCAAACTCCCAGCCTCCTGTCTCCCTTTTCTTCTTCAGAAAATGACTTACGATAATCAGTCACCCATAGTATTCTCCTAGGAATCAATCTTATCTCAGTTTTTCCTATGTTTGATCATCTACCAAATATTTGCCAATTATGCATTATAGAAAACACATAAATCAATTTCTGCCACGCTTTGAGCTTAAGTAGTTGACTTAGCTCTAAAATTCATCAATTCAAAAAAATTATGTTAGGATATAATGTGCACATACATACAAATATATACAAAAACACAAATATGTAAGTCTAAGCTTATCATATTTATTTTTGCCATATATCAGTAATATTTTCTCTGTGGTTTCATGGTGGCCAGTCATTATTTTGCTATTAGGATATCTGGAGTTCATGTTTCATGATCTATTTTAGGAGTTCCATGTTATAAGGAAAGTTGACTGTTTTCTTTTGCCCTGATATTTATAGGATTTCCACTGATTCCTGCTTGTATCCACGCCATTGCCAGAAGCTTATATTATAATGACAAGTAAGATAAATTCTTTATATAATTTCTTTTGAAACAAGTAAGAAAAAAATATTTAACATAATGTATTTCTTTTCCCCGTAGTTGCTGGATCAGTTCTGATACCCATCTCCTCTATATTATCCATGGTCCTATTTGTGCTGCTTTACTGGTAGGTAATTAAAATTGTTTGTCTCATATTTTTATGAGCCTGTGGATATTATTTTCTTCAGGGTCTCAGAAGTCAGAGATGGAAGACTTGTAGTGAAGGTATTTTATTGGAGGCACGAGCAGGAAAGGAAAAGGAGCTAATTTGTAAGAGATGGTTAGGTATCCCACCAGGAAGCTTTGATTGCAGCCTGACCTGAACACACAAGCGTTAATGACAAGTACCAGGAAGAGGAAGAGGTACTGATAAGAACTCTGTCCTTGACCAGAGCAAAGCAGTAAGAGCTAAAACTACAGCCAGTTAAGAAAAATTCAGAAGTAAATACTCAAACTCAAGAGCTATCTCTTCCTATGCTCTGATACCTTGGTTCCTCTCATTAGCAAAGTGCTATAACTATAAGAGCTAAATCAACCTACAAAGGAAACCTTTACCTCATGGTTTGTATAGCACTATTTATATAACCACGGTGAAAGAATCACTCAAGACCTCCACTGGTCATTGTATGGATAGAAATGTATTGCATATATATATATACATATATATAAACTATGTTTGATTATATGTACATATACACTAACTATCTATGGTACACACTCAATAGAATGTTTGGTCTTCAGCCACAGAAAGGATGATATTCTGTCATCTGTAGTAATATGAAAGGGATGAAGTTACGGAATTATGTTAAATAAAAATAATACATAGAATTCCATTGTGTATAAATAGAATTCTGTGTGCTGCTGCCAGAAAGAATGACATCGCCCCATTTGTTAGGAAATGGAAAGACTTAGAAAAAAATCAAATTAAGTGAAGAAAGCCAGACTCAAAGGAACATAGGCTCAATGGTTTCTCTCATTTGTCGTAACAAGTGGAAACCTTGGGCTCTCCTAACAGAGATTTACAATAGAACAAAACCTAGATATATAAGGCCATATATAATGCTAAATAAAAGGACCTCCAGAGTATAGAAACAAAAGCCATATAACAAGTGATTTTTGTCCTTAATGTACTATGTTATCTCTCATCTCTTTTGCTGTCCCTTGGTTATCTCATATTGTTACAGTATTTCACCTTGCTTATTTGGTTATTTGAAATAGGATAGGGAAGGGGGTAAAACAAGATGAGGGGTGGGAGTAGGGGGAGGGAAATGGGGACCAAGACATGAGAAAGGGTATCAATGTATGTGAATTAATGCACCTTCTATATGGTGAATATAATGTAACCCTTCTATTAATCAAAATAAAAATATATGAAAAAAATATTACAGGCAGATCAAAATAAACATGGTATCTTCTCACTCACAGAAAAAGCTAAGAAAGTTGTCTTTGAGAATAAAAAGAAGTACAAGTCTTTAGAAGCCAGGGTGGGTTGCAATAGAAATACCAAGAATGCAGAAAGTAGGTATCCAAATATGCTTAGAAAACAGATAGTAATTCTCAGGTCCTATTAGTATAGTATGGTTAAAAGAGTCTCTACAATGACTAATTATACATTTCAGCATTACTAGAATTGAGTTTGAAAGTTCCTAGCAGGTATATAGAGATGGTGGTAGTTGTGGAGGTAGAAATGATTTGACTCTTATACTTTAGTCATGTATCAAACTATAACACTATACCAGAAACCAATAGTATGCCAATTACAAACAAAATAAATGACTTTTATTTTTTAATGAGGATGAAATATATTAATTTATACAATGCTTAGCCTGGTATGCAACTAGTACTAAGCATTATCCAATTTCTGGTTTGTTTCTGGCCCCACAGCAAGCCCAAATAGCAACACATAGATACATAGCATTCTCGGTGACAATTTAACTTAATGTAGTATCCAAGAAAACTTAAAGGCAGAAGCATGTCCTTCTCTTACAGACTTTGTTCAGTATAGGCACGTGTGAAATACTGAATTCAGTGTAACCCGAGACAGCCAGGCTTTCTACTCTTTATCCTCAGAGCCAGCACCAAGTCCTAGCTTTATTAGGGCTGGCTAGGCTGTGGGTTTTAGGGAACATTCTTTTTTGCTTTATTTTAGACTTCGCTATAAGGAAATTAAGGTGAGATATTTAGCCACCCAGGAGATTCCAGAAGTGCAAGGATACATGTCATCACACATGATCTGCCAGTACAGAAAGGCAGGTCATTAAAACTCCTAATCCAGAGAGATTCTAGAAGCATAAGTACAAACACAGAATGTAATAGATGCTTACCTAATCCTCTGAAAAGTCTTCCCACATCAATTTTGGGAAGGAAGATAGATAATGTAGCCTAAGTGAAATGTCATATAAAAATATAGCACATTAAGCTGCTCAGAAAAGAAGTGAATAGTCACATTATTTGTCTGGAACTTCACGTCTTATCATCCTAAAACAAGATTTTAGGAGACAGCATTGCCACAGTTATTCTGCCCTTTTATGTTTTGAGGACTCCTCAGTAGTCCTGTCAAGTTCAGGGTTCTAGGAAAGGCCTTAGTCATTGTTCACATAGACTTAGGTATTTGTAGAATTTTTATAAATCATCTTCACCACAATCAGCCCCTTTTTACTGACTTCCTAAATCATTCTTCCCTTTGAGCAGGGTGTTCTTAAAGCAACTAAAGCATTTCTAAATCCTGCTAAAGGGAAGCTGGTAGAGAACACATTTAAATGGAGTTCATTGTGACATCCTTAGTTCACTTCAGGACGTATTCAAGGTCATGCATACTGGAAAATGGCTTCCAAGAATCTTCACATAGACACTATACTGATTTACTCTACTTCTTTTTGAAATTCTGGGTTAATATCCTGGTCTGAAGATGTCTTATGTCAACCAGTTCTTGAAATTTGACTGTCAGAATAAAAAGTGGTTTCTTCTTAGCTAGAGCTGTTCTAAATCTAATGAAATTCATCTGCAATGGAACATTATTAGTCCATTTTTTGTTTGAAGCTTTACAGAAATAAAGTAATAGGCAAGGATCAAAATTCTGTGGATATGTCATAGAGAATAATATGCAGTAACACTGTTGGCTGCTTAAGGTTAACTAATGCTAGGACTTGCTCCATTGTTTAATTCTAGTTTTTGATTTTGCATTCTAAATAAGATTTACCACTTAGGGGAAGTATTTTGAATTTAAGAAATTTCATGTAACATATGTCCAAATTACAATATTTTGACTATGTTTTAAAAGCTTTAAAGAAAGAGGAGAGAGGAAGAGGAAAAAATAGAGAAACAAACACACACAAACACGCACAGAGAAATGTATGCTGTTTTTGGTAGAACAAGACTTTTACAAATCATATTATATGTTCAAAGTCATATGATTTCCTTTAAAAAGACTTCTATCCCTTGGGAAAAGTTGCTAATGCACAATATGTAGTAAATATATAATTGCAGAAAGTAATTGCTTGCAGGTCTTGTTAGATGTAAGTAATTCTACTTAGGTAATGTCAGTTGAATATCAACTTGCTCAGTGGAATGACTCAGCCTCTTCATAAACATAAAGAAAAATACAGTACTATTTGAAAGGGACAATTGGTAGAAAAATATATTATAAATATTGGGATAAACAGAGATAAAAACAAACTAAAAAGATGAAAATTATTAATATAATTATATAGTGTAGTTGTTTTGAAACTGTAAAATATAGACTGTGATCAAGGTGATATTTTAAAAATCAGGACTAAAATCTAATTATTTATGCTAAAACTTTAGGTTGGAAACCAAAGAAAAAATTTAGTCTATGAGAAAATGAGTAAAGAACAATGCTCAACTATTTCTTAATTAATGTGCTCCACAGTAATTTTACTATAATTTTATTTTCAAAACATCAAACTCAAGTACATGAAGGTACTTTTTTAAAAAATTTTTTATTGTAATTAGTAAAAGGGTTACATGATATTTGCCAGATAGAAGGTGCATTAATTCACATACATTGATACCCTTTCACATGTCTTGGTACCCATTTCCCTCCCCCCCACACCCCCCACCCATCTTGGTTTTCCCCCCTTCCCTATCAAATTTCAAATATCCAAATACAAATAAATTCAATATATCAGATAACAAAGTGAGATACTATACCAATATGAGATAACCAAGGGACAGCAAAGGAGATGAGAGACAACATAGTACATTAAGGACAACAATCATTCATTGTATGGCTTTTGTTTCAATATCCTGGAGGTCCTTTCAATTAGCTTCACATTATATGGCCTTATGTATCAAGATTTTGCTCTATTGCAAATCTCTGCTAGTAGAGCCCAAGGTTTCTACTGATTATGACGAATGAGGGAAACCATTGAGCCTAAGTTCCTTTGAGTCTGGCTTACTTCACTTAATATGATTTTTTTCTAAGTCTTTCCATTTCCTTACAAATGGGGGGATGTTCTTTCTGACAGCAGCATAGAATTCCATTGTGTAGAAATACCACAACTTGTTGATCCACTCATCAACTGAGGGACATCTGGGTTGGTTCCATATCTTTGCTATGGTGAATAGTGCTGCAATGAACATTGTTGTGCTAGTGGGTTTAGTATGTCCTTGTTTCTGGATGGTTGGGTAAATGCCAAGTAGTGGAATTGCTGGGTCATAGGGGAGTTCTATGTTTAGCCTTTTGAGGCACTGCCACACTGCTTTCCATAGTGGTTGAATGAGTTTGCACTCCCACCAACAGTGTAGTAGTGATCCCTCCTGGCCACATCCCCTCCAGCATCCGTTATTATTCGTTTTCCTGATCCTGGCCATTCTAACTGGAGTGAGGTGGAATCTTAGAGTTGTTTTGATTTGCATTTCTTTTATGACCAGAGATGTTGAGCATTTCTTCATGTGTCTATACTCCATTTTTGTTTCTTCTTCAGAAAAGATTCTCTTTAAGTCTTTGGCCCATTTTTTAATGGGATGGTTGTTACTTTGGAGGTTAGTTTTGGAGTGATTCAATTTTTTGAGTTGTTGATATATTTTAGATATGAGGCCTTTGTCCATTGTTTGGTTGGTGAAGATCTTCTCCCACTCTGTAGGCTTCCTGATTAGTTTACTAGCTTTGTCCTTTGCCATACAAAAGCTCTGCAGTTTAATGCAGTCCCACTTATCCAGCCTTTCTCTGGTTTGTTGTGATTCTTGGTCCTTATTAAGAAAGTTTTGACCTGTGCCAAGGAGGCCTAGTGTATCTCCTATTCCTTCCTGTAAAGTTTTCAGTGTGTCAGCTTTTACCTCCAGGTCTATGAATCACATAATTCCAGAGATACAAATATACATGCTCTTGGGCATTGCATGTATCCTAAATTTACAAAGTAAAAGTTCTAATACTAAATACGAAAGATGAAATGACTGTATGCACCCTTCTGTTTTCTTTTTAGGTTAATCTTTTCTTCCTACTAAATATTGTACGCGTTCTCATCACCAAGTTGAAAGTTACACACCAGGCCGAATCCAATCTCTACATGAAAGCTGTGAGAGCTACACTCATTCTTGTGCCACTGCTTGGCATTGAGTTTGTGCTGATACCATGGCGACCAGAAGGCAGGATTGCAGAGGAAGTGTATGACTACATCATGCACATTCTTATGCACTACCAGGTAGGACATTTTGAACATTATTAGAACAGCTAAAGGCTCAGTATTGAATCTTCATTAAGCTTTGAGTGACTCTCCATGGTTCCCCAGAAAATTGGCTCTAAGTACATGTACCTCCTTTGCTTAGATTCAAATATTTCTGTTTTTTCTTTACAGGGTCTTTTGGTTTCTACAATTTTCTGCTTTTTTAATGGAGAGGTATGTGAATTGATTTTACCCCTTTCATTATTATGTATGTGTTACGTATAGGAAAAGAAGACAAATGTTGTCCACAATGGCTCATGCCTATAATCCTGGCTACTTGGGCATCAGACATCAGGAGGCTTGTGAGTTGAGGCCAACCTAGGTCAAAATTTCATGTGACTATATCTCAACCATGGGCATGGTGGTATATCTGTCATCCTATATATCTGGCATGAACACAAAAAGTATCTATCCTTGCTGGCCCAAGGCCCAAGCAAAGTATGGCATACCATCTGAAGGAAACCAAAACAAAATGGAAAGGAGGCATTGCTCACATTTGCCTAGCATGATAATGTATTCTACAGTTCAAAACCCAAGAAGGGGGATGGAGGGAAGAAGGGTGGGGGAGCCGCATAGGGAGAGGGAGATGGAGAGAGAGAGAGAGAGAGAGAGAGAGACAGAGAGACAGAGAGAGACAGAGAGAGACAGAGAGAGAGACAGAGAGAGAGAGTGTTAGAGAGAGAGAGAGACAGAGAGAGTTAGAGAGAGAGAGGGAGAGAGAGAGGGGGAGAGAGAGAGGGAAGGAGGGAGGGGGGAGATAGCACATGAGGAATGGAGGGAATGAATTATAAACTTTCAAAGAATAATTTCAAATTCAGTTTCTAGCAGCAAAAAGAACATAGCTGTGGAAAGCTTAGTTGTTGGAATTTAAGAGTAAGAGAAAGTTATCCTTATTTTATTTTATTTATTTTTTTCATGTATTTTTATTGTAATTAATAGAAGGGTTACATTATATTCACCAGATAGAAGGTGCATTATTTCACATACATTGATACCCTTTCTCATGTCTTGGTCCCCATTTCCCTTCCCCCAACCCCCAACCCTCATCTTGTTTTCCCCCCTTTCTCTATCTAATTTCAAATAAACAAATACGCATTTATCCAATATATCAGATAACAAAATGAAATACTGCAACAATATGAGATAACCAAGGGACAGCAAAAGAGATGAGAGATAACATAGTACATTAAGGACAACAATCACACATTATATGGCTTTTGTTTTTATATCCTAGAAGTCCTTTCATTTAGCATCATACTGTATCTAGGTTTTGCTCTATTGCAAATCTCTGCTAGGAGAGCCCAAGGTTTCTACTGATTATGACAAATGAGGGAAACCATTAAGATAACCACTCAGTGACATGTATTCACCTAATCTTCTGACCTATCATTAGGATTCGATGTGTAGAGTTTGTCCTAACATCAGTGATAGATATTCCTTAACTTCATAGAACATACATTCTAAGAAGAAATAGAACCTACTCAATTACCTCCATTCTTTCTTTGCTTCACAATATGTCCTTTGGAAATGTTTTAAAGTAGATATAAAAAAGACTGAAAAGAATTAACTCTCCATTTTTCAGGGAGGAGTTGCTGTGTGTCAGGACATTTAGAACTGAATGCTTTGATTCAACATGATACTGTGTTTTTGGATACAGTAGATTTTAATCCAAACCAGGAATTTCAAAAGCTGGTTCTATGTTTTCTGTGCATATGGATATTGTTATAACTCAGTCATTTGAGCTTTGTTGTTTTTGCTTTTTATATGTTTCTAATCTACTTGATCAATTATATCCATGAAGATGTTGGCAAAGTTTAAAAATTCAAAGAACAACTGAGTGAGACTCAGATACTTGATAACTGGAAGCTTATCACAATGCCTCAGATGGACAACACATGTAACTAGTTGGCTTAACTTTCTGAGAATCGTTCCTAGAAAATAAATCAACATTGGAGATTCTGTACATGTCATGAAAGAAAAACTTTAAAATATGGTTTCCCTAGTTTAAGTAAAATTTTACTTATTTATCTTAGTATATAACATGTCCATTGCTTTGTTTTCATTTAGCAATAGAAAAGATGGCTTAATTTTGAAATAGAAGCATATATAGAATATGGTTACTTATTTATGATCATGTATAGAAATGTCAGAGTAAACTACACTTCATACATTTAGTTGACAGTATCCAGAACCTTCTCTAAAGACATGATTTTCCTAAAGTTGTGGGCAGTATAGAGAGAGAATTCAATTCATGTGTATAAATCAATCATTGGTTTTGATCTATAAAATTCAAATGGCCTTTGTGATGAATATCTATAGAAGTATTTTTAAGAGATCTTACATGTCTAGGTAGGATGTAACAGACATTGATGACAATGATATGCACATGTGCCAGAGAACATGCATGACAGATGAAGGTATACCTCAATATCACATAGCAAATAAATGGATTTTTTAATTATTCAAAACATAAGCACCAAAAAAGTAGTTCATTATTCATTTTGATAAATACATGGCCAATATAAGTTAATCAAAATGTTATGAATCAAGAGGCAACTTAGGATAAGCAAAAGAATGTGTTTAAACTCCAATGATGCTATTTTCTTTTTAACTTACTTTATGAAATGATATAAATCAGGAATATGTGTCTACCTTCACTAAAAATTAAAAATAAGCAAATCTTATAAGAATTTATGTAAAGTTTTTGTATAATTTTCTACTCACACAATATCCTTCTTGTGTTATAACTCCATTGTTAGATTTATCAGATAAGTGATTTTTTTGAATTTTTATAGTTAGCTTTTTAAAAATATATTTTATTGTTGCGATAATGTGTAGAGGGGTTACAGCTACATATGTCAGGTAGTGGGTACATTATTTCTTAAACCTTGATACTCTTTCTCATGTTTTTGTCCCCCTTTTCCCTCCCATTCATCTTGTTTTTCCCCTTCCTTCCCTATTTCAAATAAACAAATAAGTGTATATACAGCATACCAGTATATAAATTCAGATACAGTAACCTCATGAGATTAACCATAAATGGAATATAAAAGAGAAAAGAAAAGAAATAACTTCACATAATATATTAAGAACAGCAATCACAAAGATAAACCTCTTGGTTCATTAGCCTAGAGTTCATTTATTTAGACTCATCCTCATAAGGAAATGGAAAGACTTAGAAAAAACTCATATTAAGTGAAGTAAGCCTGACTCAAAGGAGCATAGGCTCCATGATCTCCCTCATTCCTAATAAATACACATTTAGGATTCTCCTAGCAGAGGATCACAATAGCTCAAAAGTTGTGTGCATAAGGTCATACAGGATAAGTCTAAATAAGTGATTTTTTGAAAATACATATGGAAGTAGAAACATAGTAGAATCAAAATTTCAAATTGGCCCTTCTTTTTAAAAAATACACCCAAGGGCGGGGAGCATACGGGTTCCACAGGTAGCATGCTCTCCTAGCATGCGCAGTGCCCTAGATTTGATTCCCTGGAACCACATACACAGAAAAAAACGGAAGTGATGCTGTGGCTCAAGTGGCAGAATGCTAGCCTTGAGCAAAAAAGTGTTTGAGGATAGTGCCCAGGCCCTGAGTTCAAGCCCCAGGACTAGGAGCTGGGAATGTGGCCTAGTGGTAGAGTGCAAAGTCTGGAGTTTGATTCCTTGGTGCCATGTACACAGAAAAAAACAGAAGTGGTGATATGGCTCAAGTGGTAGAGTGCTTAGCCTTGAGCAAAAGAAGCTCAGGGACAGTGCCCAGGTCCTGAGTTCAAGCCCCAGTACTGGCATAAACAAACAAACAAATAAATGTTTGCTTGTTTGTTTTTTTTAAAACAGCCCCAGAACTGGAAAAAAAATCACACCCAAGAAATATTGAAATCAATACTTTCTACTCCTGTTGCATTTTTTATCTGTATATACAAAAGACATGCAATACTCTCTTCTGCCATGTCCTAAAGTTGGGAACATTTTGGCACTGGAAAATTATAATAATGAAAACCTCTTTCAGCTAGGTTGTGGCCAACCCCATCAGTTCTTCACAACATTTTTAATATCCCCTATTCTTCGTCTCTGGGGCTATAATCCCTATTTAAGCATGAGTCACTCTCATCTTAAGAAATACTATAATCCCCCCCTTTTTGTCTCTTTGCCTTTTAGTTTTTCCCATTCTCATAACAGAGTAAGAGGAAGAAAGCTGCCAAATTCAGTTTATGTGGATCCAAATATGTCATGTTTGTCTTCAAACCCTTTGTTCAGGCTTAGATTTTGTCTAGCTTTCCACATTAGGTCAAGTGCTTGCCTTTTGTTTAATATCTGTATTTATTTATTTATTTATTTATTTTACTTTCACCTTTGTTTAATTTTAAAACAACATTTTCCTTTTAATATTTGTAAGTATTAGTTAAATAACTGGCTTTATAAGTAATCTGGCCTCTATACAACCTACCTAATGCACTTAGACAAAAAATATTTATTCTTAACATATCTTGGGGACTCAGGTCATCAAAAAGACATATTTAAGGGTAGCGAATAGGTATATTTATAAAATAAATGAACAGATTCTTTGAGACCAGCTGAGCTTACATTCAGTAAATGTATAATTTTTCAAAGCTATTTTAAATTTAACGAATTGTAGTCTAGTTTCATTATTAAGTGATAATGAGCATCTAAAGCCAGAATGTGTCATTCTAAGCATCTAATTTGGTTGCTTACATAATGCTCACAGACAAAGCATATTTATAACTACTATAGACAGGTTATTTTCACCTCATTTTTTTTTCATGGAAACTTACTGAGCAGTCACTTTAAGGTTCTGTTGAATAAGTGTTATCTTTGATTAGAGGAAGCAAATGAAAACAAAATAACATCCTTCTGGAGAATAACATAAACAGAAGTCTACAAGGCCTGTGGCTCTTTAATTGGGTTTATTTTTAGCTTCAGTAACTAAGAAGCCAGAGTTCAGGACATTGGCTTTTCCATGGTTTTTCTGATGATATAGTTATAAAGAATGAACAGGGTAATGACTTGAATCAAAAGATATTTCGAGAACAAACATCCAAATATTTCAAAAGCCATTTGAGGTTTTAGAATTGATTTAGCTTTCCTTTTATGGACTATAAATACTGAACTCACAGCTAACAAATTACTTCCTGTCAGGTTCATCTCAACATTTATGTAGAATCTTTTATAGGAAGTAATGTTTTACTTCCATTCAACTTGTGGCTGCATAGTTTCTGTATTCAATCAGTACAACATTAAGCTAAAATTATTAAGTATGGCCTGGAGTTTGGCCTAGTGGTAGAGTGCTTGCCTAGTATGCACAAAGACCCAGGTTCCATTCCTTGGTACCATATACATATCAAAAAAGCAGAAGTGGTTCTGTGGCTCAAGTGGTAGAGCTCTAGCCTTGAGAAAGCCCAAGGACAGTGCTCAGGCCCTAAGAAACCAGGACTGGCAAAATAAATATTGTCAAGTATGAATTTATCTTGATTAAAATTTTATTTGTAAACCTGGCACTATTGGTTTAACCCTGTAATCCTAAGTTTTCAGGAGGCTGAGATTTGACTGTCACAATTTGAAGCCAGCCTAGGTAGGAAAGTTTATGGGACTCTTCATCTTCAATTAACTAGCAAAAAGCTGAAATGGAGGAGGTATATCTCCAATGGTAGAGAATCATCCTTATAGAATAAGCTGAGGGACATTGTCCAGGCTCTGAGTTAAAGCCTCACTGCCAGCACAAAAAAGTAAATAAATAAACAAAAAAGATTATTTCCATCAGAAGTTTGTAGATAATTGGTTATAAGTATAATTATGTTGGTAAATCTCTGAATATTTATTTAAAATTCGCAATCTAAATCCATTCAACTTATCACTTGCTTATATTCTGATATTATTCATGTAGATACTAAGTTACCTTAATATGAATATCTTATTTATGGTATTTAAAATTACGAATCCCAGAGGAAGGAAATTATATTTTATAAGTACATTTATTGCCCTATAAATGCTTTGTTTTCAAATCATATTCACATAAATGGTCCTTTCGTTTTTACAAGTATGCATAAAGTATAGTTGAAGATTTTGAAGTTGCTGAATTTCTTACTGATATACTTCAGTAACTAAATTCTATCATTTATGTATTTTTTGAGCTGTAGGCAAGTTTCTAGTACTCATTTTGAGTTCAAACTTTTGGTTCTATATCAGATCTTCCTTTCTTTCTATGCAAAACATGAAATGACGTAGTAAAATTCTCTTTGTTTTAGGTAATAGAACATAAGAGCCCTTAGCTCACATTAAAGTATCCTATGAGACTTCAGTTATCCTAGAAAACCTATTTGCTATGCAATTTAGAACACACAAACAAAATAAATAATGTGTGTGTGTGTGTGTGTGTGTGTGTGTGTGTGTGTGTGCATGCCTGCCCTGGGCTTAAACTCGGAGCCTAGGTGCTGTCCCTGCCCTTTCTTGCTCCAAGATAGCACTCTACCCCTTTATCTACAGCTATATTTCTGGTTTTTCTAGTGGTTAATTACAGACACTCCTGTCTAGATTGGCTTCCAACCTTGATCCTCAGATCTCAGTTTCTTGAATAGCTGGGATTGCAGGAGTAAGCCACTAGTGCATAGCAAGTAATACCTTTTAGAAAATTTAGTATTCATATTTGTATACATGAATGTAGTGACTAGAAAGTTGATGAAATCCATATAAAGATTTGAAAGTTGAAGAATCATTGCACAAGTATGCTTTAATATATAATCACTTGGAAATTACTTTCAGGTGCTCAGATTCCCTTTGGGGAGGCAAACTAAAGGTGTGAGAGTGAGAGAAAGAGGAGGGAGGGGAGGAATGAGCATGCACTTGGGAAAGACAATTCAGTGATCACTTCAATCACGACATAGATCAGCCACAAGGATAAAGATAATACACGTATAATCTGAAAATAGAAGGATTCCAAACCTATCTACCAACCCATCCTTGAAAACACTGGTGTGACAGAGTTCAGGATATATCTGAATATTCTCATTTATATCCACTGACTCAATATAAAGAGAATCTTTTCACTGTCTTCGGCAAAACAACAACCAAAATCACTATATTAAACTCGCTTAGTCCTGATATCTAGCTTCAATAAGAACATACTGAAGAATCATTAAACTTAATATTACTCGTAGAGAGGAAGATCAGTGCCTAATAAACATGAAGAAATATGATTCTAAACATTTTCTCAAAATTTCTCTTACATAAATCTCTTTATTAAATGTCCCATATTCATTAAGGAAGCAAGTGCCATGAGGACAAATACCCTGCTCTTTTCAATTCAGAATGTAGCATAATTTCTAGCACATGATACTTTCTTTTTGCTTTCTTAAAAATTCTATTATCGGCATGATATATAGAGAGGTTATAGTTAAATTCATAAGGTAGTAAGTATATTGCTTCTTCAACATTGTTGCCCTTTCCCATCTTTTTCTCCCACTTACCTTCTCCCCACCCTCCCTCCAAAATTGTGAAGTTCATTTCCAACATATTATCTTGTTAATATCGCTGTTTCATTGATTTACCCTTTGTCCTTTGTCTCATCATCTTGCTTTTCACCTTCTTTGCCTGATCCAAATAAACAAATAAACATGTATACTTTTTTGATAAAATGTTGTTACTGCTTGTGAGAGCCCCGATCTACACCGCCTGTGTCCTTAACATCTTTTTAAAATTTTTGTACCTTGCCCTATTCTTTAATCCCTCCCATGAATCATCTATAATGTAAATATAGATATAAAATTAGGTGTATGTATAATCATATAAAATTAAATGTACATGTAATCTTACATAATATTAATTATGGGCTTAGAAATTTACTTAAAAACTTAACTTACCTACATAAGTATTCTTGAAACTTCAAAGCAAATATACAAGGTGAAAAATAGTAATGAAATATTAAATATAGGAGAATTAAAGGAATTCCTTAAAGGTACTTAATCAAACTTCATTTTTCAATTAAATAGTTTTGTAAGACTGAAAGCTTTCTAAAAAGTTTTATTCCATTGTGCGCCAATTATAACATTTCAGTTTCAGTTAATGGTTTGCTCTTGTTTCTCTGTCTTTTTGGTTGTTAGGTTCAAGCAATTCTGAGAAGAAACTGGAATCAATACAAAATCCAGTTTGGAAACAGTTTTCCCCACCCGGATGCTCTCCGCAGTGCATCTTACACAGTGTCAACCATTAGTGAAGTCCCAGGCTACAGTCACGACTGTCCCACTGAACACTTAAATGGGAAAAGCTTCCAAGATATTGAAAATGTGGTCTTAAAACCAGAAAAGCTGTATGACTTGGTTATCTGAACACAGAGAGATCATTGCCAGGTTTATGCCACTCTTACTTAACACCATGACTTAGACACATGACTTTCCAGCCAGAAGACTTCAGTATTAAATGAATCTCTTGAGATACCATAAAGGAAGCTCTCAAATTAAAGGATAATTCTATGGATAAAATGTTAAGCAATGATCCCTGTGTGGATAGAAAGGCCCTGACCTAACATTTGCCAGTAAAAAAACTACACTGTCGATTTAAAGCCAACAACCTGCCATCACTGAATGTAAAGCTGGGGGCAAAATTAAGCACAACTTGTAAGCTGATGTGGGTCAGCTCCAGTTCATTACTGCATGGAGTCACAGATGAATGACTATGCAAGTTCATATAAGCACTGGTGTAACTCTACTCATGGCCCCTTAGAACACCTAGATAAATCTTATATGCACTGAAGGTGAAGTAACAATCATTCTCCCATTTAAGGTGCAGTTCTTTGGTTGGATACACACACATGCACATAAACACAACACATACTGTATCACTGAACCTCTTTTGGTAGTATCTTTTCTAGAAATGTAATGAAGCATTAATTCTACCATAGGCTAACCATTTGTTGATACATCACAAGTATATCCTGAGACATACCACTTTTGAGATCTGATAAATAGGACGTACCACATGCAATCTTACTTCTGTAAGATCAGGAGATATCCTAGTAGTATGACACACTTTGTCTTCAGCTACTTCCCTAACTTACTACGCAGGTGGGAGGGGAATTCCCTGTATCTACAAAAAGAGACTTTGACCCTTCCATTCCTATTGTGTTGACAACTTAGTTCTCATTTTGCATGAAGGAAATCAATGAAGGATATCTTAATACCTTGGATGTTTGCACAAAGTGATTGTTGGGGAAATGAGCTTGTAAATACTCCACTGTTTTACTTTATAGTGCTAAATCAAATACAGACAACCAAGGTAATTGCTTTAAAGCAGATACATAATACAATGATGGAAGAATGTTATATCTGATTCTGTGTCTGGGCAGATATTACAACATAGAATCTGGAATTCTATATTTGGTAAATATTTTAAGGACAACCAGATACCAGTATCAGAAGTTGTTATAGGAACGTAAAAATCAGAGACATCTGTGGTGAGAAATAAATTATTTAATCATGAAAGGCTGTTATTTTGACAAGTAATCTTTGAAGAGTCAAATCTTTCTCCTTCTAATTTGGAAATGAGGTAGATCAAATCCAGAAAAATTTTCACAACTACTGTAATAAATGCCAAAGTGTTACCCTTGCAAATTTTACTCCATCAAAATATTTTTTGTTGACTTTACTATGTAATGATATATACATTGGCAGCATCTCACATTACTAAAGGCAAAAAATGAAAGCAATACTATTTACATACTATAAAATGTTTCAATATTTAATAAACTACTGTATATGATAATACATACCACTAAAAGACTTGAATTAGTCATAGAGGAAGAATCATCAGATATTTTTGGTTAAGTTGGAAGAGGGCCTCTCTAATAAAAGAAAGTGACATTTGAGGGGATGCAGTTACTTGGTTGTTACTTTCCACTGGGAAGTCTAAAGAATAAGTAAAATTAATTAAAATAAATTTAGGGAGAAATAATGTGTATGTGTTTTGAAAGTATGTGAATCAGCTGGAAATGGTTTAGAAATTTATCATCATAAATTGCTTCCCAAATCTTCAGTAGATAATGAGTTCAAACTGCATTTGAAATTGTCAAATTAATGCATATCAAATGGCCTAATAAAAACACTTGTTATTTATCTATACATGTAACGACATCATTACATTATTATCAAGTCTATGGATTTCATAGCAAGTTATCATAAAAAGGAACGCAGGATGTTCTCAATTTTTAACTGTCTAAATTATATTACAATTCTTCTTACTAAAATTAATTTTAGTTATTTATTATTCAAAGACAGATTCATATTCTATACTGACAATGTTCATCTATAGTTCAGCCAATTCTCTAGACCAGCTGTCAACTTCTAATCATAAATGACAGTAGGAAGTATTGAATTATAAGAGAACATGTTAAAATGATACTGTAATTATCAAGTATTTTTTATTGTTTTACTCATGTTAAGTGCAGTTATTTCTCTTATTGCCAAGGTTTGTCTGCTGTACCATATTCTGTAACAGACTGTGATTGATCAGTATTAATTTTGTACCCATATATTTTAAGGAATAATATTTTTGAATGTTAGACCTCTTTAAATCTGAAGATCTAATTGTGATCTTTCTGCATTACTTGTGAAGACATTTAATCTGCTACTTTTCAAAAGAAACCTTGTTTAGTATCTAAAATCTAAATTTTTGGAAATTTCTACTTTTTGAAATTATAGATGTCATTTTTCTGGAATTATTTGTAAAGATCACATTTTAATTTTCTAAAAAATTCTATTCTATCATTTTTAAAAGCTTTCTTTCTAGTGTGTAAATTCATAAAATATCCATTTTGGAATTTAGTGTTTGTTCAAATGTAATTCAGTGTACATAGAATTAGGAGCACCTGTAGTGCTGTATTTATTGCTTATGGTTCAATGTGAATTTGTCTCAATTTTTCCTGACTTTAATCTGCTAATACAAACAGCTGTAAAACATATTCAAGATTTTTCTGATTAATTAAAATAACTCATGTTATAGATGCCTAAAATGTCTCTTTTAATTTTTATAAAACATAGAATGATTGTAAGTTTAAGTTGCTCTATCTTCATATTTACTAAAATGTCAAATGATTTAGTTATGTTTACAATACAAAAATCAGTAGAATGATTCTTGCAATCATTGACTTTATGTTTAATGCCTTATTAAAATGTCTACTAAATGGTTTCAACAAACCAGTAAGCAAATTTAATAAGCTAATTAAGAAAAAGTTAGAAATTGCTTTCTCAAGTCTACATCTCTAAGCAAGCTGTTTCCAAATGAGTTCTTAGTCTGTAATATAGGGGAAATGAGCCTAGAGCTAACTATATCTCTAATGAGCTGTAATCACAGCTATTTGGGAGACTGAGACCTGAAAGACAGTGGTTAGAAGACAACCAGAGAAGAAAAAATAAGTGAAACTTCATTTCTATTGAACTAGTAAAATGTTAGGACGATGGTATGTCTCACAAAGTAGAGTACCAGTCATGAGCAAGCAAGCTGAGCATGAGTCCTTATGATGTTCAAGCCCCAGTACTGACAATAAAAAAGAAGAAAAATAAATGCTTAGAAATGGGCAAATGTGTGCTTTTTCTGTTTCTATTATATTCCATTTCATAATTTTGCAGTAAGTAGAAGAAAGAAAAAGATTATCAACTATGTCAAGGTAATGTTGACAAGAAGGTAGAAATACAATTTAAAGACATTTAAAAGAAAACATGGCCAAAGATTTTAGCTTTTTAATTATTTTACAATTATTTGGAAGAGAATTCAAAACACATATGTTTAAGAATTTGAAACCTCTGAAAACATTTATAAATACGTACAAAATTGATTCACCAGTTAAATTCAATTGAGTAATTGCCTTACTAGTGTTCAAGTTTAATATACATTATTACTGCTGGTCAAGTGGCTTGTGCTTTTAATCCCAGACTCTTGAGAAGCTGTGATAGGCCAATTTGAGGACAGACCAGATTAAAAGAATTCAGGAAGAGATAATCACAAAGACCAATCCAAGAACTGTGATATATTGTTAACATCCCATCTATATAGGAAATATAAGTGGGAATATTTTGCTCTGAGTATAAGATGAGGCAAAAGGAGACATCTAAGCAAATAACTAAGGTACAAAGAATTAGGCATTTGCCTGCCCAGCAAGTAAGAGGCTCTGAGTTACAACACCGGGACCATTTAAAATAGAAGATGAGTAGTTTATATTATTATAGTTCTTTTGCAATAGCATACCAGTAAGCAGCTCAAATTATTAAATGTCAGAGAAAATTCACATGAGCTCTAATACAGCACGTGCACAAAACACATATACACAAATATAATGTATATCATATGTATATCCTCCAGATAGATAGAAGATAGATAGATAGATAGATAGATAGATAGATTATATACAATGCAATTTTGGATTGGGATAACTAAAAATCCTTTGCCAAATGCAAACACATGAAGATTTGCTGCCATAATTCCATCTAAGGGATTTTGCATTTCTATTTTAGTGTTTGATCTACTTCATGTTACTCACATATACCATGATTGGAGATTTTACTCAAGAAAGTTACTAAGCCCATCACACAATTATTTTTCAATGGAAATTGTTTAGAATGATAATTTCTTTATATCAACCAGTATATCTGAAAATATACCAGATTAAAAGTTAACAGGAAAGATATAGCAGAAAATACTATATCATTAGGATAAAGATGAGGTTAGACATTTCATTTTTAAAAAATCGCTGATTAAACATGTAATGATTTCTAGAATCCAAAAAAAATCTGAACTGATACAATAATGGTAATCAAGCTGGGAGTGGAAGCTAAGTCCTATATTCATGGCTATTTGGGAAATACAGATCAAGAAGACTGAAGTTAAGAGTCAATCAAGCAAATATTCTATATGCTCATCTTAATCAATTTAATTACTGGGTGCTTAGCTGTCATCCCTGCTACATGGGAAGCTTAACTAGAAAGATTCTAGTCTAGGCAAGCTGGGGTAGATAGATTCTATTAAAAATAATAAAAGAAAGAGGGATGACAGTGGTTTTCAAGTGGTAGAGGTCTTGTCATATAAGTGCAAGGTCCTAAGTTCATACTTCAATAATGCCCTACCCTAAAATATGATAGACCAATACATTTATCTATGAATTTAAGCAAGTTACTAAATTGAGCCACTATATAATCAGATAAAGACAGAGTTAAAATATTATGCTAATACTGAAATGGATAAAAGAAATAGAGATAATGTAAGAACAAAGTTCTTCTACATCGGAACAAAAATCCAAAAGAAAAATTAGTTAAAACCCAAACTGCACATTTGAAGCCATGCAGAGATGCTAGGTAACAATTTTTTAGTATTAAAAAATTACCAGCTCCGACAGGCATATCTACCACAGTAATTTAAGACCATCATTCACCATTTGGTGAAAACATCACTAAATGTATTATCTATTAATAAATGCTGGTAAATCCACATAATGGAGCCAATGATATTTTGACATGAATTATTAAGTGAAGTCAAGCAATGACATCAAGTATATACTTCCCCAGAGCATAACACAAAGAACATTGTAGTATATATTGTTATTTTTGTACTTTATAATTTAAAGAGAATTTCACTATCCAATATATTTCAACATAATCTTGAGGAAATATTTCCATACTAAATCCTTTTCCTTGTGCAACTTTGTTTTGAATCTATGGAAACAACTCAAAGCTAGCATTCCAACTACAAGATAATTTACAACATAGTTCAGAGAACCGAACTTATTATTAAAAATTACTGGATTAAATTTGGTATTATTACTTCCAATGACAAGGTATTATTTTCTATGATCCAGTTGGAAATTATATTAAAAAAATCTCAGCTGACCCAACTCCTCCCTAGGATCAAATTTCCCATGCTATTTTCCAAAAATGTCGTAAACATTCTTTTATCTCTCTTGAAACATTTACCTCAGCTTACAATGTACAATAAACAGAGACTGAAAAGCAAAACAAATAGCAAGGTAGAAGGTCATCTCTATTTCATCTTGTCCCCATACATAACATGCTCTCCACTTACTTATACATGCGTGCTCAGAACATTGATATAGTCACTGCAAAGTTGACTTCAGTTTTTCCAAGTCAGTACTCCTGGCCACATATCCATGCTACACAAAAGAAAGATACACCCAGTGAACAATTCATTGCAAGTGAAACACCAGGGAATGTTTTTATTCTCTATTTATCTTGCTCTTATTTTTTTAGGTATGATGAGATCATAAATAATCCTTCCTAAACCTCAGTCAATACTGAAACAATCTTCATCTCAGATTATATAAAAATCCTCTCTCGCGCACGAGACCCCCCCATCTTTGTCACAAAAAATCCTGTTTGATCCAGGCTTATATACATATTGACACTCTTCCAGATTATGGGTCACTCTCCAATATATGTTCTGAAAATTCAATGTCCATACATTCCAATTTGCTCAATTCTCAGTATGTTGCTTGCTACTCTACAATCAATTCTAATTCAGCATTTGCAGATTCATGGGGGTGAGGGTGGGGATTCCTTTTGTTTCTAAAATTTAAAAATCTCAATTCTCATCTTGCTTATCTTGATCTCAACCCCGTGATGGGAACTTATCCAATCAATTAATCTATCTTTTTATCAATGATTTCTACTTCTAGCTCTCTGTGACATCAGAGATCTAACTAGATTTGCTTTCCTAGTGGATCACAGGTAAGTTTTGTCCACCCTTAGTTTTAATGAATTGTTTTGATTTGCATTTCTTTTATAGCCAGAGATGTTGAGCATTTCTTCATGTGTCTATAGGCTATTTTTGTTTCTTCTTCAGAGAAGCCTCTCTTTAAGTCTTTGGCCCATCTTTTAATGGGATGGATGTTTCTTTGAAGATTAGTTTTGGAGTGATTCAGTTTTTTGAGCTGTTGATATATTTTAGATATGAGGCCTTTGTCTGTTGTATGGTTAGTGAAGATCTTCTCCCACTCTCTAAGTTTCTGGTTAGTTTGCTAGCTATGTCCTTTGTCATACAGAAGCTCTGCAGTTTAATGCAGTCCCATTTATCCAGACTTTCTCTGGTTGTTGTGTTTCTGAGTCTTTATTAAGAAAGTTTCGACCTGTGCCAAGGAGACCTAGTGTATCCTCTATTCCTTCTTGTAATGTTTTCAATTTATCTGCTTTTGACCCATTTAGAGTTAATCCTGGTGCAGGGTGACAAAGCAGGATCCAACTTTAGTTTTCTGCAGGTGTTAACCAGTTCTGCCAGCATCACTTCTTGAAGAGGCTGTCTTTCTTCCATTCTATTTTTTGTCTCCCTTATCAAAGATTAGGTGGCCATAGGTCTGTGGGTTAGTATCTGGGTCCTCGGTTCTATTCCATTGGTCTTCAGGTCTGTTCTTGTGCCAGTACCAACCTGTTTTGGTCACTATAGCTCTGTAATAGAGTCTAAAGTTTGGTATTGAAATTCATCCTGCGCTGTTCTTTCTGCTAAGTATTGTTTTAGCTATACGGGGTCTTTTATTATCCTATTTGATATTTTGGATTGCCTCTTCATTTCTTTAAGGAATGACATTGGGATATTGATGGGTCTTGCATTGAATTGTAGATAGCCCTTGGCAAGATTGCCATTTTCACGATGTTACTTCTTCCAATCCAGGAACATGGAGGTTTTACCATTTCCTCAGTTCTCGCAAACCATTCTTTAGAACACTTGCCTTCCATTTGGTAAATGAAATTGCCATAGATTTCTTTCAAAAATCCAAAAATGACTTCAAATTAGTTTCTAAAGTTAAACTAATAATATATCTTGCATTGAATTAAACATTAAAGTTTATGGGTGATCTTCTCCTTTCTCTGTTTACACTGCATTTCATTAGGATTTCCCTCACTCCAAGGATACCACAGTCTCCTCTGTACAGAAGCTATCTAGGATTTCCTCCTCTCTGCCTGTGACCCATTCTCCAAATGAATAAATGGCACCGAGTAGCTAGAAGAAAACACAATTCCCCTTTCTACAGAGTAAATTCTGTTCCACATCAGATTTTCCTTTCTTAAATTTTACGTCCACAACTTCCTGCATCGTTGGAAAAGTGAATGGGGTAAATTCAGTCACCTAAGTAGCCATAATA
The DNA here is from genome assembly GCF_031878675.1 of Megascapheus bottae. NCBI lineage: Eukaryota > Metazoa > Chordata > Mammalia > Rodentia > Geomyidae > Megascapheus > Megascapheus bottae. The sequence continues at coordinate 815,892 of NC_143529.1, read as the reverse complement.
CTATGGTTGATTCCCAACATCACTGATTATTTTGAAAAATCTTGAACCCAGTTAAGTTGCTCATTAGTTCTTGTTTCATCTTCTGTGTTCTGCATTAAAGGCCCCCAGCTGTCTGATGGCCAGATCACCTGAAGAGGCTCATTCTACTCTCCTCCAGCGTTGCTTGTACAAACAGCTGTTACATTCTTCCCCGAATAACACTACCTGCTCTATAAGAGAAGAACTTTGCACTTAGCAGAATCCATTCACTATCTATCTCTTCTCTTCCCTATTCAAAATTCAAAAATATTTAAATCAATAGGACAAATGCAATCCTCAATGATTAGTAATTAAATGGACCCTTTGAAAGAAAGATTAATGATGCCCTTGAAAGATTTTTCTATTTCCCATTCATAATCAGGAAAGAGCTGGTAAAAATACATGGTTATAAAATAACAACTTCTGAAATACAGCATTGGGAAAAAATTGATTTTGTACTAAGTCCCATTCACAAAACATGGAAAGGCCCTTCTAATAATTTGTCATTCCCCCTGTAATAAAAAGAATAGTTAATCCTTTTGTATTTAATACCCCTTATAAGGTAAGTCTGTTTTAGAGCGTCAAGTTGAGAGAATCCTTTCTATTTTTCTGATTCTTTCAATACAACTGCTATTTCTACTCAGCTATCAAAAATGGTGACCATTCACTCGCTCCTCACTTCTTTATTGCCATAGCCAGCAAGGCCAGAACACACAACCAGGAACTGAGTTGATGGGTTTGAATTGTGGTCTGTGACCTTGATTGATTTTTGTGATTGAATATCCATTTCTTCCAGTGGTGTAAGGGATCAAACACAAGAGAAGGCCTGAAAATTTACCATTTCTAAGAGATTGCTAAAGAATTGAGTGGTGTCAAATATATAGAATTTGACAAGTAGTGTTTTGTGAAATTTGCAGAAGGATATTTTAAACTAACAGACTATAATGAATATGAAGGCTTTGAATAAAACAGGAAAATATGTAGAACCATAAGTACTTTCCATAAACTTTCAGATCAGGTAAGGATTAACTGTCACAGGTGTTAAAACTATGAAATACCCAGGAGGAGAACAATTTATCCTGTCTTTCTGGACACATTTGATTCATATCCTGTTTCCCATGTTGTTTTACAGTGTATCATATTATCAGATTACAAGATATACAATTTTTAAATGGCCTGAAAACCACATATCTTTCAAGTGTTCTCCACACCTCTACCCCGAAGATCTGTGAACAGAATTCAGGATACCTATGAAATGGGACGCAAAAAAAGATGGACACCTTCACCTCCCATTAAGTTAGGCCTAACCTACAGTCAGGTTTCATATATCCAAGAATTTGCCACCAGTATAAATCACAAGAAGAATCCTATCACACTGTGATTGCTTCCAGGATCTGGAAACAAATTTTTGGGTCATCAGTATTTCAAAACTCTGGCAGTTATCAAATTAACCCATGCATCTCAATAATTCATTGTCTTTGAAAGATGCATATATATTATTGTATCACAAATGGTTTTTAAGAAATATGTGTTTGTTATTTCTTTTCTCTTTTTTTCCCTTAATGGTTACTGTATCTGACTTATCACCTGGTATATTGCATATATGTTTGTTTATTTGAAATAGGAAAGGGAAGGGGGGAAATAAGATGATCAGGAGGGGGTTGAGAGAGGGAAATGGGAACAAAAACATGAAAAGGGGTATCAGTACAGGAGAAGTAATGCACCCACTATCCGATGAATGTAACTGCAATCCCTGTATCCATTACCCCAACAATAAAAATTAAAGATTCACTCTAGTGATTTAAAAAATGAATTTCAATAAAATTTCTTCTTAGCAACATACTTATTTATGCTTAGAAGCAGTTTTCTGGCAGGCTTTATCACAGATTTCAACACATTTACTAAGAAGAGTAAGATTCATGACATAGGGAAGAACCACTAAACATGTTACATATCAGAATCTTCTGAAAACTTCAACTGCAAACATATATATATATTTATATTCTTATATACATTCATATATATGTATGATAAAGCATGTATTCTTTGTCTCTCTAAATCTGACCTACTTCATTTACCATAAGTTTTCAGGTCTATCTATTTCCCTGAGAATGACACAATATTATTATTGATGAGTAAAATTCTATGTGCCTATATATACATATACATATATAACAGATCCAAATTATGACTATATAAAATATGGAATATCTAACAATATAGTACACTTACAGACTCACACAGATCATATGTATATATACATAAAAATTATGTAAAATATGATACATGCAGAGGGGATTCCAAATATATATGTATTTATATATACTTATATGTATATGTGTACATATATGTGTATATATCTACCACAATAGATCTAGCTTAAATATAAGTGTAAATATATAATATATATAAAATGTATAATATATAAATAATAACCCAGTCATATGTGTATATATATATATATATAAATACAAACATATTTCTATAGTATGATGTAAGCAAAGGGAATTCCGATGGTGCAATTCCTTCAAACAATGAACTTATAGTTTAGCAAAATAAAAACCAGGAAGCTAGAAAATGGAACCAGGCAAATTGATGTGTTGAATTAAAATTCCTTTAGACAACTACATAATTTTAATAAAAATAAAAACAAACAAAAATGACTACTGAGATTACCACTATGTTTTCTACTTTGGTTAGTCTGGGAAACACAGAGTTAGATTCGGAGTAATTCCTTGAAGATTCAGATGCCTAAGTCAACATAATGAAAATTATTTCAACAATGGTTGGAAGAAAGAATGTTACCACCAAGGTATATTGCAAAAATGTCCACAAGTATAAGATTATTAAAACATGGAAACTATGCAAAATAAAATATTCTCAAATTAACTTTGTCATGAGAAGGTAACATATGTATCATAGAAAGTTTTATCCTTAAAGATTTACCTCTTATTAATAATAATAATAATATTCATTAATAAAGAACATCAGAAAGCATATGTAGTCATTATATTCAATATACATTATATCAAAATTAGGCTATGTAACTTGACAATTGGGAAGAAGAGGAAAACCAGAGGAGACTAATGGAAAGGGATGATATTTATCAGGATGCATTCTCCTTTAACATATGGAATTTACACCTCTATGTACAACTACTAAGCACAGAGTACCAACAATTTTATCAAAAATAACTACAGTTTTGCATTCACCATGGAGAATATTTCTAAGGTACCAACACCATATTTAAATAATAAAATCAATTTTTGATGGTAGCTCATAACTGTAATCCTAGCTACGAAATCTGAGGACCATGATTTGAAGTATGCTTGAGCAAGAAAGTTCATGGGAGTCTTACCTCTAATTTACCACCCCCAAACAAAACAAACAAAAATAATCCAGAATTGAATCTGTGGCTCAAGTATTACAACATTGGTATTGAGCAAAAAAACTCAGAGACAGCACTCAGGACTGCCAAGAAAAAGAGAAAAGAAAGAGTTATAGAGAGAAATGAACAAGAAAGAAAAAGCGAAAGGAGGGAGGAATGAAGAAAGGAAAGAAGGAAGGAGAGAAGGAAAGAAGGAAAGAAACCAATGTAAATGTGCCTTTTGAAATTTTCAAATGTATTCTAATGTACAGGACATTGGCAAACACTTCCAAATGAGTGGTTCACTGAAATGTTAGAGAATTCATTGTATTCTTCTTATTTTAATCCATGACACTTTCCAGGAAACCTTCCAAAATAGACACTGTTGAAGTCTTAATATTAACTGATGAAAATGAGATGATCGCTACATCTACTCAAGTTCTGAAGGTCAATTTCACATGTATAATTCAATCAGTTCTATTCCAAACTGGGTCAGTTGCCTCTGGGCTTTTTTGTTTCCTCTTCAGCATATCAATTTCTTTTCAGAGATATGTATGCTTTCTAAAAGTCATCAGGTCATAAACTTTTGTTTTCAAGCATTTATTTCCTCTCCAGGAGTATGAAACTTTAACATTAGCTTCTGAGTTATATATAGCTTTGTAATTGAGTAGATTAGATATTTAGCACCCCTTCCAAGTTAAAGGAAGAAACAAAGCCTGAAGATGAATATAGCAGATTGTCACTACATACTATGTTCTAGAAAATTATAACTACTTCAGAATTCTAATACAATTCTATTTTTCCCAAATCTTGTATACATTTTCACTCACACTCAGCTTACATGTTAAGAGGAAATATTTCAATGAACATAGAAGGAGCCAAAATAGAAAAAATATAGAAAATTAGCATAAATGTGTTAGTTCAAAAGAAATATGATTATTTTTTAAAGTATTTACAGGAATCCTGAAAGGTATTGCTCCTTGAAACAGGTCAAAACTTCCTCAATAAAGGCCCAGAAACAAACAAAGCAAAGAAAGTTTGGACAAATGGGACTGCATTAAGCTGCAGAGCTTCTCTATGGCAAAATATATAGCTAGCAAGGTAAATGGAAAGCCAACAGGTGGGAGACAATCTTCATTAACCATACAACAGACAAGGGTCATAAACCTAAAATATACCTACACCTCAAGAAACTTACATCACTCAAAAACAAAGCTGCAAAGAAACAACCATTCCATTAAAAGGACTTAAAAGAGACTTAAAAGAGAGACCTCTCTGAAGAGGAAATAAGAATGGTCAAATGAGAAAAATGAGGAAATACTCAAACTGTCTGTCCGTAAAAGAATGTAAATCAAAATAATTTTGAGATTCTACCTCACTTCAGTTAGAATGGTCATTATCAAGAAATCTAATAACAACAGGGATTTGGCCAGAAGGGATCACTACCACACTGTTGGTAAGAATATAAACTTGTTCAACCACTCTAAAAAGCAGTATGATGGTTCCTTAAAAGACTAAACATACAGCTCCCCTATAACCCAGCAATCTCACTCCTGGACATCGACCCAAACACCCAGAAGCAAAGCCACATTAAAATTATCAGCACAGCTATGTTCATCTCAACATTATTCACTATAGCTAAGATATGGAACCAACCTAGATGCCCCACAGTAGATGATTGGACCAAGATGTGGTTTTTATACACAATCACATTGTCCCATTCATAAAGAAATGGAAATACTTGGAAGAAACTGTAATAAGTGAAGTAACCAAGACCCAAAGGAACATAGGCTCCTTGGTCTCCCTTAATGGTAACGATTAGTATTCATCTGCAGTTCTAGCTGAAAAAACAAAGTGCATATGGCCATAGAAGATAAACCTAAGTGAAATGAACTTCAGGATAGAGAAACAAGAGATTTATCCTTGTGGTTGTTGTATTCACCATATTATGTGAAGTTATTTCGTTACTCTTTTTTTTCTGTTTCACCCCCACACACAAATACACAACATATGGTTTAGCCCCTGTTGTTGTTTATTGGACTTTTGTTTCTGTGGACTATATATAAATCTATTTATTTATTTTAATCAGGGAAGGGAAAGGGAAAAATAAGTTGATGTGAAAAAGGACAAAGGGTGAATCTGTGTAACAGGGATATTCACAAGACAGTATGTTGGAAGGAGGTGGAGAGAGGGAAAGGAGGAGAAAAAGATGGAAAAGGGTAACAATGTTCAAAAAGTAATATACTTAAATACCTCATGATTGTAACTGTACCCTCTCTTTATATCACATTGTCAATTAAAAAATAATCCTGAAAGCTGTCAGAGGTCAAAGTGTAATTCCATTTCTGACCTTATAGGAGATCAGCAACGAAATTAGGTTCAGCATTTTTAAGTCCTGCCATATTTCCCTGTAGTTTGAGTTTAAAGCCATTATGATTTCTTTTTTCATATATTTTTATTGTAATTAATAGAAGGGTTACATGCTATTTGCCAGATAGATGGTGCATTAATTCCTATACATTGATACCCTTTCACATGTCTTGGTCCCCATTTCACTCCCTCCCACCCCAACCCCTCATCTTGTTTCCCCCGTTCCCTATCCAATTTCAAATAACCAAATACAAATATATCCGATATATCAGGTAAAAAAGTGAGATACTTTAACAATATGAGATAACTAAGTGACAGGAAAAGAGATGACAGATAACATAGTACCTTAAGAACAACAATCATTCATTATATGGCTTATGTTTCTATATCCTAGAGATCCTTTCATTTAGCGTCCTACTATATGGCCTTTTGTATCAAGGTTTTGCTCTATTGCAAATCTCTGCTAGGAGAGCCCAAGATTTCTACTGATTATGACAAATGAGGGAAACCATGAAACTAGGAATCCATGGAACATTCCTCAGTATAATAAAGGCTGTGTATGACAAACCCACAGCTAGTAGTATACTTAACGGCGAAAAGTTAAGCCATTCCCTCTAAAATCAGGAATGAGACAAGGATGTCCACTCTCTCCACTCCTCTTTAACATAGTACTAGAATTCCTAGCCAGTGCAATAGGGGAAGAAGCAAGCATAAAGGGGATCCAAATAGGGAAGGAGGAAGTAAAACTTTCCCTCTTTGCAGATGACATGATCCTGTATTTAAAGAATCCTATAGACTCTACTCCCAAGCTCCTTGAGCTGATTCAAAACTTTGTAAGGGTAGCAGGGCATAAAATTAACCCTCAAAAATCAACTGCCTTCCTCTACGCCAACAGTGAGAGGAATGAGGCAACAATCAGGAAAGCAACTCCTTTTGCAATAGCCTCAAAGAAAATAAAGTACCTAGGAATTACCTTAACTAAGAATGTAAAGGACCTTTTTGATGAAAACTTTAAAACCCTGAAAAAGGAAATTAAAGCAGAACTGAGGAAATGGAAAAACCTCCCATGCTCCTGGATTGAAAGAATCAATATTGTGAAAATGACAATCTTGCTAAGGGCTATCTACAAATTCAATGCAATACCCATCAATATCCCCAAGTCATTCTTTAAAGAAATAGAAGAGGCAATCCAAAATTTCATATGGAATAATAAAAGACCCCATACAGCAAAAACACTTCTTAGCAGAAAGAACAGAGCTGGAGGAATTTCAATTCCAAACTTTAGACTCTATTACAGAGGGATAATTATCAAAACAGCTTGGTACTGGTACAAGAACAGACCTGAAGACCAATGGAATAGAACTGAAGATCCAGATATTAAACCACAGACCTATGGCCACCTAATCTTTGACAAGGGAGCCAAAAAAATAGAATGGAAGAAAGATAGCCTCTTCAACAAGTGGTGCTGGCAGAACTGGTTAAGCACATGCAGAAAACTAAAGTTGAATCCTTCTTTGTCACCCTGTACTAGAATTAACTATAAATGGATCAAAGACCTGGAGGTAAAACCGACACTCTGAAAACTTTACAAGAAGGAATAGTAGATACACTACAACTCCTTGGCACAGGTCGAAACTTTCTTAATAAGGACCAAGAATCACAACAAATCAGAGAAAGGCTGGATAAGTGGGACTGCATTAAACTGCAGAGCTTTTGTATGGCAAAGGACATAGCTAGTAAACTAATCAGGAAGCCTAAGAGTGGGAGAAGATCTTCACCAACCAAACAACAGACAAAGTCCTCATATCTAAAATATATCAACAGCTCAAAAAATTGAATCACTACAAAACTAACCTCCAAAGTAACAACCATCTCATTAAAAGATGGGCCAAAGACTTAAAGAGAGTCTTCTCTGAAGAAGAAACAAAAATGGCCTATAGACACATGAAGAAATGCTCAACATCTCTGGTCATAAAAGAAATGCAAATCAAAACAACTCTAAGATTCCACCTCACTCCAGTTAGAATGGCCAGGATCAAGAAAACTAGTAACAACAGATGCTGGAGGGGATGTTGCCAGGAAGGATCACTACTACATTGTTGGTGGGAGTGCAAACTCGTTCAACCACTATGGAAAGCAGTATGGCAGTTCCTCAAGAGACTAAACATAGAGCTCCCCTATGACCCAGCAATTCCACTACTTGGCATTTACCCAATCATCTAGAAACAAAGACATACGAAATCCACCAGCACAACAATGTTCATTGCAGCATTATTTACCATAGCAAAGATATGGAACCAACCTAGATGTCCAGCAGTTGATGAGTGAATCAACAAGATGTGGTATTTATACACAATGGAATTCTATGCTTCTGTCAGAAAGAATGACATTGCCCCATTTGTTAGGAAATGGAAAAGATCATATTAAGTGAAGTAAGCCATTGTGATTTCTAAAAGCATAAGACCTGGATCATTTGATCATTAGCCTGATTTTTTAAAACTTAAAAATAACAGCAAGAGACTGATTGAAAAACATGCCAAACTATAAGTAACATATTTGGTTTTTTTTCTCTCATAAAAATATAAAAGTTATTTGTAACACTCAAGGTATCCAAAGCATGCCAAGATCTATTCTACTCCAGCATTAGAGCTATCTGGAAAGCTTCGGTAGAGACTTTGTCATGTCCATTTTTTTCAAGTGTACACAGTAAACAATTATTAAGTAGTTGCTGATACTAGCAAATTACCTGATAAATTTATTATTTGTGTGTGTTGGGGGCGACATCATGGGACTTGAACTCTGGGCCCAGGCACTGTCCCTTAGCTCTTCGGCCCAGGTGCTGTCCCTGAGCTCTTCAGCTCAAGACTACTGCCCTTCCCCTAAGCCTGAGCATTGTCCCTGAGTTCTTCAGTTCAAGGCTACCGCCCTACCCCTTGAGGCACAGTGCCACTTAATTCTTGTTTTCTAGTGATTAACTGGAGATAAGAGTTTCATGGACATTAGTGTTTGGGCTATCTTTGAACCGTGATCCTCAGATCTCAGTCTCCTGTGTAGCTAAGATGGCAGGCATCAGCCACCACATCTAACTGATAAATTTATTATTGTTGTCTTTCCCATGTAAGGACAGAAATGATGACATAACTCTGAGACTTAACATTACTGCTATAAATTTTAACTTACTTTTTTCAGTTTCCTGTCTATGTGTTTCACATTTTAGAGTGACTTTTTAATTAACAACAAAAAAAAAACAACAAAAAACAAGTCTCTGGGTAACCATGGCCCATGCTAATAACCCTAATTACTCAGGAGGCTGATATCTGAGGTTCATGGTTTGAAGTTCAGGAAGGAAAGCCCATGAGACTCATCTTCAATTAACTACTCTCCAAATTAAAGGTGGGAATTTAGCTGTGCCTTAAGTACTAGGATGCTAACCGTGAACAAACCAATCTTTAGGGATACTTCCCAACCAGTCTCTGAGTTCAAATTCAGGATACACACCGATAAATACACACACACACACACACACACACACCTCAAATAAAAGCTAATATATCTTTTTTAACTGTTGGGGTAATGTACAGAGGGGTTACAGTTACATTTGCCAGATAGTAGGTGTATTGATGCCACTTCTCATGCATTTATACCCATTTCCCTATCCTCCACACCCTCCCAATCATCTTGTTTTCCCCCCTTTCCTTTCATATTTCAAATAAACAAATATACCTGGTATACACAATATACCAGCAAACAAATTCAGATACAGCAATAATATGAGATTAACCAAAGGGCAACAAAAGAAAAGAGAAATGACATAGTACATTAAGAATAATCACACAAGATAAAGCTCTTGTTTCCATACCCTACAGATCCTTTCATTAAGTCTCATCCTATATGACCTTATGTACCTAGATTTTGAGCTATTGTAATCCTGTGCTTGGAGAATCCTAGATGTGTATTAATTATTATGGATGAGGGAAACCATTGAGCCTATGTTCCTTTGGATCTAACTTACTTCACTTAATATGATTTTTTCCATCTTTCCATTTCCTTACCATAGGGCAATGTCATTCTTTCTGATGGCAGCATAGAATTCCATTGTGTATAAATACCACATCTTCTTGATCCAATCATCTACTGAGGGGCATCTGGGTTGGTTCCATATCTTTGCTATGGTAAATAGTGCTGCAATGAACATCGTTGTGCTAGCAACTTTAGTATGTCCTTGTTTCTGGACTTTTGGGTAAATGCCAAGGAGTGTGATTTCTAGGTCAGAGTGGAGCTCTATGTTTAATCTTCTATGGAATCATCATTCTGCTTTCCATAGTGGTTAAACGAGTTTACACCCCCACCAACAGTTTAGTAGCTATGCCTCCTGTCCACATCCCTGCCAGCATCTGTTGTTGTTTGATTTCTCAAGCATGATCATTCTAACTGGAATGAGGTAGAATTTCTAAGTTGTACATAACTTAATATATCTTTGAGGAAGAAAACTATTTCCATTTTGGTGAAACTTGCAAATTGTTAGGTATATCAAATCCTAACAAACACATTTTATTGAGAGATACTGCTGGGGAAATTTTTTAGGATAAAATAATACTGTTCTTAGGAATTTTAGAAAAGCAATTACTTTTCTAGATTCCTGGTTAAAACTTATGGAAAATATAATTTGAGATAAAATATAAATGGATCAGAAGGTAGAGGAACGAGTCAAGATGAAGAGAAATGTAGGCTATGCCTTCCGTGTTCAGTGAGCAGGATTTTGTGTTAGAAAGATTAGCCCACATGATCTCATTCATATGTTGGGAAAAAAATGATCTAAGTGAAAGATACCAAGAAGCAGAGGTAAATGTGTAGAGAAGGACAGGCAGGCATTAGTGAGAATAAATCATGTGTGGATATTGATTATCAGATGGAAAATCATGTAGTATTAAAAGATTCCTAAATTTGGTGCCTCAATTAAAACAAGTGGTAACATACTCACTAAACAGAATATAAAGAAAACTCAGGATCCCTAAAAAATTCATTTATCCTCATAGAAGTTAAGAATTTGAAGAAAGAGAAGCTATTAAAGAGTAAATACTACAGGGATGGAAGTCTGAAGACAATATTGTTAAGCCCACTGAAACAGTAAATGGGAAAGATTCATTATAAACTAGAATCCATTCAAATGCTTATTTATTTGGATTGCTTATTCAATGAAAATTATAGAAGTCTTCCTATGTTTTTATACTTTTCATACAAATATCAGCAACCCATACAGTATATAGGCCAATGATTTCTTTCATCATAATCAATTATAAGGTCTTGTTATTATATTTCAAAATAATCAGAAATATTACTAGTCAAATTAAATACAACCAATGATTGCTTGCATATATGTTGAAATAGTAGTTTTTAATACAGCATCCTCACAACTGCCACCTTCTTAGATTTGAGTTTATTTAACAAAATGAGTTACAGCTTTTTTATATTTCTGAAGTCACTTCCTGATACACAGCCAACATGAAGAAATAAATAAATATAAGAGAGGTTGTGAATTCCAGGATTCTTGGCTAGCCACAACTGATGTGCTATTGTCTTGGCCTGGGGACAATAATTATAATTACTTTTTTTCTAAATATTGGAATTCATTCCAGCTTAGAATGTCCTAAGTTTATAGGTAGTTTGGAGTAAAACTTATAATTAATATTAGCAACAGGATAAATACAAGTGAAATAATATTTTGCAAACTCTTCCTTTCCTATTTCCCTTTATTATTTCATCAAACTGAATCCCTTCCAACTTACAGGAAATCAGAGTCAACCATTCTTTCTCTGCCACTGTTTGTCCAACGAGTTAAACAAACACATATGGACCTACAAAGTGTCTTTTGTATTTGTACTATTTTACGTGTAATAAAATAATGTGATTATTTTTGCTTAACCAATATGTTTATTACATCATTATAAATATTATGGTATACTTTCACTTGTGATCAGTGTCTAGAAGATGTTTTAACAATGTCATAATGACTAAGTTTGTTGAATAAATAAAAGTGGTCATTTTTATACCACCTTATTTCAACACAATATTATTTTAGTAATATAAATTTAAAGACCTTCATATAATATTACTGTTAAAAATAATGTCAGTTAATGTTAAAATTATTCAATTTATTCAAGGAATCTGAGATGGGGGGGGCTATGTTCTGAATTAGAAAGAAAAAAATCACACAGAGAAGGGAAATTCTGAGGAACATGAGGTTGTTGGCAATGAATTTCAAATTTCAAATATATGGGAATTCAAAGGGTAGGTGGAGGATTTTTTTATTATCAAAAGAGCATTGATGTGAAGCAAAAGCTGCACAATGTGACTAAACCTTTCACCAGGGATTCATCTAATATGATAGATAAGAAAGGACAAATGAAGTCAATTTTCTTTCAAAGGAACATTTTGCAAGACTTTGATTGTGAGAAGCATGAGAAGGGGAGGAGATGGAGAAGACTGAAATTTCATGCCCAGGGGCTTGGAAAGATGATGGTTGAAATCATTACAAGAAAAGGGATAGTGAGAGAACATTTAAAGGAAAACAGATGGGAAGGTCAAACATTGATAACTGCCTAGTCAGGAGTTATTAATGCTCATTATAATCTTCTAACAAGTACAGCACATTTTGTCTTCCTTTTTAGCATGCATGTGTTGCGCTGAACTAGATGGAGAAGAGGAATGGCCATGAGCAAGAAGAAAAGTTGAGTTCAATCAAGTAGTAAGATAGAATTTAAATGTTGGAGGCGGAACTAGAGAGCATATTCATGTCATTTGTTCAGTGCTACTCTATTTTCTGGACATCATCCTAAATTCTCTAAATTCATCTTTATTAATCTTCACAATAAAATTTTCTAGTAGGTATTGTTTATACTTTGGAATTGGAAAAACAGATTCTGGAAAAACGGAAGCAGAGCTTCTGTAACTTACCCAAGTGCCACACAAAGGGAAATACAGGGAAATCTGCAAAATGTAACTAGACAAAACCTCAACATGTTGCAAAGATTCTAGCTCACTGAAATGTGAGGAATCCTTACTACAATCATGATATAACTCAAATTTCTTTGCCACTCACTCCCTCTTCAGAACTCTGCTTTGTTAAGTTATATGAATCAAAAATAATCCTTAAAGTGTATGATCTAAGGAAAAGCTACAGTTAGGTGAATGCAGTAAGCATGCATTACTCAAAGATTCATTATATGTGGTTTTTTTAATCAAATCTGGTTAATAACAAAACTATTATAGTTTTTATTATAAATTTTGAAAATTAGAAGAAATTTCCAAAGCAAAAATTTTAAATTACAGGAAGACTGTAGACATGAGCTATTGGTTGATATTTGTATTTTTAAGATTTTGCTTGTCCTGTTGGTGGGAGTCTAAACTCATTCAACTACTATGGAAAGCAATATGGTGAGTTCTCAAAAGACTAAACATAGATCTTCCCTATGACCCAGCAATTCCACTCCTTGGCATTTACTGAAAAGTCCAGAAACCAGGGCATACTAAAGCCACTAGCACAATGATGTTCATTGCAGCACTATTTACCATAGCAAAGATATGGAATTAACCCAGATGTCTCAACAGATGACTGGATCAAGAAGTTGTGGTATTTATACACAATGGAATTCTATGCTGCCATCAGAAAGAATGACATTGCCCTATTTGTAAGGAAATGGAAAGACTGAAAAAATCAAATAAGCCAGACCCAAAGGAACATAGTACACATAGTTAGTACACATCTAGAACTCTTCTGGCAGAGGATTGCAATAGCTCAAAATCTAGGTACATAAGGTCATATAGAATGAGACTAAATGAAAGGATTTCTAGGATATGGAAACAAGAGCTTTATCGTGTGTGATTGTTCTTAATGTACTATGTTATTTCTCTTTTGTTGCCCTTTAGTTAATCTCATATTGTTACTGTATCAGACTTTGTTACCTGGTATATTGTATGTACGTTTATTTGATTATTTGAAGAAATAGGAAAGGGAAGGGGGAAAGCAAGATGATTGGGAGGGTGTGGGGGGAGGGAAATGGGGACAAAAAACATGAGAAGTGGTGTCAATGTGTGAGAAGTAATGAACCTTCTGTCTGGTGAATGTAGCTGTAACCCCTCTCTACATGACAATAAAAATAAATAAGAAAAAGAAAAAGAAAAAGAAAAAAAGATGTTATTTGTCATTTTGTTTGATTTGAGATGAGACTCTGGTCTGAAATTCAGGTGTTCAGTTCATCAAAGTAGTTGGGTTTACAGGAAGGAGCCACCCGCAGATTTTTCTATATGTAGATATTTTTGTATCTAGCTGTGAAATGCCCATCAGTAAAATGTCTAATTTTAATCAAAGAGTGAATGTATGCAAGGACAAGTATTCAGAAAAAAATGAAGAGTAAGAAAAGACAGATATAACTATATATCTCTCCATGAGCACAGTCTCAAAAACACTTATTCTTGAAAATACAACCACAAAGAATCATTCTTGACTTTTTAAAGATATTCTGAGGACAGCAGGATACAATGTTATGCTGGATGTGTTATACTAATGAAAGAATAAGTCTAAATCACAATTTTATAAACATATAATTAACAACATTAAGAGTGCTTACTAAACATTGCTTCTGATAAATAAATTTAAATTGGAAATAGTACATATAACATTTGTATTTTTGTTCATTGGGAATACCTAGAATACAAATCATTATTAGACAGACCCCACCATATATGTTATCATTTATTTCTTTTCTGTGCTGTGCTTTATGACACTTTTGCAAGGATTATACTATAGGTTTTGTTTATGCTACTAGTTCTTTGGGAAAAAAAGAAAATTACTTTTTACTTATTTTAATATACAAGTTTAAATACACTGTTTACCTATATAATTTATAAGTGTTTTATTTGACAAAATACACTTTGTGATCTAATTGTCTTGATTATTTCAGGGAAAATGTAAGATTCCCAATGCATTGCCCTCCATATAAACTAGGACAAATGTCACACTGTGTCTCTGATTCTTCCTCCTTGACTTAGCCTGTGTCTACATCTCTTCTTTAAAGCAGAAGGAAAACTGAATTTAAAAATCATATAATTGAGCAAGATAAGTCAACACCAAAGAAACAAAAGGCACATGGTATCCTTAATATGGGGATATGAGATCCAAACAATTCAATGGCGAGGACTCAATACTTTGGTACGCAAGGTTATGGACATGGTCTTAGGGATATAAACATAACTACATAGACATAAAAATCCATGATGGGCTTTACACTCTAGAGACATAATGTTTTATTACATACATTAATTTGTAACTATGACATACAAACCCTCACCTTAATTTTAATTATGTTCTAAAATCTATGTGCCAGTGATTGTATACAGAGATTCCCTTCTTGAACACTTGTTTCTTAAACCTAACATTTGAAATATGATGTAAAAATCAATGTTAATAAATTCTTTAACAAAAAATAGTATAATTATGTAATGTCTTTCCCTAGATAATTCTGGCAAAATCTGTAAATTGTGTTAATTCCTTAAGCTGAAAATTCTTTCTCTTCAAAATATTTTTACTGGTTCATCTTCATCATTTATAGTCATAAATAAAGACTTTATTTTACTTTCCTTTTGGCTTGGAGAACTAAGGCACCTTGAAGCAAAGCTTTGCAGCTGGCAAATCTGTTTTCTAGCTTAATGAATATTCATCACCATTTGAAAAGATAAGATGACAAGGAAAACGCTTAGCGCTTTTAATAAATAACAGCGTTTGTCCAAGGGCTACTGATTGCTTCCTGTTTTAAACATCAAATTAGTGTGCTAAGGAGTTAATGGGGAAAAAGAACTCTGCAAAGGAGAGAAAGAAAAAAGATATTAGAAAGATTTAAACCAGTTAGATTAAAAAAGACATTTAAATAATTTTAAAAGCTTACACTTTTCAATTACTCCATTTGTTCTGGAATTGCATGTGGCATATAAAAGTCCACCGATTGAATTCACAGTGGTTTTTTTCATCTTAAGATCACTTGGGCTATTCTTAAATAGACTGAAGAAATGTTCACCCTGTAACTTTAGCTGAAGCAACAAGTATAGCATAATTATTGAAAGTAAGATAAACTTCATATTCAACATCCTCAGATAGTCATGATATTAAAGTTCTTCTCAATTTTCTGTCCTGTGTAGAAACTCTGGGTAATTTATGTTTACTGGAATAAGATGAAAGCTGTTTGGAGACATTTCCAATATTGTGTTGTACTGAATACTTACTTGAGCTTGGTGAATTCAGAAAAAAAAAGTTGTTGAAAAAAAATTTTAGGTCATGATCATAACTTTAAATCAGGTATAATATTGTTTAAAACCAAATAAGAATAAATAATCATAATATCTATAATCAACTTATTCTCTTAGGTTCTTAATATCTAAGATATTAACCAAGTGTTTGAAGTAAATGTCTCAACTACAGTGTGATTCTCTGGAAATACTATGAGTTTTCAGTGTTAATTCAAGTGCACATACACATGTGCATACACACACACACACACACACACACACACACACACAGTTCTTTAGACTTTCCTGAATAGTTCAACAACAAACTATTTTTGTTCAGACACTTTATACTGGGGAAAGCTATTTTTAGAGCTCATCACATCCTGATCTTCAAAAACAATGGGATAAAACTGGGCACTTAATACAAGAGCAATATTTCCACTGTGAACAGGAAATGTGTGTGTGTGTGTGTGTGTGTGTATGCACATGTGTATGTGTGTGTTCATATTTGTCTACAAAGCTGTCAGCTATTAACTGAATCCTGTATATATTTTGTGATCTATTGTATCACACGAATATGCTTCCAAAACATTTCTATTTTCTCATTTCTATTTCTTTCTTCTTTATTCTTTGATACATACCCTATTACATGTTGGTGTTTGCATTTTGTTTTTAAAACGGAACCTCATTATTACTGCACTAAATGTTACTATTATATACACTCATTTCTCATTCTGATCATCACGAAAATTTCTTTTCAATCTTCAGATAACTGTACTATTTACCAAGGAGAAAGTCCAGGACAGCTTGAACACAGATGGGAGCATCCTGCTGGTTTTGAACTTTTGCCATGCAAAGTTCACATACAGAGAAGCTCTCTTATATGGTCACTTGTTTTTGCCTTTTCTGAGTGTGGGTGGTATTGTCCAGATGCGTATTCTAAATGAGTTTGCCTCCCCTCAAATACAAACAAATGTAACCAAATCAAACCTCTAAAAATAAAACAAATTGTAGTGAGTGACTATTTTGTTGTTGCTTTGTTTCGTGTGCTAGCATTTAGGACTTGAACTCAGGTCTTGGCCACTGTCCCTGAGATTTTGTGCTGAAAGCTAGAGCTCTACCACTGATCATCAGATCTCAGTCTCCTGAGTTGCTAGGATTACAGGCAAGATCAACCAGTGCCCACCTTTGACTATTTGTTTTAATTAATATATCTGTATTATTTATCCTTGTTTTACTTAATGAGACAAAACATAATAATTACTGTGAATGAAATTAATGGGAAAAACTAAAGGGGCATACTTTTCTTAGAATTAATTTCTTCTAAAAATTATTTTGCAATGTTGAAATGTATTTCTGAAATTATTTTTAAAAACACAGGAATCAAGTATAAAACATTAGTTAGAAATATGTCTTTTTTAATTGGGGACCAAGACATGAGAAAGGGTATCAATGTTTGTGAAGTTATGCACCTTCTATCTGGTGAATATAATGTAACCCTTCTATTAATTACAATAAAAATATATGAGAAAAGGAAATATTCTTTTTTATTCATTTTTCCAGTCCTGGTCTTGGGCTCAGGGCCTGAGCACTGTCCTTGGGCTTTCTCAAGGCTAGAGCTCTACCACTTTAGCCATAGCACCACTTCCGGCTTTTTTCTGTAAGAGGTACCAAGGAATAGAACCCTGGTCTTCATGTATGCTATGCAAGTACTCTACCACTAGGCCAAACTTCCAGTCCCACTGTTTGAGATATTCTTTCCAACATTTAAAAACTAGAAATGAAATGTAAATCTTGTTTTATGAAATATATGTACATGTATATGCAATACTACATTCATACACATATACATATACTCTGAATTTATATATTGAATTATCTAACTAAATTTTAGGAGCATAAGTCCTGAACATTTTGCTTAGGCATACATTTATAATTTTTTTTCTCACATTGAAAACATTTTTGTGAACTTGGTGAATCTTCTTTACTTACAGACAGAGATGCCCTAAGCATCCAAGCAAACCTGGAGCTTATAATCTTCCTTCTTCAGTTTAACAATCTGTGGGATTAGAGGCATGTAATCCCATACTGGACTCAAATTTTGATTTTTACGTTTGAAAGTCTTAGTTACAGGACCATTTTCCAGATAGTTACTTAAAGCATTACAGACTTGTTTCCAAATTATTAGAAACAAATTCTGTGATGTACTAGTTCTGTTTTAATAATCTCAGAACAACAGATTTAAAAAAGCAAAATTTATTTAGAGAAACTGATAACTCATATTTTGATAATCTTTTAAAATATAAATATGAAACTAGATAATGACTTAATTGGTATTTAAGTGGTAGTTTGAACAATGTTCCTCAAGGAAACCTTTCAACCATGTATTGATACAGGAACTCTGTTATTAGATCAGCTAAAATTAACAAGGAATGGCATAAAGCTTGTCACCAGTAATTAGTTGTGCTAATTAGACTATTTTAACATTCTTGTATTGTACTAATGTATTGCTCACATGTTTCATAAAACATAATAAACATCTATTAAAATTTAAGACAGAAATTTATGAACAAATTAATAGCAATAAGGAATCAATGAATATGACTCAGATAATTAAGAAAGTAAACATTGAATTTATAGATGAAGGGGAAATATATTTGTAAGTTAAAAAGGAAAAAATCTCATTTAGTTCTCTGCTCTGTCTACAGGGCATCAAGAAAGAAAGGGGAAGGAGTAGTTGATGTGAATAGAGAGATGCTTGAAATTCGAGCTTCTGGTTTCTGATTGTACCCTGCGTAATGTGACTAATATTGCATGAGTTTTCTGACAAGTCCATAAGTCTATGGAGCAAACCAATTCCTACTAGCTCTAAGAATAAGAACCCAGCTCAGAGAGATTTTGGTCATTGTAATAAGAAAAAAAATGGTGTTAATTTTGGCTGCAGTATCAGCTTTAGTTGTTAATAGTGATTCACAATTTGATTGCAAAATTTTGTACTTTAAGACAATGATAAAAACAACTTCTGCATTCGGTTAAGAACTAGCAGAGCATTCATGAGAGACTACTATGCTCTTCTAGCCTACCCTTGAGCAGGTCAAATCTGATAGAGGGAGAAGGAGAGCAAAATAGGTGTGTCAATCAAACACTGAATACAATAGCTCAAAGTAAAAAAATAGAATTACATATGTGTGTGCATGCACATGTGTGTGTATATATATTATATATATATATTATATATATATAGAGAGAGAGAGAGAGACAGACAGACAGACAGACAGACAGACAGACAGACCAGACCTGGGACCAGAATGCACTGAACTCTAAGTAGATTATTCCGAATTTCAAATATTGTAATAATAGCATTAGGCAAAGAAGAGATACCAGAAGATATATTTTCGAAGACAAATCTCTTTTAGCCATACAAGGTCTCAGACTGATCTGAACACAAGTTATTTTTAACCCTGGACAAAAACCTGTCCAAGCATTAAAAACAACCTCCACCATTCCTTTAAGAGTTACCTGGTATCCGAATTCTTCATCTCATTTTGGCTTTCTGCTCTTCTTCATTTGTCTTTATTTTTGGACCATGCTCTTGGCCTTCCTTTTCCAGGTTGAAATCTTAATGGCTCTGCCTCTTTTCTATCTGACTTCATTTAATTTTCCTTTTTCTATTTTTATTATCTTAATTACCTGTACAAAGTAGCTGATGTTCACCAAAGCAGTTTATGAATATACTGCATCTTGATCAATGTAACCCAGCCCTTTCAACATTCTCATCTATCTCTCTCTATTCACTCTTTCCCTTCCTATCTTTGGGTTATACATTGACTGTTTTGCCATTTATCAAAGCACTTGCAATATACAATGCATCTTGATCTGTGTCATCACTTCAACATCTTCACCCCACTTTGACCCACTCCATCCCTTATATTTCTCAATTATTTTGTATATACAGTGAATTCTCACCTGCACTCTGATTTTCTCATGCTGATTTTATCCAAGTTATCTAAAAGGAATCTTAGCTTTGTCATTTCCAGGTATTTCCCTCCCTCAGGTAGAAGCCAGTTGTGAGATAAAGACAGTTAAAAGCAGTGTCACTTTTATATTCTTTTAAAATTGTACCAAAATATTGGCTACTGTGCTTGGTGTAAAGATGATGGGTTAGTAACTGCACTTCCTAAATTTCTCCTATCTCGATTCTGTGCCGACACTTCAGAGTTATTTCCATTTTTACAAGGTCATTTTAAGATCAGATTTCTGTTCCTGGCTACACTTTGCTGCCCTCTTCTGACCCAGAGTTATGGTTGTGATCTTGGAGAAACCAATCATTTTTTTCTGATCCTATGTAATCAGGTCTTTTTCAATCTGTTACTTCCAGGCAGAGTCTATGTCCAGGCTGGCCTGCATACTGCAACCCCTCTAAGGTTAGGGGTGACAGGCAATTTGCCCAGCCTTTGTGATTTCCCATAGCTAGAAACACAGTCACATACCACAACAATCAACCATTAGTTGAGAGAGAATCTAAAGAACATCTTTTTAGTGGACACCAGTGGGTGCTTGTGCCTGCAGTCTTAGCTACTGGAAGCTGTAATCTTAGCTTCTGAAGATTATGGTTTCAAGCCAGCCCAGTTAGGAAGTTTGTGAAGCTATTATCTCCAAGTAATCACAGAAAATTCTGGGAGTGGTGCTATGACTCAAATGGCAGAGTGCTAGTCTTGAGCAAAAGGAGCTCAGGGACAAGGCCCAGTGCCAGAGTTCAAGCCCTAGATCTAGCAAAAAAAAAAAAAAAGAAAGAAAGAAAAGAAAAGAAAAAAGAAAAAGAAAAGAGGGTGAGGGCTGGGAGCATAGCCTAGTGGTAGAGTGCTTGCCATGTATGCATGAAGCCCTGGGTTTGATTCCTTGGGACACAGAAAAAAAAACAGAAGTGGTGCTGTGGCTCAAGTGGCACAGTGCTAGCCTTGAGCAAAAAGTGTCCAAGGGCAGTGCCCAGGCCCTGAGTTTGAGCCCCAGGATTGGCAAAAAAAAGAAAAGAAAGAAAAAAACAAACAAAAAGGAAAAGTAAACAACATTTGTTTTTTGGCTTGGGCTGTTCTTGAACTATGAACTGATATCCATCTCCTAAGTAGCTAGGTGAAGATGCTTGAACTACTGCATCCAAGTTAAAAATATTAATATACTACAGTTATATTTGTATATTTAAATCCCAGCAAATATTTCTTTATTACATAACCTCTAATATTCTGTGAAATTAGTTCTTCATCATGCCTGACACTAACTTGGAGTAGAGTAAGCACTGACTAATGAATTTAGTCTGGTGGAATAGATGCATTCATCCTCAGTATATGGTTGGCAAAAACTTAAGTGGAAGAGTAGTATGTGAAAACACTTCAGTGGATGCTTAACTAAGTATGCCTATGAAAGTCAGAAAATTTCTTTCCTGTATATTGCCCTGTGTTATCAGAACAGAAGACAAAAACAAAGAAGAGAGAATTTAGCAGTCCAAATTCATGGAAATGAAGATAAAATAGTAGAATCATTTATTTCTTCTTGACTACTATTGCATAGAGATTTTGGGGAGGGTGGAGAATAAGACAAAAACATAAAGGAATTTGAATACTTAGTAAAACTTTCTTGTATTCAGGTCTGCAGGCCATTAAGTAACAGGCAATCTCTGGTTGTTTTTAGCAAAGAAGCAATGGGATCAGATGGTATTTTATAATAATGGCTACAATTGCTATAACTAGACTTAATTAGAATAGTGATGAATGGATCAAGACAACATGATTTAGAGATCTGTAAGATAGGTAGATAGGTAGATAGGTAGATAGGTAGATAGATAGATAGACAGACAGATAGATTTTGGTCATCCATAAAGAAGAATGATGATATTTGCAAGAAAATAGATGGACTTGGAAGATTATGTTGTCAAGTTCCGAGAGACAAAGGGCACATTTTTCTCTAATATGTGAAAATTAGATCTTAATTATAAATACATATGCAAAAAATAACAAGAGCATATGCCTATGTATACACACAAATTAAGTGTGGGATATGCTGGGGCAACGTTTAATGGTGTAACTCCTTTGAACAACTAATTTACAGTCTAATAAAATAAATACTACAGAGATGATACACATGTTGTTAACAAAGGGAAGATTAAAATAAAGAAGATGCAGGAAAGCATAAAAATGGATAGAAAAAGAATGGGTAAGCACAGCCATATTATTGTATGGGAAAATGGAACAAGATAGATTTGGAGCAGCTGAAGGGTTGGAGGAGGTATGAACCGTGATCAAGATACATTATACTCAACAGCTGATAGGTTGGATTGAGACTCTGAACAACTGCTTAAAAAGAATAAAATAGAATAAGATACAATAAAATAAAACAGATTGGAGGTACAATCTAAGCATGGTGGCATGTATTTATAATCTAGCTTCTTAGAAAGTTGAGATTAGGAGGATTATGGATTTAGTCTAGTCTAGCCTTATTCACGAGGTCCCTACTCTTTCAATAGCTGAGGATAGTGGTGTGTTCTTGATATTCTAACCACATCAAACACTGAGATCAGGGGCATTAAACTTCCAAATCAGTCTGGCCAGAAACATTCATGAGACTACATTTCAACAAAAGAAGCTGAACATGCTGTTGCACCCTTGCAATCCAAGCTATAATAGGAAGCATAAGATAGGTGGATCACTGTCCAGATGCACACCCAGGAAGGAACACTAAGTCTTAAATAAAATAATACACATCAAAACTTGTAGTAAAGATTAATTACATGTTCACTACAGTACAACAAAATTCCTAAGCTATTAACAAAGTAACGAACCAAAGACTCAAATATCTTTTAAGTATTGCATGCCCAGACATATCTACTAAATCTGAAATCTTTTTAAATTTCAAAGACATCAAAAGTATTTATTTTCAAATCAGATTTTCTTAAAATGTATTACCTAGGGCAGTCAGAAGCTGAGAGTTCTGTGTTTGGTTGACCCCCTTCAAGTCAGACTGGGCACCTGTTCTCAGTCTTTTATTCTAATTCATTCTCCCAGTTCCTAACTCCTGACATCAGCAGAAGTAAAGTTTTCTCTAAAGTCATTATGGAGTTTTCTTTTTCTCCCCTTCCATCTTCATAAAAGTGTCTATAAATGTTGATGAACTACTTTCACCTTCTTTAAAGCTTATTTATGTTCATACAGTCTCCTAATCCTTTATGTCACCATATTAGTTTAATTACTTCTTGATAAGAGTCTTCTTAAGCAGTATAGGATTCATTTTATAACTAAAAAGAAAAAACAGTTGAAAACATAGTTCATGTGATCTACTGAATTTTTTCAACCACTTGAATTTTCTGGCACCAGGCCTTTAGGTAAAATGATATTTAGAAAAAAATTAAATGAGAAAAAATGATGGAATGAGGCAAAGTTACAAATTCTGAACCATAACTTAGTACATTGAGATAGTTAGAAAAAATTGTCTTGGCAGGAAGGCTTTGTTGTTTTGATTCTTTAGAGCTCATTAGGTAGTAACTATTTTCTGGCATGTATGATCCTGTATATTAGGTGATTGTGGCTAATAAAGAAAAAAATACAAGTGAGTTATAGAAGATCACCTTGGAAGCAGAGACATAAAATGAGAGTTGATGGTTGAAGAGATTATGTACAGCAGATTCCATGCACGTGTGATGTTTTGGTTATGAGAGAATTCTATGACACCCCTTTCAATGAATGAATAAAGTAGCACATTTAAGGACAAGAAAGCACTGGGGGAGGGGGGTGGGGGAGGGTCTTCTTAACTCAAAAGGTTGTTCAGCCCAGGCTTTGTGGTTCTTTTTGCCATGATAGCCATGTACATTCTTGAACGGTAAGAGGAGCAGAACCTCATTTTGCTAAAACATGTCTCTGAAAAATCTAACAAAAGATCTTGTGTGCCTCTCCTCTTTCTTTTTCTCTCTCTCCTCTCTTTCCCTCCCTTTCTTTATGTGTTCCTCCTTTTCTTTTATTTCTTTACCTTTTCTTTTATAATTGCTTTATTCCTATTTTTAATGATATAGCAATACTCCATTTCTTCCTATGACTTCTTTTATTTTTTATTTTTTTTCTTTCTTTTTTGTTTTTTATTGTAATTAGTAAAAGGGCTACATGATATTTGCCAGATAGAAGGTGCATTAATTCACATACATTGATACCCTTTCACATGTCTTGGTACCCATTTCCCTCCCCCCCCACACCCCCCTCCCCTCTTGGTTTTCCCCCTTCCCTATCAAATTTCAAATATCCAAATACAAATAAATTCAATATATCAGATAACAAAGTGAGATACTATACCAATATGAGATAACCAAGGGATAGCAAAGGAGATGAGAGACAGCATAGTACATTAAGGACAACAATCATTCATTATATGGCTTTTGTTTCAATATCCTGGAGGTCCTTTCAATTAGCTTCACATTATATGGCCTTATATATCACGATTTTGCTCTATTGCAGATCTCTGCTAGTAGAGCCCAAGGTTTCTACTGATTATGACAAATGAGGGAAACCATTGAGCCTAAGTTCTTTTGAGTCTGGCTTACTTCACTTAATATGACTTTTTCTAAGTCTTTCCATTTCCTAACAAATGGGGTGATGTCATTCTTTCTGACAACAGCATAGAATTCCATTGTGTAGAAATACCACAACTTGCTGATCCACTCATCAACTGAGGGACATCTGGGTTGGTTCCATATCTTTGCTATGGTGAATTGTGCTGCAATGAACATTGTTGTACTAGTGGATTTAGTATGTCCTTGTTTCTGGATGGTTGGGTAAATGCCAAGTAGTGGAATTGCTGGGTCATAGGGGAGTTCTATGTTTAGCCTTTTGAGACACTGCCACACTGCTTTTCACAGTGGTTGAACGAGTTTGCACTCCCACCAACAGTGTAGTAGTGATCCCTCCTGGCCACATCCCCTCCAACATCTGTTGTTATTCGTTTTCCTGATCCTGGCCATTCTAACTGGAGTGAGGTGGAATCTTAGAGTTGTTTTGATTTGCATTTCTTTTATGACCAGAGATGTTGAGCATTTCTTCATGTGTCTACAGGCCACTTTTGTTTCTTCTTCAGAGTAGACTCTCTTTAAGTCTTTGGCCCATTTTTTAATGGGATGGTTGTTACTTTGGAGGTTAGTTTTGGAGTGATTCAATATTTTGAGTTGTTGATACATTTTAGATATGAGGCCATTGTCCATTGTTTGGTTGGTGAAGATCTTCTCCCACTCTGTAGGCTTCCTGATTAGTTTACTAGCTATGTCCTTTGCCATACAAAAGCTCTGCAGTTTAATGCAGTCCCACTTATCCAGCCTTTCTCTGATTTGTTGTGATTCTTGGTCCTTATTAAGAAAGTTTCAACCTGTGCCAAGGAGGCCTAGTGTATCTCCTATTCCTTCCTGTAAAGTTTTCAGTGTGTCAGCTTTTACCTCCAGGTCTTTGATCCATTTGGAGTTAATTCTAGTGCAAGGTGACAACGAAGGATCCAGCTTTAGTTTTCTGCAGGTGCTTAACCAGTTCTGCCAGCACAACTTGTTGAAGAGGCTGTCTTTCTTCCATTCTATTTTTTTGGCTCCCTTCTCAAAGATTAGGTGGCCATAGGTCTGTGGTTTAATATCTGGGACCTCAGTTCTATTCCATTGGTCTTCAGGCCTGTTCCTGTGCCAGTACCAAGCTGTTTTGAGAATTAGAGCTCTGTAATAGAGTCCAAATTTGGTATTGAAATTCCTCCTGTGCTGTTCTTTCTGCTAAGAAGTGTTTTTGCTATACGGGGTCTTTTATTATTCCATATGAAATTTTGGATTGCCTCTTCTATTTCTTTAAAGAATGACATTGGGATGTTGATGGGTATTGCATTGAATTTGTAGATAGCTCTTGGCAAGATTGTCATTTTCACAATGTTGATTCTTCCAATCCAGGAGCATGGGAGGTTTTTCCATTTCCTTAGTTCTGCTTTAATTTCTTTTTTTAGGGTTTTAAAGTTTTCGTCAAAAAGGTCCTTTACATTCTTAGTTAAGGTAATTCCTAGGTACTTTATTTTCTTTGAGGCTATTGTGAAAGGAGTTTCTTTCCTGATTATTGCCTCGTTCCTCTCACTGTTGGCGTAAAGGAAGGCAGTTGATTTTTGAGGGTTGATTTTATAGCCTGCTATTCTTCCAAAGCTTTGAATCAGCTCAAGGAGCTTGGGAGTAGAGTCTATAGGATTCTTTAAATACAGAATCATGTCATCTGCAAAGAGGGATAGTTTTATTTCCTCTTTCCCTACTTGGATCCCCTTTATGCTTGCTTCTTGCTGTACTGCACTGGCTAGGAATTCTAGTACTATGTTAAAGAGTAGTGGAGAGAGTGGGCATCCTTGTCTCATTCCTGATTTTAGAGGGAATGGCTTTAGATTTTCACCATTAAGTGTAATACTAGCAGTAGGTTTCTCATACACAGCCTTTATTACACTGAGGAATGTTCCATGGATTCCTAGTTTCTCCAGAGCTTTTAACATAAAGGGGTGTTGGATCTTGTCAAATGCCTTTTCCGCGTCTATTGAGACAATCATGTGATTTTTGTCCTTGCTCCTGTTGATGTGTTGAATTATATTAATTGATTTGCGTATGTTGTACCAGCTTTGCCTCCCTGTGATGAATCCAGTTTGTTCACAATGTATAATTTTTTTGATGAGTTGTTGTAGACGGTTGGCCAGTATTTTGTTGAGAAGTTTTGCATCGATGTTCATCAAAGATGTAGGTCTATAGTTCTCTTTCTTTGATCAATCTCTGTGTGGTTTGGGGATGAGGGTTATACTGGCTTCATAGAATGAGTTTGGTAAGGAACCTTCATTTTCAATTTCGTTGAAGAGCTTGAGGAGTATTGGTGTGAGCTCTGCTTTGAAGACCTTATAGAATTCAGCTGTGAATCCATCTGGCCCTGGGCTTTTCTTAGGTGGAAGTTCTCTAATTGCCATTTCTATTTCAGAGCTTGAAATAGGCCTGTTGCGTTGGCTTAGTTCTTCTTGGTTCAGTGTGGGTATGTTAATATTGGCTAGGAATTCATCCATTTCATCTAGATTCTCAAATTCGTTGGCATAAAGGTTTGAGAAGTATTCCCTCATGATATTCTTGATCTTGGTAATTTCTGTCGTGATATTACCATTTTCATCTGTGATTTTGTTTATTTCGATATGCTCTCTTCTTTTTTTGGTAAGATTTGCTAAGGGCTTGTTAATTTTGTTAATTCTTTCAAAGAACCAACTCCTTGTTTTGTTGATTCTTTCTATAGTTTTTTTGGATTCCAAATCATTTAATTCTGCTTTGATTTTAATAATTTGCTTTCTTCTACTGGGATTAGGGTTGGTTTGTTGCTCTTTTTCCAGTAGCTTAAGGTGGGACATTAACTTGTTGGTTTGCAATTTTTCCAACTTGTTGTTGTAGGCACTCAGCGCTATAAATTTTCCTCTGAGTACTGACTTTGCTGTGTCCCAAAGGAGTTGGTATTTTGTGTGCTCCTTACTGTTAAATTTCATAAACTGTTGGATTTCTGTTTTGGTCTCTTCGATGACCCATTGGTGGTTCAACAATGTGTTGTTCAGTCTCCATGAGTTACTGGGTTTTCGTTGGTGGAGATGTGTGTTCAGTTCCAGTTTGATGCCTTTGTGGTCTGAGAGTGTGCATGGAATAATTTCAGTGTTTCTGAATCTGTCCAGGTTTGTTTTATGGCCTAACATGTGGTCTATTTTGGAAAATGTTCCATGTGCTGCTGAGAAAAACATATATTGTGTTGTTGCTGGGTGGAATATTCTGCAGATGTCTGTTAGATCTAGTTGGTCTATATAGTTGTTCAATTCTAAGGTTTCTCTGTTGAGTTTTTGCCTTGTTGATCTGTCCATAGGTGGGAGTGGTGTGTTAAAGTCACCGACAATCACTGTATTTCGATCTATGTATGGTTTCAGTGTAAGTAAAGTTTTGCTTGATGAAGTTTGGAGCTCCGGGATTGGGTGTGTAAATATTTAGGATCGTTATGTCTTCCTGGAGGAAAGATCCCTTTAGTAGTATGTAGTAACCTTCTTTGTCTTTTCTTACTAACTTTAGTTTGAAGTCTATTTTATGTGATATGAGGATGGCAACTCCAGCCTGTTTATGGGGGCCGTTAGCTTGATAGAGT
Source organism: Megascapheus bottae (assembly GCF_031878675.1). Lineage (NCBI taxonomy): Eukaryota > Metazoa > Chordata > Mammalia > Rodentia > Geomyidae > Megascapheus > Megascapheus bottae. The sequence goes on along the minus strand of NC_143529.1, from coordinate 787,677 downwards.
TTATTCCAACCTCTCACTTTCAAAAGATGATTGTTTTTTTGGATACTATGTGTCTCTTGAAGACACCAGAACGATGGCTCTTGCTTTTTGATCCAACTAGACAGCCTATGCTGTTTAATTGGAGAGTTAAGTCCATTGATATTGAGAGTCAGGATAGAGAGATATTTATTAGGTCCTACCATTTTTAAAAGCTTTTATTTGGGCCTGTGCCTTGACAGTTCTTGTGGTCCTTAGATGGTATGCTGTTTAGGTGCCATTTCTTTCCCTATATTGCATTTATTTTGGTTTTCTATGTACAGAACCTCTTTGAGAACTCTCTGTAGTGTTGGTTTTGTTGCAACATATTGTTGCAGCTTTTCCCTGGAATGGAATGTTTTTATTGTTCCCTCAGTTATGAATGAGAGCTTAGCTGGGTACAGGATTCTTGGTTGGTAGTTATTTGACTTAAGGGCATGACATATATGCTTCCAGTCACTTCTTGCTTGCATGGTCTCTGGTGAGAAGTCTGGGGTTATTCTGATTGGTTTTCCTTTATAGGTTACTGAACCCTTTTCCCTGGCTGCCTTTAGGATCCTTGTTTTGGTTTCTATTGATCCAGTTCGGATTACGATGTGGCAGTGGGATGTTCTTTTCTGGTCAGGTCTGTTTGTGGTTCTAAAAGCTTCTTGTATCTGGATGGACCTGCCCTTCTGGATATTTGGGAAATTCTCTGAGATGATTGCCTGAAGTATATTTCCAATACCATTGACCTCTTTTTCCACGCCCTCCTCAATACCAATTAGCCTTAAATTAGGTTTCCTAATTGTATCTTGGATCTCCTGAGGCGCTCTCTCATTTTTCCTAGATTTGGATTGACTCATTTTCTGTTCTTTCTCTATAATAACTAAATTATCTTCAGCCCCGGAAATTCCCTCCTCTGCATTGTCTAACCTGCTATCAAAGCTATCTACTTTATTTTTCATCTCCCTTGTTTCTAATTGTTCATTTTTGATGCCTTGCATCTCTTCTTTTAGATCATGTTGGATTTCTTTAGCTCCTTGATTTCCATTTGAGTGGTTAGCTCAGTAGCTTTATTTTCTTTGAAGATTTTCTGGAGTTCGGTCACCTTTTTATTTGTGGATTCTATGAATTCATCCATCTTTCTTTGAAAAACCTTTATTATGGCCTCCTTTATGGCTTCTTCTTTTTCACTTATCACCTTGTTTATGGTTTCCTCTTGTTCAGCTATGGCTTCCTCCCTTATCTCTTTCTTTATATTTTCACATTTTTCATTAATGTTGTTTATCAATTGCATTTGTACAGCACTTGAAAGACTCTCCTCTAGGTTTGCCAGTGACTGTTCCATTGGCTGTTTACATTGGGTGGGGGGGGATGGGGGATGTTGTTTCTTGATTTGACATTTTTCTTGAGTTTCTTGTTCTGCCCTTTTGAAAATGAGAGCAAGTTTAATACTAAACACGATTATAGTTTTTCAGTATAACCAACCTAAACCTCTGTACCTGGCAGACTCTAGATGTTCACAAGTTTTGATTGGTGTTATCACTCTTTCTTTTTGTGCAGTTACCGACCAGTCTAATAATCCACTGACAAGCGATTTATACCCAAAACGATAAGCCTGTCAATCCAATCTCTATCGTCTTTAAGTCCCTGTGAGCCTAGAGAATAATTAAACACCTAGATATACAGTGTTGCTCAACAGCAATCAAGTGTAGATCCATGCAGTATAAGGGTTGAAAGACGAGCAGAGGTCCAGAAATAGAAAAATAGAATGAGAGAGGTGAGGGGGTAAGTAGGTAGAGTATTTGAGTACAAAGTTTGGAAAGTATTAGAATAAAACTTATGTGTTGCTGCACGACTAGCTCTTAGCCCAGCCAGTGGCCTCTCAGTGGACCATGGGATGGATCTGCGAGCTTCAGTCTGAGTGCAGTTGGCGGACGTTTTCCTGTGCTGTTTCCAGTGGTGGCCCCAAGCCAGGGTCTGGGGATTGAGAGTTTCAGGGGCTCTCAGCAGGACCAGCAGGAGACCCCCTCTGTTCCCAGGGGCGGGGCCCAGCTGGGGACGTGGGCTCCAAGGGCAGAGCCGCGCCTTTTTGGTTCTCAGAAGGGGAGCTTGGCTGCTGGTTGGCCCTTCAGATCCCTGCTGTGTTTCCACTGCTTTGTCAGAGTCTGTGACTATGGGGAGCCCCTCGGTACTGTCTTGCTCAGGATTCCCAGCTGGAGGATGCCCCACTCAAGAATTGAGGGGGGGCAGATGCTGGCTCCTATTTTCCTGCACCCCCTACCCACTGTTGTAAGGCAGGGTGCCAGCGCCCTCCACTCTCCAGATCCTGTGGCCTGGGAGAGGAGCCTGGTGGGAGGGTGGGAGCTGGGACAGCTCCGCCTCCCCTGGTGGGGTGCTTAGTCTTAGGGTCCGCCAGCTCGTCAGTCTCCAGTCAGAGGGTTGGGGGTTGAGCCCTTTGGGCGGGTGGGAGTTGGGACAGCCCCGCCTCCCTTGGTGGGGTGCTGGGTCTTATGGGTAGCCCGCCTGTCAATCTCCAGTCAATGGCCTGGGGGAGGGGGCTGTTGAGGGGAGGGACAGGATTCTAAATTCCTTGCCCCCCCTGCTCCCGCCAGTCTTTCTCGGGCGGGGTGTTGGGGTCTGAGTTAAGTTCTATTGCTTGGCACCCGCTCCACTTTCCCGATGTGTTTGGGGACGCGCTGTATTACTCATGCCTCTGCGTCCGTCTGCGGGTGCACCATGGTGGTGGGGAGTCTTTCACTCCCCTCGGGTCTCCATTGCCGCCTATGTTCTATGTCTGGGTCCCGCTGCTTGCTATTCTGGTTCTGCGTCTGGTTTCCGCTGCTTCCGCTGTTCGATGGCCCGGTTCTGTGCTGGTTTCTGCAGCCTTTGGGCTCCCAGCCTGACGCCCTCCACTGCCGCCACTTTTCGTGGATTAGAGCCGGTGCCCGAAGCCTCTTTCCCAGCGTGGAGCTGGCACCCGCTCAAGCTGCTTTTCAGGGCTTGGTCCGTTGCCAGCTGCTGCTTTTTGCAGCTTTCCGAGGCTTTCGGGGCTTTGATCCAGCGGCGAGAGGTGGGGGAGGGGTCTTCGCGTTCCAAATTCTTTGAGAAAGTTGGATGTGAGCTTTATCTGGATTTCTTTACCGATTTGAGTCCTTCTCCGTTGCTTTTTGAGTTTGTTGTTGTGGATTTCTTTAGGTAGTTGGCTCGTGGGAGTCCCTGGTTCTCTGTTTTTGTCAGAGAGAGCTAGGCTGCGTCCCTATTGTCTTGGCGCCATCTTCCTTCTCATGACTTCTTTTATTATAGACACATATATAATTCTGCTTTCAGCTTAATAGAAATTGCATTAGTATAAGAAGTATGTATTAATGTTTATTTTAAAAGATGTTCATACATCTTTGACAGCTTTAAATAACGAAAATTTTAGATATGCATGCAAGAATAGAAATAGTACTATATAATGTGATACATATTTAACAGATAAAAGACATCACAAATATTCTGTGATATAACATATGACTACTTATTTTTATTTTCATGTGTATAGCTATATTTATACTTGTGTTTGTGTGGCTTTGTTTTATTTTTGCTCATTCCTGGGGCTTGAACTCAGGGCCTGGGCACTGTCCCTAAGTTCTTCAGTTCTAACACTTTGAACCACTGTGTCACTTCCAAGTGTTTGTGTGATTTTGTGTCCACATATGTGTCTTTGTGTGAGTAGTCCCGAAAAGTGAATTAAAGGCTTTCTGCATGCTATGACAGTAAGTACACCTCCAGCTAAACCTCCAGCCCTATGTGTTTGAACATCCATCAACTACACTAAATCATAACATACTAAGCTTTTACTCACTATGATTGCAGTTATTTTTATATTAAAGATGATTTAAATAACGCTAAGCCTGAACAGTATGCATGGAATTGATAATTTATTGCATGAAACAGAAATATACATTGGTCCTAGTTCCGTTAAGATATTTTTTCATATATTTTATTGTAATTAATAGGAGGATTACATTATATTTACCAGATAGAAGGTGCATTACTTCACATACATTGATACCCTTTCTCATGTCTTGGTCCCCATTTCCCTCCCCCCACCCCTACCCCTCATCTTGTTTTCCTCCCTTCCCTATCTGACTTCAAATAACAAAATACGCATATATATACTATATGAAAAACCAGGTGAAATACTGTAACAATATGAGATAACCAAGGGACAGCAAAAGAGATGAGAGATAACATAGTACATTAAAGACAACAATCACTCATTATATGGCTTTTGTTTCTATATGCTGGAGGTCCTTTCATAAAGATATTTTTAAACACACAATAAGCAAAGTTATAATGAAATCCCTAAAGTCATCTGTCATCTATGCAGGAAAATAAGAAACACTAGGCAAGTTAAACTGAATGTTTTCTATGTTAATTCTTAAAACAAGGCAGATCTCAGAGCAAGTATAGTGAAAAACAAATGGGCAAAACTGAATATCACATAGCAAAATAACTCATTATCTGTGTAAATTATATTTACATCACCCAAGTTTTGTTATCATCTAAATATTTTATCTCTATTATCATATCAACCTATACGAGAAAACAGTAGTTTCCTATTTTAAGACTGGAAACCACATCATGACTCATGATGTTTTTTTGTTTTTGTTTGTTTTTTTTTTTGCCAGTCCTGGGCTTGAGCTCAGGGCCTAAGCACTGTCCTTGGACTTTCTCAAGGCTAGAGCTCTACCACTTGAGCCTCAGCACTTTTGGCTTTTTTCTATGTATGTGGTACCGAGGAATTGAACTCGGGTCTTCTTACATGCTAGGCAAGCATTCTACCACTAGGCCAAATTCCCGGCCCCAATGACTCATGATCTTTTAGATAAATGACAATGAGTAGTGTCATGGAATGAAAAGTTTTAGGTTCTATGTTTAGTTTTGGGTTTAGACTTATGAGGAATCTCCAAAGTCCCTTCCATAATTCACATGTCTGTCAACGGTGTCAGTGAGCCCCTTTTCCAACACGTCCAGCCAATTCCATCCTACCGGTATGATGGAATCACAGTATTGTTTATATTTTCATGGTAACATTCAGATATACACAAACAAATGGACTAAAATATGTTATACGTGGAAAAAGGATTTCAGTTGTGTAATCCTTTGAATAAATAATTTAAAGCTTAGCAACATGACCAGCAGGAAGCTGGAGCATGTGTTTTCATGGGTATGGAGTCAAGAGGAAGGGGCAGATGAATAGAGAGAACAAGGTTAGGCAAAAATTGTCATAGTATTAATTGCATGGATGAGAAGGAGGAAACTTGAAGGGATGGCTGGGCTTAGGAGAAAGGGGGTATATTGATCAACAGAATTGAACTCAGAAGTTGGGTTAAAACTGGAACACTTTTGTACCATTACATAAATAATGGAAACTGTAACAGAAAACAAGGCTTCCTCAAATTGTATACCAACTAAAGGTTGAAACCTAAGCAATTTAGCTCCCCAAACTTTTCTTTATTGTTCTTTACTCTGGATGTTACTGAAGAGTGAACTGAAGAGTCTCACACTGCAGTGCTAGGGGAGCAAACATTCTACAACTCCAGCCACATTTCCAGCCCTTTTTTATTTCTTTTGCTCTTATATTTTTCAGATAGTTTTGTATATTTTCCCCTGAGGACACTCTTGCATTCTTCCTACCAACCCCTTTCATGTAGTTAAGGTTAGCGGCATGTTCTAGTATTCCCAGCTTGTTTCTTGCAAGAAGCTAACTATCTTAATAATATTTTGTCTGGTTTTGCCTTGAAATGAAATTCTCCTGATTTCTACCTGCTGGATAATTGGGATTTCCAATATACTATTGCATACCTGTCCATGTTCTATATTATGACATGATCACTTTGTTTTTAATTTGGAGGTTGTTGAAGCATTTCTTAAGAATTTATACAATGGAAACTCAGAGAGTTAAAATAGTTGCCCACACCTGTAATCCTAACTGTTCAAGAAGCCATAGGTCAGCTAGGCATGGGTGGCTCTCATCTGTAATCCTAGCTACTTGGAAGGCTGAGATCTATGAATTCCAGAAGCCAGACCAAGCAAGAAAGTCCACGAGACTCTTATCTCCAGTTAACTTCCCAAAAGTAAGAAGTGAGATGTGGTTAGAAAGAGTACTAACCTTAAACTAATAAAAAGGTCTGGGATAGCTCTCAAACCCTGACTTCAAGCCCTGCAACTAGCAAAAGAAGGAGGTAGAGGTGAAGGCAGGAAGAGGAGAAGAACAGGAGGAAGGGGAGGAGGAGGAGAGATAGGGTGTTGGTGGTAATTTTAGGTAGGATAAACATGGTCTGAGGCTGGACCTTATAAAAATAACATGGGACCATTCTTGAAAATTGACTAAAGCAAAAAAGGGCCAGAGTTATGACTCAAATGGTTGAATACCTAGCAAGTGTGAGGCACCAAGTTCAAACTTCAGTATCACCAAGAAAATATTATATAAAAGAATACAATGAAATAAGAATAAAAATGTTGATTAAGCTTTTAAAAATCACAATTTTTATGTTTTAAATGCTTAGGTAGAAGTTTGAGCAGTTTGCATTATGACTGTGGCTATGTAAAAAAAGTGATGCACATTTGTAATTACATCCAAGTTAAAAGCTTTATTAAATATTAAATATCAAATATTAAATGATTTATTCTCTCACATGATGTAAACAGTACAACTGTTTCCTTAAGAAATATTTGGACTGTAATTATTTCGCATAAGAACACAGTCATCTTTAAAGCTCAGAAAGACCAGTATATTTTAATAAAGGTATCAATCTGAAATATGATATGCGATTGTTCTAACTAAAGGAGATTAGATGTTTGCTATACTTAATCACAAATATTTTAACGATGCCTAGATAGAAAATTGTTTAACTATATATGTATATACATAGATATATGTTTTCCCTATACTAGATGTTTGATATTAAGTATTTGGAGTAGCTACAAGTATAAGTAATGAGACTCAGATTCCCAGGAGTCTTGGTGTTTCTCAGTAAAATTTCCTTTCCTTGGGTTTCACAGCAATTCCAGCCTCTTCAATGTCCTGTGGGGTCCAGTGCCCTCACTTCTGCATGTGAATCATGCTGTCTGTTGACATACAAGGTAAATCCATGTAGAAAACTAGCATGTCTTAGAATCATTTATTCCTTTAAGTTTTGTGGTTTTATGAACTTTAGCTTAAAATTTCATGTGTTTTTTGTCACTTTTGTAATTCTGAATGACAGAAGACCAATTTAACCAGTTATTCTATTATTTCTGGAAGCAGAAGCTGACACTCTAAATTTGAAACAGTTATCCTTTTTATACACTCACTATGTATCTATTTCTATGGGACACGTTTTGAATTGAAATTCACAAATTTATTAGTAGGTTACAGTGATATGTAACAAACATTTCTATTGGTTTTGCAGTTCCTTTTCTTTTATGGAATCAGATGTGTCATATTCTTAAATTGCTTGGCCAATACCACAGAAACAGAATTGGAAAGAAGCTTAATATTTTAGTCCTAAAGTCTGTGTTCTTGCAAAATGGTATAATGTCTACTTAGATGAAAGATGAAAATTTAAAAAAGGCCTGAGAGTTAAGGAAATACTTTCCTGCTCACTCAAAATCTTTGGCAAGCTGAGATCTTTGCACACAAACTCATATTCCAACACCAGGCTTTAGTTCTGACAGCCTAAGCTACAGAAGCCATCTGGAAAGAAAGAAAGAAATCTCTCCATCCAGAGCTTCTCACTGACTTTAATTTGACCCATGAATCCTGTTAACAAACAACAGCTGTCTGAACTCCATACAATATTTCTCTTCCAGGGATTTTTTTAAATTTGCCTTCACTATTTGCAAGTGATATTTAAAGAAAGGGGATCTGAATGAATTATCAGCACCTTGATACACTGAGCTTCAATAATTATTTTTATTTGCTTTACTTTCACCTCTTCAGTGTCACTTGTATTTGTCTACTTGAAAACCAGAAATAATTACTAGTAAAAATTGGTAAAGTGTAGAAAAGATATATGAAATATATGAAATATTAGTAAAAACTGCAATTATATATACATGTCATCTATTATGAGGAAAAATGTCAAATTTGTTTTCCTTTCCAGTTTTATTGAGTATCTTAATACAACAGGATTTTTTCCCGCAGGGTAAATGGGCAATGTTTCTCAAACGGTTTTTTTAACAGTCCCTTTATCTACAGAATGAGTAGGTTGAATCCGTAAAGACTTTCTGCTTCTCCAAGATTCATAATTCCACAGAAAAATATACTTTTGATGAAGTGAGTGCACATTCATCAAGGTATACTCATTTGTCCCTTGATCTTGTAGGAGGGACCCTACAAACCTAGAATCTCAGGGGTTTTGTTAATATATTTTTTATTGTAATTAATAGAAGGGTTACATTATATTCGCCAGATAGAAGGTGCATTAATTCACATACATTGATACCCTTTCTCATGTCTTGGTTAGAATCTCAGGTTTACATGAAGAAATTTGACCTGAAGTACAATCTGTCTGATCTATTCATCCATACCTACGTAATAGTCTTCCTTCCCCAAAAGTCCGGAAACATTATTACATATGTATGGAAAAATAATTAAGTCTACATGCACACATGCACACATGCACACAGAAACATACACACACTTCCTCATTGTGGGAGAAAAAAATTTGTTTATTAAAATGTATTTTAAGCCAGATGCCAGTGGCTCACCATCTGTAATTCTAGCTACTCGGGAAACTGAGATCTGAGGATTGTGGTTCAAAGGTAAATGGGGCACAACTCTTTTTTTTTTTGTCAGTCCTGGGCTTGAGCTCAGGGCTTGAGCACTGTCCTTGGGCTTTCTCAAGGGTAGAGCTCTACCACTTGAGCCTCAGCACCAATTCTGGCTTTTTTCTATGTATGTGGTACAGAGGAATTGAACCCGGGCCTTCGTACATGCTTGGCAACCACTCTACCACTAGGCCAAACTCCCGGCCCATGTGAGACTCTTATCTGCAATTAATCACCAGAAAACTGGGAATGGTGCTGTGACTCAAGTGGTAGAGCACTAGCCTTGAGCTGAAGAGTACAGGGACAGTGCTCAGGCCCAGAGTTCAAGCCGCATGGATGACCAAAAGAAATGTATTTTAAAGAAAATAGCATGTGAGGAAATATTTTGTGAACTTTAAATTGTTACAAGGTACAGCTGTTCTGGTTGTTGGCATTGCTTTATTTGGAGAGAGAAAAAACAGATGAAAACAAATGGTAGGTACAGGTGAGACCACTTCATTGCTAATTAAAGGGCTTTACCTTGATATTGGCAAAGTAACTCAATGACATCAAATCACAAATACTAGATGGTGTTGCTGAAACAACTAATTGTATAAACAGTAAAAGCAAGAGGAAGATAAATCTTTATCCTAAATATGAAAAATTTTTACTACATATGTGTGAGAAGTTACTGGAAAGGGGAGAGTCATTATCTACTTTTCTTGGAGGAGCAAAAGAATTTTCTGTCTTATGAAAAAATTAGTAGTTTTTAGAAAGTCATCAGGGTTTGTACACTCATTGATGCTGTGAAAAGTTTATCAATGTACTTAAGTCTAAAGTTACTCATAATTCATTGGTTTTCTACTTTGTGCAACTCCTTCAGATACCATACTAGATGCTGAGGTGAAAGGGTCTTGTTTCCCCCTTTCAATCTCTCACAATGCCAGCCTCCAGCATGGCCTAATAAGGAGTCCGGGAGTGTTACATTAGATTTTATTTTTCTGGTCTCAATGATGAAAAACAGAAATGGATAATGTATACATGAGAGACAAAAGGCTGTTAAGCACAGAAGGAATACTACTTAGGTTACATTAAAACCTCACCATTATTTCTAATATATCCTAATAGTCTCAATTACTCTGATTGCCAGAGACTCCTGCCCATGTTCTAAAATAAAATGCTGGGTAGTACCAGTATATTTAAAAAATCCTTAGTAGTTGTGAATTACTATCAGTATTACCATGTGTGATTGCAGCTAATATTTTTGATAAGAAACCTGATATGGCCTACTTATCTAGGAGCTTTAATCATAAGAAAAGTTTCATTTCTTCAGGATTTTAAAGCTTTTTATAGAGAAGCGATGACTTCTGCTAGTGAGTAGAAGTCCAGCCGTAAAAATCAGATTATCTTTTGTGTGGCTACAGTTTCATTATTGGCCTCATTACAAAGAATTAAGAATGATTTTTTGCAGAAGTCCAATAATAAGATTCAAATGAGCATCTTTATATTGATAAAAATTGATGAGAGAGGCCGGGAGTTGGTCTAGTGGTTGAGTGCTTGCCTAACATGCACGAAGACCCGGGTTCAATTCCGCAGTACCACATACATAGAAAAAAGCCAGAAGTGGTAATGAGGCTCAAGTGGTAGAGCTCTAGCCTTGAGAAAGTCCAAGGACAGTGCTCAGGCTCTGAGCTCCAGCCCAGGACTGGCAAAAAAAAATGATGAGACACTGGATTCTTCATTGCTCAAAACAGTTTTCTTTAGATTTTTTTTGGTGGTTTGTGTTTGTATTTCTACTGCTTTTAATCTGACCAAAGAATGGTGTTATATTCTATTAGGTAACTGAAGGAAAGAATAATAGCTAGTGGAAAAATAAATGGAATGTATTCCCAAGTTTTAAGCAATGAAAACTTTTAGAAATAGAAAGGGATATGGGGAAGTGGGTATTTTTCCCCACTGAAATTTCCTCATGATCTTACCTTGAGAGTATCTATAGAGAAGTTGTATGAACTATAGAACCTGGAGCTTCTATAACAATGTAATCTATAAGTTATGGCTTTGGGGCAGCTTGCATGGATTAACCAAGATATCAACGTGATAGAAGACAAGAAGCAATATTTGTTTAGTTTCTCTTAGTCTTTCTCTGTTTATCTGTCATTCTAGATTACTCTGTCTTAGCTCTGGTCTATGACTGACAAAGCAAATGAAATAAGAATGTAATCTCTGCTCATTATGTTTTATTAACACAGAAAGGAAAGTGTAAACAATACATTCCTAATTTTTGGTGGAGTTTTCTAAATGTATAAAGTGTGGAGCTATTTTCGCAAACTTGTAAAATTTTGGGAAAGTGGAAGGCTGAACACATCAGATTTGTATGAACTGAGATGGCCCCACCTATCAAGGGAAAGTAGGCCATGTTGTAAATGCTGTACAAGAAAAACAGACCACCCAGACATCTGGGTGAGATTTCACTGAGATCAACAAAATAAGACGTAAATGCAATGGATTTTAGTTACTTTGGGAATTTTATTTTGCCCAGAAAAGATAAATTTCATATCATTGTAATATTTGGGACATTATTTGCTATTGGGTATCAAAGGGGGAAAAAGTTGCATTTTACTGAGACCATATAAACTACATTCTACAAATGCTTAGACATTACAGTTAGTGCCAGTGAAACAGATCCTTTTTTTATCAATTCCTTGTAGATCACTCACCATTATTTTTATGCTTTCCTCATTTAGAAAACAATATCAGGAAAGACAGAACTTGAAAAGCAGGAATCAAGGATCACATATCAGCAATCTATTCAAATATAGCCAAATATATCAAACAATACACTGATGGCCAGCAGCTAATCCAGATGGATCTTTCCAAGCTATCAGAGGATGAAAACTGAATGAAAGAAGGTTATAAACATTCAGAAAAAGGTTTTAGTAGAAATGCAATAATAAAAGCCAAATTCCATTGTATATAAATAAGAAAGTCCAATTAAGTAACTATAGACCATTAAGGAGTTTCATAAAGCATTAATGTTAAATTAATGGTGGAAAAGACTAAAAGTAAGGCTTACGTATGAACCAGCAATTATATTGCTGGGCATTTAACCAATAGACTACAAGCAAGGCCACACTAAAGCCACCAGCACAATGCAATCGTGTTCATTGCAGCATTGTTTACCATAGCCAGATGCCACTCCGTGGATGAATGGATCAAGAAAATGTAGTATGTTTACAAAATGGAATTCTATTCATCCAAGTCTGAAAGAATGGTACTGAGCCATTCATAAGTAAATAGAAAGACTTAGAAAAAGTTATGTGAAGAAAAGCCAGCTAGGCTCAAAGAAAGCTAGATTGAATGGCTTCCCTTATTTGTGGTAACTAGAATGTGCCTATACATCTACAAGTAAACACACTGGATGATTAAAAATTATATTGGGACATGATAAATTATATAGGTTTCTAGACATTCACACAGATTGAGACCAAAGGAGGATATTCTTAGGAAAGCATCAAAAGGCATAATAGCTATGCCCATCTGATCTTATAACATTTATTAAAATGAACTCAAGGAAATGTAAACAAGAGGTGTTTTATTCCTTTGTAGCTGTTTTTTTTCTTTGTCATGTTTATTCATTTATTTGTCTTTGGGAGGGTTCGGAAGGACACAGAAATAGTGGGACAAAGGTTGAAAAAATGCAGCCATGATAGTCACTAAATATTATGTTAAAAATGAATATACAATTTGAGGATATAGATAGTAGAGAAAAACTTGGAAAGAGAAAAGGAAAGGGTACATTGTTCAAAAAGAAATGTTTTCTTTATCTGGCTTATGTTACTGTAACCTCTCTGTACATTGCCTTTACAATAACAAGTTTTGAAAAGGAATGGTAGGAATATAGTATATATTTTCCTCCTCTTCTTCTTCCTACTAGTCTTCTTCTTCCTCTTCTTCTATTTCTTCTTCCATCTTCTCCTCCTCCTTCTCCTCTCTTCCTCCTCCTCCTTCTCCTTCTCTTCCTCCTCCTTCTCCTCCTCCTCCTCCTTCTTCTTTTTTCCTGGTTCTGACCCTGGGGCTTGAACTCAAGGCCTGGGTGCTGTCCCTAAATTTCTTTTTCATTCAATGCTAGTCTTTTACTACTTCAGCCATAGATCCACTTCTGGTTTTTCTTGTCATTCACTGGAGATAAAAGTCTCATAGCTTTCCTTCCTGGGCTGGCTTCAACAGCAATCCTCAGATCTTAGCTTCTTGAGCAGCTAGGATTACAGGCATGAGCCACCAGCTCCTGGCTAAAACATCTCCTTTTTAATGATAAGAACCTTCAGAAAACATTTTAGTCTTGGAGAATGAAAAGTTGAAGACATTGAATAGAAAATAATTGGTTGAATTATTTCAGGAGAAAATAGAGTGAAGAAATTACTCCAAGTATTGACCAAAATTATGAGATTAGCAATTTCTTTTGAGTCAGAGAAGAAAAAATCAGAGGAAAACAGTCAAAAAGCAACTTGGCAACTCTTCCAACAGGAAAATAAATGCTTAGTGCAGGAGAGTCTTAATTTACAGATGGGTAGACAAAGTCACATACTGCAAATCAATTCTTTTATTTTTCCCTTATTAGGGAAAATGTTGGAATAGAAACACGATTGGGTCATCTTTATTGACCTAATAAGCTTTGAAAAGCTTGTGTTTTTTTTAGAGTGTCTCTTGAATGCTATGCCAACCACATGCAAGGTTAACAAGGCAAAGACTATTCTGAGTCAGGATTTTCTCATTATTCTTCAGATTAAGTAAATATCAGGATCCCTTTCCATAATGGAACCAAATTGGTTAAAGATGAGAATAAAGTAGAGTTGTGATCTCCATCTTATAAACAAATGACCTTATATTATTCACATTCTCAACAGTCATCATGTTCAAATTCTTCATGCTTTGAAGTAGCTTTGGCCAATATTTGTTTCCATCACACATCACATATGAGTAAAATGATTTTGTTTATGGTTTACAAAATGTTTAATTATTTAAATAAAACCCCATTTGAAACAACTGTCTTATGTAATAGGAGCATGTTTCTTCATTGTGTTATTAATTATAAAGTGTTCTTACAATCTGAACCTAGTTGCATGATTGGGAGACACAATTATTAGGAGGTGGGTAAAAAATATTGGAACTAAAAGATGAAAACTTACTTGTGCCAAGATTATAAAGTGAAAGCTTAGACCTTACTCTGGTTTTGTTTTCCTAAAGTAAATATTTATTTCAACAATATGTATTCATAATTATATGACAAGAACAAATAGGTGAACTTCCCTCTCTTTAACCTTGAGGTTTAAAAAAGTTATTAGAATATTTCTCCTTCCAAGTGTGACCATTAGAAATGTGTGTATTCTTCCAGAAGTCAGAAGAGATTGTCTAAGATTTGAGGAACAACTCCAACTAGTTGTCTAGTTTGATTAAAATTTCTAATGTTCTAATTCTTGTTATATTGACTGTTGACTGCTGATTTAATTTTTAAGTCACAAACTAAAATGCTACCCATTCAAACATTTTAAGTTTACAAAATTACAATAGAAAACTTGCATTTAGGATATGTTTTTACTTTGATTTTTAGAAATTTCATGCATAATTTCTGTGGTTACTATGGTTTTATCAAAGGGAAAAGAGAATTAACTTATTCAGTATTCATCTCTAGGTGAAATTTGCTGCTCATTTTCTTAGATGGGTTTTTACTATCTTATAGTGAGTTCCAGGGTGGCCTCAGCACAAAATTCTGCTGCCTCAGACCCCAAGAGCAGGGGTTTTGGAGTATGTCATCCTTTCCAATTGTTGTTCATATAATTGCTACAACTGTAAGTCAATGTTCTAGAGATAAAAGCCAGCAGGACTGGATGGAGGTGTGGCTAAGCATTAGTGTGCTTATACTTTAATAATTTTATACTCTATTCTAATATATAATTATTATACAGGTTATTATAATAACTTGTAATAAGTTGTATGCCAGTGTCCTGTTCCATCAACAGAAGCTCTGACACACATACGTTATATCTTTGACATCACTGATGCATAACAAAATTTCAATTGTCAGGTATTAAAGCATATTTTATATAAGTAGTATATTACCTTGTTAAAAAATGTGTACACTTTAATTTTTTTTGCCAGTCCTGGGCTTGAGCTCAGGGCCTGAGCACTGTCCTTGGACTTTCTCAAGAATAGAGTCTACCACTTGAGCCTCAGCACCATTTCCGGCTTTTTTTCCTATGTATGTGGTACTGAGGAATCGAACCTGGGTCTTCGTGCATGTTAGGCAAGCACTCTAACACTAGGCCAAACTCCTGGCCCCCACACTTCAATTTTTAATAACACTAAAAGCTTTTGTCCTGAATCTCTTCCTTTTCTCTCAGCATCATGTGCCATATTTAGGGATAAAAGTATTCAAACCATATGGGCCTAAGCAACTGACCACCATCATTTCTTCACAAACTTGAATGTCCAGTAGCATGTTCCTGTTATGAGCCAAGCACATTAATGGTTTCCATCTCAATCGTCTTTTGTGGGCAAGTGAAATAAATTGTCAAATTTTTCTTCCTAATGATTTAGACTAATTCTCAACATAAGAAATATATTTTATCATTTCCCAGAGAGAATATGTATATATCTTTATCTGAAACACAACAGTAGCAAGAAGTTTCTAACTTTCCACATGAGGTGCACTCTGATGGCTTCTATTCTCTTCTACAAGCAACATTTTCAGCTACTGGACACTTGAACATTAAACTAATTTCCAAATCCACAAGCAGTAGTATTCTATCAAATCTCTGTCCTTTCTTCTACTCACACCAAAGTTAGCACCAATCATGGACATTATTTCTAAAACAAAAATAATAAAAATAATTTAAAAGATTCAATGTTGGTTATCTTTATTATATACAATGGTATTGTGGATTGTTGTCATCAATGTACTTTGTCATCTCTCATCTCTTTAGCTGTCCCTTGGTTATCTCATATTGCTACAGTATTTTACCTTGTTATCTGATATATTGTATATATGTTTATTTGGTTATTTGAAATAGGATAGGGAAGGGGAGAAAACAAGATGAGTGGTGGGGGTGGAAGAGGGAAATGGGGACCAAAACATGATAAAGGGTATCAATGTTTGTGAAGTAATGCACCTTCTTTCTGGTGAATATAATGTAACACTTCTATTAATTACAATAAAAATACATGAAAACAAGATATTGTGGATAAATTATTCTAATTCCAAACTATTGGAATACTTTATTATTAGTCAGCTTGATTTGTATAGTAGTCTTAGAAACACTATTAGGCACAAAATTGATACCAACGGAAATAACACTGTAGCATGCAAGAGGATGTGATTACCTAAACAATATTACCACATAATGTTGTTATCAAGTAAAATATGTATATTAAGGAATTCTGGGGAAGTATAATTTAAAAATCTACCAGATTATTTTAGAATAGAAATAATCGTGTTTAATTTAACTTTGCATTCAAATCTTTTTTATGATCAATCTTTTCTAAGTGTCATTGCATAATTACAATATAAAAATCTAATATTGAGTTTTGTTTGTTTAAAATATCATGAAAATCAGTTCACTTAATATGAAAACTAACCTAGAAATGGTTCTACGTGTAATGGTTTTGAACTGTTGAACTGCTGAACCTTCATAAAGAAGACACTGCCCAGACTATACCAAATAAATAATCCAGCTAGGAGAATAGTACAAAGCTATGTAGTTCAATCACTCTGAATCCTGTGACGATTCTGTATTCAGAGAAAAAAAGATAAGTGCAAACAGAAATGGAAAAGCCTGAAAGGAAAATAAGATGCTGTGAATTACGGCTCCATTTTTCTATACAACAATAATTAATGGAATTTAGTATTCCTTCTTTCCCAATTTTACCAGGCTATTTCTACCTATTTAAACAATTTTTTTGCCAATAAAGAGATTAAAGTTTTCCTGACAAAGAAAGATGTAGAATATAGCAAATACAAATATAGAGATATAATAAAACTTTGATAGACAATATAGTAAATCAAGAAATGTGAAGATGAGAGATCATGGGAGTTCAAATTTGCCATCTCTTCCTGTATATTGTACCTTTTCACAACAAACATACAAGCAAAGAAAAATTTCTGTGGAGAAAAATTTTACTATAAAAAACAGCAGGACTACAAAGCAAACATCACAGGGAATATTATCTGTTATTTCTAATTCTCCAATCATAGTAGTTGAAAGAACAGAAAAGAAAGTGAGTTTGTATAAGACAGAACTATGAAAAAAAACAATTAATTGTTGCATAGTGTTTCCTAGAAATTCTTTTTTTTCTTTTTGTGGGTCATGGGACTTGGACTAGGCCTGGGCACTGTCCCTGAGCTCTTCAGCTCAAGGATATATAGCCCTACCCATGGGCCTGGGCATTGTCCCTGAGCTTTTCAGCTCAAGGCTACTGCCAAACACTTGAACCACAGCCCCTTTCCCATTTTTTAGAGAGTTAGAGGTCCTTTTGTGCCCGGGCTGGCTTTGAACCTTGATCCTCACATCTCAGCCTCCTGAGAAGCTAGGATGCCACCGTACCCAGCTTTTCTTAGAAATTCTTTTCTACAAATGTATCATTTTGAAGCATAGATATATACATAGTATAAAGAGATACACACATAGCATTGTTAAGATGAGGGAAAAAAATTTACCATCTCGGTAAAACTTTTCCCTTAGAAGAACTGGCTTAGAGTAAACTTTTCTTCAATAAACAATCATTGTTTAGTAAAACTGACATTTTTTCTGGATTGATCCTGAACTAATTATGTAATTTAATTTTTCATATGAAACTTGAAAACTGAAATTGTTTTGGTTGAGTTTTCCCAAATATCATTCATCACTAAAGGTTCTAAAACCTAACAAAATTTAATTAAAATGACGCATTCCAATTTTATTCACGTGTTCTGCAAACATTTGTTGAGAATTAATTACTTCATGGACACTATGTTAAATATTGAAGACAAAGAAATCAGAGGGACAATATTGCAAGTGATTGCAAAATAACTGATGAGTATTATTGGTTTTGTTCTTTATTGTTATCACTTTTCGAGCTGCCTTGTGTGGGGGGGGAGGGGTTGCAGGAGTTGAACTCTGGTCCTGGGCAATGTCCCTGAGCTCATTAGCTCAAGGCTATAGCTCTACCTGCCATATCCGGTTTTCTGGTGGTTAACAAGAGATAAGCCTCTCAGGAACTTAGTGCCCTGGCTGAGCCACCGCATCAGGCAGGAATTGCCTTACTTTTATACAATAAAATTTATATGACAAAAGCTTATATATATACATATATATATATTCTGACAAAGAACTTTCCTGCTACAGAGAAACTCTTGTCTGCTTCTTGCAAATAATATTTCTGTTTGGATTATAAATTAAGCTCTCATATATTCTAGAACTTCTACAGGGAATTGTAACCTCCTATTTAGTCTCTTGAACTCAAAGAATAACTTGAACCACCACTTTGTTAAAAAAATAGATATTGAAAATGAAAAAGGCAAGTGTCTTAAATTGTTACCCATCTCCAGTGTAAAGCATATTTCTAACTGTTTCCTTCTTGGGTTTGAGCATCTTGCGTTTTCTAAATGCATGTACTTTTTATTTTTTTGCCAGTCCTGGGCTTGAGCTCAGGGCCTGAGCACTGTCCTTGGACTTTCTCAAGACCAGAGCTCTACCACTTGAACCTCAGCACCACTTTTTGGCTTTTTTTTCTATGTATGTGGTACTGAGGAATCCAACCTGGGTCTTCGTGCATGCTAGGCAAGCACTTTACCACTAGGCCAAACTCCCAGCCTATATGTCCTTTTATTTATTCATGTCTTCATATACTTCCATTTGACTTCTTTTGCTATTTAAAAACATCTATGCACTTCCTCATTTTATTTTTTGTTGTGTCATGAAAGATGGTATTTTGGAACTATCTTCAAGATACTATGTATAACTTTTTTTTGCATGTTTTAACATACCTTTGAATTCATATGATCATTCATGATTTAGGAAAAAATATAGGATGAAACAAAGGTATAGTGATATGATTCGTACATAAATTTTCCATTCATATCCTTTTGTGCTCTTGCCCAATAATATATTTCCTCATTCCTGGTTAAAAAAAAATCCTTGGTGAAAAAGGATAATGTGGTTAGACCTTGAAGGGACCAGAAGGATTCAGCTCTGCTTTATCGCAAGGAAACAGAAGTGATGGGAGGTAAGAAATTCTCCAGGAAGCAAAAGGAAGGAACCAGTAAAATACTCTGAGCACATAAGAAAATAGGGAAGCAGGCATAGTTCCTGAAAAGTAATAAGTAATAATAGAGTATATTTAGGTTTTGAAAATTAGAAATAAACCTTTGTACAGAAAAACCTAAAATCAACACAATCGTAATGACCAAGTCTCTTTCTTCTCAAAATTCTGCAATGTTAATGAAATCAGACATGTTACTTATAAGTCTACACTACTGAAATAAATTCCAGAAGCATTTTTCTTCCCTGCCATCCCATAGAAGTATCATATTGTCATATTCTGTAAACACAGACTACAGAAGCTGCCTCCATTGTAAGTGCTTGCCCATCTAAGGGATATATATTGCATCATGCTAATTGACTTCTCGACATCTGTGCCTATCAGCATCTCTTCCTATGTCTTCATTGATGTTTCTCTGTTAACTCACTCTTTGTGACTTCTCCTTTGTTACTTGCACCCATCTCCAATGTAAAAGCACATTTCGATTTGTTTCCTTCTTAGAATTGAGCATCTTGAGTTTTCTACGGGCATTATCCCTTTTCTAGTTCATGTCTTCATATACTTCCATCTGATTTCTTTTCCTATAACAAAACTCCTATGTGCTTCCTCACTTTACTTTTCATTGTGTCATGGAAGATGGTATTTTGGAACTTACTATCTTCAAGGTGATATCTATGCCATTTGTTTTTCCATGTTTTGACATAGCTTTTGAATAAAACTTTCTTTGTAGGATTAGCAAACTATGAAACTTCATTTTATATTTCTGAGGTTTTTAATCTTCTCAAATACATAATGAAAATGAAGAGTACATTTTCTTGTGGGATTAAAGCATGTTCTTAAGTGCCTAGAGCTATGTAAACAACATAGTAATAGTATTGACAATATTATTAGATGGATGATCAAGTTTATTGCGCTTATGACTCATCTAATTTTAAACCCAGTCAAAGATTCTTATTTTTCTGGTACTGTTTATTAGAATTGAAGGACTCATGCTTACTAAGCTAAAGTAATTGGATAATTTCTCTGTCATCCAATTAACCAATCATGAAATGCAGTAGACACTCCATACAGTGAATATCCATATTCACAAGTCTGTTGCCTTTTTAAAAACTATTTTTCCCAGTTTAGACTATCATTCAGATCTACGTATTTGGGGATGATTATGAATTACTGCAGTCAGCTATATCTTTAGAAGGGCTAGCTTAGAATCATCACCAACTTACTCTCAGCCTTTAAGATAGCTAGGATTATGAGTTTAAGCCACTGACATCCAGCTTCAAAGACTCTTGAATGTTTTATATAATGTGCTTTATCTGTGTTATCATGGCTTTCTTACTTTCTCTAGCTCTATTTCTTTCACTGTCTAGAAGAAGCTCTACTTTTAGTTTTGTGCCTTTTTTCATTCATCTGGAGATATCTACTCAAAATTCTGTTGAAAACATTTTCATTTTTATGGGTGATAATATTCTGCTGTGATTACAAAAACTATTATATATTTATTCATTCACCAATGCATGACAACGAGCTACTTTAAACATGGGAAATAAGCCATGTTCAAAAGAATAAGAGTTAAAAATTTTCTGTCAAATTCTGAATCTATTTCTAAAAAAGATAGATACATAGATACATAGATTTGTAAACACCATACAGATATAGATCTCTCTTCTTAAGACATTTTTATCTCAAGTCACTCACTGCTATGCTTTATTTGCATATACCATATTAAAATACGAACATTCTAAAGAACAGGCATTAGAGGTTATAAGTATTTACCCATTATCACTAAACATAATTCTTTCAGCATAGATTTTGTCTAACTCATGAAAGAAAATTGACAGGAAAAGAAACTCAATTTATTCCCATTGATTGTTCTAAATAGCATGAAAATCTGTTAAAACTTTAACTTATCATTTAATAAGTGTCTTTTACTCTTTCTAATTATAATTTAACAATCAAAACTCCTAATAAATTCAGAAAAATATTGTCAATACCATTGTTCACAATGAAAATGTTTTAACATAGTAAGAGACAAAATTCCAGTACCATATGACCAAAATCACAAATTAAAACTTTAATATTTTGGCTTGAAATATTTTATCCAGATTGAATCTTACTTCCAAGAATCTTTGTATGTAAACTCACATGCAAATCATAAACTAATCATAAATTCAGTGATATTTATATAGCTGATAACCAAGGAACAAATCCTTCTTACATTGAATACTACTAATTCCATTGTATACAAATATAATATCCTGTTCCCTCACATGACTGGGTGGGCTCAGCCAGAGACACAATAGGTTATAATCATGTTGTCTGGTGGCTCACATTCACTCGGCCAATGTTTTCTTTTTCCCATGAGAACTCTCTGTCCAAGTGCTGAATAGGTCTCAGAAAAAGAAAGTGACACAACATTTGTATCTTGCAGAAATAAACAGTACAATCTTTGTCCCAGCCACTGCATCTGCTGCTTTGGATGTATGACCCTCCATCAATCACTGGACTTACAATTCGTCCTTTTAAAGTATTATACCTAGAGTACTGAATCTAGGATACAATGTAGTGGATTTCTGAAAGAAATGTCTCTTCAGTAAATAATAAATAGTGTTATTTACAAGCAGCCCTGGGACAATTTATTTAAACGGTTCTTGTTCCCCTTCCAGTCTCTCA
The DNA here is from genome assembly GCF_031878675.1 of Megascapheus bottae. Classification (NCBI taxonomy): domain Eukaryota; kingdom Metazoa; phylum Chordata; class Mammalia; order Rodentia; family Geomyidae; genus Megascapheus; species Megascapheus bottae. The sequence goes on along the minus strand of NC_143529.1, from coordinate 765,933 downwards.
GGTCATCCCTAGGCAAAAGGAATAATGATTTTATGATTTTCCAAGCTATAGAGTATCTCAAGGAAAAGCTTTTCTAAGCATTCATTTGTATTTAAAGATTCTTCTCATTAGTAGAATCCCTCTCCAATAGAAGGTACTTTCTTAGTTATATTATCTACTTGTTTCACAGGTGAAACTCCAACATAGATGGCTTGGAATGGCTGCATTATTCCAGATCTTAAACAAGGGTTCAAAGCAGATCCTTTCACCAAAATTCAAATAAGTAAGACATTAAAGAAATGGAAGATACAAATGAAAGTTTAGTTGGTTTGTGGGGGGGGGGGTAGGGGGTGTCTTGTTTAGTCAGTTGAGAGGCTTGAACTCAGCAGAGCCTAGGCATTGTCTTTGAGTTCTTTTGTTCAAGACTAGTATTCTGCCACTTGGAGTCAGAGTACTACTTTATGTTTTCTGATGATTAATTGGAAATAAGAATCTCATGGAGACTTTTTTGTCCTGGCTAGCTTTGAACTGCAGTTCTGAGATCTCAGCATCCTGAGGAGACAGGAATACAAGCATGAACCACTAGTGTCTCATGAACCACTCTTATGTCTCAGATAAGGTAAAAACAAGCCCTTCATATGTGATGCTGTATCTGGTTTTACATGGTCTCATTTTCTTATTTACTTTCATAGGATACTGGTCAAAAATTTAGTTCATCTACAGGCAGAGATAGATCGCTACAGATGTAAACTTTTGGTGTTGAGATCATAGTAAATTCTGGAGTAGTTGAGAAGGAAAGCATATTATCATTTAATTTAGGTCACTTGAACTTTGATATGTTACAGTATTTCAACATTTTAGTATCTATAGTATTTTAACATATTATTTAAACTAAATTACTAAACTATCAAGTAATTTCTACTGTGGTTAATAATAAGTAGCCACATAATTACTTTAATTATACTGAGTCAGAAATGATGATAAATTGTAATGTTTTCTACAATAATGAATCTCATTCATTCCAAGGGATCTTTTATTGCTGAATAAAAGCACAGTTTTCACCTCCTAGTCCTTTAATACCGAATAGCTTTGTCAACTGGATTATGTGCAAGTGTTTGTCATTACATAAGGATCTCACCATACTCCCAGATGTGATATTGAAAATCCTTTTTAGTTCAACTTCCACCTAGCTCTGTAATGCAATATTTTAAGAACCCTTAGGAAAATAATATTAATCAAAACAAACAAGCATATACTTATTCTGTTTTCTTTGATCAAAAATAAGAGTACTTGAAAATACTAAAGAATATGACAAACCTAACTATAAAGAACACTTTTCAAGTTAACACAACTGTTTGGGGGGGCGGTTGGTGTTTTTTGTTTTGTGTTCAGAGATAGTATATTCAGATTTAGGGAATGTATTGAATTTTTCCCCATTGCATTCCATAGTACACCTTTGACTCCAATCAAAGTTTCAGAGTACTTGTTTGAACTCTCTTGTCATAAAACTCAGATTTCTCTTGTCTTTCTTCCATTAATCTAAGTTTGGTGTTTTCCTTAGCAGACCTCACAGCTACTTCATAGTGCTAAAGCCATAGGACAATGACTAGTTTCTGTTGTGATACAGGCCTGAAACCTAAGATGTATGAGAGGCATAGACAGATGGGGTGCACGCCAAGGCTAACACAGTAGTCTGAAAAAACACCAGGTGCAGATAAATCTTAAGTTGGAGGGCCCTGTCTGATGGGCACAAAGCCCTGAATTCAGACTCTAGTACCACACATAAGACTAATTACAGTGCCCACCATTTAAATACTATATTTGTTGCTAGACTCACATTTTCCACTAATTCATTCATTCATTTAATAAATATTTATTGAGTACCTGTCGTTGGCCAACATGATTGGACTTCCTGCTCTTCTTTTTCTCAACACTTAGTTATGGTTTTGACCCAAACTTAAATCACACACATTTGTGCAGAAGTTTGTTGCTGCAGCATACCCAAAAATCTTGGCTTACTTTGGCAATGAGATGGTAATAGCCAAAGGGAAATAAAAGGAGTTGTTTATTCAGAAAAATCTAAAATTTTAATAAATTCCATTAAATTTGTATGAGAACCAAGGAGATCCAATTATGCAAAAAATATATCACCTCTCGTCCAGGTCCAGTGTGTACTTCTGAACCCAGTTCAACCCACATGGGATAACCCAATGGCCTTCAGCAAATGTTTTTTCCCCCTTCCTACTCCTTTCAATATGGGCTTTTTGTGAATCTTAAGTCTCAGAAGACTCAGACAGAGTATAATGATGTGACATGAGTGGTAATGAAAATGTGATTGAGTGATATTTTAATGATAGGACTCATGTACAAGAAAACTAACAGCAGTAATAAATGTTATAGATCAGATGAGTTTACAAGTTTAGAGTTTCAAGGTCAGCATTTTTGTAGCTTCTCTTTTTATATTGCTTAGCCAATATGTTGTTGTTTTCTAACTTCTTCACACACAAGTTACATGTCAATTCTCGCATATCAAGATATTATATACATTTCAATTATGTATATCAAAATCCAATTAGAGAAATAAAACTTAGATCATGGGTTGGCATGGAATCACAATCCTTAGACCTCAACCTCTGGAGTAGCTAGAATTATTATAGCAGACATGATCTGTCCTCACATAGCAGTTTTTAGTTTTCTCTTTCCATATTTCAAACAGCATACAGATACAAAATAAAAACGCAAATATAACAACAAAATAAACAAGAGCATATTACTGGCATTATATATCATTAAGAATTTTAGAAAGCTTTTACACAGCTAAATATAGCTATGCCACGGAACTCAACAACTGCTTGTTTTGGTATTTATCCAAATGAGTTGAAGAGCATGTCTGCCTTAAACTCTATGGGTGAATTATTACACAAACTTTATTCATAATGGCATAACCACAATGTGTCTCAAAAGAGTGATTGAAAACTATAGTATAATCAGACAATAGAATATTATTTAGCAAAATAAATATGAGCTACCAAGTAATAAAACACAGAAATACCTTAAATGTCATATGCTAAGTGAAAAAAAAACATGAAAGGGTTATGTACATTTGATTCTAACTATACAACTTTTAGAAAAAGGTAATGTTGGGGAGGGGTGGGGGGAGAAAAATGGGAACAAAAATATAAGAAGGAATATCAATGTCTGAGAAATAATGCATCTTCTATCTGACAAATATAACTGCAACCATTCTGTACATTGAAATAAAAAATATTTAAAAGAGGAGAAGTCAATATTGTAGAGAAAGTAAAAAGATAATGTCCATGGATGGAAAGGGAGAAAGAACATTTTATAGAATATGGCATTTTTATGGCAATGAAATTACTCTATAAAATGGCTATAATGAGGAAGTGACATTACGTATTACCAAAACCCATGGAATTCTACAATAATAACAATGAGCCTTAATAAAAAATGATGTACTTCCGTTAATATATAATGTGTCCATACTGGTTTATTAATTGTAGGCAAAGTGTCAAACTAATGCAAGATGTTAATAATAGGTGAACTTGGGAAAAGGAGAGAAATGGAATACAGGGAACACTATATGATTTGTTTATTTTTCTGTTAGCCTAAAATTACTCAAATAGATTGCTTATTACACTACTACAGTAACCATATGACTATTACCTTCATTGAAAATGTATCTAATACACACATCTAAATGTAGAAGCAGTTCACAGTCAAAAATACATTTAATTATTATTCCTATGAAGAATCACATAAAGTTTTCTTAAACCATACAGCAAACAAGCTAAATTTCATTAGAAAACATGGAGAAATAAATTCTGGTAAAAGCTGCAATACAACAATGTTAATTTATCTTAAAATAGTTTCTTCAAAAGGCATTTACAATTAGAGGCATTTTGAAATCAGTAAGCCTCACTCTCTGCAGGTTGATAAAATAGGGAATACCTGAAGGACTTGAGTATCCTGCTGTTGATTTTGTTCTAAGCCACATTATAGAACTTCCATGGACCTGTGGAAGATTCAGAGGGTTCTGTTTCTTAAGTTAATTTACTTTATTATTATTATAGAGGTGATGTAAGAAAGATTCCAATTACATGAGTACATTTCATTTCATACAGTGTCCTCCATTCTCTCATTCTCTCCTAGTCCCTTCCTCCAATCTGCCCTCACAAGTTGCATAGTTCATCTTCATCCATGTCCAGTGAAGTACAGTGCTACACCTTTTCACCTTCTTTCCTTTGAGTTCTCTGCCCTCCTCCCAAATCTCCCAAAGACACTTAAATACACCAAATATAAGAGAAAGAAGACTGAATCATCAAAATTTAAAACTTAATTTTTAAAGAGAAGAGATGCCTCTTGTTTCAATTTCTTGGAGTTAGTTTCCATGTGTATATACTCTTCTCTTAAGTGTATCCTTTCTCTTGATCTCAGTATGTGTGAGTATCCATACATAATAAAATTTAACACAGACATGAGAATGAATAAAATAACGTCATTCACAGGTAAATGGATGGAACCAGAACAAGTCATGTTAAGTGTGGTAAGCCACGACATGAAAGACAAACAGTGCATGTTCTTCCTGATATGCAGAAATTAGATCTAAAATACACTGACATATGATAAATTATACAGGATTCTAGATTCTGTTTCTTAAGAGTGCTAAGAAGAAACAGTGTTTTCTAGCAATCACAAGTTCTTCATATCTCCATATTAGTTAATGAACCTCCTAGTTTCATAGATACCAAGACACCATGAGTTGGTTCCTAGTGGAAACAACGTATTTTATGTAACATTTACATAGAAGTTTGTGTGTGTGTGTGTTTTAACACAGTCATCCCTTTTGAAGGACCCTCGGGAAACAAGGGTAAAAAAGTCTTGTCAATCTATTCCATTGCTCATTGAAAATTTTTTTACCTTCATCCGATAGAAGGTGGAAAGGAAAAAGTTAATGCCCTATCCAGTTTCAACTTAGGGGAAATTTCAGGATTGGGAAGCATCCAAATTATCTTCACCTTTCTTTGTTCTGATATTTTAAAATCACAATCCTACAAATTCACTACCTAATGAGATCATTTGTTTTTGTTTCATATCTCAGAAATAAAAAAATGAGCCAAATGTTCACTAATCATTCCATACTCAGAGGAACTAATGATTTCAATGATTAAATCCAGAATATCATCTTTAATTTTATTTTTTGAAGAGAAGCAATACATTCAGAATCAAATTAAGTTAAATTACCAAAGCTCACCATGTACCACATTTGAAAAAATGGTACTTTAAGATAATTAGTATAAAAAGGAAAATTTAACATGCTTAGAAAATTAGTATAAACTATCTGAAAATAACTTTGGGGATCGTAAGGCATAGCCTTTCTTCAAGATCAATTTTTATGCTATTATTTAGTGGGAATAAAGGGTTATTTCAAGAAGATGCTGTGAGCAAGGCAGGACCTCCAGGAGCCTGGCATGTGACTCAGGGAGCAACATCGTAATAAAAGCAGAGTTCCCAAAGATGAGGAGATGTGGGGTTGGTGGGGGGAGCTGTCTGCCAGGGTGTTTGAAGAGAGGCCTATTTGTTTTTGTGGGTTTATCTTAGGAAAATGAAGGTTGCAAATGTAGTTAACATGGCCACTTAGCTGTCCATAACAGGGAAAGGTTGTTCTAGATTATCTAGTCCTATGTAATTACAAGTCTTCTAATGGAAGAAAGAGGCAAAATAATCAATGCCAATGTCTGAACAAGAAACCAAGTGGCCATTGTTAGTTTTCAAGATGGAAAGGAGCAACAATGCCAGAAATGTAGGCATCTTCTAGAAGGTGGAAAGATTAAAGAAATTCTTCCAAACAAATTCCAGAAAGTTTCCACATTGCTGACACTTTAGACTCATTGCATGTTTCTGACTGCCATAATTATAAGATAATAACACAATAACTCTTTAAAACACTAAACTTATGGCAGTCTGTTACAGCATTAATAGGAAACTAGCACTCATCACTCACTTAGGTTTCTGAAATAAACACATTTTCCTTGGAAAATATTTTCAGTAATGAAATTCAAAAATTAAAACATATCTGTGCAACTGTTCACCTATAACCATAGCTACATGCTTAGGTCTCTGAAATAAACACATTTTCTTTGGGAAGTATTTTCATGTAATGAAATTCAGAAATTCAACTATTTCTATACCTCTTTCCACCTGTGATTCTAGTTACTCTGGAGGCTGAGACCCAAAGAACATAGTTCAAAACAGCCCAAGAAGAAAAGTTGGGGTGACTCTTATCTCCAATTAACCATCAAAAATCCAGAAATAGTTTGAACAGTAGAGTGGCAGCTTTGAATTAAAAAGCCAAAGGAGAATTGAGGCCCTGAGTTCAAGCCCCAGGAATTATAGAATTGAAGAACAGGACTTATTGTTGTCTAAGAAGTAACACTATCAATCAAGAATAATAAATTTCTAGTTACAGTTACTACTTATCTTTTTTAATTTTATTTTTTATTGTAATTAGTAAAAGGGTTACATGATATTTGCCAGATAGAAGGTGCATTAATTCACATACATTGATAACCTTTCACATGTCTTGGTACCCATTACCCTTCCCCCCAAACCCCCCACCCGTCTTGGTTTTCCCCCCTTCCCTATCAAATTTCAAATAACCAAATACAAATAAATGCAATATATCAGATAACAAAGTGAGATACTGTAACAATATGAGATAACCAAGGGACAGCTTTATTCTGAGGCTACTACAGTATATTACTATTGACTTCCAGAGAAAAGCAGAATTTCTTTATCCTTTACAGCTTTTGATGATGGAAGGCCCATATTACATTGGGATAATCTGAATTTGAGAACCTTAATTACACCTGCAAAGATTGTTCTTAATACTATATTCACAGATTCTGTGCAGGCATATCTTTATTTGGGAGAGGGAGCTGCCATCCAATCTGCTTTGTGTACTTTAAATCTGTGGTTATTGCTTTAGGATAGAAGAAAAGGAGGAGGAAGGAAGAGAGAGAAGAAAGGAAGGAGAGAGAGCAAGAGTACTGGGAAGTGGATAGCAGAGGGAGAAAGAAAGAAGTAGAAAGTGAGTGAGGAGGACAGAGAAGGATGGAGCAAGTAGCATAGGCAAAGAGAGGCAGGAGAGGGAGAAAGAGAGAGGATAGGGAGAGGGAGGGACAGGCAGAAAACAGAGGGATGGGAGAAAGAAGAGTAGGATATATGTAGATATAGATAGAGATGATAGATAGATAGATAGATAGATAGATAGATAGATAGATAGATAGATAGATAGATAGATAGATAGACAGACAGACAGACAGACAGAGAAAGAAAGAGTTCTCAAGTGTTGTAACCCCTTGGTTTTCAATAAAGTAATTATAAGAAGGCCCAATAATAATGTGTATTGATGTGGAATTAGAATAGTATCTCTCATAAACTGCCAGACTGATTGTAATGAAACAATTTTCCTACAGTTGGTACATAATCAAGAGACCTGGGTGCATGAAACAGTAAACATACACAAGCACATTCCTCTTCCTATGTACAGTAAGATGGACAGCAATAAAAATGGACAAATACAGTGAGAAAAACTGATAAAGTACATGAACATTCCACTATCTGGAATGAATAAAGTAAATAGGAAAAGAGATAATTCAACATGTTTCCTTTTACAGACATTGACTATAATAGGAAGGAAAGAAAGGGAACTACAGAAAGGCATAGTGCTGAGAGGTTTATTTTTATTATCTTCAGAGAATCTTGGCTTTCTGTAGCCTAAGTAGGAAAGGAGAAAATGAGAGGAAAATGATACTTTATTTCAATTAGAGTCCTATTAGTTCTACCAAACTAAGTACAAAGGAATGAAATGGTGCCAGAATACTGGGGGCTAGGAACTTAGCACAGAGTAGGGACATACAGCATCTGACAAAAGCTCATCCTGTTCCCCAGAAATCCTGCCAAGTCCTTTGAGAGCAGACATTATACTATTAAGGGCTTCAATAATACTGAAATAAAGAATAAGGATTGAGGATTAGGCCTTGGGAGATCACACCTATACCCCTTAATTTGAAACCAGTCTGTGCAGAACAATTCATGAGATCTTTACTTCTGACCAGCTAGTCAAAAGTTGAAAGTGTAATTCAACTAGTAAAGCGCTCACCTTGTGCAAAAGTGCCAGGTGAGAGAACAAAGCCCTGATTTGAAGCCTCGGTCTCAGCACAACAACAATAAAATTAAAAAAGAGTAAGAACTGCTTAAGGGTAAGGTGTAGCATTTAGCAGAACTGAAAAAGCAGGAGGGGGATTGCTATGAAGGAAAGGAGAGAACTGAAAAGAGGAAAGAAAAATCTCTGCTGGAGAATAGAGAAAGTGGGAATTCTTTGGGCCACATGGAAAGAAGTAACTATTATCAAATAAAAACTTAGAAAGGCTCCTGCTTTCTGTTCTTATAAAATTGGAATATACTGCAGTCATTAACTAGCCAGTATCAGTAACGAGGTTAGGAAAATTTAATGCAATACATTCGCTCAATTCAAAACAGAAGTGTCCATTTGACTTTGATGAATTCTAAAGAGTACTCATCTGCAAGCAAAGATTAGTGTTGCCATGGGTTTATAAAGTGATGCAAGAATCCACTCTGTCAGTGTAGTTAATTCTCTTCTTCAGTATTTATGGGAGCCCTATCAGCAAATAGCTCCTCACTTGTCTCCAAATACCAAACACAGATAGACAGAAGGAAAACACCTAAAAGCTAAATTTGTGAAAGCTCTAGTAGCTCTCTTTATAATCTTACTTCTGAACCAAACTTTAGGGCAATTTGCGAATACTGAAGTATCTCTTCAGTGATCTGTACATCCAATCATTTAATCAAATGTGTTTAGGGAATGTGGCAGTTAAAAGTTTGCAACACAGTGTTATTTTAATACTTTTGATATTGATTCACATATGTGAGTCAAATATCACCACTTGGATACTTCCATAGACAAATATTATCAAATTTAGAAATATCCAAAGTCTACTCATTATCAGAGTAAATCTTAGGAAATGGTATCACCATCTCCTTAATAAGCCAAGCCAAGCATAACACCTAGATATTGTCTTTGAAAAAATTGTGCCTTTGATATGTGTGTGTGTGTGTGTGTGTTGATTTAAGCTCAACACATCCTTCTTTGGGGTGGTTAACTGGAGGTAAGTGTCTCACTGACATGCTTGGACTGGCTTTAAACTGAGATAATGGAATCTCAGCCTTGTGAGTAACTAGGACTATAGGCATGAGCCATAAGTACCTGAGCCAGGCCATTTTTAATCTCCCCCTGACTGTAGAAGAGATTTATGAATATAATGGAATGTCTAGTCTATTATTAGTTTACAGGACAGACCTAAGTCCACAAAGTCCTAAAGAAGGGATAAGTGTGTGAGTCAAAAGAAAGATGAAGCTACAGATGGCCACATGCAATAATGCAAGTGTCCCTTGTTTCTAAAAAAAGTTTCCAGCTGACTGCAAGGAGCTACTAGAAAATTCTTTCACAGATTCAATTCTGCTCTTGTCATCCTCCTATCCTTTCTTTATTGTCTTCTCATTTCTCTAAGCATAGTTTTTTAAAATTCCCAAGCCAAAACTAGGCTCATCTTTATTTTAGGCCATCTTCTTCCCCTGTTCTAATTACACTAGTGAATTTTCTGTTCCTTTCAAGGAACATCTCCTACACTTCATTCATCTCCATGAGTGAATGCTAATTGCTCATGGGAAAATACAATCTAAAATTAGATCTTCTAGGGGATTTTCTTTGTCCTAAATATATAGGTCATTACAATGCTTTTCTTATGTATACTTTCCCTGATACATTTAAATAGAATTGTTCATATATGATTTAACAAAGAACCATCTGTAAGTAATCACATCATACTATATCATCTCAGCAGTGTAACAGTAACTTCTGATACCTTGAAAAGGAGACAAAGTAGAATCTGTAGTTCAATTTAATTTAACCATTGCTTTGCCAGAATAATCTTGATAACATCAATATAAAAATCAATATTGGAAATGAACTTTATGGCTTAGGACAGAGGGGAGTCAGAGAGAGAGAGCAGTAGGAGAAAACAAAGGAGGGGTAAAATGTTCAATAAGAATTGTATTCATTTACTTACTTACTTAGCCCCCTGTACATTATCTTTACAATAAAAAGCAAACAAAAATAAAATTTCAAAAGCTGTCTCATTTTATATATTATTTATATTTTTTCTGAAATGAGACTATTCTACTAACTCAACCTGTGAGCAAACTATATTTTATTCTACCTAATCATTAATATCTTTTTCTGACAGACATTCACATTCATTTTAAGTACCAGTCAGTTATTCTGCTGCTAGTCCATACAATTTTTGTCTTTGTAATGTGTTCTGCACAGTTTTGCTCTCTGTTAGCTTAGAAATATTTTTCTTGGGACTGGGAATGTGGCCTAATCATAGAGTACACGAAGCCCTGGGTTCAAACTTCTCAGTACCTACACAGAAAAAATAAAGCCAAAAATGATACTGTGACTCAAATGGTAGTGTGCTAGCCTTGAGAAAGATCAAGGCCAGTGCACAGAGCTCAAGCCCCAAGTCTGGCAAAAAAAAAAGGTTTTCTTCTGCTTTATTTCTTTTTTTAATGTAGTAAAGCCAAAATTCTCCTACTTGATTTTGTATTCTTTCTTTCATTTGTTCTTTCTTTCTTTCTCTCGCTCTCACTCTTTCTCTCTTTCTTTCTATATTAGTGTATTAACATTTAAACTCAGGTCTTCATAATTGCTAGGCTAACAACTTACTCTTTAAGCCATGCTTCCAGATCTACTTTTTTTCTAACTATTTTTGTTATACCTCTTATAAAACTGGCCTTAAATCATGACCCTTCTGTTCTCAGTCTCTGAAGTAGCTAGAATTACAGGCCCTGCTGATGTCACATTTTCTGTAATTGTTTCCAACTTTCCATGAAATAATTCAAGATTCATGAAGCTTTTATATTCATTAATTTACAATTACATATACGTCTCATACCAACTAGCCCTAGGATAATACCCAAGGTGAGACTCATAAATTACCTTCCTTGCCTTAGTGACTCACATATGGGAATTAACGTTAAACTTAACTGTAGATTTTTACAGTTTATTTTTGATGTCATGCTTCCTCCTATTCCGTGAATATCACATAGTCCTCCATCTTAAAATAATTTCTGTTTTGGAGATATGCATATTTCTGTAATTCTTTCAAGTGAGGCTTGAGGTAAGCACACTTTGTCAGCAGTATTACTTTTCTGCTTCTACCTGAATAGCAGCAGATGACTGGTGTTGGATGTATATTTTACTCAGTTCTTGTCCTTAAAAATCAGCTGCAATGTCTTGCTAAATGTCAAGTGAGTAGTTACAGAAATAGTATAGCTCTTTTTTTTATAATAACAATTTTCTTGATAATAAGTAGTCACTGACAAGTAAATAGCATTGTCAACTCAAGAGTCCTCAGGCATTTTGACAAACTTTAATGTAATTTTAGATAATCACTAACAGGCCCGGAGTTTGGCCTAGTAGCAGAGTGCTTGCCTAGCATGCATGAAGACCCAGGTTCGATTCCCCAGTACCACATAGATTTAAAAAAAAAGCCAGAAGTGGTGCTGAGGCTCACATGGAACAGATCTAGACTTGAGAAAGTCCAAGGACAGTGTTCAGGCACTGAGCTAAAGCCCAGGACGGGCCAAAAAGCAACCCAACAGTTTGGTATGTACAAACAAATTTACCCAAATAAGCTATTGCATAAAATTAAAGCAAATGGAGTTGGCTAGCTAAATTTTTAAATGTGATTAATGTTTGAATTCATAAAGTTAGTAAAAAAAAGATTGTGCTCTCTAATATCAATCAATGTGTCTTATCTAATCAGTTTAAGGTTGAAGTGGAACAAAAATACCAAATCTTCCATGAGTGGGAAGAGCTTCCTCCTGTCTGACTAGATCGGGGATATAGTGTCAGTGTTAGTTGTTTCTGTTTTGTTTTCCTGACCTTCAGACTAAGAAAGAACATGGATGCTTCTTCAGTGGAGGGCATTTCAATTTCAGAATAAGTTGTATGCCATTAGTTCTCTTGGTTTTCAGTCCTTTGGACTGAGTCCCAAATACTCATCACCTTCCCTGGGTCTCTAGCTTGGCAATTGCAAGATCTTGGGACTTAGCTTGCCTAATTATGGTGAACACACAGTAGAAGAGGGAAATATCATCACAGTGCCAGACAGGAGGCCAGGGAAACTAGGGTCTCACAGTCCTTTCCAAGAGTATGTCTCCAATTGACTCATTAGGGCCCTCCTTTTAAAGACCCTGCCACCTAATACATTGACAGGCAAACTCCAAGGCATAAAAGCCTGTGATACAGAAGCCGGTGATATATTATATAGATAATATTAGAGAAGGGTTTTTTTTGTTTTTTTAATTCATTCAAAGCTACTGTGCTTCAGCAATTTCATGACATTGACCAATATTTATATTTTTTTATTTTATAAGCATATTCTGGCCATGAACTTTGAAGATAGCTCACTGATTGCACATCTCAACTCTGCCATTTGGAGTTGATAATTGACTTTTCTGATAGTTTTCCTGTCTGGTAACTAGGAATATTAGGATCTAATTAATGAGTTGATTTACTCTAAACTGGATAATATATGTAAAGCTTACAAGAGTGTCTGGTGTGATCTCTCAGTAATGGCTACCATTTCCATTCTTCTTCTCTTGTAAGTATGTATTCTCTCGTAAGTATACAAATTTCAATTATATCTTTTTCCCCAACTCTTTGCCCTGAGACTGAGGCTTGAACTAATCATTTACTGCAGTACCTTGGCTTTTTTTTAAACTCACTGATGGCACTCTACCACTTAGGCCATACTTTCATATTATATTGTTTTGTTTTGTTTTGCTTGTTAATTGAAAGGAAAACTCTCAAGGCTCTGTCTGTGTGAGCTAGTTTGGAACATCAATTGTCAAATCTGTTACTTTAGTAGCTAGGATTATAGCTGTGAGTTACCTATACCCTGTAAATTTTTGTTTATACTGGGGCTTGAACTCAAGAACCTTACTCTCAGTCGGCTTGCTTGCTCATGGCTAGTACTCTACCATTTAGCCACATCTCCAGCCAGTCTACCCCATTTAGTAAGGGAATATTAATAGTCGAAATTTCAGTTATTGTCAATGTTTGCAATTTGTGATTACTGGGGGGGTTGTCCTTTGCTTCTTCCTGTCTCATTTTTTTTCTTTTTACTTTCATTTTTCATAGTTAAGTGATACTTTGTCTTCTCATCTTCTGCCCAACTTTGGTGGTATAAACCTGAGGGATACATTAGAAGAGAGATGGAAATATTTGGCTCTGATTTGTAATTCAATTAGAACCAAGTTGGAAGCATGAGTGCTGCATCACCTCAAAATTGAAAATAAAAAACTACTCTGTGGAATTTCTCCACTGCAAAACCATAGGGAGACAGCAGATTAAAGACAATAACATTTCAGTCTTTGAAGATAGAAATCAGGAGTGGGAAATCTATCTTTGGAAACTCTGACTACCCATAAAGTCAGAAATGAATTTTCAAGTTGCTCTAAACATTAATTTATTCATTTGCAAAGTCTTACAGAGTTTCTGCAAGTGTCCCAACAAACAATGCATGTGAAATGTTAAACTCAATGCAAAGCCCAAATAGAAACCACTAACTCAAATCTAGTAATTACATTTTCTCTTTTTCTCTCAAATTCTGGCTCCCTCCTAAATTACTTGAAAGGAACTTTCATCTTTTCAGATTCACTAGTCTTTCACTTTAGCTTTTTTCTTCTATTTTTCCCTTCTTCTGTTAGGAAGAATGTCCTCCTTTTGTTAAAACTTTTTCTTCTGTGTGTGATCTACTCCTCTCTCTTTCCACATCATTCCAATAATTTTGTTGCTGGGGTTACAGTTACATTTGTCATGTAATGGTTATATTACTTCTTGAACATTGATACCCCTTCTTGTGTTTTTCTCCCCATTTCCCTCCCCATACTCTCTCCCAATCATCTTATTTTTTCCCTTCTCTTCCCTGTTTCAAATAAACAAATAAACGTATATACAACATACCAGGTAACAAAGTCAGATATGGTAATATCATGAGATAAATCATAAGGGGGAAAAAAGAGAAAAGAAATGACTTCCCATAGTACATAAAGAAGAACAATCCAAAGATAAACTTGTTTCCCTACCATGGAGATCATTTCTCTTAGTCTCCTCCTATATGTCCATATGCAGAGGCTCTTTCTTAAGCAACAAAATGTTGAAGGTAAATAGAGATAATTTGAATAAGAAGAAATTTGACATTGTTTCTATGTCAGTTCTCTTCCTGAGTAACCTCTCCTCACACTCTTTAAATCCAGCTCAAACAAAGATAAGTCTGTTGATGAAATAAGCCAGTGATTTATTTTAGAAAGCCATAATTTAACAATTCATATCGTATCTTATAGCTAATATTGAATTAGTTACAGAATTTATTATAGATTTACAGAATTTAAAATACAATTATTCATAGAATTTAAAGTAAGCTATGGAATCTTAAATTCAATTAGAGCATTCTGTATTAAAATTGGGGAGAAAGACTGATTTACCTTCTAACTATGGTTGGCATTCCCTCAAGACACACTTATTTTCAGGTAACCCTGCTTTATATGCACAGAGAAACTACAAGTCTTGGGTATTTTTCTTTCTCTAGCTTTCTGAAGCAAAATGTCATGGTAAGTACAGAGGCCTTAACTTAGCAACAGTTTCCGTAAATACAGGAAATGGTGTCTCATCCCAAGTGCTTCAGAGCTACTGCTTAAGGGAGTGGAAAATCTGCAGAGGAAATCTTTTGAAATTAATCAGCCAAAGCTCTGGGTGGAGTTCTGTACTAAGCCCTTACCTTTCATTATCAGTTTTAAGAGATTTGAGATCTGTGCCAATTGGAATAGCATCAAATATAATAGAAATAGAAACACAATTAAGTCTAATGTAAAAATAACTGTTGAATATGTATTTTTCTTGAGTCTCACATTTGAATATACTAATTCCATAGATGAAATGATTGAAGGATTGATTCTTTCCTTATTCCCTCTGTCAAGAAAGACACCAGGTGCACAAGAAAAGGCTTGGCTCTCTGACTGTCCACCAGTGAGTTATTCCAATCTAGGCCTAGCTCAATGTCACTGTCACTCCAGGTGGGATATTCCACTCTGGACCTAACCAAAAGTACCCTGCTCTTGACCCACAGTGATTACAGCTTAATTTTTATTCCTTTATTTCTTTGTTAAGTCCCATATAAACCTGTCCCCAAATCTAGTCCCTTACACGACCTCCAAACACGAGGGAAGGTCTTTGCCCCTTTCTGGCCTGATGATGATTGAGTACAGCCTTTTCCTTTTACATTCTCCTCCATTTCCTAACACTGACAATAATAGTTAAAACTTCTATTAAAAATAAAGCATATGTTAGCATTGTTTGTAGTTACAAATAATGTCTTTTTTATTTTGTTGTTGGGGTGATGTATAGAGAGATTATACTGACATTTGTCAGGTAGTAGGTGCACTATTTCAAGCACTTTGATAGCCCTTCTCATGTTTTTATCCCCATTTCCCTCCCCATACCCTCCCAATCATCTTGTTACAAATACTATCTTTAAATCTCAAACTTGTAAGTGGTATATCTACTGTTTAACAATTGTGAGTATCCTTTGAAAAGCATCTCTGTTTTTTAATGTGCATCTAAATTGTACTAAAAAAATTCCTGAAATTTTCATCTATAATGAAGTTTTTATAAGTCTGGGTTTTTTTGTTAGAAAAGTACATATTAAATTACATGACAGTTGCCAGGGAATCTTGAAACTTTAAGAGAAATTGTCACTTTAATAGTGAAATTTTAAGAGAAACAAAATGAACAGAAAGTGTCTTTCAATATCTAAGTCTATATGAATATTGATTTCAGTATTTCATTCATTCTATCATAAGTCTCATTCTATAGGAAAATCCCATAAGCTTCTATTTTCTAAACTAGTATCCCAGAAACGCTAATGTTTAAATTCAGTCTAACAATAAAAAATAAGCCTCACTTGGGGGGCTGTGTGTGTGTGTGTGTGTGTGTGTCTGTGTGTATGTGTATGTAGTGGGGAGACTGAGTGTAAAAGTCCTACTATGATATAAGAGCAAGAGAAGTGGATGGATAGTCTTAGATGAAAGAAATTGAATTTGTCTTCTCCTTTCTTCTAGTACTGACTTTACTGGATGGAATACTGCTCATGCAAATATAGAAGGGTAGTGTTATGTATTCAGTCTAAGATACAAATAACAATCTTTTCTACAAATATCTCACCTAAGAAAAATGTACCTAAGAAAAAAATTTTTACCGTCTTTGTGAGCATCCCTTAGCCCCCAAGTCAAGCTGATAGACAAACAAATCAACTATTGGAATCTAATGGCTTTTATGGCAATCAGATAAAAGAAAGAAGAGTATTCTATACTAAATTATAAAAATGAACTTGATGGCCTTCAAGCATGGCTTTTCCTTTTTTCTTGTCTTGCTTAAGCCCAACTAATAAATGGAAAAATTACTTAAGGAGAGACATCTCGGAAGAAGTAAAAATTGCCAATAAACGCATAAAGAAATGTTCATCATCTCTGGCCATAAAAGAAATGCAAATCAAAACAGCAACTGCAGCCCCTCTGTACATAACCCTAATAATAACATAAAATAAAATAAAATAAAAATTAAGATGCTACTTCCCTCCATTTACAATGGCCATTATCAAGAAAACTAATAATAACAAATACAGTCACGTATGTGTCCAAAAAAGCATGCTATTAATCTATTGGTGGGAATGTAAGCTTGTTCAACCAGCAGCATGGAGGTTCCTCTAAAAACTTCCCAATGATTCAGCAATTCCACTCCTGGGCATTTATCCACTTGAACACAAACAAGGCCACACTGCAACTACTAGTACTACTATGTTCATTGCAGCGTCGTTTCTTATAGCCAAGATATGGATTGATCCCAGTCATCCCTCCCTAAGAGGATGATTGGAACAAGAAAATGTGCTATATGTATTCATGGAATTCTACTCATCCATCAGAAAGAATGATACTGCACCATTCTTAATGAAATGGAAAAACTTGGAAAAAATTATAGTAAGCAAAGTAATCCAGACCCAAAGAAACATAGATTGCATGTTTTCCCTCATTTGTGGTAACTAGAATGTGCCCATAAATCTTCAAGTAAACACAATGGATGGTAAATTGTACAGGTCTCTAAGCATTCACACAGAGACCAAAGGAGCATATGCTTAGAAGAGGATCACAAAAGTACAATAGCAACTGATCCTATAAATAATATTTATCAAAATCATCTCCAGGAAATGGAAATAAGGGGGCTTAATTGTTTTTTATTTGTTGCTATTTCTGTGTTCTTTTTCTTTTGTCTTGTTTGTTTGTTTATTTGTCTTTGGGAAGGTAAGGGAACACAAGAAATAGTGGGACCAAGAGTAAACAAATGCAGATATAATACCCACAAGACACTAAGTTGAAAATGAACTAGACAAGTAGTGAGTGGCAACTAGAGGGAAAAACAGGGAGACAGCAAGAGAAGGGATGACACTGAACAAAAACAAATGTGCTCTTTTGTAATTGTACTCCTCTGTATGTCACCTTTACACTAACAATATTTTATTAATGTTTGAAGGATATATTGGGATTTTAGCCCATTTTGTAGGGGGGGGAAGCCTGTCTACAGGTACATGCAGTTTGGGACAATTCATGTATTGATCACCATTACAGAACTCTTTGCAATTTACTGATAATTCTATCTCCTCACTATCCCAAACTCAGCAGCGTTTAGCGTGACTGGTGACTTCATCATTCATAGAAAGTCCTGCACTCAGATTCTGACTTATCATTGTTTTCCTCACAATCTTCTGCGTATTTGCCAATCTCTGCCTTGAGTCTTCCTCATTTCCGTAATCTATAAATGGTGAGGGACTCAGAATATATTCTAGCTACATTCACTCTCTATTTAGTTATGTTTTTGATTATATGGATTTCAGTACCTGGCATGCTCTCACATTTCTCTGTGTGTATATCTGGCATAGATCATGTTTCTTAACTTGTTTGTTATATTGAAATACCTACTTGGCTTCTTCACTTGGACATTTAATAGGCATAACAAGTTTAGTTCAAATTAAAATCCTGTAGAATCCTTCCAAATGTTTCTTTCCAACATCTCCATTTAAAATCAGTTGATACAAAATACAGCTCTTGCTTCAAAGGAATACCAGATAGATTTTTCTAAATCAATGAATTGACCACTTTTTGTTTTACCTTAACCAGATTGCAGAATGATCTTAGTAGCTCAAAGAACTAAACTCCTAATGAACTTACAACCCAATTAATAAACAGGCAAATAAACTGAACAACAACTCTGAAAAGAATTGCAAATGGACAATAAAGGTTTGAAGAAATGCTCAGTAGTATTCCTACCATAAAAAAATGCAGATCAAACCAATCTCATCTCACTCCAGTCAGAGTTGCCATCATCAGCAACACAGACAACAAATGCTATGTGATATGAACTAGAGCAATCACTATGGAAACACTATGGTGATTCTTCAGAAAACAGAGCTATCATATGTTCTAGAGACTCCACTCTTCAGCAAATATTCAAAGCAGCATAAGAATATAAAAAGCAAGAGCTGAGTTATGTGTCTGACATGTGAAGGATAAGGAAAAAAGTACTTCAAGTAAATTGAGAGCAAGTTCAGAGTCAGGGAAGTTTAAAAATACCTTTTTTTTAATTCTTTCAGTTAATGTGTGATTCAGCCCACAAAACCTAGACTGAAGAAACCTTTGACATTGTTTTTTTCTGTGTATGTGAGAATAGTGCTGATGAAGTAGAGAGAAGGCTAGTCAGAAGAATCACAGCGCTATAGAGATCTTGAACAATGTGTTGTCGGATTTTCTCACTCTGAAAATGACACGTGAGGGTGAGAGAAGCTATAGGAAGAGACTGTACAGTTCCTGGCTTACAGAACCAGATTATTTCACCATCCCATGAATGCATTTCAAAATGGATCTACGTGATTCAGTCTTAAAGTTCTCACTGTGAATCATTTAAAAGTTACCAGCCTAAGTAAGTAGGTGGTAGGCCTTCAGAGCCCATGAGTTAATTGCCAATGTCTCACACCTACTCTGCCATTTAAAGTGGTATTCAATAGAACATGATGATGTTTTCATTCCCAGATAGAAAAGTATGAGAAGGGTGAGCTAAGATTAGATTATAGTCAAGAGGAAGAGCAGAAGTCAATACAACAGAAAAAGAATTAAAGGTTAAACTTATATGTAAAAACAGAATTCAAAGTTATCTTGTATATTAACTAGACTTACTCACACAAAATAGCATTTGTTAATGCAATCAAAACATGTTATTAATATTTTTCTTCAAAAAAGTTAGAAAAGGGGAAAGTTCTGTTAGCTATAGCTGGTACTGAGAGTGGTCTTAAACTACTATGTTACAAACAAGTTGTACCAAAGTGGAAACAGCACAAATATCAGTATCCCTGGAGAAGGGGGAATATTTCCTACTATTGTCATACTTGGTTAGTCAACTGTTTAGTAAATCAAAACTAAGCAAAGGTTATGTTGCAACACCTCTTTTGGGACATAGCTGTTATATAATAAATTGCCTTACATCCTCAGCAATGTTGTAATAAAACTTACTGAACTTATTTTTTATATTTTAAAAATGCATAGATGTGGGGCCAGGAGTTTGGCTTAGTGGTAGAGTGCTTGCCTAGCATGCACGAAGATCCAGGTTTGATTCCTCAGTACCACATACATAGAAAAAAGCCGGAAATGGTGCTGAGGCTCAAGTGGTAGAGCTCTAGCTTTGAGAAAGTCCAAGGACAGTGCTCAGGCCCTGAGCTCAACCCAGGACTGGCAAAAAAAAAAAAAGGAAAAGCATAGATGTCTTTTACATTTATATTTATTGAGGGTATGAAAGGAACATATTTATTGAGGTTGTTTTATACTACTAAGTTATTAAAGGAGAATTACTTCGTTCAGGAGTGAAAAATTTCCTGGACTAATTTTCTGTATTAATTGACGGTTAAGTCCTACAGAAAAATACTAGTCAAGTTAGGCAAAGTGATAGATCAGAATCCTAGCAAGGACAAGACCCTGAGCTCAAGTCCCCAAATTGCAAACAAACAGGCAAAAAAAAGCATAATCAACGTGTGTAAACAATTCTTTAAAGTTTTTTTTCCCCAAAATAGTGTAGCTTGAACTCTTAGCCTGGTCGATGTCCCTGAGCTCTTTAGCTCAAGTCTAGCGCTCTACCACTTGAGCCATAGCATCACTTATGGCTTTTTCTGTAAATGTCATGGCAAAGAATCAAACCTAGGGCTTTGTGCATGCTAGGCAAGCTCTCTACCACTAGACCACACTCCTGGACCTTGAGAAATATTTTTAATGTCTATTGCCTTTACTTACTCTTCTCTAGTCTTCTCTTGATGCTTCCTTTTTGACTTTCATTGTCATGTTCATATTTTCTATCACAATTAAATTAAAATTTTCATCACTTGTTCCACAAAATCAAGAGTACACAAAATGCTAATTTCCCTTTTATAGATTTACAGTACAATTCTTAAAACAATTTGATCTTATTCCAAACATTCTTGTCATTGATACTGCAATATCACACCCACCAGTCTTTCCTATAACACTAACAGTGGCATCTCATTCCACTTACTGAGACACTTCCATTGTGATATTTACACATTTGGGTATGATGAACAAATTCACTTCCTACATTGTTTCCATTTCTCCTCTGCCTCTTTCCCTTTCCTCACTGAGTATGAGGTGGACTTTATACATGCATATGTACATTGTCTGAGTCTCCATCAGAACATGTGGGCATGTGTATTCATACATTCTTCAACAGTCTTTATATCTCAGTACACCCTCCCACTCCCCTACTTGTCCTCAGATCCCTTTTCACACTCATGACATAGGGCCACCACTATTGTTGTCATCCATATCACTTTAAATTTATACTCCACAAAAGCAAGAACATC
The DNA here is from genome assembly GCF_031878675.1 of Megascapheus bottae. Lineage (NCBI taxonomy): Eukaryota > Metazoa > Chordata > Mammalia > Rodentia > Geomyidae > Megascapheus > Megascapheus bottae. Next base: position 744,817 of record NC_143529.1, on the reverse strand, counting down.
AAAAATTAGTCTCTAGTTCAACCCATTTTCCTTCCAATAGCAGAATTCTGGGAGAATTAATGTTTTGGTGAAACTTTTCTTTGTGGACTTAAATAAAATTATTTGTGGGTTAAATGAGTTTACATTTATTATAATCACAAGAATTCTCTATTTTATCTTGTGAAAACACAAATTCTATTCTAGTTATACCAATTCTGTAAGTTTCATTATTGCCCCAATTATGTTATGAGTGCTAGATTATGGCGACAAAGGAAAAAGAAGAGGAGGAAAAAGAGTAGGTTCTAGTATGGTAAAGGAAAGTCTTTTCTTATAGTTATTAGAAATATCTCTAAAAAAGCTTCCAACAACAGAGAACTATGTGTCAAGGGAAAAAATCCACACTACATGAAAGAGTATCCATGAGAAATTTTTTATGTTTGAAAATTGTAATATCATTTATATATTGAATGTACAACACTAAAATCACAGTAATAAAATTGAGTCATTTTAGTTTTTTATAATTATTTAATAAATTTCTGTACAGCTGATTTAACATACTCAGAACCATTTCAGAGTCTGATATTTATAGTTTTTTGGTTACTTGTTTTTTTAAAGTTATCACATAACAAAGTTGGTGATTATTTTTTACAAAAATTTATTTATCCAGTATATCTATATCCTTAGATCTGGATCCTAAATCCTTAGATCTGGATCCTTTTTGCTTATATTCTTTTGCTTATAAAGCAAATCAGTGCTTCTAGTACTCAAAAGGGAACCAGTAAAAAAAAATTCTGGCTTCACTACATACATTATGATGTAGGAGATTTCAAAATTCAGTCTTAGAAATTGGGCAACATGAACAAGGAATTATGAATCATGGTGAACTTTCAAAATTGTATATGAATTGGAAACCAGACCCTAGAATGAGGCTGTGAACAAAAGCCAAACCACAAATCACATCATTCTACTTACCAATAGGGAATCAAACGTCTGTTCTTGTTTTGAGGTTCATCGAAAATTCAATAAGGAGCCAACTCATGTGTCCGTCCAGAGAAATCAAATATAATTTATTTCAATTTGTTGTTTTGAATCTCAGTTTTCAGGTTTTCTGCTCCATTTTATTAAAAAGCTAATTTTAAAGTTCTTATTTTAATATTAATTTAAGCATAGAAATAGGGTAGAATCTCCTAAAGAATTTTACTATCACACCATCATTGTTATTTTAAATAATGTAAACTATGTACTATTTCACTCATAAAATGGCAAAAACTATTTCCAACTATTCATCTTTAATAAACATGTATTTATGAGGAAGGTACAAAAATGACTTAAATTATCAGCACTGAATATTTCATTATACATTTCCAAAATATTTGAAACTTTTTCTGTATTTTTCCCATGACAAGTTTAGTCCAACCTTATTTTTCCTCTAGTCAGGCTAGTGTCCTTGCTTGCTCTCTTGCGTGCTGATGTATACTACACATGTAGCACTCATTGTTTAAAGCAACGTATGAACCTTAGCAAACGTACTCAAATACAGATAAATGGCCAGACCACCTCCTGCAGTTATTGCTGAGCTGCAGATTAAAAACATCTTGCCAGTGTTCTTTCATCAATGTACCTCCTTTTTTTTTTCTTTCCTCTTTCCTGCAGTGTGTTTAAAAGCAAATCCTTTAACAATCAGATCAAATTGCTCACAGCTTTCTAATTGTATCTCATCGTAGTAGAGGCTAAATCTTTTATGACAACCTACAAAGACTATGGTCCCATGACTATTCTGTCTCCCACTCATACCTCCTAATGCTGTTTCCTGCCAACATCTGCTTCTTCTATAGCAGAGGGTCCTTCCCAAAAGCCAGTGGTCAGCAGCACTGTGTGTGTGAAGGGCTCTTTCATGTGCAGATGATCAGTTTTTCAAATGTTTACTAATGACCAGATTCCAATTTTCTGTTATAACTGGAATACTCCAAAAATGATGCTATGTAATTATCTTAATTGTACATTATTGGCATTGTTAACTTTGGTCATTTGATTAAATGATATTTGACAGATTTCTCCAATTAAAACTAAATTAGAAATGATGTAATCTTAATGCAGTTTATAAAAGAAAAAAAGAATATTTTTCAGATAAATAAGGAAAGGGATGGTGTATTATAACCAGTTGAGTTACAATCAGTAGGATAGTTCTGAAAGTAGAGGGAAGGGGCGTTTGCTTTCAGAATCCGAAGTATTATGAACTCTAATGAATACAGTATTCTCAATCATTTATATTTTCTATATAATTTCCTTAGAATAGGCTCTGAGGTTCCTGCTTATCTGATAATCTGCAGCACAGTTCTTTTATTTTATAGAGATTCCACATTGATATTAATTCCTGAAACTGGTATTCAAATAGCACAAGCTTTTATATTTTTTATGATTTCAGGTTCAATTTTTATTTAACAAAATGCTTCAACTATTGAGGAAATATAGGTTTTCTGCGTGTGATAGTGAAGGTTTCTGAGTTTCCTTTCATTCATTCATTCATCCACTATGTCATTATCTTTCCTTTCCCACTATATGGTAAGTATCACTTACCCTTTAAATATAAACAGGGCACAACAGATAAGAGTGAATGTAGACACGTCTCTTACCATTCTACTTTTCAATGAGTAACTGTCTGTGTTCTATACACATGCAAACATAAGTTGACCATAACAAGCATACACTGCTGCCAAACTATTTTGTAAACTGACATGTGTGTGTGTGTGTGTGTGTGATAAATTTAACTCATCACTCAACAAAACCTATATCCTAAAAACTAGTCTTTTATTGTATGATATGTAACTATCAAGTTATTATAAATTATTGTTATTATTGTTATCGCATACAACCCACCTTGAATCTGCATTTATATGGCCTTCCCTTCCCATCCTCTTTTCTTTCTTTTTTAATTCTATTTTATTGTCAGGGTAAAGTAAAAGGGGGTTACAGTTACATTGGCCAGGTAGTGGGTACATTGCTTTCTGAGGTTTATCTCCCAGTTTCCCTCCCCATTCATCTTTTTATTTATCTTTCTCAACTAGTTCTCCAACCTTGAGAACTTTTCTGCATTTCCTTTTTTATTTTCAAATAAAACAGTATCAATCCAATTACTAGTTTAACTCTTAATGTCCTTTCAATCTATTTCTCACTTTCCATCACTGCAGATTTTCTTTATTTGTTTATTCTTTATTCTTTTATCTTCCTCAACTTCCAAGTTCCCTGTAACATTCTTCTCTTTTTATTTAATTCTTAGATATACAGGTCAGGACAGTTCTGTTCATTTAAGCATAATCATGGCAGATCTATGCTTCCCAGTATTTTGTATTACAATGATTCATTCATTTTTTATTGTTGGGGTGAGGAGTAAGAGTTACATTATTCAGATAGTGGGTACATTACTTCTTGAACATTGTTACCCCTTGATTTTTTCATTCTTGCAAAAGCTCTACCACCACAAGCATTTTCTCTATACAGTGATCCCAAGTTTGGATTTTATTTCAATTTTAGAATCATTTTTATTTAAATAATACAGTTTTAATGTTTTGTTTGAATTCTTCATTTATGAAAAATAATGACATTTTATTTGATTTTATTATTGAAATACAGAGTGAATTTTTCTTTATAATGCATATTAATCTGTCATTCATTACTTTAAAGCTTATTTAGGTTTTTATCTTTAGTTTCATTGTTTTTTTATTTTTTGTGTGTGGATGTTAAGATTCAAATCCAAAGACTAATGCATGTTAGAAAGCTATCACTGAGTGATATCCCCAGCAATACTCTTAACTTTTCATTAAAAATGAAAATCTTGGGGGCTAGGAGTTTGGCCTAGTGGTAGAATGCTTGCTTAGCATGCACTGGGTCTGATTCCTTGGAACCACATACATAGAAAAGCCAGAAATGGTTCTGTGGTTCAAGCATTAGCCTTGAGGAGAAGCCCAAAGACAGTGCCCAGGCCCTGAGTTCAAGCTCCAGGATTGACAAAAAAAAAAATCTCCTGGGAAATTTCGTCCCTAAACTTTCCACCTTAAATTTGTTAGAATGAAATTATTTTCTTTTGCCACTAGATAATTTTGGCACTTGGTATATGCAAGGTTGTCTTATTTAGCAAATAGAAGTATAACCAGAATTGATGAATGATGCATTTTTATTTTTTAGGATTAGTAAGTTCCTTAAAATATTAAGAGCACTCTAAAATTAATCATTGCTTATCTCAAATTTAAATTTAACTCACTATTCTATAATACAGATGTCAACTAGAAATATATATTTAAAACAATTCTATTTGCATATTTCAATAATATATGTAATTAGAAACAATGTTATTCTGCCTAGTTAATTTGCCTAATTAATCATCTCCAATGATTTCACAAATAAATAGCAGATGTATTGATTGTTAAACTGATTTGCACAGCATTGACCCAAATGAGCAGAAAGCAGTTTCCAATAGGAATCTAGATTTTCATGAGGTATTATGAAACTGTATTTTTTTTTGAAGTATTTTAAATTTTCTTTTTTTTTAATTTATTGTAATTAGTAAAAGGGTTACATGATATTTGCCAGATAGAAGGTGCACTAATTCACATACATTGATACCCTTTCACATGTCTTGGTACCCGTTTCCCTCCCCCCCCACACCCCCCACCCGTCTTGGTTTTCCCCCCTTCCCTATCAAATTTCAAATATCCAAATACAAATAAATTCAATATATCAGATAACAAAGTGAGATACTATACCAATATGAGATAACCAAGGGGCAGCAAAGGAGATGAGAGACAACATAGTACATTAAGGACAACAATCTTTCATTATATGGCTATTGTTTCACTATCCTATTTCTTAATGAAGATTTTAGTGTGATTTAAGTAAAATTTCCCTTTTAGACTTGGCAATTTTCTCCATTTTTTGGAAGGGTTATTAGGCACATGGAAAACTTTCCCTCTGACTTTCTAAGGGCTAATATTTGGGGTTTTTTTACACTAAGTATTGAATAAAAAATAAATTCTAATTAGTGTACTGTTTCATGCAAACTCTCTGGAAATAAACATATCAATATTTTATTTTAAAATGCAGATTGAATAATTGGGACTCTACTGATATTTCAATAATCCTAAACCTTTTCTGACTGGATCCTTTTCACAACTTGTTGCAAACTAAGAACATTTTTTTTCAGAAAATAGCATGCATTCACAGACACATGTATTTTTCATTGTAGTATCTATGAATTTCTATGTGCTGTAGAGACCAACTATGGACCACAGATAAAAACCCACACAGTACTGATTTAATGAAAGATGTTATAAATTTAATGTATGTAGGGTGGGGAATTTGGTCTAGTTGTAGAATGCTTGCATATAATTTCATGTATCTAATACCTACTAATGATCCATTTTACAGAATGTTGAATTTTTAAAATATATTGTAATTATGATTAATAGAAGGGTTACAGTATATTCATCAGATAGAAGGTGCATAACTTCACAAACATTGATACCCTTTCTCATGACATGGTCCCCATTTCCCTCCCACCCTTCCCCCACTTCTCTTGATTTCCCCCCTTCCCTATCCAATTTCAAATAATCAATTAAGCACATATAAAATATATCAGATAACAAGGTGAAAAATTGTAACAATGTGAGATAACCAAGGGATGGCAAAAGAGATGAGAGATAACATAGTACATTAAGGACAACAGTCACTCATTATATGGCTTTTGTTTCCTTATCCTGGAGGTCCTTTCATTTAGTGTCATACTATATAGCCTTATGTATCTAGGTTTTGTTCTATTATAAATCTCTGCTAGGAGAGCCCAAGATTTCTATTGATTATGACAAATGAGGGAGACTATTGGGCCTATGTTCCTTTGAGTCTGGCTTACTTCACTTAGAATGATTTTTTTCTAAGTCTTTCCAATTCCTTACAAATGGGGCCATGTCGTTCTTTCTGACAGCAGCATAGAATTCCATTGTGTATAAACCCAGATGTCCCTCAGTCGATCAACAAGATGTGGTATTAATACAAAATGTTGAATTTGTATGGTTTCCTATTTTTTCAATCAATGTATGATCCCAAATGTTAAATGGCTCACATATTAATACATGCATAAGCCACAGACTTCTTGAATTATTCATATCCCTAACCAGTAATAACAAATTAACATTTAACAATCCACCTAACTTTAAATGTATGATTCATATGATGGTAATTGTAGACAGATGTATATTTTATTCTAATTATTAAAGTAATTTTTCTGAAGACTGGAAGAATACCTTGTTGTTTGGAACATTCTATGAGTTGAATTAGTAGTTGTAAAATCATCCCAACTAATTTCGGGAAGTGGCTATTAGCCAGTTTTTCTTTTTGAAATTTATTACTTAAGATATTAAATTAAGGCAGTTGGTCTGACAACATTAAAATACTGCAGAAACAATGGGAATATGTATATTAGCATAATAATTTTATTAACACAACTTCACAGCATTCCAAAGGGATTTTTAAAATTAATCACAGCTTTGAGTGCAGATACAGAAAGAAGTTCTCATTTTCTCATACTGTGTATATTATCAATTCAAATAAAAATTATTTCTGTCACTTAATGACAATACTCTAATTTCTCTTTCCTTTTTTCGAAGAAAAATACGAAGCTATATGTAACTAAACTGTGCAATCATTAAGCCACCAAGAAAATCCCATTTCATCTTCTACAAACCAAAGGGTGTTTTCCTATGTTTCCCGATTAGCATGGAGTACTGAAAGTGAGAATAAAAGACCCTATGTATGACTAAACTCATGAAGCATAAAACATTCCCACTTGGGAGCATGTTTCTACCTTTTGCAACTGTTACTGTTCGTGGTAAGATACAATGTCCTTGCTCCTGAACAGCAAAGACCCCAAAGCTGAAAGGACCACAAGAGATACCCATTTGAATCATATAACACGTAAGTACTCATTATGATGACCAACCAATTCAAGTGGCCTCAAACATCTTTTGCACTGGCCCTAAATGACACCTATGTCTGGACACATCATTACAAACTCAAAGGAGTCTGTGACCCAGAAGATGCATGACAAAGTCTTCCAAGTCACTGAAGATAAATGTCAAGATTCATTCATCAAAGTAGGATGTTAATGATATGTTGTTTTATATAGATAGCACAGATGTTCCGTGACTGAAATAAAATTTTATTGCAAACATTACTGATCATTTTCAATTCAAAAATCTTATGCTGCCTGGGTTGTTACAAGTTTTTAATTTATTATTTATTATCAAGTAGTATACCAAGCCACTCAATTAAACCTGCCAGTTTGTGAAAATGCATCTTGACCAAAATCATCCCTTTTATCATTATTGTAAGACAATACTTTAATAAAGTAATATAAATTGCCATATTTCACATTATTGTACAAAATTAAGTATGGAAAGTACTATCTTATAAGTATTTTCTGTCATTTAAAATTGCCTCTGTTTCAATGTAGAACAATCACTGAGATTGCAATACTTGGAAAGCAAAACAAGTAATGACCTTCAAATGAACTTTCTCAGGAAACCATGTTATGAATCAGTATGAAAGGTTGATGACTATGTATTTGCTTTGTAAAATAAAATGGAAGTGCAATTTTTTCCAAAGCATCAAAGCTGTCCCCAAATTTATCTTAAGTTGGATAAAATTATTCTTACAAATGTAGGAATTGCTCTAATATTTAAAAATATTTATATTGCCCTAATATACATGTTACTTAAAATATGGTTTTAAAAATTTATGCGAGCTGGGAGTTTGGCCTAGTGGTAGAGTGCTTGCCTAGCATGCATAAAGACCCAGGTTCAACTCCTTGGTACCACATACATAGAAAAAAGCCAGAAGTAGTTCTGTGGCTCAAGTGGTAGAGCTCTAGCCTTGAGAAAGCCCAAGGACAATTCTCAGGCCCTGTGCTCAAGCCCAGGACTGGCAAGAAAAAAAATTATGGATGGGAATGTGGTTTATTGGTAGAGTGCTTGCCTAGTATGATGCATAAGGACCTGAGTTCTTAGTACTACATTTAGAAATTCTAGGAATAGGATAGGGAAGGGTGGAAAACAAGATGAGGGAAGGGGGTGGGGAGAGGAAAATGGGGACCAAGACATGAGAAAGGATATCAATATTTATGAAGTAATGCACTTTCTGTCTGGTGAATATGATGTAACCCTTCTATTAATTACAATAAAAATATATGGGAAAAATAAAACATTCTAATATGCATGTATATGCCCTGAAACATAAAATGTTTATTTATTTGTGCTTAATCTATTGTTTGAGAACAATTATAGAACAGTGTGGACTCTGTCTTCTACTTCTAATTCAGCAATATAAACCTCTAGTTCATATTTTTATTACTATTAAGGAAATCCTACTATATATTGTAAAAATATAATGAAACATAAGCATCCAAAGCAATTTGCTGAAACAGTCAAAGGAAAACAACTCCATGACTTTAAATGTACAGATATGGTCATTTTTACTATGTGATTTGCAGTATTTTTTTATATACGGATCACTATGTTCTAGATAATTATATGATGTCAAAACATAATTGCAAAAATACCAGTCTTACTGTGTAACAATATAGAAGGAGATGAATAAAATGATTTCCAAATAATCAAATAAAAGCAATTCTTAACACCTTAGTTAAGAGTAACTAACTCCCTGTTTTATAGGATCTGTTATCTTGTACCTCTTGCTTTTTGTCACACAGCTGCATAGGGACAATGACTATCATTCATGAAGATGGACAGCTATAAATCATCAAAAATAGGAAATGTACTAAAACAATGCAGCTACAATAATAACCATTTGAGAATGAATGATCCAGCAAGTTTGGGGGGGTTATAAACAACTGAAAGCATTAACCATCAGTCACCATCTCCCTGCAGAGTTTCCAGTAAAGATTCCAGCTGGCATCTATGAAAAATAGAGGCTGTACATGAGATCTGTGTTTCCAAACGGTATGATCAAAAGGCTCTGTCATCTCAGCATATCTCCATGTACTTTGCAACTAGTTCCCCATGGATTCTAAAGGTAAACTAGATATACTGAAAGATCCTTACAACCAACATATCCAAAGACGTAGTTTTACCCTCAAAGATGTTTTGCTGCTAGTATTTAAAAACTCTGCCATGCAAGTTAGAAACCTTGCAATAAGAATAGAAACTTTGCTTGTGATAATATTACAAAATTGAATAAAAATAAAAGAAACAACTGCAATGCTCTCTCTCTCCTCTCTTCCTCTCCCCTCCCCCCCTCTCTCTCCAGTACTAGGGCAGTGTCCCTTAGCTTTTTCCCTCAAGACTGATGCTCTTCCACTTGAACCACAGCTGAACTGCTGGGTTTTTGATGATTCATTGGATATTAAAATGTCACCAAGTTTCCTACCCCAGCTAGCTGTGAACTGCTATTTCAGATTTTAATTTCCTTAGCATCTAGGATTTGCAGGCATGAGCTATTTGCACCCAGCTTGAATTCCATAATGTTTGGAGCATGAAATCAAACTATTTTCATAGGATCCACCATTCTTCTTCCTCTGTTATTCTTTCAGATTCTTTCAGTTACTCGCACTTGTATACATTGGGGATTGTAAATACAATGTTAATGAACAGATTTGCATTGATATTGAATAATTGTTCAGCTTTTGTGTGTGTGTGTGTGTGTGTGTGTGTGTGTGTGTGAGAGAGAGAGAGAGAGAGAGAGAGAGAGACAGAGAGAGAGACAGAGACAGAGAGAGACAGAGAGACAGAGAGAGGCAGAGAGAGAGAGACAGAGACAGAGACAGAGACAGACAGGAAACTTAAACTCTCTCTCTACTTCTCTGAACCTCTTTGTGCTGAAAGCCTAATGCTCTACCGCTTGAGCCACAATATCACTTCCAGCTTTCTCTGAGTAGTTTATTTGATTTTTAAATATATACTGGGACATAATGCAGGCTTCTAGACATTCACAGTGAGAATATAGAAGATATTTGTAGCAGCAGATCACAAAGACTCAATCAAAAGGTATATGCATATAGCCATATAAAATAATAATTTTTGAAATGAACTTCAAGAAATGGTAAAATATTTTTCATATTGTTGTTGCTTTTTTGTTGTTTTCCTTTGTTATTGTTTGTTAGTTTATTGGTCTTTGGGAGGGTAAAAGGGAAGGCACTGAAAAGGTAGGCCAAAAGGGTAAACAATGACAGCAGTGTGATACTCACCAGCTACTATGTGGAAAATGACCTGTATAACTTGCACATGGGGAATGGGAAGGAAAACCTGAGAGAGAGAGTAAGGGAAGGGTGATATGGTTCAAAAAGAAATGTACTCATTCCATGACTGTAACCCTTCTGTACATTACCTATACTGTAACAACAAAATATACTACAAAGAAAAGAAGGGGGAGGGAAATGGGGGCAAAAACATGAGAAGTGGTATCAGCGTGTGAGAAATAATGCACCTTCTATCTGTCAAATATAACTGTAACCCCTTTATACATTAAAATAAAATAAAAAAGAAGAAGAAATATTGGCATGGGCAAGAAAGTCTGTGAGACTCCTATTGCCAATTAATCACAAAATAAGCTGGAAGTTGAACTGTTACTCAAGTGATAGAGTGCTATTCTTGAACAAAGAAACTCAAGTACCTACTTCTCAACTTCAAGCCCAGAACTGGAATACAGGATATTAGGAAAATATTGCCACAGTTATTGCATCGCTATCAGAAGATTGTTCTGACAACTACACATATCCTGAACATATGCCCAAGCCCCCGTAACTGCTTGATCACTAAATCTGATATGGCCACTTGACCAGTACATGAACAGATTTCACTGGTGATTTTAAGTTAAGCAGAGCATTTTGAAACAAAACCTTAGGAATGATGAAAATTCATTAGAAATTTCTAGTTGTCAGTGTCTTGCTAGTTAATATTAATAGCCAGATTTCATTCACTTCCGTACATATGGAGACCATGATTTTAAGAATCATGTGAAAGTATCTTACCTTAGCCAGGAGTTTGGCCTGGTAGTAAGAATGCTTACGTAGCATGCACAAAGACCCCAGTTCAATTCCTTGGTATCATGTACATAGAAAAAAAAAAGCCAGAAATGGTGGTGAGGCTCAAGTGGTAGAGCTCTAGCCTTGAGAAAGTCCAAGGATAGTGCTCAAGCTCTGAGCTTAACCCCAGGACGGGCAAAAAAAAAAAAAATATATATATATATATATATATTGTTATCTGATATATTCTATGGATGTTTATTTGTTTATTTGAAATAGGATAGGGAAGGAAGGAAAACAAGATGAGGGGAGGGGGTGGGGGAAGGAAATGGGCACAAAAACATGAAAAGGGGTAGCAATGGTTGTTAAGTAATGCACCTTCTATCTGGTGAATATAATGTAACCCTTCTATTAATTACGATAAAAATTTAAAAAATAAAAAATTTTTGTAAAGACCCTGTGTTGTTTAGTTTCTCTGAAATAAACTTGTGAGTAGTATTTGACTGAAAGAAGATTTTGTTTACTTTAAACAGGTATAATGACTTTATCCTAACAGGATATATGATTTCACATTTTTTTATAAAAAAATAAAAATAAATAAGCATGTAGTGGAGAATTGACTTCAGGTCAAAGGTTATTTTCTGCTCTTTCTTCCCTCCCCCATGGAGTTCCCAAAGAGGCCAGCATATACACAGAAATTAAATCTGAAACATTTTATGCCTTCTTAGTTACTTAAGCATCTATAAAAATAGTCCTCACTTATCTTCAGTTTTTATCTTAATTTCTTATATCAATTTTTTAATAAAAGTCTTTCCTGTTTGCTTTGTTGCTAGGAGATTAGAGATGGAAGAGGAAATGGGAAGGAAATAAAGGCTAGAGAGAAAAGAGAACAGGGATAATTTTTCCTGGTAATTCAAAAATAAAAAATATATGACCAAAAAATACTAAAATCAAAGTTCAAAGGGAAGGCAAAAATTATTATAGAGTGAGTCTACAAAATGAGAACTGAGTAAAATTAAATAACATCGAATGCTAAGTACAAAATCTGTACATTTCTGTCCATGATAATTTACAGAGATTTCTCTAGGCACTCTTACATTACTAATATCTATAACTGGAAATCTCATATGAATAGAAAGGGAAGTAGACAATAAATTTTATCATTCCTATGAGCCAGTAAGTTTATATGTAGCACTTTTACATTATAAATATTACTTAACATTTCTAGATGAGAGAATTGCATTGGTAAAAGCACATAATAACCAGAGAATAAAGAATTCTCAGGGTAAAATAGACCTAAGGTATAATTCTGACCTCCATATGACCTAGAGAGCAGAGGTGATAGACAACTGACTGGTAATTCATTTCTTTTCTCTTTTTTGGAAAAAAGGATGAGAGCAGCCTTGTTTTCTATTTTAAAGAAATTTTGGTGATCAATGAGTTCCCCATCAATGTATTTCCTGGTATAAGAAGTGAAATATAATCACAGAGTACAGATGGCCTCCCCAGAACAAACAATATCATACAAACCACTGAAAGAGATTGGAAAAATCTAGATGATTCTATAATATTCTATAATATTCAACCCTTTGTACTAGGAATAAGAGTTACATTTTTCTTTGAACTAGTCAACAAGAGATTCATCTTTTAAAGTGTGAAGAAGGCCAGGAAAACCTGTCCTTCTCCAGAAAAGGGGTGGGGTAGCACAATGAAGGGACATAAGGGTTTAATGTGAGTTAGTATCTTGATTTGTGGGTCTAGAGAGTATGCTCTGGCTCTTAAACAAATCATAGCATTAGTTCTTGATGCCTTATGTTTAAATATTATCTTAGTAAGAAATACATTTTAAATTGCTCATGCTAAGCTATTTGAGTACTTTTATTCTCTCTGTGTGTTTATCTGACATAGAGAAAGAGAAAGAAATGATTTAGCAAATAAAATAATAAAGGAAAACGGTGTAGAAAGAGCTAGTAGCTAATAGATTTGTCACTAGAGGAATATAACTGGTAGGATTTAACATGATAATTACTTGAGCTTTTTTAGAATCTAACACACAAAAAAAGCACAAGGCAGTTGTGCAATTATGTAAAGAAAAGGAGGGTAAGAAAAGGTATGTGATTTTAAAAACGTTTAGATTGCATCATCTAGTTCATTTCTGCTCCTCATTATTTCTTAATGCTGGTAGTGATTTCATAAAAGATTATTCTGTATCACAGTTCTGGCCAACAGTCATAGAGCCTCATCAAGTGTTGTCCTTACTGTCAGAGTCTTGAGGAAGGTGAAATAATTCCACTAACTTTCCCTGAGTCTCCTGCTAGCAGATAGCATACTGTGAGATTTCTCGGTCTCTGTAATTTCATGAAGCAAATGTCATATTAATAAATATGTATCCTTTTGTCTCTGTTTTTTATTTATTTTTATTTTATTTTGTTGGGGTAATGTATAGAGGGGTTACTGTGAATGTACAAGGTAAGTTTGAAGTGTTTTTATAAGTTCAAAATAAGAAATTACTCAAAGGCAGAAGGAAACATAAAACATTGAAGTCATTCTGTCTTGGCAGAAACCCAATATATATGTTTCTAGCAATTTCTAGTATTTTATGTTTACAAAAATCAATACCTTAAATTGCTCTACATGTGTTAGCCAACACATGTAGAAATAAAATGATATGCAGAGGTTAAAAAATTAATTATTCTTGATAGGAGGAGAGGACAAATTGATTGAGGTGTTGAAGCAATCTGCTAAGATTCAGTACAACTTCTATCAAAATCCCAACAGTCTATTTTCATATGTTTGATTATATGAAATAAGAAAGGGAAGGGGGAAAACAAGACAAATGGGAGGGTGTGAGGAGAAGGAAATGGGGAAAAAACACGAAAAGGGGTATAAATGTGTGAGAAGTAATGCACCTATTATCTGGCAAATGTAACTGTGACCCCTCTATACATTACAATAAACATTAAAAAAAGAAATAGAAAAATAGCACTCACAGTACGGAGTTTTCTAAGTATATATACATGAAAAATACTAGTGGGGAGACTCACACTTCTCATATTGAATATAAAGCATTAAATAGTATGTTACGATGTAAAGATAGGCTTCATACCATATACAATATAAACACACATATGTGTCTCTCTCACACACCGACACTAGATAGATAGATAGATAGATAGATAGATAGATAGATAGATAGATAGACTTATATATTGATTTTCACAAGGAAATGAAAACTGTGTTCAAAGTGGGTGTTGGAAAAATCAGTTATACCAATAAAAGAAATAATTCAGGCTCTTTTCTTATGCACACAAGTTCACTCAAATGTTTTCAAAGTCCTAAAATCAGGCTTCTAAAACTATAAAACTGTTAAAAGAAATACTGTCAAATATTTTCTTTAAATATTTATGACAATTATTTCATTGATATTAATGTTCTGATGTGCTTCTTGATTAAGGACCTGAACATATAAGCACCTATATAAACATTTTGAAAATTGATGTGTCTGTGCATTCATAAATGTGCTCTTATTCTATATTCAAAGACTTTTATGACATATTCCTAAAAATCTTAAAAGCCAGTGATTAGAGAAATAGAACTTACTGAGAGTCATCAATCTCTTTGTAAGCTACACAAAATCTTTACACTCAGTTTCTTAAGCTATAAGCTTATTTAGCATAAAAATGAAAGAGATATGTGCATTATTATGCTAGTTTTCTGGAGTTATTCTAACAATGTATTACAATGTGGGGTTTGCACAATAGAAATTGGTGCTCAGAATCTAGAAGTCTAAAGTTAATGTGACATCAAGATTGCTTCCTTCTGATGGCTGAGTGAAACAAGCCTTTCCATACATCTGGTTTAGCCATCTGCTGGTTACTGGCCATTGGATTAAAGAGGCAGCAACCCAGGCTTTGCCTTCTCCCTTTGTCTTTTATCAGAAGGATGCACTTAAGTTTGATTTTTTTTTATTCACAAGAATCAAACAGCATCTTCAGCCTATCATTAGACTTTTCTCTGAAACACAGATATTGTTTCATCATTGAAAAAATGCAAGAACAAATCTTCATTTGGGAAATAACATTGCATGACATCCTATAACTTTTTACATTAGTTTTGAGCTGTTTACAGTTTATCATTAAGAGTGTTTATCACCTTAAGTAATATGATCCAGACTTGCTGCATTAGTTAGTGAAAACTTTAAAACTCAAATGACAGGAATTTTCTTTTGTGTAATCTCCATCTTTACTTATTGGAAACTTCTTTACACAAGCCATAAGAAAGATATCTTTCTTTCTTAGAAAAGTTAGGAGCCAGCTAAATATTTTAATATAGCTTCAATAATTACCTAGCCATCTGCTATGATTTCAGAATGCTTTAGTCTCTCCTTCATACATTAAAATTTAAGGATATGGAAATTTAATTTGACTTCAGACCTTTGGGAGGTGATTATGGTTAGATAAATTCATTAGAATAGAGATCTATGGTTGCCTATGAGACTTCTATAAGAAGAACCAGAAAGACCAGAACACATGTGTGTGTGTGTGTGTGTGTGCACCCTCCCCCCCCACACACTGCTAATACCCGATATGACTCCTAACTCTTAATTCAGACTGTGAGCCAAAATTGACTTCTTCTCTTTGTAAAGTAATGAAGCCTCACTGTTTTGCTATTATAAGGAAAATAACCTAATGACACATCACTTCCCAAACTGAGCCAACACCTTCAGCGACTAGACTACCTCATCTGTCCTAGTGAAACAAAAGTTGGAAGTGATTTGTGTACCCATTGTCTTACATATAAGTTTATCTGACAGGGAAAGCACAGAAATGGCAGAACAAAGGGTGAACTAATTCAGCAGTGATATGCACTAGGCACTCTGTTGGAAATGAACTTTATGACTTGGGGGAGGTAGAAAAAACTGGGAGAAAATGAGGGAAGGGATGATATTGTTCAAAAAAGCAGTGTACTCATTATCTGACTTATATAACTGTACCCCTCTGTATATCACCTTTACAATAAAATTTAAATTGAAAAAGTTAAAAGTCTTTCAAGCAATCAATTTTACAAAAGGATAGTATTCATTAACTACTGGAAATCATTTTTGTACTCATGTTAAATGCATTACTCAGTATTAAAACTATTTAAATTATTTTCATCCCTAGAACAAAATCCAGCAATTATAGTGGCTATTTCAGTTTTCCCAGACTAAGTTCACAAATATTTGATGTTATGGTGTATTTATAAATTAATTAGGCACACTAAAAATTCTGTTTTTTTTCCTTTGAATTGCTCCACAAAACACTGTTTGATAAGAGAAGGTAATCTTGGGGGGGGGGTATGTGGGGTATGTGTGGGTGTGTATATGTGTAAAAATGACCAGAAAGGAAGGAAGGAAGGAAGGAAGGAAGGAAGGAAGGAAGGAAGGAAGGAAGGAAGGAAGGAAGGGAGGGAGGGAGGGAGGGAGGGAGGGAGGGAGGGAGGGAGGGAGGGAGGGAGGGAGGAAGGAAGGAAGGAAGGAAGGAAGGAAGGAAGGAAGGAAGGAAGGAAGGAAGGAAAGAAGGAAGGAAAGAAGGAAGGAAAGAAGGAAGGAAGGGAGGAAAGGAAGAAAAAGAAGAGGAGGAGGAGAGGGATATATTTTTCTAGAAATGAAGTTTGGTGTATTGTTTTACTTAAAAATATACATCATTGTAAATTTTTATTAGATTTAAGAAGTATCTCAGAATTCTCAGTTAAGTTACCATGTGTCTCCTTAATTGTAAATAATTTAGTTACTTCAGTTTCTGTAAATAAAAGTAAAATTTCCAACTCAACATAATAACCATAATCATTTGCTGAACTAAATAGTCTTCTTAATAAAATGAAAAAAATGTCATATCTCAAGCACTTTAAGTATGGTTCAGAGAGAGTCCATTGTTGGAAAATTAGCAGTGAAATAATGCAGCATTCTTTCCTGTACCCTCTATCAGACACTGATATGCCAATTATAGTGTGGCCTTTATACCCTCCCTGAACGAAGAAGCCTCTGGTCTCATTGTTCAAAGGCTCCCAGAACATAGTCACTAATCCAGTCGCTCTGACTGTAAAAATAGTCAGCAGCCAGAGGTTTGTTACGGAGAAGTATACTTTGTCTGAGCCCCAAAACACTTTACTTCTCATGTGCCAAAAGCCTCAGCAATTGAAGTCAAACTCGTTTCCAAGAAGCCAAAATAAGAGCAAATTTGGCATGAAGTGTTAATAAAATAATACAGAACTAACAAAGGTTTTTTTAGCTAAATTTTAATGCAGCTGTGGGAACTAAGGAAATTGAGTTGGACAAGCATATCCTGATGGGTACCAATGGAGGAAAAGCTCAATACAACTCAAAAGGACAAGAAAGGGTGGTGGTTCAGATACAGTCTGAACTCTGGACACACAGTTCCTTACAGATTCATGAGAGACCATGACCACAGCGTCACAGTGAAACACTGATTTGCTCACATTTGTCTGGAGGTAACTGATGTCACATGCAATATCCAAGATAGACTTTTTAAAAATAAGGAGCAGTGTCGTGCTCAAATGTACACACCTAGAGAGGATTTCCTCTTTGGGTTGTGTAAAACTGTGTCTACACAAGAAAAGTAAAAGAGTAGAATGTAGAATTAATATAGTTTCTTACTTGTCCTGTGAAATACTTAAGGTTGAACATACTAAAACAAATATTTGTTTAAAATGTTTGGTTCCAAAATCTTCTAGGCTGAAAGAATATGAACTGAAAAAAGAAATTGTTCCTAATATGTAGACAGCTGTGGTTGGTTCTTCTGTGTGGAATATTATTATGGCTGAAATAGTAATATTCCCCATAGGAAGGAGAGTAAAGATGATTGGGGGAGAATGAGGACAAAAACATGAGAAAGGACATCAATGTGTAAGAAGTAATGCACCTTCTATCTGGCAAATATAACTGTAACCCCTCTACATATTACAATTAAAAAATTAAAACTCAGGAAAAAAAATCTATACCCATTTCCTTAGCATTATGACACAAGTTCTCCCAAAGAGACTGTGGCCTAGGACTGAACCACTAAGTTGGGTTTTTTGTTGTTGTTGTTGTTGTTTTCATCATGGATTGTTTGCAGTGATTCCAGTTGGACAGATCTACTAACCACCTGGCAATTAAAAATTGTATGTAGCTTGCTTTATTAAATTAGCAAATTATTCTTTAAAGAGAAGAAATATTCCTACTCCCCATATACTTGATCCCTATATATTATGTGTGTTATATTTTTAACAAAGAATATATCTGTAGCCAAGACACCCTATGTTCTCTGATCTCTAAAGCTAAGTAGAGTTAGGCCTGGTTAAAATTTCCCTGAGAGACTACGGGAAATACAGACTTTCTTTCTTTCTTTCTTTCTTTCCTTCTTTCTTTTTTTTTTTTTTTTTTTTGTGGGCCATGGGGCTTGAACAGGTCCTGGGCTCTGTCCCTGAGTTCTACAGCTCAAGGCTACAGCCCTACCCTTGAGCCAAGCCCCACTTCCTGTTTTCTAGAGGTTAATTGGAGATAAGAGTCTCAGGTCCTTTAGTGCCCAGGCTGGCTTTGAACTTTGATCCTCAGATCTCAGCCTCCTGAATAACTAGGATTACCGGCATGAGCCACCGTGCCTGGCTCACACTGTAGACATTCCTTCTTGCTTTCTTTCATTTACTCTTTGTCTCTCTCTACCCTATTTATGTCTCTTCCTGTCTCTCTGCTTCTCACTGAGTATGGATCTCTCTCTCTCTCTCTCTCTCTCTCTCTCTCTCTCTCTCTCTCTCTCTCTCTCTCTCTCTCTCTCTCTCTCTCTCTCTCTCTCTCTCTCTTTCTCTCTCTCTCTCTCCCTCTCCCCCCTCTCTCATTCTTGCTTTTATTCTTTTTATTTTGGTTACTCTACTGTGTTATGTTCCCCTCACCAAGATGGATTGAAAGCATGAATTAACCCTTGATTTGTTTTTCAAAGGTATTTTGTCATGACAATGAGCAATATGACTAACACAAATGGAAACAATTTCACAGAGCACCAAGAAAACCCACCTTTAATACCACCTCATTGAAAATGAAGTTCCAGCATATGAATTTTAGAGGGACATCAAAATTCAACCCATACCTGAAGCTAATTAATTGAGTAAAATGGGACTGTAACATTGGGGCTCCAATTGTATCATACTTGCAGGAACCCTGTAAGGAGAGGAAGAGATAGCAGGAATGTGTCTATACATGGAAAAGGACATCTTAGAACACAAGGAGAATGCAGCATACTGTAATCCAAAGACCTCTGGCATAACCAAACCTATTACAATTTGATTTGGATTTCTAGCATCTCAAAAAGTGACAAACAGTTTTCTGTAATTTTTGTCAGTGGTAGTTCTTGAACTTGGGGCCTGAGCACTGACCTTGAGCTTTTTGCTCCAGGGTTAGTGATCTACGACTTGAACCACAGTACCACTTATCCATGTAGCATTTTTTTTTGGAAGTTCAAAGAGAGCAACATAACAAACACACAACAAATCTAATAAAAATGGAATATTGTTAAGTCCTTAGATATTGAAATCCTTTGCAGATCATGAAATCAGTAGCTTATAGAAAAAGTAAAATTCAAGTTTGATAGAGAATGTGGAAGGGAAGCAAGAAACTCAGTTATCTACCAAGGCCATAGACACATCCACAAAAGGAAATCAGCTCAGCCATCTCACAGATACTTGAGTCACCCCAATTGGAGTCATGGATAATATAGCTAAAAGATATGCCAGGCTTGCTCCAAGTTCTTGATGTGCAAAAGCATGAGCAAAGAAATTATTGCTGATTTACTCGCCTAAACTTTGAACTGATTTACTATGTATGAACATATGAATAAAATGGAAATTTACACTAGATATAAAATCATTTCATAGCAAATACTTAGAACATATGACATTGCCTTGGTGACTTGCATTTATTGGATTGTATTAGTCTAGGAAAACAAACCAATAGGACTACTTTGCTGGAATTTACACATATTGCAGGGGCCATCAAGTCTAAAATCTTCAGTTATTCAAATGTTTGGAATCCTAGAGGTAAATGATTGTAGTACTATCACAAAAGGAAGTCAATGTTGTCTTCCAGTGTAGCTCTAATTTAGTACACAAATGATAGTCTAAATGATAGTATTAATACAGGAAGTGAGCATGTTCAACAGTTGATTGGATAGGTATGAGGGATTAGCAAGAGAAGGGAAGAAAGGAGAACAAAGGAATCTAGCATTCTACTTTGATGAAGCTAGGTAGGATGTTACTTATAGGAAATAAAGCAGAAATTATTAAACTACCTGTTTTTAAAGAGTAGCTGATATATATCTATATATCTAGCTAAAGATAGATATCATGGGCCAATCTTCATGGCCATCTACTAAGTTCTATACATAGTGTTTGTTCTGCTCTTTTTCTTCAATGATGGACATCTAAACTACATGTATTTTTTATTTGATGCATTCCTTCAGTGACTAGTTTTGTTCTGCATCTAGGAATTAACTACTGCCTATTCAGTGCTTTGAAACTCTTCTAACAGCATAAACACCATCACTCTATTCTTCCTACATAAGTATATGATTTTTAATAGAAATGTGTAGCTTGCTATTTATTTCTCCTCAGTCTCACAATTTATCCAGATATACCACTGGATGAAGACATTTAGTATAGAAATTTAGAGATAATAAATTATACATTATTGCATTCAAAGTCTTCAGATCAAATAGAAGGAAATTGAGGGTGGAAGTCCAGATTTGTACAGAGAGGGGAATTAAGAGAACGGGATTCTGAGAATTTGGTTCAACATTTGCATGTGTTTCTTAGGACAAGGAAATGGCCTCTGCCCTTTTTGATGATGTCATTTCTAAGCAATTTGTGTATGTGCATAGGTGGAAAGTCCAAAGTGTCAATGGAAATAAAGAACAATTAACATTCCCCTAATGCCGTGTGTCTACACTAACTTTCATACCTTTTTCATTTTGGCTTCCAATTTGGAGATAACATCACATAATTTCATTTGAATGTGACAAGCTTTTAGGAATCAGAAAACTTTCTAACTGTTAAGAAAACCCTCAAAATCTGATTTAGTGGTAAGTGATGGATGAGAAAAGGCTACAAATCCTTCATACAATTGGTGAAGACCATGAGGTTTTAAGTCTTTTTTAAAGCCTATCTTACCAGGATATCTTCTATGTATGTATAAACCCAGAAACTGTAATTGTAATTCTTGGTTTAAACAAGAATGTAAATAGTACTCTTGCCAGATGTCACAATTATTGCTGAAAGCAATAGTGGATTTCAAGAATGCATAATGGATTTCAAGAATGTACAGTGTCAAATGTAGAGTGGGCTTGATCAGAGAAAGCAGAATACTATCACTGACTGAGTAGCTTTTGGCAGCTCTGTGTGACCTTTAAAAGGTGATTCTATATACCAGAGTAGGTACAGGAAAAGGCAGTTGAAACAAAGGGAGACAGCTGACTCTTTCAAGGAAACAAATAGAATTCCATGGAAAATATGAACCAATTAATGGAAGGATCTTTAAAACATTAGACTGTTCCTATACCAAATAGAGAAAATAAGATAAAATGATTTCCAATAATATAGTTATTAAGTAATTATTTAAGATGTGAATACCACCATTGATCATATTCATGTAAAAACAAATTAGAATCTCTGTTTCACTAAAATATAACATTAATATCATAATTAAGAAAGAGCCTAGCATCAGGAGTGGTAGCTAATGCCTCTAATCCTAGATACTCAGGAGGCTGAGATCTGAGGATCACCATTCAAAGCCAGCCTGGCACTAAGGAATGAGAGACACTTATCTTTAATTAACCAATAGAAAACTGGCAGTGGTGCTATATATCAAGGGGTAGGAAGGTAGCCTTGAGCTGAAAATCTCAGGGACATCACCCAGTCCCAGAGTTCAAGCCCCACAACCCAGAAAAAAAAGAGCCTAGCTATTCTTTCTAAAGTGAAATAGACATGGTCCAGCACATATCAACTGTCAAATGTAATTTATACTCCTTTTTTTGGGGGGGAGACCACTCCTGGGGCTTAAACTCAGGGTCTGGGTACTGTCCCTGAGCTTCTTTTTCTCAAGACTATCACTTACCACTTGAGCCACAACACCACTTACAGATTTTTCTGTGTATGTGGTACTGAAGAATAGAACCCAAAGCTTCATGCATGCTAGGTGAGGAGTCTACCACTAGGCCACATTTCGAGCTCTGTAATTTATATTCTAAATATATATTCTAAGTAAAAGTAATGAAAGACAATCTGGCTTCAAAATTAAGTTGTTGACAGGAGAATATAGTAATGAAAGATGAATTCATCAACTAACAGTTTGTAGGAGCTGATAAGGATTTTAACAAGACCAGTTTGGGATATAGATATCTAGTAAATGGGAGTTTACATGATTGTGTTAACTTCTTACTGAGCTGAATCCAATATAAATGAATTTTAGTGTTGTAGTTCACTCCCAAATAATATGAATTTCATGAGTTACAAAATATTTTTATAACTATGTTCTCCCAAGAATGAAAGAATTTTATGCTATTTATTAGTTTATCTTCATTTCAATTTCTGTCCATCCAACATTTGACATTAACTTCACATTCTCAAGTCAGCTGTTTGGATTCCACTTTTGAGGAATCTCGGAAAGCAGAGAAAAGTCTTTTTTAAACATAACATATTTGATATTATTCTAGACATGAAACAACACAGTCATAAAATTTTCTTGACACATGAGGCCTTAAGGAAAAAAAGTGCTATCAATAAACACACTATATAAACAAAACTGTAAAATGTCAAGCACAAACATAATTTCAAATTTTATAACTTAGAATTCATTGATGGTATGAAAACTACAGCTATACCTGTGAAATGTAATCTAAATGTTTTCTGATTGGCTAGGATTAGTCAACCACAATTCAAAAACTCTCCGTTTATGTTTTTAATAGTCGCTTTGAAACTACAGGAACATTATATGTTATTGTGCTTTACAAATGTGTTTTTAACAAATTGACGGTTTGTGGCAACCCTGTAATGTACAAGTATTTCAGGGCTGTTTTCTTTCTAACACTTGTGTCTCCATGACACATTTTGGTATTTATTTCAATAGTTCACATTTTTCATATTACCATCTGTTATGCTCTGTGATATTTTATATATTTGTGGCACTAGAAACCCTGTCTACATAAGATAACAAGTTTAATTTGAAAAGGTTACATGTTCTGACTGCTCCCCTAAGTAGCCCTTCCTTCTTTTCCTTGTCTCCCTCCTCTCTTCCTTCTTCCTCTTCCTTTCTTCTTCTTTCCCTCCCTCCTTTCCTTCTTCTCCTCTTTCTTCCTTCCCTCTTTCTCTCCCTCCCTATCTCAAAGTACAGGTTTATTACTGGCAATGCCACTCGTAGCTTTAAGTTAATGTTTATGTATCATTCTGAAACTTTAGGTCCTTAAAATGCACACTAAATATACTCTATTTCTATAAGTGCACAACAGAGTCTAAATTACAACACTTCTGTTTAAAATATGGTTAACTGAATAATGTAAGGCTGCCATTGAAATCTACTATTCAGGCACAAAACAAAAACTTTTAAAATATCAGTGCCATTTGACAACATGCCTGGTCCTCACAGGGGTCTTACAAAGAAATACTCACAAATCAAAGCTGTTTTCATGTTGCAAACACAATATCCATTTTTTAATTAAAGAATTTATTAACATTGATTTTTACATCATATTTCAAATGACGTGTTTAACAAACAAATATTCAAGAAGGGAATCTCTGTATATAATCACTGGCACTTAGATTTTAGAACATAATGAAAATTAGGCTGAGGGTTGTATGTCATAAATACATATTAATCTATGTAATAAATCATTATGTTTATAGAGTCATAAATTTTATGCCTATATACTTTTATTTATATTTCCAATACCATGTCCAAAGCGTTTGGTATGCAAATATTGAGTCATTGCTCTTTTGCTGTCTGGATCTAATAGCCACATATTAGGGATACCATGTGCCTTTTGTTTCTTTGGTCTTGACTTGTCTCACTCATCATGTTTCACTCTAGATTGATCCACTTCCCTGTGAATGCCATTATTTTATCTTGTCTGTTGGCTATGTAGAATTCCATTGTATATATACCACATTTTCTGTATCCATTCATCTGCAGTAGGACATCTGGCTTGTTTCCATCGCCTGGCTATTGTGAATAGTGCAGAGATGAACACAGCTGAGCAGGTGTTCTTGTCATATCCTGGGTTATGATGTTCAGGATAGATACTCAGGAGTGGTATGGCAGGATCATAGGGAAGGTCTATTTTCAGTTCTTTAAGAAACCTCCACACTGCTTTCCAGAGTGGCTGAACTTGCTTACACAGCATAAAAAAGATAAAAATAAAAATGTATGTTGTATACATTTTTATTTTTATCTTTTTTATTTTTTAAAGTTAAATGTACACGACAACATACATTTTTATCCCATGAACCAAGAATAAATTTTGACATTCAAACTTTGTTATTTAAGAAGTATATTTTGTAAGGCCTTTGTTCTTAAAGATATCCATTCCCCTGATTGATCTAGAAATGTAATTTGAGAAACTTCTAGAAAAGAAAGAATGCTTTAGATGCCACTGCAATTATTTATTATTCATGGGGAGGAGGTCAACATTCATGGCCCAAACATCAACATATCACTAATCTGGAAGAAACTGAGTCCAGCTACAGAACTGACCTACAGTCTTTAAGGTTTCTGAGGAAGCTAACTAGAGTTGTGATGGATACAGTAAGAGTTAGAATTCTGAGAGAGAGACAGAGATAAAGACAGAGATAGAGACATAGACAACTAAAATTCAAATAGAGCCTTAAGGACTGGATCACTTCCATCTTCTAATGAAACTTTAATGGCTGAAAAAAATACTGTTATTAGTGTGAACAAATAAAGTTGTTCTTTAAAATGGAATCTTTTCTTGGTGAGGATGCTGTAAACACTTGTGCTATCAAATGACTTAGAATATTTAACTTCCATTGAAAAAAACAGCAGGTTTTTAGAGAATTGACTGTAGAAAAAAATGTATTTTTCCAATCCCTGACACATGCAAATAAACAAATGTTTTGCATGGGTAAAATCCTTTGTTACCATGAACAGAGAAATATTTTGTGAAAATTCTATTTTGATAGGGTAATGTTACTTTATACAGAAAACTATTTGTAAAAAGACAGTCAGAAAATGAGGCAAATCTCACTGCTGTTTTATTTTAAGGAATTACTACACTCAGCTTAACCTTATGCAACCACCACTGGGATCAAAATCAGCATTAATATCAAGGAAAGTCTAGGAAAACATTTCCATTTACTGAGGGCTCAGAAGTTCCACATTGTATTTTAGCAAAGTAGTATTTTCTTAAATTTGATTTAATTTTTTTCTTGTGGAACTGGGGGTTGAATTCTGGGCTTTTTTCTTGCTCTACCACTTCAGGCATACTATTAGTATGGCCTGTATACAATAAATTTTATTTGGTACCTTATTTTCCTAATATTTCCCTTATGCAATTTCTATGCAAAGCAAGTTTATCACATCAGCTCACTGTATCTTTGGCTGCACTTTGTCCTACTGGCATAAGTCTGGTGAGGTAGAACACTGCCATAACATGTGAAGCAATTCCAGTACTCACAGAAGGCAGCAAGGGACAGGAGAGTCCTAGAGTTTAGGAGTGGAGTTCTCAAGATTCACTCAGGAAAGCTTCCCAGAACAAAGCAAATTTTGTCTACATATGTCTCGCTTTTAAATAACTAAAGGACTTCGAAAGGCAGAACATTACAGAGATGCTGTGAACAACTTCAAGCAATCATGGATAAAAAAATAGATGTATTCAAGGACATGCAGAGAAGTATCCTGAATAGATAAAGTTTCTACCATCCAAACATTGAAAGAAACCGTATCACTCAAAGTAGCTCAACATTTGATCATACTAAAAGGAAGTAATAAATTAGTACATTCTACCAATCTATATAGATTAAATAAGCTCTGGACTATCCTTTTGGAGAGTCAGAGAATAACCTTTGGAGATTACTTGTACAGAACATGAACCAAATCAACTGGTAACCTGCATGCTATGTCAGTGTCACACTGTGTTATTATCCAACAAATCCACCAACTCCACCAGGTTTGCTTTGTTATTTATAATTAAAACCAAGAATTCCCTAGGTTATGTGTTCAGTGGTAAATTTTATTCACTGTACTGTTGGCTGCACATAGTATTATTATTGCCTGTGAGGTTTTAATTGGTTTTATCCCTAACTAGGTAACATGTTCAGGACACCTTTCCTAACAGATTTTCCAATGCTCATTTGTGTCCTGCTGATTTCCTATTAATGACATAGATGTTTGGTATAGTCTTCACTGATATGTATAAAAGTCATATTTCTAATTTTAAAAAATTCTCTTTATCAGGATGCTTCTGGCTCACACCTGTAATCCTGGTTACTCAGGGAGCTGAGATCTAAGAATCACAGTTCAAAGCCAGACCAGGCAGAAAAGTTTCAGCTGAAAATTCACTGAGACTCTTATCTCCAATTAACACCCTCTAAAGCAGAAGTAGAGCTGTGGCTCAAAGCAATAGAGCACTAGCTTTGAGTTCAAAAGCTCAGGAACTGTGCCTAAGTCCTGAGTTCAAGTCCCATATGACAAAAAAAATTTCTTTTTATTGTGCACTGAAGGAATTTGAGGTGAGGAAAAGAAATTGGTTTGCTGAAGAAATGGATAGGTAAAATGAGAAAAGTAGAAATGTGAACTGTAACTTAACAAATTTCTTCCATTTTGGAAGAACAGGCGTGACTCAGGTGGTAACAGTGAAAGAACGAAGCAAGAAAGGGAGACGCTGAGTTCAGTTTCCCCATACCATCACTAAAGAACTTTCTCAGCCTTTCAAAATCATTGATGAAAGTAACTACACCATAAGGCCTCAAAGTCTCTTAGGGTACAACTTAAAGCTATGATTGAAATAATGGTGCCTGTTTTAGACCAAACACAAAGACTTTTTTCCTTTGTCTCAAATATCATTCAGCAAGTACTGTAGGAACATTAAAAAATTATACTTTGGGGGCCAGGAGTTTGGCCTAGTGGTAGAGTGCTTGCCTAGCATGCATGAAGACCTGGGTGCGATTCCTTGGTACCACATACATGGAAGAAAGGTGGAAGTGGTAGAAGTCTAGTCTTGAGAAAAGTCCAAGGACAGTGCTCAGGTCCTGAGTTCAAGCCCCACAACTGGCAAAAAAAAAAGGGCTTTCATAGGAAGATATCCCTGGGTAAATTACCGTTGGCAATAAAGAATTTGGATAAACAAAATAGCTCAAAATCTATGTACATAAAGCTAAATGAGACTAACTGAAATGAACTCTAGAATATGGAAACAAGAGCTTTTTCTTGAGTGTTTTTCTTAATGTACTGTGTTGTTTCTATTCTCTTTTTTTGCTCTTTGGTTAATCTCATTGTTACTGTTTCTGACTTTGTTACCTGTTATAAGTTTGTTTATTTGAAATAGGAATGGAAAGGGGGGGAAACAAGATGATTGGGAGGGGTGGAGAGAGGGAAATAGAGACAAAACCATGAGAAGGTGTATCAATGTGTGAGAAGTAATGCAACCACTCCCTGACGAATGTAACTGTAACTCCTCAATACATTACCTCAACAATAAAGTAAATTAAAAAAAAAGTTTGGATAAAGGTTTTAGTGATAAAATACCATAACATTTACATTTTGGCTAGGAAGCAAAGATAGGAAAAACTAAAGTCTGGTGTGAATCCTGTTCAGCATCATCCTGAAGATCTTGTACAGCCATTAATAGAGTATATAAAAGCTAATATATTGAGAGATTAAATTATGCTTAGCTGAGTTTATGGAGCTTATTAGAATTAGGCTTATTTCTTAATTTCCATGAAGAAAGTTACTTAATAGTAAGAAAGTTTCAAGCCTTCATAGTCTTAAAATAGAAGATAGCTTTAAGATCTACTATCTCTACTTAAATTTCCATTCATTAAAAACTATTACATCATTTTTCTGTATTTTAAAACACACACAACTGTACAGAATTGAAAATTAATGATTTTTTCATATGTTTCCACATGGGTCTTTCGATTCTTTTTTAGACCAAATTTCCACAAAGTAAGAGGATGTTCATACTTTCAAAGGTTTTCAGAAGATTATTACTTTGTTTCTTAATTTGTTCCCATAGAAATGCAAGTTGCGTTTGGAAGGAATTTGAACTTACAACTAATTCCATAGTAGCCAGGCAATTTCCATATATATCTCGTATAGCATCTCAAGCTTTTGTGTAGGTCCAGCTTGACAGTGATCCTCTTACCTATGTCACTCTAGCTCATAGCTAGTAGTGCAGATGGAAGCACCCTGTCTAGTTTGTTATTTGAGTTAGAAGCCTTGTTCAATGCCAAAAGTGTCCTTAAACAAAGGTCTTCTGAATCTTGAATCCTAACAGGCAGGTGGCACGACGTAAGAGTAGAATTTTAATATATATCTTATTTAAAGTCTATTACCACTCACTATTCCAAATGCTCATTTACTCTAACCTTGGCCTCATGTCTACAATTTTTTGTTTGCTTATAACATTTATGTCTGGGTCATCTGTTAATTTGTGTTATATTTATAAAATTTATTTATGCTGAATTTATAAAAGGTATGTCTGTATCATATGCTAATTTTGTAATAATGTACTATATATGTCTCCATTTGCCTACTGGTTTTACAAGCATACATTTAAACTCTGTAGGAATTTTACAAACAATATATGGAAAAAGCCAGTTAGCAAATACTTTAGTATCAGTAGAATAATTCAAGTATTTTGTTTCATCATGCATCGTGAAAACACACAATGCATTCATGCATATTCATGGATGTATTCTATTAAAAATTACAAAGTCAAGGAGTAGTTCAGATTTAGCTTGAGAGTCATAGGGTGCTGAGTGTGGGGATAAATTATAGTGATGTATGAGATATCCCTAAACTTCATGGCTCACAGTAGAAAGAATTATTTCATGTGTTTTCGAAAGCATCCCATCTAAAATCCAAGTAATGATTTATGAAAGTAATTTTGAGTTCAATCAGATGGTTTTGTGTTAACAAAAGTGTGTCCAATAAACCCACAGCAGTGGAAGAGAGATATGGAAACCTTATAAATTTCTTGTCACTGAACAAAATATTTTATCCAAAATTATTTCATATTTAACCAAAGCAATTCACAGTTCCTTGCCTTATTTCAAAGGTGAAACAATAGATTACATAGGAGTAAGACAAATGGAAGTAACAATAGCTGTCCTTTTTTTCCACTGACTCTTTTTCCAATTATATTAGCAAATCATCTGTAATTAGTAATTTTCACTGTTTTCTTTTTCACAAATCATTTTATATAAAATATGAAACTTCTAATTTTGCATGCATAAATATTCAATAAAATATCCTTTTGCCTATTATTTTTATTAAATTTCTAGCATTTTATACTGTGTGTTTTCCTCTATGGTAAAAATTTAAGCCAGATAAATCCTTAACAAATTTTAGTGCATGGAGTAAAGGACCTTTTCGTTCTATGCTGCTCTTGTTCTGAGTACTATTCCTCAGGATTTGAACCCCTTGAACCATAGCCCCATATCAGGTTTTTGGTAGTTAACTGGAGATAAGTGTCACACAGACTTTTCTGCCAAGGTTGTTTTTTGAACCTCGATACCCAGATCTCAGCCTCATGCATAGCAAAGATTGCAGACATGAGCCACCAGCAGGGTTGAAGAACCAATCTTAAATTCTATATTAATGACTGATTATTGGAACAGTCACATTTTTGCTGAAAGCTTTGGAATTTCAAACTTAATAATGAATAGATTTTATTGATCTTGTTATGTGGTTTTATCATTTCAAAGAAAATTAAAGAAAATGAAGAAACAAATATGATGGTTAATGAAAGAAAATTGATATTGCATGATTTCTATAACATACATAAATCTTCACTAATATGTCATTAACCTATTTTTTCATTTTATTTGTATTATCAAGGTAATGTATAGAGGTGTTACAGTTATACTTACCAGATAGTAGGTGCATTACTTCTCACACATTGATACCGCTTCTCATGTTTTTGTCCCCATTTCCCTCTCCCCACCCCTTCCCAATCATATTGTTTTCCCCCCTTCCCTTTCCTATTTCAAATAATCAAATAAACGTATATACAATATACCAGCTAACAAAGTCAGATACAGTAGGAGATTAACCACACAATATGAGATTAACCAAAGGGCAACAAAGTAGAAGAGAAATAACATAGTACATTAAGAACAACAATCATTCAAGATAAAGCTCTTGTTTCCATATTCTAGAGATCCTTTCAGTTAGTCTAGTCCTATATGACCTTATGCATCTAGGTTTTATGCTCTTGTAAACCTCTTCTAAGAGAGTCCTAGATGTGTACTAATTATTACAAATGAGGGAAGTCATTGAGCCTATGTTCCTTTGGGTCTGGCTTACTTCACTTAATATGATTTGTTCCAAGTCTTTCCATTTCCTGACAAAGGAGGCAATGTCATTCTTTCTGATGGCAGCATAGAATTACATTGTGTATTTATACACATTGTGTATAAATACCACATCTTCTTGATCCACTCATCAACTGAGGGACATCTAGGTTGGTTCCATATCTTTACTGTGGTAAATAGTGCTGCAATGAACATCGTTGTGATAGTGGCTTTAGTATGTCCTTGTTTCTAGACTGCCAAGGCATGGGATTGCTGAATGATTAACCTATTTTTTATTTGTCACAGTTACTATCTATTGGAGTGCCAACAAGTCAATACTCCTACCATGTATTACCTATTACAATTTCTATGTGGTTTAAAATAAATTTTTGCCTTGAAGTTCTCTTTATGTATAAAGTCCAAATCATCAGTAATAATAACCTATATTTATACCCCTGGATCACTTGTGACTTATTAGTATTTTTATTTATAAATTCCAACTATTTTCAAAGCTCTCAGGTCTTTTACTTAAGTATCCACAATGTTTAGTGACATTTCCTGGCACATAATTGTTTCAATAAATATTGCTGAGTGACAATAAACTTCACATTTTCAAAAACATTTTGCCATTTATTCAGAAGTTATTAAGAAGGAAACATAACTATAATACTGCTAAGCTATAAGTAGTTCCAAAGAAAATGAAGCCATCTGGCAATGCTGACTTGTTTTATATTTCCTTGAAATATACTGAATAGGCATGTTAATGGAAGAAATTATCTTATATTTTATGCATTAGTGACTAAATCATTTGAACACAATCCAATTCAGCCCCAACTCATGCCATATTCTCTGTAAAGAAAATATGTCACAGGAGGGTTGTTTTTAAAACAGTCTTAGCAGTTCCATTTTAAACCTGCAGTTTATTTAGTTAAATGCAGTATCAGATGGGAAAGTCTGGGATATTTCAATTATGAGATGCCTGTAAAGTTAATACTATCTTTAGGCTGTTTAGGAGTAGATCTCTTCCAAAAGTTAGTTATTAGGTCAGTTTAGAACCTGCAAGTATTTTCCCAGGGACATGCTGTACTGTAGAACTTTAGGACCACTGATAAGTTGTTTAAATCACAATGTTCCTGGACTAGACAACAGTAGAAGCCAATTGCTGTGCTTCCTTGAAGACAAGTTAATCAGATAAAACAGGGATGTGTTACACAATTTCTGTCCATTTACAATTATATAATTATGACCAAGAACAGCTTTAAAATTTTTATATTTATATTTTAATGACGGATTTTGTTTTGTAGTTATTAAATGTGACCCATATTATAACATTTGCTTTAGAAAAAAGCAAGCTACAATTCATTGACATTTTTCTTAAGACTTTCCTCCCTTAGTGGCTAGCACAGTGGTACACATCTGGCATCCAAATTACAAGGAAGCACAAATGGCTGCTGGATAGCAGTCCTGGGCAAAAATGTGCTCCCTTACCTCAAAAAAATGGCCAAGACAGAGAAAAAACTAGACCTGTAGCTCAAGCCATACTATACCCGCTTTACAAGCAAGCAGGAGGATCTGAGCTCCATCATTAATACCACTGTGTGGAATTCAGTAGCTCTTAGTTATATTTGCAAAGTTATAGCATTATCACAATTACCTTAATTTCAGATCACTTTTATCACCCCCAAAAGAAAATCTGTACATTAGCTGCCAATTTTCCTCTTCCTCTTCTACTTTTCTAAATATCTTTTGAGTAGTTGTACAGAGGAATCGCCATTCAAGCAAGATGGATACAATGCATTTTGGTCAATTTCAGCCCTTTGAATTTGCTCCCCCTCTTTCCCAATCCCCACTTTCCTGCACTTTTCTTAATTTTCAAGGATATGCATTGAATTCTTTTTCTACATTTTCCCCTTTTCCATTCTTTTTGAAGCCATCGCCTACTCTGCTTTCCCACTGGCTTGAACATACAAAAGAGATGACACAATTATTGAGTTTGGTCTCTTTCACTGTGAAAGTGAAAATATTTTTAAGATTCATCCAGCTATCAATACTTTATTTTTTTTTGCCAGTCCTGGGGCTTGAACTCAGGGCCTGGGCACTGTCCTTGGGCTTTCTCAAGGTTAGTGCTCTACTACTTGACCCACAGCACCACTATCAGCTTTTTTTCTATGTATGTAGTACTGAGGAATAGAACTCCAGTCTTCATGCATGCTATGCATGCACTCTACCACTAGGCCAAACTCCAGTCCCTACATTTTATTCTTTTGATAGTCAGATAATACTCCATTGTCCAGGCATACTACATTTGTTTTATCTTTTTGTCATAGATAGATTTTTATTTTTTCTTGAGACACTGTGTGGCCCAGTCTGGCCTCCAACTGTGATCCTCTGGACATTTTTTAAATAAATAGAATATCTGGTTTTTGTCTATATTCTCTTTTGATGAAACATTGGTTTCAAATTTCTATTCAGTTCCTAGATGGTTGTTGCTAGCTTTTGAATATATTTAAAATAGATCATCTGAACTCTTAGGACACTTAACATGCCTCCCTCAAAACAATTTTCTATTCATCACTTCTTTAAAACAAAAGACAATCAACCATTTGTCATGTTGTTGCTGACACACTAATGAATTCCCTGCCCCAGTTTCATAAAATGTATAGTCTCCATCAAGTGGTCACTGAAATCTTGATTCAACAGAGAGAGAGAGAGAGAGAGAGAGAGAGAGAGAGAGAGAGAGAGAGAGAGAGAGAGAGAGAGGGGGGGGGGGGGAGATAGGGGGAGGGAGGGAGGAAGGGAGGGAGGGAGGGGGGGGGGGAGGGGAGAGGGAGAGGGACAGGGAGAGGGAGAGGGAGAGGGAGAGGGAGAGGGAGAGGGAGAGGTTCAACTTAAGAGTTCTTAAAGACCCAGATCAGTACATTTCCCAGGGCCCTCCCTGTGTGTATTGGGCATGCCTTCAGTATTCAGTCAAGTAGATTACACAGCAATGCCCTGGAATATGTTAAAGCACTTATAATTCCTCACCTTTTCATTTTAAAACTTAAAGTCAACTTATGGTTCACCCAGTTATTTTCACCTCAGGTACCACAGTGCAAAACTACTGCCACTGCTGCCAGTGAAGATGCCATCTGCTGCAATCAAGCTCTGCATGAGTGAAGGATTCACACAGCTTACTCTGACAGTTTCTTAAGATTAAGAAATTCTTTGGAGACTCGTCAATCCTACCCTACTATGGAGACTGATAAACTGCTGTATTTTACTTGACTGAAAAACTTTACCAGTAATGGGGTAAGTGAAAATCAAAGTCTGTAGTTCTAACCAATATTCAGCCATTTTTTCTGAAAAAAATTGCTATGCTGGTTATAGTAAGACATTGATGGCCAGACTTTGAGAAATGTTTGATTCTTTTTTCACGTTTTATTGTCTCTCAAATGGAGTTTTAAGAAAGCCATTTTACTGTTAATTTTTCCCCTTTTCATATATTTTTATTGTAATTAATAGAAGGGTTACATTATATTCACCAGATAGAAGGTGAATTACTTTACAAACATTGATACCCTTTTTCATATTTTGATCCCCATTTCTCTCCCCTCACCACAGGCCCTCATTGTGTTTCCCACCCTTCCCTATCTGATTTCAAATAGCCAAATAAACATATATACAATATATCAGATAACAAGGTAAAATACTTTAACAATATGAGATAGCCAAGGGACAGTAAAAGAGATGAGAGATAACATAGTACATTAAGGACAACAATCACTCATTATATGGCTTTTGTTTCTATATCCTGGAGGTCCTTTCATTTCACCTATATGGCCTTATGTATCTAGGTTTTGCTCTATTGCAGATCTATGCTAGTAGAGCCCAAGGTATCTACTGATTATGACAAATGAGGGAAACCATTGAGCCTAAGTTCCTTTGAGTCTGGGTTACTTCACTTAATATGATTTTTTCTAAGTCTTTCCATTTCCTTACAAATGAGGTGATGCCATTCTTTCTGACAGCAGCATAGAATTCCATTGTGTGTAAATACCACATCTTGTTGATCCAATCATCAACTGAGGGGCATATGGGTTGGTTCCATATCTTTGCTATGGTAAATAGTGCTGTAATGAACATAGTTGTGTTAGCAGATTTAGCATTTCCTTGTTTCTGGATAATTGGGTAAATGCCAAGTTTTTATCAGCCACTTCAACAGACCTAATGTGGTAAATTTCTTAGAAAATAAATTATGGGCTGGGAGTTTGACCTAGTGGTAGAGTGCTTGCCTAGCATGTACAAAGACCTGGGATTGATTCCACAGTACCACATATATGGAAAAAGCCTGAAATGGTGCTGTAGCTCAGGTGGTAGAGTGCTAGACTTGAGGACAGTGCTCAGACCCTGAGTTCAGACACCAGGATTGGCATAACTAATTAAATAACTAAATAACTGAATGAATAAATAATGTCCTAAAATATATTTCCTGGTACTAAAATGTTCTGAATGTGGAGTCACTTCTAAAAAGAATGTATTTCAGTAAGCATTGGAAATGAATTCTTTGGGGCCATAATTTTCTTAATTTTAATACATTAGTTAAGTTTGTTCAGCAACTTTTGTATAATGATTTACCAATAAACACTAAAGACAGGCTGATGTTCTTTGAGAATTGCCTTTGGTTTATAAGTATATTCCCTATATTATTTATTAAATCTTGATCAGATTATTTTAATCACATAAAGTAGCTTAAGGATTCAGTTATGCAACTATAAATAATATTAAAACTTTAAATCAAATAAAAATCATTTTGTTTATATTCTGTTTTTAACCTGCTTATAACTTTTGGATTGTCTTTCTAACTCTATTACAAAATAATTATATTAAGATTAAATATACATTGCTGTCAAAGTTAATATCAAGAGCATTTTAATGTTTTTTTCAGATTTTGATTGAGAATATACCTTCTTATGATAGTATATCTTCAATATTGTACTAATTTTTAGCTGAAAAACACTTACAGCCTAATTGATATTTTCCCAATATTTCATTTTATTCTCATGACTTTAATATTTTTACAGAAGGTTTATAGTCTATATTCATTTTATATTAGTTTAAAAGTTCCATAGTGTTTGTTAAGCCAAGATAATATCAGTTTCTTCCCTCTCATCTCTCAGCTGAATTAGTGAAAGCCACATGTTAGTGTTTTTTATATCTTATTTTTAAATATTTATGTTTCAAATTGAAAACCCATGCCTTTTTTCTGTAATGTTTAACTTTTGTGATAGCCATCAACTAACTTTCAAAGATTTATTTCTGCATCAGTTGGAATACTTTTTCCTATAGCCTAAATCATAGTAGAAAAGTAGATCTATTGGAGTTTGGTCATTATGTTTAGTAAAATATGTTGTATACAAGTGGAGTAGCTATTATATAATGTATGTATATATATTTAAAAGTATACTACACATGATTAATACATATATAATACATAAATAAGACTTCAAAAGACAAAAAAGACAGACATGGAAATACAAAATAGAAAATTTAAGGTAAACAAAGAAAAATGCAAATGAGGTTGCCCTTTGGTTAATTTCTTATTGTTACTGTATCTGACTTTGTTACCTGGTGTATGTAGATACATTTATTTGTTTATTTGAAATAGGAAAGGAAAGCGGGGAGAACAAGATGATTAGGAGAGTGTGTGGGAGGGAAATGGGGACAAAAACATAAGAAGGGGTATTAATGTGTAAGAAGTAATGCTCCTACTATCTGGTGAATGTAACTGTAACCCCTCTATACATTACACAGACAATAAAAATAAAATTAATAAAAAGAAAAACAAAAATGAGAAAACAATTAAAAAGTAAGCTGAGTAAGGATAAAAGTTACAAGGTAAGAGGAATAAGAAAGAGAGAAATTGCAAAATAATGAACACTTGTCCCAGAGTAAGGGACATTTTTGTTTCATTTTTGTTTTTGTTTGTTTTGATATTGCTGAGGTTTTAACTCTGCTAAAGGCATTGAGCCAAGCCCTGTGCCCTGGAACTAAAGGACTTGTAATTGAATTCTGGATCTGTCACTTCCAAATGAACTAAGAAACTTGTTTTATTTCTTTGTGCCTTAAAGATCTTTAAAACAGGGACATGAGCTGGGTCCCCGAGGCTCATGCCTGTAATCCTGGCTACTCAGGCCGCTGAGATCTAAGGATCATGGTTCAAAGCCAGCCCGGGCACAAAGTTCAAGAGACTCTTATCTCCAGTTAACCATTAGAAAACTGAAAGTATCGCTGTGGCTCAAGGGGTATGGTGGTAGCCTTGAGCTGAAGAGGTCAGGGTCAACGCCCAGGCCCAGAATTCAAGCCCTACCAACGATTTAAAAAAAAAAAAAACCTGGAAAATAATACATATGTCTCAGGATTGTCACAAGGTCTGCATTGAAATACTTAGCAGAACATTTACTGATCTATGTTTTTTTTCTGGATCAGAGCTTTGATGCCAAATGGGCATATGATCATAACCTATCTGGATGAAATGATGCATTTGAATTGTCAAAATGAAAATCAAGACAGTATGTGCAAATAGCATGAGTTGGGCTATCCTAAGTCTCTTGTAGCATTTTAGGTTTTGGTTTATGCTTGATATCTTTTGGTAGTCATATTTTTAAGTTGGGATTTTGAAGATAATGAAAATAATGATGATATCTTTCCACACTAAATTTCACCTGTGTTTATTATTAGTGTCTCCTAATATCCAAAAATGCTGAATATATGAAAATATTTTGAATAAGTTCTGTGTGACACTGCTTGTAAAGCCCACACTTTATGTTGAGACATCACTAAAAAGTGATTGAAAATGCTTGCAACTACACAAGGCCAAGGTATTTCTAGTGAACCTCCTGTATAATATATGCTGTTGAAGCACAGAATATATTCATTGAAAGTGTCCTCTTCCAACTTAAAAGTTGTGAATTTTTACTGAAGTCTAAACTCTTCCTGTCAAATCTACAAATGATTTTACATATTTTGGCAAAATTATGGATCAGCACTTCACATTTCACCATGAATTGTAACTGACCATTATCTATGAACTTTGACCCACACCTAGCAATTAATTAAAATGTTATTGTGCATAATCTTTAATCTTTAGATGCTCATGCATAAATTCAAACCTCTCCCAGAGACAGTGAGGTACCTGAACGTTTGTAAATTTATAAGTACCTTGTTAGTATTTGTGAGTATATAATTCTGAGGAAACTGCCAATGTACAAAAGTGATGAATTCTCAAGATGTATAAAGATTATTACTATAATAAAAATGCTTGATTTATATTTTTTCAACATACCATCCCACTTCCACTCAGTAGATGCTGCCTTTCGACAATTCTTCCTCTGCTCCCCCCGCCCCCCGACTTCATCACTTAAATTAAGTACAGTTACTTTTACCTGGCTCAGGGCATCAGTTATTTTTGAGAAGGTATATTTTCACATATTAAGGACACATCATCCAATGATTTTTTAACACAACTTAAGATAACATAGAATTGACTGAGAACTCTGAGCCAGGGTGGGAATTTAAAGATTTTGTTTTTGAAATTTCTTTTTATTTTAAAATATTTTATTATGCTTTGTCAATGGACATATTATGCTTTCAATACCTTAGCAAAAGTTAAGACTATATGATTCATAATAACATTAAATTTCACATGCTTAAATGGTGCTAGTAGGACATTGCATTTTTTTCTCTATGCTTAAAATCTTAAGTACAATAACTGGAAATATATTGAAATAGTATTATTTTCTTCTGGGAACCTATTTACTTATATAAATTCAAAATTATTCCAAAAGAAATATTTCATGAAGTTTACCTACTTAAATCTTCATAAAGAAACCTTTTTGGGGGTAATTCTCAGTAAATTAGATGCCTTGAGCACAGAACAAGGGAGATTTGTATGCTTTTGAAATTGATGTTTCCTAAATCACTTGATTCTACTAATCAAACCCATTACATTGAGAAACAGAATCAAATCTGCTACAAGTGAGTGCAGGTGGATAAAATGAATACAAAAATTGAAAGGATGCTATTGTTTGCATTTTTGTGATTGTAACCCAATTTGGATTCCAGTTTGTCTTTTGGAATATGATATATTTAGTGTCCAAAAATAACCACAGACAGTGGGATAAAAAAAATCTAAGTCAATGCAAGTTGGACCTTTTGGTTCTCAGAGTAGACTCATGTTGGATTGCAAGGACACATGCCTTTCACATTCCACATCCCTCTAGGTGACAAAAATAAAAGAGCCAAGGAAAAAAAGAGTAGTTGGTCCATTTTCTTCAAGAGATTAGTATGGTGTGAAAATATAACCTAACCTGCCTGACTTCCATAACATGGGTATCACTGTGACAAATTGTTTCCTGTGATCAAAGAAGGTCAGGCTATGCATGATTGAGGATCATGCTGCTGTAAAGACAATCAATGGTCATTTGCTTCGTCTGTTCTGTTTTAGGTATACTATAAAGCACACAAATTAATCCAGATGCCAGGTGCTCATGCCTGTAATACTATTTGGTAGGAGGCTGAGATTTGAGAACTGTACTTCAAAGACATCCCAGGCAGGAAAGTCAGAGACAGTCAATAAAAATCTGTGGCTCAAGTGATAGAAC
The DNA here is from genome assembly GCF_031878675.1 of Megascapheus bottae. NCBI lineage: Eukaryota > Metazoa > Chordata > Mammalia > Rodentia > Geomyidae > Megascapheus > Megascapheus bottae. The sequence continues at coordinate 705,622 of NC_143529.1, read as the reverse complement.
ACCAGCCTGGTGCAAAAAGAACCTCAGGTTGAATCTCAAGTCCCTGAGTCAAAGCCCTAGGACTGGCACAAAAAACAGAATAAAGATCACATGCAACATCCCCTGTGCTTAGCACCAATGGGTCTGCCAAATGTAGAAGATGGTGGAAATGACAATGTGAAAGGTGATGAAAGTAACTTAAAATAAATGTTTAGCAGGGTGAGGAGGCGCATGCCTGTAACCCTAGCTACTCAGGAGGCTAAAATCTGAGCATCTCAGTTCAAAGCCAGCCCAGGCACTAATCTCCAATTAATCACTAGAAAATGGGAAGCATGGCTGTGGCTCCAGAGTAGGGTGGTAACCTTGAGCTGAGGAGCTCAGGGACAGTTCCCAGGCCCAGAGTTCAAGCCCCATGACCCACAAAAGGAAAAAAACAGGCTAATAAACTGGTTCCAAACAGTATTTTGAAAAAGATAGAAAATACTCTTCAGTCTATTTATCCTCTTCATGATGTCTTCATTAGAAAAGTTAAACTTGAAGAAGCTCAAGTTGAAACTGAGAAATTCATACAATTTCATAAAGCCTATAGCTCTAGAAAAGCTGTTGATGACAAGACTGATAATGTCAAATAAGTTGTTAGCTAGAACTACTGGTCCCAATAATCTGATTAAAATTCAGATTTTGAGCCAGTGTGGTGGCTCAGGCCTAGAATCCTAGTCATTCAGGAGACTGAGATCTGAGGATCAGGGTTCAAAGCCAGCCCAGGCACTAAAGGACCATGAGATTCTTATCTCCAATTAACCACTAGAAAACCGGAAGTGGCACTGCAGCTCTAGGGATAGGGAGGTACCCTTGAGCTCAAGAGCTCAATGATAGCACCTAGGCCCAGAGTTTAACCCCCATGACTGAAAAAAAAATTTCAGATTTTTGTACTAGTGATGGAAAGTCCTTTTATGGAAAAAAAGAAAAGATATTTAGTTAAAAGGGGTACATGGTATATACTTGGAATCTCTGTTCAGAGCAAAGGCAAAATAATTTCTAAAAGTTCTCAATTGGATTCATATCCACAGAGATTTTTGCAGTTATATGTTTTGGTAAGAATTTCATCAAAAAATGAGTACCATCCAAGTACTAACCAGATCAGATACTGCTTAGCTTTCGAGATCAGATGAGATCGGGTGCATTCAAGGTGGTATGGCAGTAGACGCAAAGGAACATAGGCTCAATGGTTTCCCTCATTTGTAATAATTAGTGCAAACCGTGGACTCTCCTAGCAGGGAATTACAATAGCTCAAAACCTAGATACATAAGGCCATATAGGATGAGGCTAAATGAAAAGACCTCCAGGATATGGAAACAAGAGCTATATAATATGTGATTGCTGTTCTTAATGTACTGTTATTTCTCATCTCTTTTGTTGTCCCTTGGTTATTCTCATATTGTTACAATATCTTACCTTGTTATCTGGTATATTGTATATATGTTTATTTGTTTATTTGAAATAGGAAAGGGAAGGGGAAAAACAAGATGAGGGGAGGGGTGGAGGAAGAGAAATGGGGACAAAAACATGAGAAGGGGTATCAATGTGTGTGAAGTTAATGCACCTTCTATTTGGTGAATATAACTGTAACCCCTCTATCAATTACAATAAATATATATATGAAAAAATGAAATGGGTAACATTTGAAGTTGGCTTTTGTTGCAGCTAACAACTCACATAGTGAATCTCATATCAAGTTCTGTGCTTGAAATTAGGTGCTGTAATTTAATTGACATATGCTGTGAATAAGTGGCATTAACCCCCATTAGAGTTAAAGTTATGTAACTTACTGAAAACATTTGGAAAAGAAATTTCAGATTGTACCATATCCCTCCAATCTATGATGCTTATACTTGAAGCTCAGATGAACGTTGTAAGTAAGGAGACTTTAACACCATTAGTCATATTTATAACTGAAAATTTACAGTAAATTGTCAGGCAATTCCACATGTTTGCAATAACTGGAACAGTATTTCTAGAAACTCTCAGATATCTACTATTAGAATCCTATCTTATTCTTTATCTTTCTAGTAAAGAAATAGCATTTTGTATTGAACAGAACCTTGGATAAATAAATAAGTCATACAGATGTAAATATCTAGAGATAAAAGAATAAATAAATAAATATCTAGAGAAAAGACTGGTACTAAACCTTACCATAATATCCTATATCATATAATTACCTAATAGAGGTTTAAAAAAAACCCTATATTCTTTCTTAAAGTTCATAAAAGTTTAAGAATGAAAAGGCTTACTAAAATACAAATATCAATAGCTCTAATAAGGTAAAAGGATATCTCATTATCAATATCACAATTGTAGATAGGCAGATAGGCAGACAGATCCTCCAGTGTAGATAGATCCTCCAAACAGAAAATGGCCTGATTTCACACTTGGCCTCTACAACTGTAAAGAGATAAATTTATGTTTTAAGCTACCCAGTTTGTGGGAATTTGTTATTCCAGTCCCCCAGACGAGTACACTTCCTAGGAGGAAAGGAATGCTACCATTTTCTCCTTGTAAACTTGTTGTCTTGAATGCTTATGGTTTAGAACAACAGTTCTGTATCTTGGTTGTAATGCAGAACAATCGCCAGTGCTTTTTTAAAAGCTTGCTAATACTCATACCACAATATTCTCAGTACAGAAATTGAATCATATTCAGAGGTACACTGGGAATTTTTCTTTTTAATCTCCCAGATTACTCAGTGTGTAACTAAAGCTGAGAACCAAAGCATCACAGTGGATGGAATGAAAGGAGTAGATGACTGGACAGGACTGCCAACTCTAGATTGGGTGGCCAGGGGTACAGAGCTTGGTTGTATAAGGCTCAATTTCATACCTGTCATCATCTTCATTTTTCTTAAAGTGAGCTGATAAAACTACTTCAGTTTAAGGATTATTTTGAGGCTTTTTAGTTGGATAATACAAGGTTTAAAAAATGTAGGATGCAGTCCACTATAAATTTTTCATAAGTAGATTGCAACAATAGAAAAAAACAAATTTCAGATTTCTTTAGCCAATTATTATCTTCAACTAGGGTAGGAGGGAAGGATTTTAGTCAATGATAAAGACTCAATATTTACATAAGACAATTATCTACAGTCAATTTTGTTTCAATTGTTTAAATTTCCTGAGCTTCTGAAATTCTAAGACAGAAGTTCACAGCAATCACCCATAGATTTTCCAAGCATCCTTTTTGAAATTCTACAATTTGATTCTTTCTGTTGACTCACACAATATGTTCCTTGTTAATGTAATTGTATTATAATGCCTTAAGTTGCATTGATTTGGATGGTAGAGAATGAAGCAATGTTTTGTATATAGTAAAGTCATGCCAATCTTTTCAATGATTTTTTTTTCCTTTCCCAAGTCTCCATCTGTTATGCTGATGTGCCAATATCTGGGGTCTGTTTTTCATAATGTCATTTCGTTTGTGAGGATGTCTGTTCCTGAGAGTTCACGAGCTGGCTGGCAATGAAAAGTAATCACAATGAAGCCAGGAAATACACTGAAAAATAAAGTAAAAGCCAAGAAAGACACTGCACCCTGCTGACGAGCTGTCCTGAGAATCTCAGTAGACAAGTTAGACCAGCATTTTGAACATCATTTGGTAGTACCTTCTTGGTAGCTGAAGAAACTCCAAAAAGTGCTCCCTTAATATTAGAGACATTTTACAGCTGTGAGTGTCCACCTCATTCAGAATGAATTCAACAAACCAACTCTTGGTAGAAAATAAATAAAATTGGCATATCTTATGAAAACCCTTTCCTGAAACACCAAGAAGATGGAATAGATTTTTTAAACCTGAATATAAATACGTTTTTTAATTGAGAATTAATTAATTTTGTGTTCATGTTTACCTAAAAGGGGGGCCCTCTGAAAACTGTCAAGAATATAGGTAAGTTTATGCTTCCCAATATGATACTTTTTAAATTACTGATCATTTTATTGAATTTGAATGTCAGAAAAGGAGATTTTTTTTTGCCTCTATCTTCAAAAGAAGTATCCAAATCCTTACAAGGTCACTAGGCAATTTACACAAGGACACTACACTTGATTTCTACTGGAAACAAAATGCGACTCAACTTTATTAGGCTTGAACATAAACATACAATCTTTAAAGTTTTATCATGTGAACTGCTAAAAGGAGCACCATCTTAATAAGAAAAGAGTATTTGTCCTTTTGAATTCGCACTTGTTTAATAATAAACAGAAAATCTTCGATCTTAAGTTATTTTCACTTTTTATACTGAAAGAAACCCTAGATGTTTTGCATTTATATTGGCATTAGATCAACAGTCACCCTTGACTTAAAGATTGTACTCTGTTATGCAAAATAACAAGTCTTTTTCTTTTAGCTAACGAGGATGATGTGCTTTCCTTATTGGAGGTAATGGACAGATGTTTGAAGAGTGCTTCCAAAGCAGGCTGAAAATCCTGGAAAAAGAGATTCGTTGGAAGAGCTCAAAAAGCTTAATACATTATTACTAATCTTTATTTTATTCATAAGTGCTCAGAAAAGAACAAGTTGAGTCCACAGCATACCTAAGAAATCTGCAAACATTATGGTAACATCCAAACAAGGCTGATCTCCCCAGGCCACCAGCCAGACAGCCATTAAACTAGGCTTTCCTTTAGCAATGGGAAAGCAAAAGAAACCTCATTCTTCACAAATAAAGACCAAAATTCCTTTCCATCTATCTTGAATTGTTATCAGATAAGCTATCTTACAATGGTATAATAAGTAACAAAGGTGATGGGAGTAAAACACAGTTCACTCAAACTACAAAATTTAGATTTGAAAATACTAGATTTTCCTGGCTTAGTCTACATGTGCGCAAGTAAAATGCAGTCATTCACGAATTAGCTTCTCTCTGTTTCTGAAACTTTTTGTAAAATTCCACTGGAGTGCAGATGTCACAGTGTGCTATATCCCCTTTCCCCTCCCTCTGGCTTTAATTCAGGTGACAGACAGGAAAAGGAGAGTTCCAGGATCCCGCCTTTTCCCAGCGAACACTAGCTTTTTCAGCTTGAGGTATAACAATTGTAGGAAATGGTGAATGATGGAAACATTTTCCTAGAAGGGGAGTCAGAAACCTAAGAGAACCACTCCTATTTGAGCTATAACCACTTACAGAGGCATGAATCTGAGGAAGCTTGCCACATTGAGAAAGTCTGAGAAGACTTGACAGAGGAGTAGATTGTCCCTTCCTGAAAGTGATGGACTACCACTCCCAGGATGCACCTTCCTCTGACATTTCCTGTGCTTTGCCTCATTATTTAGCTACTCCCAGGATTCTTTGGAAAGGATTAAAAATTGCACTTTAAAAACAAATCCACACAGACAGCAACTGCTAACAATACTCTGAAGCAGCTCACTGTGCATCGATACCTCCCTGTGTACCTTCTTCCTTTGTGCTGGCATTTCTTATGAGAGGCAAGTTGCAAAGGAAACAACTAAAAGATGGCCTTGCACTTTAAAAGGCCAAAAGGAAATTCAACTACTGAGAATCTAGGGGGAAAATATGTTTTCCTGTAGCTTAAAAGAAAATCATTCCCATTTCTCAGGCATGGAATGCTCAAATAATAGCAAATCATCTAATAGTTGTCACATTTTTCATTTGCCAAAACCATGAACAGAATATGTGTAGTTACTCTCTTTTACTCTTCTTTTTTATATTTACAGAAAAAGTCATATAGAGAATACAATGTATATTCAAAATATATTAGAAACTGATATTCTCATTGTATTAGGACAGGATATCATCACGTAATAGAAGGAAGTGGAGTTTACATTGCAGTTTTAAATAACTCTGTAACAAATGAAATATTGCCATATCTTACAACTAAGGAAAAAGACTAAAATTATACACTGAGATGTTTTAGGATTAAATAGTTTTTCCCAAAGGGGCTTGTTCTTAGGAAAAGGAAGGGTACATGAATTAAAAATTGGAGAGAATGAGTAGGGTATTGGTGGCTCATGCCTGAATCCTAGCTACACAGGAGATTTGAGGATAGCTGTTTGAAGACAGCCTGCAATCATAATCCATCACCAAAAACACAAAATCAGAGCTGTGTCTCAAAATGGTAAAGTGATAGCCTTGAGCACAAAAGCTCAGAGACAGCACCCGGATACTTAGTTCAAACCACATAAACCCCCACCCCAAAAAAGGTCACTTATTACCAAGACCTTAAGATATATAATTACTAAAACTTCAGGTGGTAATAGATTAGATTTGAGAAAGGAACTTTCATTAAACAATGATGATGAGGATCCAAGGCATTTCCTGACTAATCATCTTTGATTAGACGTTGCTCAAAACATTTTTTTTTTAATTTAGCCAGTCTTTACTCCACCGGAAGTTTCTTGCAACTTTATCAATATTTTAAACACACAAAGAGCTCTCAAAGAAAATATGGTCCTATAGACATGAGGTAGCTCACAAATATTCAGAACTCATTATCCATGTTTTCGCTTTTCATACCATTCTATGTACTATAGCTTTCACTTTATAACCTAGGGTCATATGTTAATAGTATAATGGTTAAGATCACGGGTCACATAAAACTTCTTTGAATACTGGTCCCAAATGTACCATATGATAGAATAAGTTGCTTACTTCTTTGAAGTAATCACTTCCTGGATTGTAGCAAGGGAATAATACCTTCTTAATTAATGATAGTTCAAGTAAATAATAAAATAATACTGTACAAAGGGTGCATTACCATTTGTAAATAGTTTTATTTCTTCGTAAGTATTTCAAAGCTTCCCAGCAATGTTAAACTCAATAAAGCCAAGTTGATAAATGTCTTCATCATTTCAGAATTACTCATTTGCATGTTTTCCTTAAAAAAATACTTTGTAAAATGAAGGCTTATTTCCATACTAAGATCCTTTCAAATTTTTTGTGCTAAGAATATGTTACTGTACCTCATACAAACTATACCTGGATAATCAAAGAATATTCCAGATGTATAAATGTCTTAATTTTGTTCTCAATTTTATATGAAAATTTCTATGTAAGATACAAATCTATTAATCCTCTCTGCCTGTAAAGTTCCAGTCATGTAAGAATAAAAACTAATGTTGGTATGGAGAATACAATACACAATTTACCAAAGCAAAATAAAAGGTGAGACAGAACATTTTCTTTTCTTCAAAAACCTAATTCACTATTTCATTACAGTTCCCTTCATCTTTCACCTGTGACAAATGAGGTAGTAAAAGCTAAGCAAGAAAAATACAATTGTTACTAAAAATATAACAGAATTATTTCTAGGTTTAAATGTGATAAAAATATCATAATATTCCATGTAATTACTATTACATTATTATTATTATTGCAATAGGAGGGATGATGGTAAAGGTGTTTTAAACCATGTTTCTTTCCTTCAGTTTCCCTAAAACCATGCCATGAGCTCTTGCTATAGGAAAGAGGAGACAGGATGAGGGAGATGTGGTATAAAGTTTTAAAAGATAAGTCAAAAAATTTACAAGAGATAAACAAGTCATCTCTCCTTGAATAAATCAGCGTCTGGCAAAATAAAAAGACAAAAGCTTTAAAAAGCATAATCTACTTTATAAAGAGTTACTTTTTAGAAAGGAGGACAAAAGTGTGCACCTGTGTAGAAAAAAAGAATAGGCAAGCACCTTGTCCCCACAAGAAACTCATATTTAATTTGGATCTTGAGAAATAAGTCAATATTTTGAAAGGGTACAAGCTAGGAAACAACATCAAGAAAGTAAAAGACAAAACATTTTTTCACTGAGTATGAGAGAATACAATGTGTAAAGAAAGTTGTGAAGAACTTAAAAGAAATGGAATGGAACGTTTTGAAGATATATTCACAGACCACAAGATAAGGTAGGGCCTTCATGTAAAGTCTTTATTGCTTTGCCATAAGACTACATCTTATTCCACCTCACTCCAGTTAGAATGGCCAGGATCAGGAAAAGGAATGACAACAGATGCTGGAGGGGATGTGGCCAGGAGGGATCACTACTGCACTGTTGGTGGGAGTGCAAACTCATTCAACCACTATGGAAAGCAGTGTGGCAGTGCCTCAAAAGACTACACATAGAACTCCCCTATGACCCAGCAATTCCACTACTTGGCATTTACCCAACCATCCAGAAACAAGGGCATACTAAACCCACTAGCACAACAATGTTCATTGCAGCACTATTCACCATAGCAAAGATATGGAACCAACCTAGATGTCCCTCAGTTGATGAGTAGATCAACAAGTTGTGGTATTTGTACACAATGGAATTCTATGCTGCTGTCAGAAAGAATGACATCGCCCCATTTGTTAGGAAATGGAAAGACTTAGAAAAAATCATATTAAGTGAAGTAAGCCAGACTCAAAGGAACTTTGGCTCAATGGTTTCCCTCATTCATCATAATCAGTAGAAATCTTGGGCTCTACTAGCAAAGATCTGCAATAGAGCAAAATCTTGATACATAAGGCCATATGGTATGAAGCTAATTGAAAGGACCTCCAGGATATCGAAACAAAAGCCATATAACGAATGATTGTTGTCCTTAATGTACTATGCTGTCTCTCATCTCCTTTGCTGTCCCTTGGTTATCTCATATTGTTATAGTATCTCACTTTGTTATCTGATATATTGAATTTATTTGTATTTGGTTATTTGAAATTTGATAGGGAATGGGGGAAAACCAAGACAGGTGGGGGGGGTGGGGGGGGAGGGAAATGGGTACCAAGACATGTGAAAGGGTACCAATGTACGTGAATTAATGCACCTTCTATCTGGCAAATATCATGTAACCCTTTTACTAATTACAGTAAAAAAAATGCAAAAAAAAGACTACATCTTATGTATCAAATGAAAATCTATCAGGAAGAGTTAAATCAAACAATGTGCAAAAAAGACGGACAGAAAATAGCAAATTAGGAAATCACTTCATTCATCAAGGTAGAATAGTGACATAAAGATAGAGAACACTACAATACAGAAGTACTAATGTAGTCACTATGTTATATGTTATATTCCCAGATGTATTCATGTAATAAAATTTGTACCCTTTGACCAAAATTTCCCCTCCTTCTTGACCCTGGAAACTATGTTTACTTTTCTACTGTGTTTTTATGAGTTTGATTTTGTTTTGTAGTGTTTACTTATCCTTGATATAAATGAGCATTTGCCAGGTGGCTATGGTTCATGTTTATAATCCTCAGAAAGCTGAGATCTGAGGCAAGAAAGTCTATAAGACTCTTATCTCCAACTAATTACCAGAAAAGCTGGAAATGAAACTGTGGCTCAAGTGGTATAGTGCCAGACTTAAAGTGATAGAGTGCCAGACTGGAGGGGGAAAAAACCCTAAGAGACAGCTCCTAAGCTCTGAGTGCAAGCCCCAGGACCAACAAATGCGCGTGCGCACACACACACACACACACACACACACACACACACACACACACACAAGTATTTTTCTTACAATAAATTCCAGGTTTATATATTGTCACAATGGCAAGATTTTGTTCTTTCTGTAACTGAACATGATTGGTATTGGTGGTTTCTTGTATTTCTCATGACAATTCTAAAGTGGCAAGGCCTGTATGTAACATAAATGTACATACTTTCCCACTGCTTTCAGGTGACCTTTAAACGGTAACATTTGCCTTTATAAATAGTTTTCATGGGAATTACTGTGGACTTGAATGAAAAATTCTGGTCTTACACTGGGCATAAAACCTTTTTCTTTTTTTTTTTTAATTCACATACATTGATACCCTTTCACATGTCTTGGTACCCATTTCCCTCCCCCCCCCACACCCCCCACCCATCTTGGTTTTCCCCCATTCCCTATCAAATTTCAAATATCCAAATACAAATAAATTCAATATATCAGATAACAAACTGAGATACTATACCAATATGAGATAACCAAGGGACAGCAAAGGAGATGAGAGACAACATAGTACATTAAGGACAACAATCATTCATTATATGGCTTTTGATAAAACCTTTTTCTATAACTGAACTTGATACCATTTAAATTCAAGCTGCCATTAGATATGCTTCATATCCTTGTTACTTGAAGGTTTTAATCAAAATTATATTTAAATATCATACAAAGCTATGAATATTTGTGCTAGGCAAGCACTTTAACCACTAGGCCAAACTTCCAGCCCTATTTGTACCTCTTTTGTGTGAATGATACAATGTGTTACTATTTAGTCAAAGCTTGGTATTTTTAGAAAGTCAAGACAGTGAGCACATGGGGAAGGGAGTTGTCTTTTAAATGCATATCTTATATATAAATAAATATATGTAAATAATCATAATTGTGATATTCGCCATTTGACAATATAGACTTGAAAAGAGTATTGTTTCTCCTAATCTGAGACAGTAAACGTTAAGTATGTTTCATAACTAGAATAGATAAATATATCTACAGGCATTAAATAATTCTATTTTAAGATATAAGGAAGTGATTAAAGGAGATATTTCTAGATAATACATTCCTATTTCTAAATACATTTTTAAAATCTAAAGTCACTGTGAGAAATTCCTGTGAGAAGGGGCACAGAGCTTCTACACACACTGCTATTTTCAGAATAGAAAGATCAAACTGGGACATCTGTTAAACACTGAAATAGCAAAAAGGAATCCCCAAAGACACTATCTGCTTTTTCAGGCAGCCACTTTTCCTTTGTGGCTGAAGCTTATAATCAGGGAAGGTTTAGCCTGTCCAGGTGTGGCCTTGAATATGGAATGCAGCCACAGTGAAGCTAAGCTGATTATTTCCCCTTTCCTTCCACTCTGCAAGTAATGCAGCAAGTATTGCCTTTTCCTCTCTTGAGGGGCATTCATAAATTTGTGTTTTGAAATTTTTTCCTCTTTCTGTTGCCTAGCAAACTTGCTGTTTTAGCTAAAGGAAAAAATATAAGCAAGTGAAAACCAGAAATCTTGGGAAAAGTTTGATGTGTCTAGCACGTGGCCAAATCTTGGTGCCAAATCTTATATATAGCATGAATTTCTGACTGTTTATCCATCATGTGTCTTACAGAGAGGCGGTATTGTTAATTATTTAAAAATTATGTATTGTGCTTGAAAACATACTTAGTATTTTTAAGCATGCAAAAGCAAAGCAATTTGAAAAACACATGAATTTTGAACCATTTAGTTGTGTTTAAGTTCATTTGATGAACAATAAATGTCTCTATTGTGTTCTATCTAAATATCTTTTTTTTTTTGCCAGTCCTGGGCTTGAGCTCAGGGCCTGAGCACTGTCCTTAAGGCTGGAGCTCTACCACTGGAGCCACAGCACCACTTCCAGCTTTTTTCTATGTATGTGGTACCGAGGAATTGAACCCGGGTCTTCATGCATGCTAGGCAAGCACTTTAACCACTAGGCCAAACTCCCGGCCCCTCTATCTAAATATCTTTAAATGATGGATTGCGACAAAAAAAGCACAAGACTCAGATATGTCTATCAACATACATGAGTTGACTTATTGAACAATTTGCAAGTTCGGTTTCATAGGTTTGAAATACTGGAACAAATACCCATATGCATCCCACTTTATAACTTGCAGAGTAAACAGGACTGCAAACAAACAAAGTTCTAGGAGAACCTACACACCACACATAGCTAAACACCATGCAAAGGATCTTAAAGCTTCCCCTGCATTGTGTGATTGTTGTCCTTACTGTACTATCTAATTTCTCTTCTCTCTTTTTTTTGCCCTTACATTGATCTCATGTTGTTACTGTATCTGACTTTGTTACCTGGTATATTAGATAGATAGATAGATAGATAGATAGATAGATAGATAGATAGATTAGGGAAACAAAGTTTAGAATGTTAAATGTATTCAAACTAACATATTTACACTAGAACCTGTATTTGAAATCACCACAGAACAAAATGAGAAGTCCTAAGAGAACTTTTTAAAAAATATAATGCATATGCAATGAAATTTTATTCACCTGTCAGGGAGACTAATGTCATTTGCAGGGAAATGGATGAACCTGGAAAAGAATATGTTAAATGAAGTAAGTCAGATTCAGAGTCAAAGAGTACATGTTTTCTCTCAGATGTAGAAAATATATCTAAAGTATAAACATACACAAAATGTACAGGGATGCACATATGGGGGGGGGGAATATAGTACACAAAAGCATGGATTTGGGGCCGGGAGTTTGGCCTAGTGGTAGAGTGCTTGCCTAGCATACACGAAGACCTGGGTTCGATTCCTTGGTACCCCACATACATAGCAAAAAGCTGGAAGTGGTGCTGAGGCTCAAGTGTTAAGAGTGCGAGCCTTGAGAAAGTCCAAGGACAGTGCTCAAGCCCTGAGCTCAAGCCCAGGACTGGCAAAAAAAAAAAAAAGCATGGATTTCCAGTTTTAATTCGTTCCAACAATTAACTTATTAACCAAAGGAACCAATTAACTAATTAACTTATTAACCAGGAAGCTGGAACATGCTTTGTCTAAAGGGGGTGGGGCTTAAGAAAAATGAGTGGAGAGAGAAAATGAAAGGAAATACAATATTAATACTCAATGTATGTATATAAAAATGGAACAAAGTTATTAGAGAGGTTGGGTGAATTAGATTAAAGAGGATAGAATGATAGAAGGAGTGACATGGTTCAAGATTTATTGTACTCATAAGCTGACATATTGAGTTGAAGCCCTTTGTACATAACTTAAAGACTATACAAATTAAAGAATATACAACATAAATTTTTCCAAATCAAATAAATATAATCTTTGTCTTAATTGCCTTAAATAAAATCCTAAGATTTTATTTAACTCAGTGTGTGAGTTGGGATACAAAAGTGATTGAGAACATGATGGAAAAATACTGAAATAATTTTAATATGGAAAATACAAAGACTACATCAAAGCAAACAAAGCAGAGAACATTTGTTATATAAGATGACTGGGGAAAAAAGATGATTGAGAGAAGGAATCAGAGACTATCAGTTAGACGGATATTAAAGAAAATAAAATCAAGTATGAGATTCTAATTGACATATTTAATATAGTACATTATGATATTAAAGCATAAGGTTTGAATGAAAGTAGATGAGTTCTTTTACAATTACTAAGTAGTTATATAGCTAATACCTAGCCTAGCCCAATTCAAGATACTGTAGTGAAATACTATAAATTTTGTTTCTCATGAAACACAAAATGTACTCTTTAAAATTCTAACTGCTTGGAAATCTAAGATCAATGTGTGAAAAGACCCAGTGTTTGATGAAGTCCTATTTCCTGAATGAAAGATAAGGCCTTTTTGATGTGTTCCACATAGTAAAAAGATCAAGAGTCTTTCTAAGATCTCTCCGGTTTGTTGTTGTTGTTATGTGTTTTTTTTAATTCCCAGGTTTGAAATCTTAGAACCTCTTGCTGGTTAGGCTAGTGATCTACAATTTCAGTAATGCATTTTGCCATATTTTGCATTGGGTTATTTTTTTCCCCCAGACTGTCTTAAAACCATGATCTTCACACCTATGCCTCCCACATTGCTGGAATTGCAGAAATGTCCCATGACACCAGGCTTCTTCATTGAGTTGAGGATCTCACAAACTTTTGAACATGAACCACAATCCTCCTAATCTTTGCCTTCCAAGTAAACTAAGAGTACATGTATGAGTCATTATTCTCAATCTTCTCATATAAGGATACTAATCACATTAGTGAAGATACTGACCTCATGATGCAATTGTATTCCAAGGCCCCCACCTTCAAGTTTCATTACTTTTGAGGTCACTGAGCTCCTACATGGACTGTAGGGAAACACAAGCCTTTAGACCATGGCAACATCCAGGACTTAAGTCACTAGATCTCTTTTTTTTACCAATCAATAAGGACTCAGACTATTTTTTTTCCTTTCCTCACAGTCTTACCACCCTTCCTATCCTTTGGGAAAAAACTCACTATGAACTGCGAAAGAAGAATTTATTTGTTAGTGTCTCTTTCCTTATTAGAAAAAACAAACATAGAATAATAAAAAACACTAAATCCCATATCATTTTAAGAATATTAAAATATAGTATAAGGAAATTTGTGAACAATCAAAGGCAATTAGCTCAAAGGGACTGGACGATGTATCCATTCAAATTTACTTTTGAAAAATAAAGCCAGTTATACAAAAAGCCAATTCCCTCCACTCATTGTAAACAAACTACAAGGACTCCTTTCCCCTTAATCTATTTTATTCTCATCTTTTCACACATAGGCACCAGTTTTTTTAGTTTACAATATTGCCTTTCTCCATAGGATGCAAACTTTATACACTTAACCAATTCACTGTTATTAACAGTAGAGATTAAAATAGCCCTTGGCAGTGGCCGGGAATTTGGCCTACTGATAGAGTGCTTACCTAGCATGCATGAAGACCCAGGTTTGATTCCTTGGTACCACATACATAGAAAAAGCTGGAAGTGGTGCTGTGGCTCAAGTGATAGATCACTAGCCTTAAGAAAAGTCCAAGGATGTGCTCAGGTCCTGAGTTAAGCCCCATGACTGGCAAAAAAAAATAGTCCTTGGCATACAGCTATTGAATATCTCAAAATATTGTTTGAATGAAATTTGTTATAAATCACATTTTTTCACTATTGCAATGCTGCACCCCTTAAAATTCAGTAATTATGGCTCTTGTTCTGGAAGCTTTATAGTTGACTACTTTATAAGCATTATTTCTTTGAATACATTCCTGTTCCCTTCTTTATAAATATAATTGCATCCTGTAATATGACTCCAGTATGTACAGTTAAATAGACTTGAGAATATCCTCTTTATAACACCAGAATAGATTTATGACACATTCTATTCTAAATAAATAGCTGAGACAATCAAATTTCTTTGGGGAATTTAATTGGGAAACTGAAGGAACATGCTAGCAGCAGAAACTATAGCCAAGGATTTGAAGTAGAATTAAGGACAGAAAAAATAAGATAAATTGAGAAGGCTTAAGAACTTATGAAAAATGCTACTAAATAGCAGAAATGAATAACAGAAGCTATTACAAGAGAAAAATTAAATTGATTAGAGAAAAAGCAGGAACCAAACAACTTATGGTGATGAGAAAATGGAACAGAGTACAGCAAAAATACTTCTAAAAACTATAAAAATATTAAGCTTATTATTCATTTATCTCTAGATCTGGCATAACTTCTGGTAGAGTTCCAAAATTGCTTTAATGTATATTTAATGTATCTTGAACCTGGGACAAGGACAATTGCAGTTATATGCTTACATATTCATAATTTCTTTGTTCTGGCAAAAAATAAGTGCCAGCACTCACATGATTTGTAAATGATTTAATTTCTTATACAAACAATATACTTTACACATCATTATACGATTCTATTAAATGAAATGAATGATTAATCTATGATGGAATGAAGGTTTAAAGATGAATCATAAGGTCTGAATATTGGGCAGTAAAGCTCTGATCTTGTCCCTTTCTACTTACCTCTCCCTTGTTTTGACTATACCAGTTTTTTCCTCTTTTGTACATGACATAAAAATTAAGAAAATAGTAGGGTTTTTCCTTGCTGTTATATTTTAGCCATCATACAACAGGGAAGGAAGAGAAAAATGAAAACACCTAATTAGACTCAACATACTCCAGGATTACCTAAGAACTCCTTTTTGAAGATTGTGCCTCCAGATTTAGAAATGGTGACCTCCTTTGTATGATAGTAGCGCACAGGTAGAAACTAAGTCAAATAAAATATTATAACAGAGTTAAATTTGGAACATGAGCTCAAAGACTCTTCTAAAATGTTCCCATTAGCCACAGATATGACAGTCAAGGTCAGAATCTCACACATGGAAAACAATAGATGCCTCTAAGATTATCTAGAAAATAATAAATTACTTCATAATTTTCTCTGCAATGGCATTTCTCTTGTAATTACTCAGAATATAACTTAATCTACTTAATGAATTATATACTTACTTGATCTTAGATACTTCCAAAACAATTCTGTAACATGAGAATAACACTAGGGTATAAAAAACAGAGTCTGAGCCATGATTTCAAGTCCACTGTATCAATAATTCTATACTGAAAAATAATTCTATATTGAAGGAAAAGTCTCTTATTAAAATGGGCATAACTCATCAGTTAAGAGCAAAATAGAGCTAGCATAAATGGACAAAGACAGTACCTTAATTTTCTTGTCTTTGTGCTGTGGTCATTCCCTAGTGGATAGAGTTGCCTTACTTTGTATTCTGTCGTACCAGTTCCTGTCTTATGAACTCAAGACCCTGAAAAGTATCCAGGAAGATGAACTGCAAACTTCACAAATAAGACAATACTGAAATTGCTGTGAAGACAATTAAAATCAGTCTATAATTCCTCACATATGAGCTTTATTAAAAAGTCCCAATGCCCAAGTATTAAAACACAAATTAAGGAGTCCATACCTAGAAAAAGAGAGGAATTTACCTAAAAATGTAAATCATGTATTTTCCCACTAAAGCTTGCGTTTTAAAAATGCCTGCTTTATTTTATAAATAGAATTGAAAGAAAAAAACTCCATGGCAGATGTCTGTATAATGTATGGGTCCCATAATTTCATAGTATACAAGTCTTATAGAAGCTACAATTTTAACACCTGACTGCTCTCATAATTAGCAATGAGGCTTTAGTCCACTGTAAACTTGTGTCTGGGTTTTCTTTCAGTCTTCTGAAAGAAAACAAGTTCCAAGTTTGCTGAGGCCAGTTGGAGTTCAGGGGTAGGGACAAAAATCATATTAACAGCTGAGTGGCCCTGAGTGCCTCTTCATTCTGTTTAGCTAAGATGCCTGCACTGCACGTGAGACCTTAGTTCCCACAGGCTGATCTGTCTATGCAGCAATGAACTCTAGTAAACTCACTGATGTCAGTCCTAAGGCTGGCTGATATCACTGGGTGTGACAAAAGACCTCTCCATTTGCAAAACTTTAATGTCATTCTCTTGTGAATAATGTGTGAACACAAAAACATTCTCATAGTCCTGATTCTTGTTTTAGAAAGAAATCTAGAGAAAAAGTACAAGATGTGCTTATATAAAGTAGATAGAATCAGAGCCATTTTATAGTGTATACTTCACTTAGTTGAGGAATAACCAATATACAAACATATATATATATATATATATATAGAGAGAGAGAGAGAGAGAGAGAGAGAGAGAGAGAGAGAGAGAGAGAGAGAGAGAGAGAGAAACCTATATTTAAAAGAAAAACTTTGGGGATGGGAATGTGGCTTAGTGGTACAGTGCTTGCCTAGCATGTATTAAACCCTGGGTTCAATTCCTCAGTACCACATAAACAGAAAAAGCCAGAACTGCTGATGTGGCTCAAGTGATAGAGTGCTAGCCTTGAGCAAAAGAAGCTCAAGGATGGTGCCAAAGCCCTGAGTTCTAGCCCCCCCGGACTGGGGAGGACTTTATTCATTTAGCACTAGGAGGAATGGTAGAATGATCAAGTACAGGATAATCAAGACAATTGTAGTATGGAAGAACACACAAACTAACCAGTACAGTTTACCAAGTAAAACTACATCTGACCTAATTCCTAAAAACTGAAGTGTAAGAAAAGAGAGCATTGAGAAATAAAGCAAAAGGAAAATGAGAGGTAAAGACAGTACACTGAAAGTGATGTAAAAATTAATCACAAAGGACATGTTGGAGTGTTGAAGAAACAAAGCCATGGTCAGAAGTGGCTAATTACAAACTCATCTTCACTAAGTTACAGAATTGCTATTTTATTCTGAAATGGATGGATTTTCTGAAGTTATAACTCTTACAAATTCAGGAAAAATGTAATCGTTCCTCTCAGAAAATAAACCTTACATACATCTTTAGAAATATGATTGATTTTTCATATTCTGATATTATAAAAATATCTGAGACATCACTGGCTATGTTACTCCAAGATCATGTTAAATTTAATAAATTATTTGATTTTTTTTCAAGGAAAGGATGAGAAAAATCTTAGTTTCTTTGAATATTAAAGTCCCCTTTAAAACTGTTAAACATTCTAGAATTATGTTTTTTTAAGTCCTTACTTTTCTTCTTTCTTAAATGAATTACTGTTGACTTAAATTTTTTGAAAAGTTCATTTAAGAAGGCTAAAGGAAATATTGGAGAAATGGACAGAAAAGCACCTTCAAATGATCAGTTTACACTATTTTATTCTTGTTTTCCTAGAATTGTACCATGCTTTTTGTGTAACAAATGATATAATTTTAAATCCTATTATAGTCTTTTTGTTAGTTAAAAAAGAAATGGATACTAAAAGATTAGACAGAATCTAAGGACAGGTTGTTTATGCCTGAAATTCTAGCTACCTAAGATGCTGAGATCTGAAGATCACATTCAAAGACAGGAAAAGCTGGAAAGAACATGAGATTCTTATCTTTAACACACCAGGAGGAAGCTGTAAATGAAACTATGGATCAAGTGGTAGAATAATAGCCTTTAGTCAAAACAGCTAAGGGACACATGCCCTGACTTTAAACTCTAGGAAAAGCATATGTGTGTACATATACATCTGTGCATATACACAGTAACACACACACACACACACACACACACACACCCCAACACACACATTAAAACAAATCACAGGATAAGGTAAAGTAAAAAGTAAACTTAGTGCAAATTGTTTGCTGTAAATTTTGGCTTTGTCACTTAGGAAAATTAGATTAAAATATTGCAACATTCCGTCCAATAACCTCTAATTAGGGCAGAATAAAACATAATCTCACAATATGATGTACCAAAACTTCCACTCTGGATTTGAAACATATAACAGTATTTAATTTATATGTAAATCATCCATAGGAAGTATTCAATATAGAATTTGATAAGGAAATATGCCATGGGTTAAATATCATGTCTCTCAGTCTGCTAAGAAGAGTGTACTACAATAATTAAAATATCTATATTTTGACTAATTTTAAGATTTTTGGATCAATATGGCCTTAAGCTGTTTATACTTCAGTAGTATGTTTCTTTTCTTCCTAAAATCACAAAATTAATTTGTTTTAATTTACTTTTCCTTCTGTTTCAAGAACTTTTTACAGAAATGCATTACAGGCATTTATGTGTTGCTAAAACTTCTTTGAGAAAACAACCAGTGATAGATATATTCATTTAAAAATAAACCAGTGATTCTGAAAGAGACAGTTATATTGAAAGATCAATTGTTCTTGCTGATTTAAATAGGAGCTCTGGTATACCTTTCCCTCTTGAATTTGTGAAATTTAAACTTGATTGCACGTACCTCTATATGGCCCAAATTAAATACAAGTTCATAAAATTCACCAAAAATATTTACACTATATTTTAAGTTCCCTTAAATAATGTCATTCTAGCACATATTTCAAAGCCAAAGCAAGCACTAGAAACTATGTAAGAAAATAGATGTTGTAAAAGAGTGAGGATCATTAAAGTAGACATGAATATAGCAATTTTGTTTCATAGGGTGTTTAAGCAAGATTGCTGGGTAGTGTTTTGTACTGGCAACCCCGCGTTACAATGAGCAGATTCCCAGGCTGGGTGGGTGAGGCCAATGTCCTGCAGAGTGCTTAAATGGCTCCCTGGGAGAGATCCAAATGTACAAATCTTGGCAACGCATAAATGCAAAGTGTGGATATGGCTCACAGTATCTGCAAAACTGCTGATTAAAACGAAGGGAAAGATAAGGGTGGAAAAACACAGAAGATAATGTGTTTGATATGGACAATTTATGAATAAGGTTAAACAATTTGTTATGACTTAAATTTCCTTTCAGTATAAAAAAAATCTCAAGTTCTTAATTTAATGTGTAATCAGTTTACTTAAGAGTTCCAAGTCACCAGGGTAACAAGCATAAAATAATTTTAATTTTCTCAGTAATTGCCTTTCAGCTATGCTATGTTGTTCTATTTAATGATAGGTTGGCTAAATTCCATCTCTTTCTTGTTACATTTGGCTACTATCACTGTCTCATTGCAGTTTTAAGACTTCATCCTATTCTTCTCAAGAATTCGTTTTCAAATGTGGATCTTTGCTGTATGCTTGTATCCTCACTTCTGGTCTCCATGTTTCAGAGAACATCTGAGTTCTTATTTTTTTTTTAAAAAAAGAGGTGTGTAGTTGGCCTCTG
Source organism: Megascapheus bottae (assembly GCF_031878675.1). Classification (NCBI taxonomy): domain Eukaryota; kingdom Metazoa; phylum Chordata; class Mammalia; order Rodentia; family Geomyidae; genus Megascapheus; species Megascapheus bottae. The sequence goes on along the minus strand of NC_143529.1, from coordinate 685,474 downwards.
CTCAGAACCATTGCTTTTAGTGGTTAAATGTAGCAAGGAGAATAGTAGAGACAAAAAATATCTTAATGCTATACAGCCCACACACTAGAAATGATGTTTCTAGACTCATCCTACTTCAGTCTGTGTGATACAGAATCTTCAGACTTGTCCAGGTGATTTTCCCCATCTATCACTCAGTTTCACCTCTGCTTCTTTGTAGCTGAGGCAGAATAAGGAATTCAGGGTGTAAATCTATTAAAGGGCAGGCTATGCAGAAGGATGCCCAGCTAAGGGGTGTACTTGGAGGCTGAAATATAATCCCACTGTTTCTGAAGGCTGTGTCTATTCAAAGCATTGTACTTGTCCAACTTACAGAAAGGCTGTAAGTTAAGAACTACTTTGGACTGATGTTTATGTCTGCATGTGATCCATTGTTACATCTGACAAGTTGGATGTAACATCAAGTAACCATATGGCTGAGCCTTCTCATCATATGAACACATGGGGCCTGTCAGCAGTGCAAAGAACAGTAGACATCTTTCCTAAACTTTAATAATTATCATGCATCCCAGTTTCTCTAAATACTTTTTAACCAACTTCAGGAGTCAAACAACCCCTTTCTCTTTCTAATGGAACAAAAAGGAAACAACCTCATATCACTGAGACCCCCAAATTATCTCCTGACAATCCCCCTCACTTACATTCTGATCTTTGAGTGACATGGAGGATCCTATCAAACTTCTTATCAGACATCCCTTATTGTGATTTTCATGGTCTTTTCAATGTGTGGTTTTATTAACTTTAATAATAGTGAATGTGGCCCAGAGTTTGGCCTAGTGGTAGAGTGCTTGTCTAGCATGCATGAAGACCCAGGTTCGATTTTTCAGTACCATATACATAGAAAAAGCCAGAAACGGTGCTGTGGCTCAAGTGGCCGGAGTGCTAGCCTTGAGGAAAAAGCTCAAGTGCTCAGGTCCCAGGACTGGCAAAAATAAAATAAAATAAAATAAAATAAAATAAAAAATAGTGAATGCTGTCTCATTAACGTACTACTCAGCATGCAAAGCCAATCATAGCAACCATTCTCACTTGTCTTATAGGAGAAGGTGGTAGGCTATTGCTGCGTATTTGGTCAATATTCTATGAGTAAAGCTAAGGAGGGGGCTTTCTCCAAATACAAGCTAATGGGTGTTTTATTTGGAATGAAGGGTATCCTCTGTTTTCATGGTTAGTACAATAAAAATGGCAGTAATGGGGAAAGTCAGGGAAAAATATGGGAAGAGATATCTATGTTTAAGAAGTAAGGTACCCACTATCTGACAAATGGAACTGTAACCCCTCAATACATCACCCTGACAATAAAATACAATTTTTAAGAAAATGAAAGTAGCAGTCTTCCTTGGCACCCCATTTGCCTTAACTATAAAAATACACTTTTATTTTTGTGGGGTGGAGTTGTACTAGGGCTTGAACTCAAGGCCTATACCCTGTTCTTCAGCTTTCTGGATGTTGGCACTCTAACACTTTATCCACACCTCCACTTCTGGATTTTTGCTGGCTAATTGGAGATAATATTTTTATTATTTTTATTGTAATTAATAGAAGGGTTCCATTATATTCGCCAGATAGAAGGTGCCTTATTTCACAATCATTGCTACCCCTTCTCATTCTTTTGTCCCCATGGAGATAATATTTTTAAACAATTAAAGAAGAGTCACGGATTTTTCTACCCTGGATGGCTTCTAATTAATAAGTGACCCTCCCATTTCTTCCTCCTGAACAGCTAGGATTACAGGAGTGAGTCACCAGCACTTGACTATATGATAATAGCATTTCTACTCCATCAAGCAAACACTATTTTTTATGAGGAAGTCCATGTACTTTTGATAACAGGATTGAAACGCAAGGACTATATTTCCCTTACAATAATTTTTCAAAGCTGCAGTTCCTGAAGCACTCCTTATTAGAAATATGAAGCTAATTGTCTTTCTACGTCAGAGTGTGGGGTAAGGCTAATGGATCTATGATCTGGAAGGATCTGCAGGGTCAAAGAAGGAATCATCCTAAATTGCTTAAGCATCCATGTTGTGACAAAAAAAGTGGGGGAGAGCCATGATCTATATTGGCAAAACTAAAACATTAGCATTAATCATAATTAGTGAATAAATCATGACAGCACAACTAAAGTAGTTTTTTTTTTTGCCAATCCTGGGCCTTGAACTCAGGGCCTTGGCACTGTCCTTGGGTTTTCTCAAGGCTAGAACTCTACCACTTGAGCCACAGCAGCATTTCTGGCTTTTTTCTATGTATGTGGTACCAAGGAATGGAACCCTGGTCTTCATGCATGCTAGGCAAGCACTCTACCACTAGGCTAAACTCCCAGCCCACAATTAAAGTAGTTTAAGGTAAGAGTGAAAATGAAAAGGTCAGAAACATCTTGGAAGTGTAAGATTGGAAAGGAAGAGCTGTCTATAGCTGGAAAACAAACCATAAAACCTTTGCACAAGGCCCCTCAATTTGTTTCCTTCAGGAACTGAAGTTCTTATACACTACTCAATAGAAACAAAAATTTCATAACATAATCCAAGACTGTCAAACAAAAATGGAAAAAAAAGTGATCGTCTTCTCAAAATGTAAAATTTTGATCATTAAGGAGTACAAATCAAACTGGAAGAGTGGCTCAAATGGTCAAGCACCAGCTGAGCAAACAAGTAAGCATGTGATCCTGAGTTTAAACCCTAGTGGGGGCGGATTGGAGTGGGGGGAGCGAACTGAGAGGGGGGACAGAGTGGAGAGGGCGCGGAGGAAGAGTTCTAAGGATATCTTAAGTTTTCATTTAATTTCCTCTCCACTCCCAGGCAATGGGTTGTTGAGATGAATCAAATCTAAGGATAACTTGGGAGTCTTGGAACTAGACACATTACTTTTGTGAAAAAATATACCATCATTTGAAGATGTCTAGGGATACTGCTTACTTAGCATTCTTGGCATCCAGCAATGTTCCTTTGCCTTTCTTCTCAAGGAATTAACATGCCTTACTATAGTCATAGTAGTTTTTAATACATACATTTTATGATGAAGGCCCAAGAAAGAGAATGACCTGAAACAAGAAATGTCTTGGGGAAAAATGATGCGCATGTTGGAAAGACAAGAGTATGAGAAAGTAGCCTGCTAAGAACATGTGGATCTCCAGTGTTCTTTCCAAGGTCATATCCTATACCCCTACCACAAGAAACTATAGGATACATGACAGCTTTTAAAGTCGCAGACATGTCCTGTTTTTCTATCCTGTTTCATGTTATATGGTTCTTTAAGTTCCCTTGAATCTATGAAATAGTTCAGTCCCTTAATAATATTCTTTGAATTTTAAATAAGACATCTGGAATTTAGAGAGGATGAATACCTAAACTACCTTATTTTCTATTCCTTGCTACCAGATTTACATTTTCTCCAAAATGATTTCATTCACCTCAATAAGGCAAAAACCATCTATCTAGAACTTGAAGTCTAACATCTTTATTAATTATTATGATAAAATATGGAACTTTAATACTTGAATGTAGATAGAAAGAACATGATTTGATAATCAACTGAGGATAATCTCAGTCCTTTCCTAATAGTCTCTGGCAGTGAATAAAATATTGTATGTTTACATTCCTAAGAAGAGTGCTTTTGGGAGATTATCAAAATAAGCAAGCAAATAAACATAAGCCTTTGGATGAAGACTGAACTCTTTATTCTGTGGATTTCCTGAGCATCTTTGTTTAACTATCCCTGTTATGTCAGTAGATTTCTCATAAAATTAACAATGTGAGAAAATGTGTAAAAAATGCAATTTTTAAGTACAAGATATTTGTTTGGAATTATACATACTCCTTAAAATATTCTGTGCTTTCTTTCCTCTACCTACCCAATGGGAAAAAAATCTGTGGCAAAGTTCTCTGTATATAAACTCCTTGGATACAATAGAACTGCTTATTAAAAGCGTAGGTGGAAAGGGATTGATTTGACAGCATTGACAGAACAGATACTGATTTCATTGTGTTTTTTGTTCTTCAAATACAGATTGAACAATTTTTCTATGTCACTCTTTCCAATTTTTTTCTCAAATGACTACAGAAATAGACACAGAAAGGAGCTTTTTTCTAGCATTCTCTAAAGCTCTTACATAAGCCATAAATAGGAATATTGGCCCAAATGCCATTAAGAGATATGAACTATTATATCTTATAAGTTCACCATCCTACCATTCTATATCTAAATCATTTGCATTTAAAATGAATAAATTTCCTAAATCACAGAATAGTGGATACCTTACTATGGAAATGCTATCATAATTTTAAGATATTGATATTTAGATATTTTGTTTGAGTAACAGCTCTTTCTCATGCTGCACAGCTCACTCTGTATTGACTACAGACTAGAGCCAGCACTCTTTTTTTTAATTTATATTTTATTTTTTTTATTGTAATTAGTAAAAGGGTTACATGATATTTGCCAGATAGAAGGTGCATCAATTCACATACATTGATACCCTTTCACATGTCTTGGTACCCGTTTCCCTCCCCCCCCAGACCCCCCACCCATCTTGGTTTTCCCCCATTCCCTATCAAATTTCAAATATCCAAATACAAATAAATTCAATATATCAGATAACAAAGTGAGATACTATACCAATATGAGATAACCAAGGGACAGCAAAGGAGATGAGAGACAACATAGTACATTAAGGACAACAATCATTCATTATATGGCTTTTGTTTCACTATCCTGGAGGTCCTTTCAATTAGCTTCCCATTATATGTCCTTATGTATCAAGATTTTGCTCTATTGCAAATCTCTGCTAGTAGAGCCCAAGGTTTCTACTGATTATGACGAATGAGGGAAACCATTGAGCCTAAGTTCCTTTTAGAGCCAGCACTCTTGATAACATTTTTTTCTCTAATGGAAAATAAACACCTAAGAAAATGTTTAAACCTGTCATCTCACTTCACTTAGAAAGAGTGAAACAAAAAGATAACCAAAATTCATTTTTTCTTACTCTGGTTTTATCTCAGGTTCAAGTTTTACTACATGATGTATTATCTTTAATGCCCTCAAGTAAAGTAATGTTAAGAAACATAATTTCAAAACTGAAATGTTGTCCTGTGATAATATACATCAATTTTAACCTAACAATTATAATCCTAACCCCAATATTCTTGGTGGACAGTAAATGATTCAACCTTAATTATAAAACATATCTAGAACATATTTTAACATTCAGCAATGCTTTGTGTGATGTTGCATTCTCTCACCTCTTTCATTCTCATTCTGTCACTAATCCCAACTCTTGCTTTTGTTTTCCAGTAAATAATCAGCATCCACTTTTACACAAGCGATAGATGAAAAACATTGCCTCATATTGTTTTCAGAAGATACCTAACTTGTGTCATTGTCCACTTCCAGGCGGAAATCACTACGAATTTTTTGTAAATGATCTATAAGTAGCAATGGAGAAATTGAAACAAAAGTTCAGAATAGAACACGTATTTTCATTATTGAGAATTATTTCTCAATAATGAATAATTCAATGACCAATGGAAGCCAAAAAAAAAAAAAAGAATTCTGAGGAGAATGACAAATGAAGTGTTTTCGATTGGGTAATGAAACTTAAGATAAAAGGTCATGGAAACAAATTCTAGGAAAGTAAAACAGTCCCACTTAATTAATTGAAGTGTGAGACATTCTTTTGAGAATATTAAATGATACAAGTGGTTTTATGGACAACTAAAAGTAATTTAAGACAAAATATCAAGAAAAATCAAAAAGCAAGTGAAAAATCTGTTTAAGTCAAAACTATTTTAAAATTCTTAATCATATTACTTTTCAAAATAATTGGAGGAAAAGAAGGTAAGAAAAATGATAAGCTTAAAAATTATTTGAGACTCTTGTCATTACTTGATAGCCAGAAAGAAACAATAGTCTACAATGTTCAGAAATTTTACTTTTAATGATTAATGGCTTTTATTTATGATACAGCACAATCAAAAGTTTATAACAGACACATGAAAAATAAAAATTATATATACAAGGACTAAGATTTAGATCTTACGTTTATGATAAATTCCCATAAACATCTTTTTATCCACAATCACTTGTTTATATTTTTAATGTAGATTTTAAAATTAATTAGATGAGAGCATTCTGTTTGAAGTCTATGTTCCAAACTTTCAGAGTAAAATTCCTTCTGTTAGAATAATTCATCTGGACTTCTTTATGCTTTTTCATAAAATATTTTCATAAAATATACCAGTACCAACAAACTTTAATAGTAAATTATAATTAAACACTATTTGTCAAGTATGAAACAAAGAGAAGTAAGAAATTAAATGTATTTTGTTAGAAATAAACAATTGTGCATTATGCTTGGCTTCAAGTCCCAAGTTAGATTTATTGACCTCTTGGAAGAGAAATGAAAATTACAGTCTTAGTCCAATGTTGGGAAAATAGAAGTGTGATTACATTGTGTGCTTTTTAAAAAAATAAAATAAAATAATAATGGATAAGATGCTTTCTTTTCAAGGCACTAACTGTAGTGCTATCTGTTTTGGATCTCTCGCGTAGAAATTAAAAAAGGAAATAAGAAAGATTAAGTAATTGTATCCTTTCATGAATTTTCAAGAAAATAACTCCGTATTCAGAGTATATTTTAATATTACTTCTATCAGCCTTGCATAATTTTGCCTTCAATGTACATACTGATGATTGCAACAGCCACATATTTCAAGAACTGATGTAAATTTATCTAAATATTATAATAACTCTTTTTGACGATACCCCTGGTTATCTCCCCAAAACTTCAAGCTTAATATGCCATAAGTTGAATTAATTACTTTCTCTTCAAAACCAGCTCTTTTCTCATTTGTTGTTTATTAAGGCTAAAATTATTTCCATCTATCCATTTATGCAAAGCTACTTCCTTCCCATCATTGCTGTCATTTGTTGTTATACCATCTAACAAAATATCTTTCAAATCTGGAAACTCCCATGACAATTTATTTTTAAAATTTTGTATATTTAGGGTCTTACCAAAAATAGAAAAATGGTCTTGCTGTGCCTTTGGGTTTGCCAAAACTGAGAGTTTGGACAGGAGTCAAAAAAATCAAGATACTATGTGGATTACCGATTTATCATGGGTAGCTACCAACCACTTTGACATGTTTGGCTTTCCTCTTCTCTCCACCATCAGTTTGTTACAATTATCAAATTTCTGATGAAAATCTGAATACTATCCACCAAAATGAGATAGATAAACTCTAGATCCCATTGAAATAAATAAGTATACATAGAGAGATACGTATACCTAATACATGATTGGAGAAAAGAGAATATTACATAAGAGAAAAACATTTTCTGATGCTGGGTGAAAACAGAGGCAATTTAAAACTGAACCTTTTAATAGAATTGTATGAAGAAATTATCTCAAAATATACAAAAATAACAATATATTTTTGAAGACAAAAACGCATTTTATAAGAGATAGAATAGTTTGAAAAAGAAAATAACACTCTTTCTTTAAACATTAATGCAAAAATACCAGCAGAATGATACATTCTGAGTAGGTGGCAAAACATAAAATGAATAGAAGCTAAATAATAAGCTTAGAATTTTCCTTACACAGTAAACAAAAAGTAAAAAGTATACAAACTGAAAAATTCACAATTCTACTTAGATTGACAAGACAATTGAAGTCACAATGCAAACTGTTGCTTCCAAAATTGGGCATACAGGCAGATGCATGCCGAGAACTGGAACTTATTGGAGAACAGAGTTCCACAGGGAGCCAAGCCCAGGGCAAGAACTATCATCAGACTGCTGGAAGACATTGTGGAAAAGTCCAAGACAAAAACATCAGGAGGAACCAGCTATTGGAGCCCCCGGACTTTAGTTTTAAATCATGAATTTCTACCAGGTTATTACAGTAAATATCAAAGAAAAGTCCCTTCACATTTCCAGAAGGAAAATAGAAAATGGAGCCATTTTCTAATGTATACATCATTTTGTTCATTGCAAAGTCTGTTCTCAAGAGACACTACATAACCAGACAACCTTTCTGGGGTCTATCAGAGGTAACTGATCAGAAGAAGAGATACTAAATCCAGTCCATTATAGCCGTCTTGTCTCTCCAAAAGTTGACTAGAAAACTTTCACTTGTGTTTCAAAGTCATGAAAGGAGAGGTGTGAATATAGGAGGATAGAATTATGTGTAGAAAATGTTCTATTTAAAGAAGTTCTGTACCTCAAAGCTTTTTTACAGTTAACAGTAAAAATTACAGAACAAACTAAAAGACCAAAACAAAAACAAATATCCAATTTGAAGAGATAGAGCAACCATGAAAAATGGACACAGATATAGCGAGAGAGAGAATGACTTCAACGACACAGATTATGCACAAAAAGCTACAATTAAAACTACCTGCAATGGTTAAAAAGTTTAAATGTCCCACTAAGATTAGAAATGAGACAAACATGTTTCCTGTCACCATTCTTCTTTTTAACCTTTCCCTGAGACTTAATACAGTAAGGCAAGAAGAGGGAACTAAAAATACAATGATTGAAGAAAAATATAAACATGAGCCAGGAGCCTGTGGCTCATGCCTGTAATCCTAACTACCCAGGAGGCTGAGATCTGAGGATCGCGGTTCCAAGGCAACCTGGGCACTGAAGTGACCCTCTCCACACACACAAAATTCTGCTTTGTGGAAGACACTGCCAAGAGAAGAGAGGAAAAACATAGATTGGGAAATAATTTAAAAAAAAGAATCAATTCAAAAAGAGACATCTGAAAAAAATGACATGTAAAATATACAAAGAATTCTTACAATTCAAAAATAAGAAAATAAGGGTAGGGGTTCAAGTGGTGTACTGCTTGCCTAGCATGGGCAAAACCCTGAGTGAATCTCCAATAAAACTATAAAAAGGGAAAGGCTCTGATTTTAAAATGGGTTACATGTATTAATGGAAACTTCTCAAATGATGACAAGCAGATGGCAAGTAGGTATACAATATGTTCTGCATCATTAGGAAAGAGCAAGTGGAAACACTTACTAGAATCCAGAACAGTGAGAATACTAAATACCCACCAGAATGTGAAAGAAGATTTCCCACTGATTTCAATGGGAACACAAAACCATAGAGCCACATTGAAATACAATTTAGCAGTTTCTTACAAAACTATACATAGTCTTACAAACACTTTAGCAATCTTCTCCATCAGTTGTTTTTCCAAAGGAATTGCAAAAATAGCCACACAACAATCTGCACATGATGTTTATATCAGCTTGATTCATAAATGCCTATACTTGGAAGAAACCAAGAAGTTTTGTAAATGGAAGGGATGAAGGAACAATCACAAGTTCAGGTAATGTACTAAAATAAGATAAGCCATCAAGCCATGAGAAGATATCAAGACTCCATACAAATTTACTAAGTAAAAGAAGCCAGTCTTGAAGGTGATACACCCAGGATTGCAAATATATATGTGCCATTCTGGAAAACACAAGAGGATGGGGACAGTTTTAAAATGTCAGTGTTTGCTAAGGGTGGTGGTGGGAGAGGGATGAATAATTGCTTCACACAGCATGTTTTCAGCCAGTGAAATTGGAACTATTATATGATACTATAATGGTGGATGCATGTCATTATACAGTTGGACAGATCTGTGTAATGTATAACATCTAGAGTGAAGCATAATGTAAACTGTGAATGTTAAGCAATAACAATGCATCAGTGTAGGTTCATCTTGTATAACAAATGCCATACAAATGAAGCAAAATCTAGCATTTTGTAAGTCAGATGGCTTGGAAATATCCAATATTCTCCTGGAGTATATACTACAGCAGCATTTTGTTTATATGATGTTTATATCCCCAAGAGTATGTGGTTTCAGTGGTCTTATAAACGATTTTCTGAAGGCAAGCAGAGAGTGAGGGCGAGAGGCCAAGAACAAAACGAGAAGCCAGTGCTGTTGGACAACATTGTCTAATTCTGCATCATCCCATGTGCCATTCCTGGTTTTCATCAGTGGCTCCTACAGTGCGAAAGGCAAACCAATGGATCTAGTGAGTGACCATAGACCTAGCGAGTGACCGCCTGTAGGGAGCCATGGAGGTTGGCCAAGAAGAATATGAAGCAAAAAACAACTTAAGGTTTCAGAAACTGTTGTTCCACGTGGCTAAAGGAAATCTCATGTCAGATCTACAAATAGAGTTGAAAAGTCAGCTTCAGCATCAGGGGCATTTACTACTTATAAAGGACCATGAGCTATGTCGAGGATGCTTATTAGAATTCTATGGTCTGGATCTGGTGATTGTGATAAGATGAATTTCTAAAACTGGCCCTTAAAAGTCCAAGTGAATCTTTCAGATCTGCAAAGGTAGGGAGAAAACTGTTTATATTGAAAGAAAAGCTTTTAATGCTAGTACTAGGACTTAAACTCATATCGGCTGCTAAGTATTTCACTGAAAACTGGCACTTTACCACCTAAACCCCCAACTCTACTTCTGGCTTATTGCTGATCCATTAGATATAAGTCTTATGGATTTTCTTGTCCACGCTGGCTTCGAATTCTGATTCCCCGATCTCAACCTCCTGAGTAACTAGGCTTACAGGTGTGAGCCACTGGCTCCAAGCCCTAAAAGGGAAACTTACCTTCTGGTGGTTATATACAAGAGTTTATGAACTTGTGCATAAATGTAGAAACTAAGAATTGGTGTATATAACCCAACATCATTACCAAGGAATTCTTTCTACAGTTGTAAGTTTGTAACCATATGCCTGTAACCATCTGAGAAATCCACTGACAATGAGTTTGTTCTTTTAGAAAGTGTCATAGCTTCATCTTTCATCATCTACAATAATCTCCCGTGAATTTTCCATTTGATAGGTTCAACTCCATTTACCAGGAATACATGTATTTATAATGAATATATTCATAAAAGCAGATTCAAGTATACCTGTAAGTTTTGTCTACTGCTCCTAATTCTTCCTGGCAGTATTCCAAAAAAAAAAGAAAAGAAAGAAAAAGAAAAGAAGTCCTAAGTTTCTTCAGTTCACCATGCCCAGCTATTTCAGCTGTTGTGTGAGCGCTCTTGTAGAATGGTCATACTCCAAATGGCTTCCATGTACACCTCATACAATGCCAAGTCATAAAAGTACTATTATAACAATTGTAAAAGCAATGTAGAACATGATAGAACTGCCAGTGAAATCTCAATGAGGAATAGGATTCTTAACATATATGAGTGCATGTGTTTTTATATCTTTATAACAAAGAATTCAAGGTTATATGTAATACTTTCTAGCAATGGAATAACAAAAATATCATTTTGGTATCAAGATATCATATAATATTAAAATAAATGCAATATGAAAATGTTCTAGTGGTTAAAAGCATGGTAACAGTGGCTTTTATTATTAGATAATTACAGGTTTCTATGCATTTAGACACAAATAAACTGACTGAAGGAGAGGGAGAACCCCAAAGGCATAACTCCTCTGAACATCTATAGCAGTATTTATCAAAATGAATTCCAGGAAATGCAAATATGGTTTTGTGTTTTTGTACATTTTTGTTGCTGTTTATGGGGAGGGCAATAAGGGGAACAGGAAGGAGTGAAGAAGACTAAGGAAATATAATCATTGTAATAAATATATGCTATGTAAAAGTGTGAATATCATTTAAATGAAAAAGCATAGAAAATTATATGGAACTGGTTCTTTCAGGATTCATTGAAATGAACAAAACAAAACAGTTTGAACTGTGACATGTTAGTCCATTAAAATATTCTGAAAATCTTTGGAGTGAGAGGAAAACCTGTCTCAGTGTTCTCAGCTTTAATTGCCTGTGGATTTTCCTGGAAACCCTGAAGAATTACTGGATAGGGAAATGTTTCATATATGAGATTTCCATTCCTACATCAGACAAGTTACTAAATCTAATTGAGTCATAAAAGAAATCTTGCAAGTAATACTGCTAGTCACATTTCAACTTCCCCCCAAAGTGTCTTGGCACTAATTAAATGTCTTAAGAGGCAACAAAAGGTCCAGTTTTGCTGACCAAAGAGTGAGTGGCTTCTCCATAACAGTATAGAGTGATACTGCTAATGTACTATGTGAAGTTAGCTCTTTCTTCTTTTTCCCCTTCATAGTTTATGCCCTGTTGCCACTGTTATCTGATTTTGGTATCTGATATATTGTATATATGTTTATTTGAATTTGGAAGGGAAGAGGAACAACAAGACAAAGGACAGAGAATGAACCAATGTAATAATGAAACTCACAAGACAATATGTTGGAAAGAACTTTAAACTTCGGAAAGTGGTGGGGGAGGGAAAATGGGAGAAAAACAAGGGAGGAGATAACAATGTTGGAAAAGAAATGTACTTATTACCTTATTATGTATGTTACTGTAACCATTCTGTAAAGAAGGAAAGAAAGAAAGAAAGAAAGAAAGAAAGAAAGAAAGAAAGAAAGAAAGAAAGAAAGAAAGAAAGAAAGGAAGGAAGGAGGGAAAGACAAAGAAGGAAGGAAGGAAGGACAAAGAGGGAGGTAAGAAGAGAGATAAAAGAGGAAAGAGACAAAGAGAGAGACAGAAGAGAGAGAGAGAGAGAGAGAGAGAGAGAGAGAGAGAGAGAGAGAGAGAGAGAGAGAGAGGGAGGGAGAGAGAGAATTTTTCAGTACAGGACTACAAAGTGTAGTCCTCTCTGGTCTTGAATTAAATTGACAATCCTCACCTCTATGTCCTGATTGTCAAATATTAGATAGAGAATTGCTTGCCCCAACAATTATGAGTTTATACCAAGAAAAATGGAATTCTCAAGCACAGAACGAAGCATTTAAGCAAATATAATTGCCTTCAAAATAATTCTACAAAGGGTATGTAGTTCAAACCCCCACAGAAATTCTTGTTATTTGTATTATAAAAATGTTATTTTAAGCTTTCAAGTCATAGTTGTTTAATGTTATTACAGTATGCTTTATGTGTGCCTGAAAATATCACACTGAAACATTATTTTGAATAATTAATATATGATAATAAAAAGTAAACAAAGTCAATACATAAAATAATAAAAGGGTATTTTTCTGAATTAAGTTGGTAAGTTATGATGACCCAATGTAAATGGCAAGAATAGTGATGGTTAGCCAATTCAAATTATTTATGCTTAGTGATTAATATATAATCACTATAGAAAATTAATTCTGCCATGATAAATCCTCAGCATTCACAGATTCACAATACTGATGTTCACTCTACAGACCTATAGAGCCAAGCCAACTTTCCCTTCTCATGGTCAAAATGACATATGCCTGGCACAATGGCTCATGCCTATAATCCTAGCTACTCAGGAGACTGAGATCTGATAAAATCCAGCCCCAGCAATAAAGACTTTAAGATTCTTAACTCCAATTTACCACCAAAAAACCCAGAAGTGGCACTGTGGCTCAAGGGTAGGGTGGTAGCCTTGAGCTGAGGAGCTCAAGGCCTGGAGTTCAAGTCCCACAACTGACAAAAAAAATGAGATATTTCAATCATGTTTACTAATGGGATGAAGGTCATCTTCAAGAAGCATGAGTCCTGATGTTCTTTAATAATATTCTAATTTTACTTCAGTATGTTAAAGGAATTTGTAGGTACTAGCTATTACAAATACTATGATACTAGATATGAACTATAAATATTTAAAGATAGAACAAAAATGAAAAATGTATTCCTTTTCTTGACTTCTTACACCCATTTACTAAATGTTTGTACATCTAAGATTGTGTTCTGCCCAGACAGCAGCTGCTGTTCTCCCAGGCAATAGAAGTAAAGTTGTTTTGCACTTATTTGGGATAATTCTTTGGTTTGTCTTAGGGCCAGAAGAAGAGAGTAGAAAAGCCTATACCAAGAAACCTAGAATCAGGTGAAACCAAAGAATCAATATCAAGGTAGTTGTACGAACTTAAAACGTATTTCCTTTTCACTTTGTTAATATTTATCTACTGACCATATATTGTTTTTCTCACCTTTTTGAATCAATATTCTCTGGAACAATTTTTCTATATGTCAATTCTCTCCAATCAATAATCGCATTTCCTTTAAGTGCTCTATAGTTTGTAATGGCTTTCCAAATCAAACCTCAAAATTCTTATGGGATTTCAGGATTTCTATCAAGTATCTTACATATATGTGTATGTATGTCTTATATATGTATTATTGTACATATATGTGTGTATATACATATATAACCAGTTAAATTCTGATTCAGATGCTTTGCTTCAGTAAAGCAGATTTGAGATTTATGTTCTTAATCATTTTCTAATGGGAAGTACTATGCCACAAATATACGAGGTAGTACATGGTAACTAGTTTGATTTAGCCATTTCATAAATGCATATTTTCAATAAACATATTATTTATTTTATATGTCACATACAACATATATTTTACATTGTACATAATTATGTAATAAATTTGTCGGTTCAAATAAGTCAGCTTACTCCTAAGATCCAGAGCTTACAGGAGGAACTCTGTAAATCTGTTGTTTAGTAGTGGATGGCAGAGGACAGGTGTCAAGGTCTTCCATTCTTGAGCCCTGGCCTTTGTGAGGCTTCCACTGAGAATAGTCCTGCTCCAGATTATGTCTCCTTTCAAAATCACTTGCAAAAATAGTCAAATATAAAGACAAAGACAATAGACTTGAATGCTACCTTAATATGATGAATTGGAAATAAACATCGTCTTAAAAATCCACCTGCATTTCAAGTGAAAGAATCAGTGAGCAAAACTGAACTCTCTTCTCTGGAGTGTTAAACTAGCAGTGGCATAGACTTCTTTGGCTGAGATTGTTCCAGACTTGTTTGAAAAACTGGCTTTCAATGTCTTGTATCATTCACATCAATTCAACAAGTGAGAAATCACCCAAGACAAATTATTATCATCTGGATTTTTTTCCATTTGAATCCCAAACAATGCACTGTGAAACACAATGTTGGCATGCCTGTGATACATCCCAGCATTATAGCACACATACTGATGGATGCAGAATTTATGGGAGCAGACTTCTGGAGACATAATAGAAATGGTAAGAAAAATGTATCTATGAAACAAATAGAAAAATGCACTGTCTGATGAGAATATTACCCTCCTCCTCAAGTGAAATCTACACAACCTTGCATATGGGTTATGATGAGCTACTCTCGTACAGAAAATGCTTCATGGTTTTATAACATTCCCAATATTCTGTCTTTATGCATGAGAAAATTTACTTTTAATGCATCCAAATAGAAAACGTTCTTTCATGCAGTAAGGTTCTTGGTTAACAAAGTACATGGGAAAATGTTATAGGGAAAAATAAAATGTCATTTTACATACAGTGGCTCAGGCTAGGAACTTGGAATCATCTCAGATACATGGATGATAATACCTTTGCCACAATAAACACATTATAATAGCTTAGATCAAACACTCTATAGCAGGTTATGCACAATGCTCCATGCTTTAAATTATTAACTAAGCAACATGGTGTTATTCTAAGTTTCTGTTCTTCAAATGACTTATCTTTCTCTCATCTATGGTATAGAGGTAAAATTGACCGATATCTACATCTTTGTTCACTTCCCACATATCCTTCTAAAATGTACCAAACAAAAAGGATACACAAAAGAACAGAAACTATGCCTTTCACATGGCTAGAAGACAAAATAAATCTAAAACCTAAACTTCAAAATGACTATGAAAATCACTAAAAAAGCAAATGCGACAACTTCCAGTGAATTTCTATCCCATGAAAGAAAGCTTCTGAGATGAGCAAGGGTCCTATGGGGGGAAATGGTAAATGCAGAGATAAGTGGGAAAGGTACCCTTGGTTTAAGAATCAATCAAAACCATGGTCAGAAAGAGAAAGCCCTCATGCTAAGTTTGAAACTATTAGAAAGGTATTTGGGAGCATAAAAGTAATGATGACAGAGAGAAGATTTACAAATAGATATGGATTGAACTTTCAGTCTTTATAAGATATAAATATAAAAATCTGTAAGAATTAAGTAAACAATAAGAAAAAATGAAAGTAAAAGACAATCGCTATATCACCCACAATCATAAAGTAAAATAAGAAAAAGGACACTCATTGTGATTGTTGTCCTTAAAGTACTAAGTTATCTCTCATCTCTTTTGCTGTCCCTTGGTTATCTCATATTGTTATAGTATCTCACTTTGTTATCTGTTATATTGGATATATTTGTATTTGGTTATTTGAAATTGGATAGGGAAGGAAGGAAAACAAGATGAGTGGTGGGGATGGGGGGGGGTAAATGGGGACCAAGACATGAGAAAGGGTATCAATGCATGTATATTAGTAATTCACCTTATATCTGGCAAATATAATGTAACCCTTCTATTAATTACAATAAAAATATATGAAAAAAGAAAAAGCACTCATTGAAATTAAAATTTAAAAATCTTAAAAGTGCCTAAACCACAATATGAAAAGGAAAAAAGTAAAGAAATCTATATAAATTACTACCAATAATAGTTGCACCAAAACAATTTTGGTGCAAAATAAAACAATTCAGACTGAAAAGAAAGGAAATTGAAACAAGTACTCTGAGGAAATTAAATAAAAACATCAATGGTTATAAAAATGGACAAAAACAGGTAGAATTTTTATTATTGGATTTCTTAAGAAATGAAAGGTATTTACCTTTCTGAGTTTTCAGAAACTCAGACTAAGTAACAATATCTTACTCCATACTTTAATACTTTCACAACAGGAAAGTATGGAATAAGAGATATTAAAGAGTTAAAGAAAACCATAAGAATAAAAATGACAAATTAAAACAATTAATCAACGGAAATTCTGGAAATAGAAGAAAATGGATGAAACAAGTGAAATTTTTGAAAAGAAAAATACCCAAAATAGATGTACAAATATTCAAAATTATACTCAAGTTAAAAAAATCCATAACTTCAAATAACCAAATACAAATATATCCAATATATCAGATAACAAAGTGAGATACAGTAACAGTATCAGATAACCAAGGGATAGCAAAAGAGATGAGAGATAACATAGTACATTAAGGACAACAATCTCTCATTATATGGCTTTTGTTTCTATATCCTAGAGGTCCTTTCATTTAGCGTCATACTATATGGCCTTATGTATCTAGGTTTTGCTCTATTGCAAATCTCTGCTAGGAGAGCCCAAGGTTTCTACTGATCACTCCTACACTGTTGGTGGGAGTGCAAACTAGTTCAACCACTATGGAAAGCAGTATGGCAGTTCCTCAAAAGACTAAACATAAAACTCCCCTATGACCCAGCAATTCCTTTACTAGGCATTTACCCAATTGTCCAGAAACAAGGACATACTAAATCCACTAGCACAACGATGTTCATTGCAGCACTATTTACCATAGCAAAGATCTGGAACCAACCCAGATGTCCCTCAGTTGATGAGTGGATCAAAAAGTTGTGGTATTTGTACACAATGGAATTCTATGCAGCTGTCAGAAAGAATGACACCACTCCATTTGTTAGGAAATGGAAAGAGTTAGAAAATCATATTAAGTGAAGTAAGCCAGACTCAAAGGAACATAGGCTCAAATTGGATAGAGAAGGGGGGAAAACAAGATGAGGGGTGAGGGTGGGGAGAGGGAAATGAGGACCAAGACATGAGAAAGGGTATCAATGTATGTGAATTAACGCACCTTCTATCTGGCAAATACAATGTAACCCTTCTATTAATTACAATAAAAATATATGAAAAAATCTATAACTAAGAAAGATGATTTTAGTAGAAGCAAACAAGAAAATTAACCCAGGCAGGCACCTGTGCCTCATGCCTATAATCCTAGCTACTCAGGAGGCTCAAATCTGAGAATCTAGATTCAAAGGCAGCCCAGACACAAAAGTCCATGAGAGTTATCTCCAATAACCACCAGAATACTGGAAGTGGTGCTGTGGCTCTAGGGGCAAGGCGGCAGCCTGGAGCTGAAGAGCTGAGAGACAGTGCCCAGGCCCAGAGTTCAAGCTTCACAACTGACAAAAGAAAAAAAAGAAAAGAAAAGAAATTAACCCAGAAAAATGAGCCACAAGATATACTCTAGTGAAACTATTTGACTTAAAGCTAAAGACAATTTTTTCCTGCATTTTCAGGACAAAATTCATATATACTTTTCAAACACAACCATAACAGAAAAGCAATGATTAAGCAGCACTTTTATAATATTTAGTGACAGCAAATGTAAACAAAGATGTATCACTTATGCTGATCATTATGTATGAAATATCTCAAAATCTTTGGAATTCTGCACTATGAGCCAGTGTCATAGAATTTCCTAGAGCCAGTTCATTTCAAATGTATCACACATGATAACTTTAATTTAGAAATAAATCTAAGGCTACAGTAAAGTTAGAGATGTAGTGGAAGATGACCATATAAGTAATGTATGATATGAAAAATAAAAATAGTGCACTAAAAATAAATAACAAATGAAGCACATGCCCTAAATATTGATAGCCATTACATGCAGTAGAAGGGAATAAAAAGATATCACTAGAATCTGATGTCCTCATAAATGTTAAAAAAAGTAAACAGAACCAAGATAATTCTAAAGAAACATATTTCAAAGAAGCACTAGAACAAAAATGAGATCTTCATACATACTAAAACCTAGAACAAAATGTAATGACTAGAGAACATGGAAAT
Organism: Megascapheus bottae; assembly: GCF_031878675.1. Lineage (NCBI taxonomy): Eukaryota > Metazoa > Chordata > Mammalia > Rodentia > Geomyidae > Megascapheus > Megascapheus bottae. The sequence continues at coordinate 666,761 of NC_143529.1, read as the reverse complement.
CAAAGAAAAGAGTTATTCTACTTTTGTTTTGTGCTATATATAAAACTATGTCCTCAAAAACATTCAGCAAGTATCTACAATGAACTGCATACCCAATGATTTCTTCATATGGTTATGTAATATCCACTTAGTGTATGCAAACCTAAAAGAACATTGTAACAAGAAACCCACACATTCATATCTCTTACGAATATCAGTGCAAGAGCACTAAACAAAAGTGTAGCACATATAATTCAACAAACATAAAATACTACATGACTACATGGTTTATTCTACCAAAAATCTAAGTTTATAATGGATACCAGTGACTTGTGCCTATAATTCTAGCTACTGAGGAGGCTGAGTTCTAAATGTCTTAGGTTAAAGCTAGGCTGGGCAGACAAATCCTAAATAGCCACTTGGAATTAACCAGGCAAAAGCAAGAAATGAAGACTTGGCTCAAGTGATAGAGGACCAACCTGAGTGAAAAAAGGCAAATCAACAGGAAGACACTCTTCACTCTGCAAGGATCAACACCAAATGGATCAAAGACCTGGAGGTAAAAGCAGATAAGCTAAAACTTCACAAAAAGGAATAAGAGATACGCTAGGCCTCCTTGACACAGGTTGAAACTTTCTTAATAAGGACCAAAAATCACAACAAATCAGAGAAAGGCTGAGTAAATGGGACTGCATTAAACTGCAAAGCTTCTGTATGGCAAAGAACAAAGCTAGCAAATTAAATACAAAGCCTTCGGAGTGGGAGAAGATCTTCACTAACCATACAACAGACAAAGGCCTCATATCTAAAATATATCAAGAGCTCCAAAAATTGAATCACTCCAAAACTAATCTCCAAAGAAACAACCATCCCATTAAAAGATGGGCCAAAGACTTAAAGAGAGTCTTCTCTGAAGAAGAAATAAGAATGGCCTCTAGACACATGAAGAAATGTCAACATCTCTGGTCATAAAAGAAATTCAAATCAAAACAATCTAAGATTCCACCTCACTCCAATTAGAACGACCATGATCAAGAAATCTGGAGGGGAAGTGGCCAGGAGGCATCACTACTACACTGTTGGTGGGAGTGCAAATTAGTTCAACCACTATGGAAAGCAGTATGGCAGTTCCTCAAAAGACTAAACATAGAACTCCCCTATGATCCAGCAAATCCACTCCTTGGCATTTACCCAATTATCTAGAAACAAGGACATAATAAATCCATTAGCACAATGATGTTCATTGCAGCGCTATTTACCATAGCTATGATATGGAACCAAACTAGTTGTCCCTCAGTTGATGAGTGGATCAAGAAGATGTGGTATTTACACACAATGGAATTCTATGATGCTATCAAAAAGAACGACATTTGTGAGGAAATGGAAAGACTTAGAAAATATCCTATTAAGTGAAGTAAGCCAGACTCAAAGGAACATAGGTTCAATGGTTTCCCTCAGTTGTCATAATCAGTAGAAACCTTGGGCTCACCTAACAGATACATACAATAGAACAAAACCTAGATACATAAGGCCATATAGTATGATGGTAAATGAAAGGACCTCCAGGATATAGAAATAAAAGCCATATAATGAGTGATTCTTGTCCTTAATGTACTATGTTATCTCTCATCTCTTTTGCTGTCCCTATGTTATCTCATATGGTTACAGTATTTCACCTTGTTATCTGATATATTGTATATATGAGTATTTGTTTATTTGAAATAGGATAGGGAAGGGGGGAAACAAGAAGAAGGATGGGGTGGTGGGGGGCGGGAAATGGGGACCCAGACATGAGAAAGGGTATCAGTGTTTGTAAAGTAATGCACCTTCTTTCTGGTGAATAAAATGTAACCCTTTCATTAATTACAATAAAAAATATATGGAAAAAAGTGGAAGAGTCTCTTGAGTTCAAGCCCCCAATACTATCACAAATAAAAGAGAAAAAAAGGATATGCAAGTTTTGCCTAATATTAGAAAATCCGTTAATACAAAATACCAGGTAAATGAATTTAAGAAGAAATACAGGATTTTTTTGTATAAATACTGAAAAATCATTGAAATAATTCAAAATTCATTCTTAAGTTTGGGAAGGAACACAAGAAAAATAGAAACTGTTAGATGCTTTCCTAGCACAACAAGATACAGATTTATAAGTTAAGCTTCAGAATTAATAATGACACACTAAGTACTTGAAACAAGGCAAATTTTCTATCTCCAATTTTGCAAAATGATATTGCATACATTTAAGCAAACTATACTAAAGCAATAAGAACAGGTAAGAAGACATTCTTACAGAATAGAAAGCCTGGAAAATTAATGATTAACCTAGCTTACACAAGGGAATTTAGAAAGTAGGAAACATAATATATAGAAGTCAATAGTGTAAATAAATGCAAGAAATAATCAGTGAAATTGATGAAAGTAGAAGTTATAATTGCCAAAAGATAAAGCACATAGTTCAAAATAGAAAATAGGTAAAACAAAGTGAGAAAAATGTATAGTTTTCTTGAGAGACAAAAATGAACTTGACTGCAGAGAAAGGCACATGCTTTTCATGGATAGATACACAAAGATATTGTTTATCCCTATGTATGTATGTAAGTATATATACATATGTGTGTATTGCAATAGAAAGGAAACTGTAATAATAGAAAGCTTGTTGGCAAATGAATGTGGTAATTAACTGTACACATGTGGTAATCAACTCTACAAAATAATGACTTTTTAAGATGTTTTCATACATGTATTTAAAATGTTTTTATTGCTGAGAGACATTTCTTTGTGCCTCATATCAGCTTAAATTCCAATTCTCTTTAAGGATGTTTACATAGCAAATAGTCTTAGAAAAGAGAAAGTGTCTGTCTCCCAAGAGAGAGAACAGATTTTCTTCTTGACCAACAAAATAAAGATAATTCCTTGCAAGTTAATGAACGCACTTATCTGTAATGACAGAAAGTTGTACTTCTGTCTGTTTGTACAGAGGAGTTGGTAAACAAAAATTAAAACAAGTAAAACTATTATTTCAAAGAAAACAAGTTATGCAGTGGAGGAAATTTATTCAATATCTAGTTCATCACTACATTCACAAGACAAAGTTTATAACAGGATTTCTTGAACCAAATTGTCTACTGCTGGGCCTAAAACAAAATAGATACATTATTTTGATGACTTTAAAGTCAGAATTTATATCTGAGAAATCTACTACATCATTACTAGTACATATAGATATGAACATTTCCTTATATAGAAATTGAAGTTGACCACAGAAGTTTGGCTTGTTATTAGCAAAGGGATGTATGTAAAAACATAAAAAGAAGTAAACATACTTCTTTATGGATCTAAAGTGCTTTATTTCATGTTTCTCATTAATTCCATGTACACGCACACATGTGCTACTCCCAGGGCTTGAACATCAGGCCTGGCACTGTCCCTGAGTGTTTTTGCTCAGATCTACAAATCTACCACAACTCCACTTCTGGCATTTATGTGGTTCATCAGAGGGAGGGGTTTTGTGGACTTTCTTGCACGTTGATTTAAAACGACAATCCTCAGATCTCAGCCTTCTGAGTAAATAGGATTACAGGCATGAACCACCAACTCCTGGCTGAGTTACATTTTTTACAAATAGATTGGGAGGACTTCATTTTAACAATAAACTCTAAGGATTATTTAGCAAAATATTAACATCCGCTAAATGCTTCAAATAGTCATGAGAATAATTGACTATAGCTCATGTAACAAGATTCCATGGATATACTTAAAATAGTAACAAAAGCAATGAGAAATTATGTGGAATATATTTCGGATATGTCGTTTTGGAATGCTTATTATTCCTTTACCATGAGAAGAAAATGAATACAATAACTGAAAAAATCCTCTCAGCCATCCTCTCGAGTCATATTTTCAGTGTAACCTCTCCTACAGTTTCTACATAAAATATAAATATAAAACATTGTGTATTATTCACAATCAATAGAACCTTTTAATATCACAGAGAAAATACAGACCCCATGTACTCCATTGCTTAGAATAATGTCTCTTGAGATTTACTTTCTCACACTTAGGGCACTTCCACATAACAAAGTTTATAACATCTTTTTATTCTTCTATATCAGGGTTATCATCTAAGAGTGTGTTTCTAATATCACAGAATATGCACTGGTACATCAAAATAAAGCACATAGCAAATCATAGCATATGATGCCTGTGAAGTCCTAATAGCTCTATGTAAGCACAGCCTGTAGGTAGGGTCAATATGCTTACTCAAAAAGCGCTGTTTAGGGCCGGGAGTTTGTCCTAGTGGTTAAAGTGCTTGCCTAGCATGCATGAAGACCCAGGTTCGATTCCTCGGTACCACATACATAGAAAAAGGCCAGAAGTGGTGCTGAGGCTCAAGTGGTAGAGCTCTAGCCTTGAGAAAGTCCAAGGACAGTGCTCTGGCCCTGAGCTCAACCCAGGACTGGCAAAAAAAAAAAAGTACTGTTTACAATTGTGCTGTACCATACTAATACTGTGAATATTCATTGTCAAAGATAGATTTAACTATCCTTTTTTTATCTAGAGGCAGAGATAAAAGATCCCTTTGTAATAACAGTAGCCCCCCTGCACTTTCATTGACAGTGAGATGGCCTTCTACGTCAGGCTAAAATCACTGGATTATTGGGTCTAATTTTCCGTTTCCAACAAAATAAGAAATCCTGGTATACAATCAAATTGTTGCAAAAGATCTTTGCACTCCACACAAAAGTATTTAGTCAGGTACCAGTGGCTTAAGCCTGACATCCTAGCTACTCAAAAAGTTATATTTGTGAATTTTGGTTAGAATCTAGCCAGGGTAGAAAAGTCTGAGAGATTCTATCTCCATTTAACCAACAAAATTACTGCATGTGGTGCTCAAGTAGTAGAGTGCCACCCAAAGAGAGATCACAGGTCCTTAATTCAAGTTTGGATATCAACACACACACACACACACACACACACACACACACACACACACACACACACACACACACACAGAAGGAAAATCTAGTGAGCTATTAGGATAACTTGTATGTAGAACCCATCTTTCTGTCATTAAGACCCTTGGAATAGTATACATAAATAGTAACAAAACATAAGACAAAACTTTTAGACAAAAGAGAGATTTCCATCAGTCATAAAACCTTCTAATAGGGAAAAATCTAAAGCAACCTCAAGGAAATTTAATTCTGAACAGGTTATTATCTCTGTGGTCCCAGAAGGTCCATACAATATACGGACAGAATGCATTATAAGACCAGCAAACTCTGAGCTTAAGTTCTAAAAGTACATGAGGTGCATGGTAATTGCTAGAGAGTTTGCCAGAGGAAAGGCTGGCTGCCTCCCAAAAAGCCTCAAAGAAGCTTTTACCTTGGTAGGTTTACTATGGCCAGAAATTGGCCTGCAATTTTTCATGCTTAGTAATAGGACTTGTCAGCATTCCAAAAGCAAATCTACTTCTCATGAAAGGCTTACATTACCCACGCTCCTGAGTTAGAGAAATAAAACCAGTATGTGACTTTATTTACACTGTGAAATAATTGTTAAAGAGCTGAAAACACTTGAAACCCATATGAGCAACACATTTCATCCTTGTAAGCACACATGGGAAGAATTGATAATCCGACTTTGTTTAATAAATATGGAACCAAAACAAAGAAACTAGATGAATTCAATGTTTAAGGGCATGAGGTTAAGACAGCTAGAAGATGAATTCATCTTAAAATAGGAGATATACTTGCCGAAAAGCGTCAGTATACTCAAAGACTGTTGGTTAAATGTCCTTCTCTGTTGGGTAGTACTTTATAAAAGTTGCCAAACATACCATCATGACTTCTTAAAAACTCCCACAACTAACCAGCTTGCATCAAATTGAGATATTCTCTTTTTAGGTATCTTAATGCTTTATGTCAAATTGCACTCAGATTATACAACCAGTAAAGACTTGATTTTTGCCTGATTTTTTTTTCTATTTAAACCATGCCTATTTGTTGTAATTTATAAAATGAGAAACCACTTATAACTCTTTTAAAATGTTACTCCATCTCAAAAATATATAGCTTATGTATATATAGACACTCAAGTTTTAGATATAGGAGAAATTCTGCATTGGTTCCCAGATTTAAAAGCAAGTTAAAATTTACCTTCAATTCTCACTTGTCATGTTGGCATGATACTTAATCTTGATCATAGAAGCTGTTGTGCAGTTCTCCAATTCCTTCCTCAGGACTCAAATGAATGTGTGAATTTATGCTGCTGTATCCTTTTTGATTCTGGCTCCACCAATGAGTGCCCTATCTTCAGGGATCTGAAAGAAGAAATAAAGATATAAATTCTGTCAAGCTCACATTATTTTCCTACTAGGATTTTCAGCCTACTGTGTTTCTTTTCTCTTTCTATGTCTTCTTACTTTAACCCCTTCTTTAGCCTGTCTTTCCATGATTCTCTATTTCAATTATTCTTCCTAGTTAAACACTTGGTGTTTCAAGTCCTATGTCTCACGTCCATTTTCTCTTTCCTGGAAAAAAAACCAACTATGAGATGCCACCAAAGCTACCCCTGTAACCAGATAACTATATGAACTATATGAAAGCAATTTCCAAGAGAAGCTCTATATCTTCCACCATACCAAGTCATATAACTGTAACATCAAAGTTTACAACTTATATTGTGTCCACCTCAATGTAGACAAAAGAACCTATTCCTGTCAGAGTCTTTAGGGTCTAGAAAGGCATTTGTTTCCATCATTGTAAATCACTCACAAGGCTTACTTTCAGAGAAGAAAATGATTTTTTTCATATTTAAAATTTGAAGTTTATTTAATTCAGCTTTTAGACCAATGGTTTATTTCAAGAAGAAGTACTTGTGTGGCTGATTTGCAGAGAAGCAATAAAAATCACAATTTTTTTCTGCCAATATCACCTAAGTTGTAGTTCACAACTCTTTGAGGAAACATGCAATAATAATACATTATTCATAAAGGCTATTAATCAAGTGTGTATTACACATCCACAAGAAAGTTTTTTCATATATTTTTATTGTAATTAATAGAAGGGTTACATGATATTTTCCAGATAGATGGTGCATTAATTCTCATACATTGATACCCTTTCACATGTCTTGGTCCCCATTTCCCTCCCCCCCACTCCCACCCCTCATCTTGTTTTTCCCCCTTCCCTATCCAATTTCAAATGACTAAATACAAATATATCCAATATATCAGGTAACAAAGTGAGATACTGTAATAATATGAGATAACCAAAGGACAGCAAAAGAGATAAGAGATAACATAGTACCTTAAGAACAACAATCATTCATTATATGGCTTATGTTTCTATATCCTAGAGATCCCTTCATTTAGCGTCCTACTATATGGCCTTTTGTATCAAGGTTTTGCTCTATTGCAAATCTCTGCTAGGAGAGCCCAAGGTTTCTACTGATTATGACAAATGAGGGAAACCACTGAGCCTAAGTTCCTTTGAGTCTGGCTTACTTCACTTAATATGATTTTTTCTAAGTCTTTCCATTTCCTGACAAATAGGGCAATGTCATTCTTTCTGACAGCAGCATAGAATTCCATTGAGTACAAATACCACATCTTGTTGATCCACTCATCAACTGAGGGACATCTAGGTTGATGATTTTTAAACCAGTGTCTTCACTTCCTCCCCTAGCTATACCCTTCTACTGACAACTCTGTTTATCAAAGTTTTACATGCAGACAAACAGCAGTTCTCCATCCTCATCTTACTTAGCTTCTCAGAGTCATTTGTCATCCATGATAGCTCTGCTTTCTGAAAAGCTTTCAACACTGTTTTCAGGACACTGTTGTCCCAGTCAGCAGTATGGCCCAGTTGCTTCTCATATCAACCTTGTGAGGAAAAAGTTCTGTCTCTCTTGATGCCTACATATTGCGATATTCTAGAACATAGTTCCCAAGCCTCCCAATAATTTTCTAAGTAAAAATTTCACAGCTTGTTTTCATTAAAAATCATATAATATGGGTGCTAAATTTTTATAATTAGCCTTTATCCTTTCTATCATGTATTTCCTACCAATATCTGAATTTGGCTATCCATAGGCATCACAAGTAAAATACCAAATGTTGATTTTTATTTTTCAGACACGTCTTCTCCTATCAGCTAATTAAATGGCAACAACATTTTTCCAGCTTTAAGCTCAAACTCTCATACCCATTTGTTATTTTAATATCTAAACATGGTCCGAAGCCAACACATATACCAAATTAAAGAAGTAATCACAATACCTTTTTGTATCATGAGAATTTCATTATCTTAGCATCAGATAATACATTTTGACCAATAAATCAAATGAAAAACAATATAATTAATAGATTGGAAAACTGTTTCGCGTCGTGTGGAATGACTTATCAACTGAAGTCTTTATTGAAGGGACCCCTTTCTTGACTTCCCCAAAATCCATCCCCTATAGGCATTTCCCATATTTATGACAAAGGAGGACTTGACCTAACACAGGGGCTGCAGAATCCCTGATAACAGCTCAGATTACAAGAGTAGTTAAACCAGGTGGAGTTACCAGAATTCCTCCCCACCCCACCCCCATTGGCCTGCCAGGGAATTCCCTCCCCTTCCTTTGTCATCAGAACAGTGTGCCAGAAGCCCACCTAGATGATAGGTCTGTTCAAATAGCAAAGGTGTCAGTGGTTGCCCCAGCCATCAATCAACCATGCTGAATTCCATTGGCCACCTGTGTATGGCCAGCCCAACCACATGGCTGGAACCTATAAAAGTACCCTGTAAGATTAGGCGGGGTCGCTCTCTCACTCACATCTTAGAGGTGGCCCTGACTGGTCAGTATGATTCTCGATGCTAGGCGCAGAATAAAACTGTTTAACTTAACTTCCTACTTCCGCTTTTGTGTCAGACTCGTTCCATTGATTACAGACCCTAACATTTATAAATAAGCAATACTGGGGTTTGAACTCAGGGCTTTGTGCCTGCTAAACAGAAATTTTACCGCTTGAGGAAAAGACAAGCGTTGGGGGAGGCGGAAGATGGTACGGAGACTATAGGGACTCTGCCTAGCTCTCTCTCACAAAAAGAGAGAACCAGGGAGTTCCACCAGCCAATTACCTTAAGAAATCCACAACAACAAACTCAAAAAGCAACGGAGAAGGACTCAAACCGGAAAAGAAATCCAGATAAAGCTTACATCCAAATTTGTCAAAGAATTCGGAATGTAAGGACCCCTCCCCCACCCCTCACTGCCAGCTCTGAGCCCTGAAAAGCTGCAGCAGAGGGCGCCGGGCCAGGAAGCCCAACCACCGCAGAAACCAGCATAGGACCGGGCCAGCAAACCACAGAAGCAGCAGAACCCAGACACGGAACCAGAACAGCAAGCAGCGGAACCCAGACGCAGACCACAGGAGGCGGTGGAGATCCGAGGGGACTGAAAGACTCCCCAAAACCATGGAGTACCCACAGCCAGATGCAGAGGCTTGAGTAATGCAACAGGTCCCCAAACCCATCAGGAAAGCAGAGCTGGTGCCAAACAATAGAACTTAACTCAGACCCCTCCACCCCACCTGAGAAAGACTGGTAAGGGCAGGGGGTCAAGGAATCTAGAATCCTGTCCCTTCCCTCAACAGCCCCACCCCCAGGCCATTGACTGGAGACTGACAGGTGGGCTAAGATAAGACCCAGCACCCCACCAAGGGAGGTGGAGCTGTCCCAGCTCCCACCAGCCCAACAGGCTCCTCTCCCAGGCCTCTGACTGGAGACTGACAGGCGGGCAGATGCTAAGACCCAGCACCCCACCAGGGGAGGCAGAGGTGTCCCAGCTCCCACCCTCCCAACAGGTTCCTCTACCAGGCCACTGGGTCTGGAGAGTGGGGGGCACTGAGACCCTGCCTTACAACAGCGGGTGGGGTGTGTGGGGAAAATAGGAGCCAGCATTTGTCCCCCTCAAATCTTGAAAGGGGCATCCTCCAGCTGGGAATCCTGAGCAAGACAGCACGAGGGGCCCCCCACAGTCACAGATTCCTGGCCAAAGCTGCAGAAATACAGAAGGGAACTGAAGGGCCAACCAGCAGCCAGAAAGGCATGACTCCGCCCTTGGAGCCCACATCCTCAGCTGGGCCCCGCCCCTGGGAACAGAGCAGACACCTGCTGGTCCTGTTGAGAGCCACTGGAAACTCCCAGGCCCTTGGCCGGGGCCCCACCCCTGGAAGCAGCACAGGAAAAAAAAAACCATCTGCCCAGCATGCTCAAACTGAAGCTCTCAGATCCATCCCAAGGCCCACTGTGAGGCCACTGGTTGGGCTGAGAGCTAGTCGTGAAGCAACACATAAGTTTAATTCTAATACTTTCCAAACTTTGTACTCAAATATGCTACGTGCTTACCAACTTAGGTCAGTTATCCTTACGCTATAACTTTTCTTCATTACTATAATAATCTTACACTCCTACGTTATTCCTCTTGTACCTCCCCTGTTCTCATATTATTTTTCTATCTCTGGACCTCTGTTCATCTTTCAACCCTTATAATGCATGGATCTACACTTGATGGCTGTTGAGCAATACTGTATATCTAGATGTTCAATTATACTCTAGGTCCAGAGGGACTTAAATACAATAGAGATTGGATTCAGAGGCTTACTGTTTTGGTCATAAATCGGTTATCAGTGGTTGTATTAGACTGGTCTGTAAGTGCACAAAAAGAAAGAGTGATAATACCAATCAAAAATTGTGACCATCTAGTGTCTGCCAGCTCAAGAGGTCTAGGTTGGTTATATCTGAAAAACTATAATTGTGTTTAGTATTAATCTTGCTCCCATTTTCAAATGGGCAGAACAAGAAACTCAAGAAAAATGTTAAATCAAGGAATAACATCCGCCACCCAATGTAAACAGACAATGGAACAGTCACTGGAAAACCTAGAGTAGACTCTTCCAAGTGCTATACAAATGCAATTGATAAATATCATTAATGAAAAATGTGAAAATATAAAGGAAGAGATAAGGGAGGAAGCCATAGGTAAACAAGAGGAAACCATAAACAAGGTGATAAGTGAAAAAGAAAAAGCCATAAAGGAGGCCATAATAAAGGTTTTTCAAAGAATCCACAAACAAATAGGTGACCGAACTCCAGCAAATGTCCAAAGAAAATAAAGCTACTGAGCTAACCACTCAAATGGAAATCAAGGAGCTAAAGAAATTCATACATGATCTAAAAGAAGAGATATAAGGCATCAAAAATAAGCAACTAGAAGCAAAGGAGATGAAGAATAAAGTAGATAGCTTTGATAGCAGGTTAGACAATGCAGAAGAGAGAATTTCTGGGGCTGAAGACAATTTAGTTGTTATAGAGAAAGAACAGAAAATGAGTCAATCCAAATCTAGGAAATATGAGAGAGGGCTTCAGGAGGTCCAACATACAATTAGGAAGCGTAATTTAAGGCTAATTGGTATTGAGGAGGGTCTGAAGAAAGAGGTCAAAGGGATTGGAAATATACCTCAGGGAATCATCTCAGAATTTCCCAAATATCCAGAAGGGCAGGCCCATCCAGATACAAGAAGTTTTTAGAACCCCAAACAAACCTGACTAGAAAAGAACATCCACCGCCACATTATACTCCTAACTGGATCAATAGAGAAAAAAGGAAGGATCCTAAAGGCAGCCAGGGACAAGGGATCAATCACCTATAAAGTCAAGCCACTCAGAATAACCCCAGATTTCTCAGCAGAGATCATGCAAGCAAGAAGTGACTGGAAGCATATATATCATGCCCTTAAGTCAAATAACAACCAACCAAGAATACTGTACCCAGCTAAGCTCTCATTCATAACGGAGGGAACAATAAAAACATTCCATTCCAGGGAAAAGTTGCAACATTTTGTAGCAACCAAACTAACATTACAAAAAACTCTCATACATGTTCTACACATGAAAAACCAACATAAGGGCCGGGAGTTTGGCCTAGTGGTTAAAGTGCTTGCCTAGCATGCATGAAGACCAGGTTCAATACCTCGGTACCACATACATAGACAAAAGCCAGAAGTGGTGCTGAGGCTCAAGTGGTAGAGCTCTAGCCTTGAGAAAGTCCAAGGACAGTGTTCAGGCCCTGAGCTCAAGCCCAGGACTGGCAAAAAAACAAAACAACAAAAAAAAAACCAACATAAATGCAATACAGAGAAAGAAATGGCACCTAAACATCATACCATCTAAGGACCATAAGAACTGTGAAGACACAGGACCTAATAAAAGCTTTTAAAAATGGTAGGACCTAATAAATATCTCTCAATCCTAACTCTCAATATCAATGGACTCAACTCTCCAATTAAACGGCATAGGCTGTCTAGTTGGATCAAAAAGCAAGAGCCATCGTTCTGCTGTCTTCAAGAGACACATCTTACCCAAAAAAACAAGCATCTTTTGAAAGTGAGAGGTTGGAATAAACTTTATCAAGCTAACGGCCCCCATAAACAGGCTGGAGTTGGCATCCTCATATCAGATACAATAGACTTCAAACCAAAATTAGTAAGAAAAGACAAAGAAGGTTACTACATACTACTAAAGGGATCTTTCCTCTAGGAAGACATAACGATCCTAAATATCTACACACCCAATCCTGGCGCTCCGAACTTCATCAAGCAAACTTTACTCTCACCAAAACCATACATAGATCGAAACACAGTGATTGTTGGTGACTTTAACACACCACTCTCACCTATGGACAGATCAACAAGACAAAAACTCAACAGAGAAAACTTAGAAATGAACAAATATATAGACCAACTAGATCTAACAGACATCTGCAGAATACTCCACCCAGCAAAAACACAATATATGTTTTTTTCAGCAGCATATGGAACATTTTCCAAAATAGACCACATCTTAGGCCATAAAAAAAACCTGGACAGATTCAGAAACACTGAAATTATTTCCTGCATGCTCTCAGACCACAAAGGCATCAAATTGGAACTGAACACACATATCTACCAGCGAAAACCCTGTAACTCATGGAGATTGCACAACACATTGTTGAATCACCAATGGGTAATCCAAGAGATCAGAACAGAAATCCAACAGTTTATGAAATTTAACAATAAGGAGCACACAAAATACCAGCTCCGTTGGGACACAGCAAAGGCAGTACTCAGAGGAAAATTTATAGCTCTCAGTGCCTATAACAACAAGTTGGAAAAATTGCCAAACAACAAGTGAATGTGTCACCTTAAGGTCCTGGAAAAACAGCAACAAACCAACTCTAATCCCAGTAGAAGGAAGCAAATTATTAAAATCAAAGCAGAATTGAATGATTTGGAATCCAAAAAAACTGTAGAAAGAATCAACAAAACAAGGAGGTGGTTCTTTAAAAGAATTTTAAAAATTGACATACCCTTAGCAAACCTTACCAAAAAAAGAAGAGAGCATACAAAATCGCAGACAGAAATTACCAAGATCCAGAATATCATGAGGGAATACTTCTCAAACCTTTATGCCAACAAATTTGAGAATCTAGATGAAATGGATGAATTCCTAGCCAATATTAACACTGAACCAAGAAGAACTAACCCAACTCAACAGGCCTATTTCAAGCTCTGAAATAGAAATGGCAATTAGAGAACTTCCACCTAAGAAAAGCCCAGGGCCAGATGGATTGACAGCTGAATTCTATAAGGTCTTCAAAGCAGAGCTCACACCAATACTCCTCAAGCTCTTTAACGAAATTGAAAATGAAGGTTCTTTACCAAACTCATTCTATGAAGCCAGTATAACCCTCATCTCCAAACCAGACAGAGATTCATCAAAGAAAGAGAACTATAGACCTATATCTTTGATGAACATCGATGCAAAACTTGTCAACAAAATACTGGCCAACCGTCTACAACAACTTATCAAAAAAATTATACACTATGATCAAACTGGATTCATCACAGGGAGGCAAAGCTGGTTCAACATACGCAAATCAATTAACATAATTCAACACATCAACAGGAGCAGGACAAAAAACACATTATTGTCTCAATAGATGCAGAAAAGGCATTTGACAAGATCCAACACCCCTTTATGTTAAAAGCTCTGGAGAAACTAGGAATCCATGGAACATTCCTCAATATAATAAAGGCTGTGTATGACAAACCCACAGCGAGTATTATACTTAATGAAGAAAAGCTAAAGCCATTCCCTCTAATATCAGGAATGAGACAAGGATGCCCACTCTCTCCACTCCTCCTTAACATAGTATTAGAATTTCTAGCCAGTGCAATAAGACAAGAAACAAGCATAAAGGGGATCCAAATAGGGAAAGAGGAAGTAAAACTTTCCCTCTTTGCAGATGACATTATTCTGTATTTAAAGAACCCTATAATATCCACTCCCAAGCTCCTTGAGCTGATTCAAAACTTTGGAAGGGTAGCAGGTTCTAAAATTAACCCTCAAAAATCAACTGCCTTCCTCTACGCCAACAGTGAGAGGAATGAGGCAATTATCAGGAAAGCAACTCCTTTCACAATAGCCTCAAAGAAAATAAAGTACCTAGGAATTAGCTTAACTAAGAATGTAAAGGACCTTTTTGATGAAAACTTTAAAACAATATAAAAGGAAATTAAAGCAAAATTAAGGAAATGGAAAAACCTCCCATGCTCCTGGATTGGAAGAATCAACATTGTGAAAATGACAATCTTGCCAAGGGCTATCTACAAATTCAACACAATACCCATCAACATCCCAATGGCATCTTTAAAGAAATAGAAGAGGCAATCCAAAATTTCATATGGAATAATAAAAGACCCCGTATAGCAAAAACACTTCTTAGTAGAAAGAACAGCGCTGGAGGAATTTCAATTCCAAACTTTAGACTCTATTACAGAGCTATAATTATCAAAACAGCTTGGTACTGGCACAAGAACAGGCCTGAAGACCAATGGAATAGAACTGAGGACCCAAATATTAAACCACAGACCTATAGCCATCTAATCTTTGACAAGGGAGTCAAAAAACAGACTGGAAAAAAAGACAGCCTCTTCAACAAATTGTGCTGGCTGGTTAAGCACCTGCAGAAAACTAAAGTTGGATCCTTCTTTGTCACCCTGCACTAGAATTAACTCCAAATGTATCAAAGACCTGGAGGTAAAAGCTGACATACTGAAAATTTTACAAGAAGGAATAGGAGATACACTAAGCCTCCTTGGCACAGGTCAAAACTTTCTTAATAAGGACCAAGAATCACAACAAATCAGAGAAAGGCTGGATAAGTGGGACTGCGTTAAACTGCGGAGCTTTTGTATGACAAAGAACATAGCTAGTAAATTAATTAGGAAGCCTACGGAGTGGGAGAAGATCTTCACTAACCATACAACAGACAAAGGCCTCATATCTAAAATATATCAACAGCTCAAAAAATTGAATCACTATAAAACTAATCTCCAAAGTTACAACCATCCCGTTAAAAAATGGGCCAAAGACTTAAAGAGAGTTTTCTCTGAAGAAGAAACAAAAATGGTCTATAGACACATGAAGAAATGCTCAACATCTCTGGTCATAAAAGAAATGCAAATCAAAACAATCTAAGATTCCACCTCACTCCAGTTAGAATGGCCAGGATCAGGAAAATGAGTAACAACAGATGCTGGAGGGGATGTGGCCAGGAGGGATCACTACTACACTGTTGGTGAGAGTATGGCAGTGCCTCAAAAGGCTAATTGTAGAGCTCCCCTATGACCCAGCAATTCCACTCCTTGGCATTTACACAACCATCCAGAAATTAGGGCATACTAAATCCACTAGCACAACAATGTTCATTGCAGCATTATTCACCATAGCAAAGATATGGAACCAACCTAGATGTCCCTCAGTTGAAGAGTGGATCAATAAGATGTGGTATTTGTACACAATGGAATTCTATGCTTCTGTCAGGAAAAATGACATCTCCCCACTTGTTAGGAAATGGAAAGACTTAGAAAAAAATCATATTAAGTGAAGTAAGCCAGACTCAAAGGAACATAGGCTCAATGGTTTCCCTCATTTGTCATAATCACTAGAAACCTTGGGCTCTTCTAGCAGAGATTTGCAATAGAGCAAAACCTTGATACATAAGGCCATATTGTATGAAGCTAATTGAAAAGACCTCCAGGATATTGAAACAAAAGCCATATAATGAATGACTGAGTCCTTAATGTACTACGTTATCTCTCATCTCTTTTGCTGTCCCTTGGTTATATCATATTGTTACAGTATCTCACTTTGTTATCCAATATATTGGATTTATTTGTATTTGGTTATTTGAAATTGGATAGGGAAGGGGGGAAACCAAGATGGGGGGATGGGGGCAGGGTAATCTGGACCAAGGCATGTGAAAGGGTATCAATGTATGTGATTTAATGCACCTTCCATCTGGCAAATATCATGTAACCCTTTTATTAATTACAGTAAAAATATTAAAAAAAATTTTACCGCTTGAATCACATCCCCAGCCTTGTTGATCTTATCGTTTTCCAAGGAGTGTCTTCCCTATGTCCTGGCTGGCCTGGAATATAAGCCTTCTATTCCCTGGGTGACTGTCATTCCATCAAAGCCCAGCTTTTATTAAGTTGGGATCTTGTGAACTTTCTTCCCAGGCGCATCTTGACCTGCAGTACTTATGCCCTCCCAATGTCAAGTAGCTAGGATTATAGGCATGAGGCACTGCAACTGTGCACTAACTATGTATATGCATGTGTGTGTGTGTGTGTGTCTACATTTAAGTGACTGCATGTTTTAATATTGTGAATTTCTCAAGCTTTTTTATATTGCTCTTTACATATAAATTTACTGATAACCAATTATTTGCAATTTCTACTGATATTTGTTATAGAAAAAATCATCTGAAACTCAGTGAAATAACTTACCTCTAAAGTTTAAAGTATCTATAATAGTTTTCCATAAAGTCTGGGAACAATCAAAGAGAACAAGGAGTATATTGTGCAAGAAGAGTAATAAAATGAGGAAATCAAACAAAGTTAAAAGTACAAAAATTTTTAAAAGCTGATTTAAGCTAAAATTAAGAAATTATAAAGGTATTAACTTCTAAAGAGAAGAGGAGTGAGTAGGAGGTAAAAAAGAGTGGTGTCATATTTATTCTTTCTTTCTGGGCATGATTTGATGGGGTCACTAAGATTAGGGAAGTGTGGGGTAGATGTCAGAAAGGCAAAGGGAAGAGGAGCTTTGAAGTCCGGAGATAAGCAGTTGCATCACAACTTGTCAGATACTTCCCATCCCAAAGCCAAAAGTTATGAGATATTGGGTACTGAAGGATTGGGGAGTGAGGAGGTTGAAAGTATTAAAATAGACTCTGTGGTAAATAAAGGAAAACATTTAGAACCAAGTACTGGTCAGAACCCATCTCCACTTAAAATAGTGCATGTAAGTTGTTTGGTTATATCTTTGGTCTAATTATTAGACAAACAAATGCTCAAATAGAGGCCAAAAATAATAAAATGGAATTAGGCATTTTATCTAAGGTTCTTTATTCATTCAAAATCCACAAGAAACACATAGTAATCCTCACTTCTATTCTTTCTTTAGTTCAGGTATTGCAGGGATATCCATTTCTGACTTGGGCTACTCTTTCCTTACACTGTTCTCTATGCCTGAAAGAAGTCTGACCCATATTTCTTTGTCTTAGCTCAAGCATGGTGTAATACTAGCCTCTCAGGATTCTGAGATCTGTGGATCATGCTTTGAAGCCAACCAAAGCAGGAAAGTCTGTGAAAGTCTTCTGTCCAATTAACTACCAAAACGAAAAAAGTCTGAAGTGGAGCTGTGACTTCAGCAGTAGAGGGGTTAGGGACAGTAGCACCCAGGACCTGAGTTCAAGTCCCAGCAAAAAATATTTAGATCATGTCCTTTTCCTATTAAAACTTCTGTAGTCTAGTATGAAGATTAGTCATTGCAATGTAATTTTCGAACTTCTAGCCTGTGACCAGGATCCAATCACATACCAAAGCATTTTATTTACTTATTTTTTCCATATATTTTTATTGTAATTAATAGAAGACTAACATTATATTCACCAGATAGAAAGTGCAATACTTCACAAACATTGATACCATTTCTCAGGTCTTGGTCCGCATTTACCTCCCCCCATCCCGCCCCTCATCTTGTTTTTCCCACTTCCCTATTCTATTTCAAATAACCAAATAAACATATATACAATATATCAGATAACAAGGTGAAATACTGTAACAATATGAGATAACCAAATGACCGGCAAAAGAGATGAGAGATAATATAGTACATTAAGGACAACAATCACTCATTATATGGCTTTTGTTTCTATATTCTAGAGGTCCTTTCATTTAGCATCATTTAGCCTTGTGTATCTATGTTTTGTTCTATTGTGAATCTCTGCTAGGAGAGCCCAAGGTTTCTACTGATTATAACAAATAAGGGAAACCACTGAGTTTATGTTCTTTGAGTCTGGCTTACTTCACTTAAAATGATTTTTTCTAAGTCTTTCCATTTCCTAACAAATGGGGCAATGACTTTCTTTTGGGCAGCAGCAGAGAATTCCATTGTGTATAAATATCACATCTTGTTGATCCACTCATCAGCTGAGGGGCATCTGGGTTGGTTCCATATCTTTGCTATGGTAAATAGTGCTACAATGAACATCATTGTGCTAGTGGATTTAGTATGTCCTTGTTTTTGGACGATTGGGTAAATGCCAAGTAGTGGAATTGCTGGGTGGGGAGCTCTATGTTTATCCTTTTGAGGAACTGCCATACTGCTTTCCATAGTAGTTGAATGAATTTGTACTCCCACCAATAGTGTAGTAGTAATCCCTCCTGGCTGCATCCCCTCCATCATCTGTTGTTAGATTTGTTGATCATAGCCATTCTAACTGGAGTGAGGTGGAATCTCAGAGTTGTTTTGATTTGCATTTTTTTAATGGCCACAGATGTTGAGCATTTCTTCATGTGTCTAGAGGCCATTCTTATTTCTTCTTCAAAGAAGACTCTCTTTAAGTCTTTGGCCCATCCTTTAATGGGATAATTGTTCTTCTGGAGATAAATTTTGGAGTGATTCAATTTTTTGAGCTGTTGATATATTTTAGATATGAGGCCTTTGTCTCTTGTATGATGTTCCTTGTAAAGACAGTGTGCTATTTAGATATGTCCTGGCATATTTTTCTATTCTACTAGCTGTTAAAACATGTCACTGAAGTCTAAATTACCTTGAAGATACGAAAAATTTTAAAATGTAATCTCTTAAAAGAAGTTTGCTGCAACTCTTTCAAGCATATTCTTATTTTCTCTTTGTGTATGAGATTGAAGGCTGTAAATATTCACATTGTATGAATGCTTATTTGGGGCATATTTGTACTAGGGAACTGGTAGGGGTCTGAAATTAAAACCTATCTTAGCACACTCCTACTATCTGTCAAAATAGTAGGAAAAAATAAGAAAGATGATGGTTTGCAGAATGGTAGGAAGATACATTTAGAATTTTTCAGTGCTATTAAAATCTTGAAAAGAAGTACACCAGACTGTCACAATAATAGAATAAGTAAGTAAGAAGATGGTTTGCAGAATGGCAGGGATATACACTTAGAAATTTCCACTGTTGTTAAAATCTTGAAGAAAGATACCCAAGACTGTCATATTTTCATACACTTGAAAATCTTTGTGCTTATGACTTGAGGAGTGTTCAAATAAAGTCAGGACCATGACTATCAGTTATGTGCAAAGAAATAACATGGGATAACTTCCTACATTACAATTTGGCAAAGAGAAATTCCTGATGAGGAGAAATAATTTATAAAGTAACTGAAAAAGATACAAATGATGAAAGAATTGAGTTCCATTTCTATTACAGCAAATGTGTAGAATGTTAATTCCCAGGGGAAATACCACTGTTTCCCCCTCTACTTAATTTGTTTTTTCATTAAACATTAGAAGCAAAATCACAGATGAGACCATAGCCTATGAAATATGCAGTTACTTCACACTCCTTGTGAGGACTTGCAAAATGAAATTGAAAGCCATCTCAGCTCAAGCCAAGAGGAATTCAAATCATTGAACCCTTTCATTCATTCATGCAATAATCTAAATGAGTCTTTGTCTATCCTGTATAAGGAACCATGCATTCTTGATTCCTAATCTACAGCTCAAAGAATTAGACTATCTATTCTTTTAATATTAATTATAAATTTTAATTCAATTTTAAAAATTATCTTAAAATGGAGAGTAGAAATTATTATTTTTGAACCAGTTTCCAACTTCAAATTCACTTCTAAGACTAGGATTGAATAACTAATATAGATACTATTTTAACTTACATCAGTATAATCACATTTATTAAAAGCATCCTTACAAATAAGTAGAGTATGTATAAAGTAGCTAGATTCCATTATTATAAAGTTACTTTTCAGAATAATATCCCAAAATCTATTTGAGCAAGACAATATCAAGTCCTCATTATAAGATTTTTATGAGTAAAATTAGATGATTACTTAGGCAATCTGTAGATTTCATCCAATCTAAAGTATGTGTAAGTTTTATTTCGAAGGATGTGAATCCAATATCTATTTTCTTTCTTTAATAATCAAAACTGCATACATACAAAATGACCCCTATGTTTTCATCAAAGCATTATACATATGATTTTAAATATTTTCAGGAATAATGATTCAAGCTAACCTTTGAGAAATGTAGTAATATGTACATGGTCTATTACACGCACACACACACACACACACACACAACTATGGCAGATAACTTTCAGATTGCAGCTGGCTTTCTGCCATAGCCTGTTCTAGAAATAAAACAAACATCAAAACAAAACAGAATGAAATCTAAGAAGACTAAAATAAGAACAGATTTTCTTCTCTTGAATGCCTGGGATTTTACAAAAATACACTTCACTATTGTCTGACTTAACTGTAACACAACTAAATTTAGAAACATTTTAAGACATTATATAAATGAAAGCACTGGTTATTTGTGTTCTCTACTAGCTATTCTTGTCTATCCAGATTCCTAGGCAAATCTCATGTAAGTTTGAAGGTAGGCAAGAATTCACCTCCTTTTAACCACATCTTCCTGCTCTTGCTCCCTTTTAACTAGAGGTCGTAAATATGACAGAATCAAATTGAAAAGAACCCAAGGGCATAAGGAATAAATACCAGCAATCATGTCATGCATTCCTCTCTGACTTCAGAGAGACCTCCCTTTAGACTGAACTCCATGAGGGCAGGGGCTCAGCCTCCTTCTCCCAGCACCAGCCAAATATCCAGGTATTTAACACATATGACTTTAATTCCTAACAACCCAGGCCGCATAGCCCTGGAAGCAATGGAAACACTTACATTACCAACCACTGGCTGGAGTATGCCTCAAGCAGCCTGAAACACAAGCCTGCTAAATCTACGATTCTTCTCAGACTTAGAACTAGCTTTGGCCATAAATTTCTACCTGTTCAACTCTTTTGATGTTAATATTCCACTGGACATCAGAGTTCTTGACTGATGTCTCATATTTGGCTTTATTGCTATGAGCTCTGATTTCGCCAAGGCTTACTTCCCATTGTCTGGCATTATCCACTAGCTGTGCATTCTGCTTCTGACACAGCTACTATTGAATTCTAGCATACCAGGGTAACTACTTTCTCAAATGAAATACTGGGCCACCCAAAAGAGATTGCATGGATTCTATCAATAAGTTTTTTTAACTAATGTTGGGTTTTCATTTATCTTTGTGTTGCACAAAATGTTAAGAGAAACCCATATATTCATTGGAATGCAAAAATCAAGATTTTTTTGGAAATCTTTGCTAAAGAGGAAGAGAAGCAGATGGAGTATTTGACTCTGGTCTAAAATCAAATGGGCAAGACTCCAGCAAGATTATTTCTAAAGAAGTCTGACAAATCCTCCCTGATTTAGGAGATAAGCAGTATATCATTCCAGTGAGGTCTGATTATATAAGAGATAAAAGGCTGATCAAAGCCACCTGTGAAGACAATGACTAAGGAAATAACTGATTCATCTCACAGTGGTCTATGTCCAGTTGTCCCAAGAATTAGGTAAAAGCTGCATGAGAAAAAGTACTGTGGAGAGAAGTTAAATTGTACCCAACAAGTTCTTTTTAGTGCCAAGACCATTTCTGCAAGGGAGGTTGGGGGCCAAGTGGAGAAGCTGTGTGGAAATCATGAATGCACAGACAGAAGAAATATCACAAAGCAGTTCACTAAATAGTCAGAAGAGACTCGCTTTAAATAACAGTGAAGAGCAGAATAAAATAACTTTAGACTGGACCTGAGTAAGAACCTTCTTATGTCTCCTCTCCTTCAGAATGCACCCTGACAAAGGCAATAGCACCTCTGTAAACGGAGCAGTGTGTAACTGAAGACACCTTTACCTACAAATGGCCACAACTCCAACCATTTGACATCAAGTTTATTGACCCCCTTCTGTCTCCAAAACTACTAAGGGCCTGGATAGTCTAATCTTAGTTTACATGGAATCCACAATAACAATGTATATGCATTTGCTTCCTGCCTCCTCATATAGTTTATAGTAAATTAAAATACCACATAGTAAATTAAATAAAATGTTCTACAAAATGCCAAACAACACATCCTTGTTCAGTGAAACAGTTATCCTTTGAGATATGTTGAATAAATTATATGTAAAAATGTTCTTAGAAAGCTCTCTTAAAGAATAGATGTGTCACAGTCATAGAGACAGAGCTATTGAATTTAGAACACGTATTCAGCAGTATCAAAAGAAAAGAGACAAAAATTGGAAAAATATACCTAAAGTGCTCAGGTTGTAATGGATTGCTGTCTAGTTCCCATGGATATAACATTAGAAGTATTCTAATATCTGTCCTGAGATTAGTGCTCCAATTAATATGCATAGCAAACCTGAATTTCTACCTTCAGTTACAATCATTATAACTATAAAGCATGGAACAACATTTTAATGGAAAATGGAAAATAAAAGTTAGACTTGACAAAAGTGTCTGTGATCTAAGAAAGCTAGTATCTATATACTATATCTATATAAATTCTATATCTATATGTCTGTATGCATATATGTATATATTATATAATTTTTAGTGTAAAAATACTTTCAAATAAGGTTTCTGTTTATATATATGATGGTTCACCTGAGTTTTTCCTATATAGTCCCATTTATGTTTGGAAATTTCCCCAATAGAGTAGAGAAGAATG
The DNA here is from genome assembly GCF_031878675.1 of Megascapheus bottae. Taxonomy (NCBI): domain Eukaryota; kingdom Metazoa; phylum Chordata; class Mammalia; order Rodentia; family Geomyidae; genus Megascapheus; species Megascapheus bottae. The sequence continues at coordinate 643,569 of NC_143529.1, read as the reverse complement.
AACCCTCTAGGTTAAAGTTGTGGAAATAAGAGAATAATCAGTAACTCAAATAGAGCTCATAAGCTGTGACTTTAACTTCATTACTAGTAGGTCTCTAGTAGTTCACTTTATATTTCCCAAGTGTCTACCTGAGAGGAAGGAGACCCTCACAGAATTTTTATACAGCTGTGTAAATCAACTGCTGTTGAATAGCAGCTCTGAGCTGAATGTACTGATGATGTACATCTGTGTTTGACCTGGTACCTCCTAAAGAGCCTACCTTCTAAAAGCTTCAGACCAACCCCCCTGGTACAGCCTGAGACTAAGATACAACAGGAGAAATCTGGGAAATGACCTATACCTAAAACAGCATCATGAATATGATTGTGGCCTTAAACTTTAACGGTTTCACTCATTCTCTTATAAGAGAAGCCCCAACATTGGGTAAATTTACACATGGTGTAGTCAGCCAGTATTGCTTCATGGCTACAAATTTATGTAAGTTCAATAATGAATATGAAAGACTGAAATTTCTCTCATCTGGAATCTTTCACCATTGGCGATCACATCTGTACTAACTTACAGCACAAACACCCATTATGTCAGAGTAGACTAGACTATAATTTACAGATAAGAAAAAGATGTTTTATTTGAAGAGCTTATTATGCTGGGCACTAGTGGCTCACAACTGTAGTCCTAGTTCCTTAGGAGCCTAAGATCTGAGAATCATAAGTCCTTAAGACTCTTATCTCCAGTTAACCAACTGAAAACCAGAAGTGGAACTATGGCTCAAGTGGTAGAGTACTAGACTGAAGAAAAAAGCTCAGAGACAGTGACCAGGCCCTGACTTCAAGCCCCACAACTGACAAAAAAATAAAAGTAAAAATAAAAATAAAATAGCTTTTGTGACTTAACTAGTAGCATACATCAAATAATTGAGCTAACTCATATCCGTGTCTCATTAAGTCTATGTGGTATTTTTAAATACTAATTAATATGACCTCCAGTAACAATACCGCACTGTCAGTGACATTTATCAAAAGATATTTTGGTTAAGTAAAATGAAATGAACTCTAGGATATGGAAACAAGAGATTTATCTTTGTGATTATTGTTCTTAATGTACTATGTGAAGTAGTAAGTCTTTGCAAGCCCAACTTGGACCTTGAACTCATAAGTTAACTAACTTATTGAAGAACAGAGTAGGGTTTTGTGGCCATGTTGTTTCTGTTGCATACACACCAATCTCATGATTTTCATATTCACAGATTCAACAACCATGCATCTATTCTATTTTTAATTACAGAAGTACCAAACATGGGTGCATATATTCTTATTATTATTCCCTAAAAATACAGTATAACAACTATTTACATAATATTTAAGTTGTATTGGTTTTTTTGCTTGCTTTTTGTTTTTTTTGCCAGTCCTGGGGCTTAAACTCAGGGCAAAAGCTCTGTCCCTCGGCTTTCTCAAGGCTAGATCACTACCACTTGAACCACAGCACCATATCCAGCTTTTTTCTAAGTATGTGGTACCGAGAAATCGAACCTTTGTCTTCATGAATGCTAAGCAAGCACTCTACCATTAGGCCAAACTCCCAGTCCCTGTATTGGGTTTTATAAGTAAATTTGGGATGATTTAAAATATGAGGTTATATCATAGGTTATATTAGGAGAGTCAGCATCATGAACGATATGTAAGAATTGTTTCATTTTATGTAAGGAATTTGACTCTCCAGATTTTGGTATCCAAAAGGAGGAATTTGTAACCAAGTCCTTCACTGATATCAAAGGGTCACTGCAATCAAGTTTACGATAGCAGCACAAGAATATTCACAAACAATATAAGTGAAAATGACTAATAGTTCATTCACAAACACAGGCAACCATCAAGACTTAGCCAACAGACAGTGGGGTGGTTAGCTGAGCTCTTAATTCAACGAAAATGTCACAGAATAATTTACTCCAAGGCTCAAAAAGGACATCATGATAATAAAATGTTTATTACTGAATTTAAGCAGCATACATTGCTTCAAACTGGGAAAAAAGCAAATCTGTTGTCATGGTAATAGTGTGAGTGGGAGTTGTGTTGCATGCAAGCTACTTAAAATTATGTGCCCGTATTATAACAGCTGATATTATCAGTCAAACCACCATAGACCACAGTAGAAAAAATAGACATTATAATTTCACCTGCTCATTACTGACATATACAGTATAAATCAAACCATAGTTCTAATACATGGAAAGATTCAACTCTATGTAGTTATAAGATTAAGGTTAGGTTACATCTTTCTCCTTAAGTCTCTCTGTGAACCTACACATTCACATATCAATACGAATAAAAGATTATTTTATAAAAACCCTGGTCACATTTATTTCTATTCACATTAAATATTTTTATATTATGTCATAATTTGATTCATACTCAAATGAAAAATAATCACATGTTAATCATTTGGAAAAAATAATTATTCAACTTCAAATTTCTATATTTTTCTGCAATCAGAAATCTAGAAATATCAAAATTGATGAAAGGTAGAAAAATATTTTTCTAATTCCACAACTATTCAAGTTTATGTTCTGAAATTTTTAATAATTTGGGAATACCCTTATGATATGGAAATATATAAGAAGTTTATGTAGCCATAAAAATCTTTAAATGATTAACTCAAGAGCAATAACGAGATTGGGTGAAAATTATTGCTCATTATTTAAGCCAAATAAAACTCAAGAACAGACAAAAACTGACCATTGTCTGAATGGAGTGCCTCTACGCATCAGCCTCTTTATACTTTCCTACCTACTGGGTCATCAGAATCACCCACATAGGTATAGAAGAAACAAACTGGCTCATCTAACATTTAAGGAAATAAGTAGCTCAATGAGACCGAATTTGAATACTCAAAACAAGAGTTAGAATAAAATGTTTCTATTCTCCTAAGAAAAGACTAACTGTTCTTTGGCCATAGAAACAAGTAACCATTGATCTAAGTGATCAATAAAATCTTCAGCTTCACTCCAGTACACATGTCTCTTGTTCTTTGTTTATTGATGCTGCACACTACAAGCCCAGATCTCTCATGTTTAGCAACCAATAAAATCAACTTTCTGTTTAAGATGCTGAATGGTGGCCTGACCTTTGAACAGATGGATCTACAGGAAGAGAGGAATGGAGGGAGGAAGAGAGGGAGAGAGAGAAGAGGGAGGGAGGGAGGAAAGATTTTCTATATAGTAAGTGATTTGAAGTCTAAAAAATATAATATGGGACAAAAATCTTTCTGGAAATAAATTATTTTTATTAAGTTTAGAAGTCAATAGCCAGCAATATTCACAAGACAATATGTTGGAAATGAACTATACCACCTGAAAGAGTATAGAAAGCCTATAAATAAGCTCATGCATGCATTTTCACTAATCTTTAACAAACTAAAAATGCACAATTGAAACAATCAACTTTTCAATAAATAGTGCTGGGAAAACAAGATAATCATATGCAGCAATAATGAAGTTTGATAATGCAACTGAGCAATAGCACAAAAAAAAACCCTCAATCAACTCCAGCACAGATGTGATACCAGAACACAAAAGGCTGTGTTTACAAATGCATAAATAAAATAAATCTCATTTTCTAAACATGATGGATTGTTCCATTTTATTTCATTCAAATGCACCAATGATAGATATTCTAAAATCTAAGTGAAAATTTGGAGCATTTGAGTATGTTCTTTTTGTCATCATAAAAGAAATAATCTGTTTTCACTAGATGTTAGAAGCTTTTATACTGTCAAAACACCCAGATATTAAAGTTGCTGAAAAAGAGTAAGCAAAAGATCATGTCCTACAGATCACAATAACATTTCTGATGAAAATGTAAACATTATTTCAAACAAAGACCTAGGACCATTTGTATAAAGATGAACATTCTGGAACAACTTCCTGCAGAGATTTGACCATCTAAACCATTTAATCTGCGGCTAAGCCATATATTGCACTGTTTAATAAGAAAGTTTTTGGAAATGTGATAAAAGAACCAAGTGAACTGGTCAAAATCCAAAATTCTAGTTTACCTTAATAATCTTTTAAGGAAGAGGAAGTATCCTTTTAGCAACTGTTGACTTTTGAGATGACTCAAATGGGAAACCTTTTTGTAGTTAGAGTCAAAGATCTATAAACAATTTTGATACATGCTCCAACATGGATTAGCCTTGAAAACCTTATGCTCAGTGAAGTAACCCACATGCAAACAGACAAATGTTGCGTGCTTTCTTATTTGAGATACTCAGAATGGTCGACTTCAGAGATAAGAAAGTGAAAATGTCCAGAGCCCAGGGTGGTTTAGTAATGGATCCAGGTTTATTTTAATATGTTCACAAAATGCTCCAGATGAGTGTCACAATGGTAATGGTCACCCAACAATGAGACACTTGTCTCCAATTAATCAGCAAAAAACTAGGAGCAGAGCTGTGGCTCAGGTGGTGGTAAAGTTCTAGCCTTGAGGAAAAAAGGATAAGGGACTAATGCCCAAGTCCTGAGTTAAAACTCAAGTTCTGGCATGTAAGAGAGAAGCCAGAGAGGAGACAGAGAAGAGAGAGAGGGAGAGAGAGAGAGAGAGAGAGAGAGAGAGAGAGAGAGAGAGAGAGAGAGAGAGAGAGAGAGAGAGAGAGAGAGAGAGAGAGACAGAGAGAGAGACAGAGAGACAGAGACAGAGACAGAGAGACAGAGAGAGAGGGGGGAGGGAGGGGGGAGGGAGGGAGGGAGGGAGGAAGGGAGGGGGAGAGAGAGAGAGAGAGAGAGAGAGAGAGAGAGAGAGAGGGGGAGGGAGAGGGAGGGAGGGAGGAAGAAAAAGTAGAGGAGTAGAGGAGGGGAGTGGGAGAGAGAGAAAGAGAGAGGAGAGGGAGGGAAAGACACAAGTCCTTTATTTCAAAATCCCAGTACTGTACAAAATAATCAGAAGAAATGGAAGACAAATTGTGATCACAATAGGAATTCATCTTAGTCTCAAGATGACAAAATAGGAAATACAATAGGGGTATTCATTAATTTTCAGCTCATTACAAAATATAAAGCAATGTAATCATCACATACACAACTCAATTTTCTCTTCAAATTTAGCCCAATGTCTGAAATTGTTTTCCATGTTTATGTTCTCATTTAGTTGATCTTCAAATTTACATTAAATAGGAGTGCTCTTGAGCGAACGGGGTGATTTTCTTTGTCCCCAGTAGTCCCAGCTCCTTGTTGGAATTGTGTTTTTATTAAAATAGTGCAGGTGGGATTGGGAAAGAAGTGGTAGAATAATGAAAGGGCTAATACTGATCAAGATTCATTGTATTTAAATACCACTCCTGGGCATCTATCCTGAACATCATAACCCAGGATATGATAAGGACACCTCTCAGCTATGTTCAGATCTGCACTATTCAAAATAGCCAAGTGATGGAAACAATCAAGATGCCCTACTGCAGATGAATGGATACAGAAAATGTGATATATATATATATATATATATATATATATATATATATATATATATACACACAATGGACTTCTACATAGCCAACAGACAAGATAAAATAATGGCATTTGCAGGGAAGTGGATGAATCTAGAGTGAATCATGTTGAGTGAGACAAGTCAAGACGAAAGGAACAAAAGGCACATGGTATCCTTAATATGTGACTATTAGATCCAAACAGTACAAGAGCGAGGACACAATATTTGTGTACCTAATGCTATGGACATGGTATTGGAAATATAAATACAACTACATAGACATAAAAATCTATGACTCTATAGACACAATATTTTATTACATAGATTAATATGTATTTATGACATACAAACCCTCAGCCTAATTTTAATTATGTTCTAAAATCTAAGTGCCAGGGATTGTATATAGAGATTCCCTTATTTGAATACTTGTTTGTTAAATATGTCATTTGAAATATGATGTAAAAATCAATGTTAATAAATTCTTTAACAAAAAAGTTAACAGGTTGAATTGAAACCCATTTAGGAAACTAACTAAAGGTAAAATTTTAAAGTAAAATTATGTTGTAAGTATTTTTCAATAAAAAAAAGAAAGAATAAAGATTCCAAATTAGGGCCTTATGACTACATTCTATCTTGAGAGAGTCATTGTTTTTTTTAATGCCAAAGGTAAGTTTTAAGTTGACATCTAGATGAGACATTTTTTTCAAGATCTAAGAAAGATTATTTTAAAAATGCACTTGGAAGTAGCAAGTTTCTTATATGCAATTATTAAATTAATGGTATTCTACATTCAAAGTGAAGATCCATACTGAACAAAAACATCAACATGCTGAACATGCTATTTGTTTTCCTGATGGACACAAGCTCACTCTCTAACTTTCCCTTTGTTTATGGTTTTTGAGCTTTAGTTTTACCTGCAAATTGAAAAGTATACCTCCTAACACCTTTTTTGTTGGGAGAATTAAAATTTTGAAAAGAAACCCAATAGCAGATTGGCCAAATACACTGTGAGCACTCAGTCACTGTGGGTTCATAATTTGAAGCACTAATTAATGTAGTTTCCTTAATATTCATAATACACTATTTTTTCTCTAGCAATGTTTCCATAATAGTATAGAAATGCAGCCAGACTCAAGAGTCACCGGAAACTTCATGGATCCAATTAAATGTACTGTGAGTCTACCTTTACTCACAAGAAGCGTCAGATTTCCCAAAGTTTAAATGGAGACACAACTTCACTACCAATATTCCTTGATGCACTTCCTACAAACAACCAACACAATTATTTTTTCTTTTGTTATGTAATCCAACATCAAGTCAAAGAAAATAAGAAACTCCACAGAAGAATTTGAGACTGAAAAAATATTACTATTCTTTTTGCAGTTAATGTCATTCAGATGTTTGTGGAAATATTTTATTTTCACAGTATGAATGATTGTTCTGTATCATGGTTAATAATAATTATATCAATCACAAACGTATTTTAACTTTTTTATAGTAAAATTTAATGGGGATTATAAAATGCAATTAAAGCACTAGTCTTCATGTTTTACCAAAGTTTTAACTTGTTCAGATTGAATAATAGCTCAAAAGTATTTTACTCCTTTTTTTTTACTTTTATAATGGAAAATTTCAAAATATACATAAAAATAAGGGTATACTGAATTATCCTGTTCATTACCCACCCTCAACAACCAAATCAACCATATAACCATTGTTGTTAATGCTTAATAGTAGTTTTATGAACTTCACAACATTTATCTTTGACAAAATATCAATTATTTACAGTTTACTTCAAATCCATTGAAGTCAATAAATCAACTTATCTTTTCTTTAATGGCTTCCCTTTCCTTCTTTCCCTGCTCCCTCTCTCCCCTCACCTGAAGTAACTGCTTTGAAGAAGAAGTTTAGAACTTCTTTACTCTAAAAATTTCATGTTTGGATGTTCCATCACATTATTCATCAGCCAATCATACTGATCTTTATCATATGCTCCCCAAATGCCAATGTTAAATAAAAAGGAAATACTATTTCAGTTAATCATGTGATAAACAATTTAAACTTCAACACATTTCTTTTTATTACCATTGGCATATATTTATGACACAGAGTAAAGGGATATCATAATGATATTATTTCTTAATTTTATTGTTGGGATAATGTATAGAGGGGTTAGAGTTATCTTTGTCAAGTAATTTGTATATTACTTCTTGAACTTTGATAGCATTTCTCATGTTTCTGTCCCCCTTTCTCTCCCGCACCCATTCCCAAGCATCTTGTTTTTCCCCTTCCCTTCTCTATTTCAAATAAACAGATAAATGTATAAACATATGCCAGGTAACAAAGTCAGATGCAGTAACCACATGAGATCAGCCATAAGTGGAAAAGAAAGAGAAAAGAAATAACTTCACATAGTACATTAAGAACAACAGTCACAAATATAAACCTCTTTTTTCCATAATCTAAAGTTCATTTCATTTAGTTGCATCCTGAATGACCATATGTACATAGCTTTTGAGGTATTGTGATCCTCTGCTACCATGATCCTACATGTGTATTAATTATTACAAAGGAGGAATGCCATGGAGCCCATACTCCCTTGGGTCTAGCTTACTTCGCTTAATATTGTCTAAGTCTTTCCAGTTACTTACAAGTAGGGTGATTGATGGCAGCATAGAATTCCATTGGGTACAAGTACATCTTCTTGATCCATTCATCTACAGAAATCCATCTGGGTTGGTTCCACATCTTAGCTGCAATGAACATAGTTGTGCTAGTAGCTTTAGAATGTCCTTATTTCTGGACATTTGGGTAAATGCCAAGGAGTGGAATGGGTGGGTAGTAGGGGGTGATCTATGTTTAGTCTTTTGAGGAAGTGCCATACTACTTTCCATAGTGGTTGAATGAGTTTACACTCCCAACAACAGTGTAGTCATGACCTTTCCTGGCCATATCCCTTCCAGCATCTGTTGTCATTAGATTTCTTGAGAATGATCATTCTAACTGGAGTGAGGTGGAATCTCAAAGTTGCTTTGATTTGCATATCTTGTATGGCCAGAGATGTGGAGCATTTCTTCATGTGTCTATATACCATTTTTATTTTCTCTTCAGAGAAGTCTCTCCTTAAGTCTTTAGCCCAATTTTTAAAGGGATGATTGTTTCTCTGAGGAACTGTTTTTGAGAGATTCAATTTTTCTGAGCTGTACATATATATGAGGCCCTTGTCTGTTGAATGGATAGTGAGGATCATCTCCCACCTTGTGGGCTATTTAACTTGATATCTGTGTTCTTTGCCATACAAAATCTCTGAAGTTTAATGCAGTCCCATTTGTCCAAACCATTTTTAATTGTTCTTTTTGTGAGATCCTGTCATGTAATGACCTGTGACAAAGAGACCTAGTATATCTCCTATTCCTTCCTGTAAAGTTTTCATGGTATCTGCTTTTATTTTATACATGCATATAATATGCTTTCATCATATTTCACTTTCAATCTTTTCTATCCCTCTCTTTCTCCATTTGGCTTCTATCTCCCTAGTCCTCTTTTTTTATATATTTTATTGTAATTAATATAAGGGTTACATTATATTCACCAGATAGAAGGTGAATTACTTCACAAACATTGATGCCATTTCTATGTCTTGGTCCCCATTTCCCTCCCCCCATCCCCGCCGCTCATCTTGTTTTATCCCCTTCCCTATCCTAGTTCAAATAACCATATACATATATATATATATATATACGTGTGTGGGGGTGTGTGTCTGTGTCTGTCTGTGTGTGTGTGCATATATATATATAAAATATGTCATAACAAGGTGAAATGCTGTAACAATATGAGATAACCAAATGACAGAAAAAGAGATAATATAGTACTTTAAGGACAACAATCACTAATTATATGGCTTGTGGTTCTATATCCTGGAGGTCCTTTCATTTAGCATCATAGTATATGGCCTTATGTATCTAGGTTTTGTTCTATTGTAAATCTCTGCTAGGAGAGCCCAAGGTTTCTACTGATTATGACAAATAAGGGAAACCACTGAGTTTATGTTCTTTGAGTCTGGCTTACTTCACTTAAAATGATTTTTTCTAAGTCTTTCCATTTCCTAACAATGACTTTCTTTTGGGCAGCAGCAGAAAATTTCATTGTGTATAAATATCACATCTTGTTGGTCCACTCATCAGCTGAGGGGCATCTGGGTTGGTTCCATATTTTTCCTATGGTAAATAGTGCTGCAACGAACATCATTGTGCTAGTGGATTTAGTATGCCCTTGTTTCTGGACGATTGGTTAAATGCCAAGTAGTGGAATTGCTGGGTCATAGGGGAGCTCTATGTTTAGCCTTTTGAGGAACTGCCATACTGCTTTCCATAGCATTTGAATGAATTTGCACTCCCACCAATAGTGTAGTAGTAATCCCTCCTGGCTGCATCCCCTCCCGCATCTGTTGTTAGAGTTGTTGATCATAGCCATTCTAACTGGAGTGAGGTGGAATATTAGAGTTGTTTTGATTTGCATTTTTTAATGGCCAGAGATGTTGAGCATTTCTTCATGTGTCCATAGGCCATCTTTACTTCTTCTTCTGAGAAGACTCTCTTTAAGTCTTTGACCCATTTTTTAATGGGATGGTTGTTTCTTTGGAGATTAATTTGGGAGTGATTCAACTTTTTGAGCTGTTAATATATTTTAGATATGAGGCCTTTGTCTGTTGTGTGGTTAGTGAAGATCTTCTCCCACTCTGTAGGCTTTCTGGTTAATTTGCTAGCTATGTCCTTTGCCATACAGAAGCTCTGCAGTTTAATGCAGTCCCACTCATCCAGACTTTCTTTGATTTGTTGTGTTTCTGGGTCCTTATTACGAAAGTTTCCACCTGTGCCAAGGAAACCTAGAGTATCTCCTATTCTTTCTTGTAAAGTTTTCGTTGTATCTGCTTTTACCTCTAGGTCTTTGATCCATTTGGAATTAATCCTAGTTCAGGGTGACAAAGAAGAATCCAACTTTAGTTTTCTGCAGGTGCTTAACCAGTTCTGCCACTTGTTGAAGAGTTTGTCTTTCTTCCATTCTATTTTTTTGGCTCCCTTATCAAGGAATAGGTGGCCATACATCTCTAGGTTAATCTCTGGGTCCTCAATTTTATTCCATTGGTTCTCAGGCCTGTTCTTGTGCCAGTACCAAGCTCTTTTGGTTACTTTAGCTCTGTAATAAAGTCTAAATTTTGTTATTGAAATTTCTCCTGCACTGTTCTTTCTGCTGAGAATCGTTTTTGCTATACAGGGTCTTTTATTATTCCATATGAAAATTTGGGTTGTCTCTTCTGTTTCTTTAAAGAATGACATTGGGTTATTGATGGGTATTGTATTGAATTTGTAGAGAGCCCTTGGCAAGATTGCCATTTTCATGATGTTAATTCTTCCAATCCAGGAGCATGGGAGGTTTTTCCCTTTCCTTAGTTATGCTTTAATTTCCTTTTTTAGGGGTTTAAAGTTTTCATCAAAAAGATCCTTTACATTCTTAATTAATTCCTAGGTACTTTATTTCCTTTAGGGTGTTGCAAATGGACCTGCTTTCCTGATTGCTGGCTTGTTTCTCTCATTGTTGGCATAGAGGAAGGTAGTTGATTTTTGAGGGTTAACTTTATAACCTGCTCCCTTGTCAAAGTTTCAAATCAGCTCAAGCAACTTGGGAGTGGAGTCTATAGGAATCTTTAAATACAGAATTATGTCATCTGCAAAGAGGGAACTTTTCACTTCCTCTTTCTCTATTTGGATCCCGTTTATGCTTGCTTCTTGCCGTATTGCTCTGGCTAGGAATTCTAATACTGTGTTAAAGAGGAGTGGAGAGAGTGGACATCCATGTCTAGTTCCTGATTTTTTTCCATATATTTTTTATTGTAATTAATAGAAGGGTTACATTATATTCATCAGCTAGAAGGTGCATTAATTCACATACATTGATACCCTTTCTCATGTCTTGGTCCCCATTTGCCTCCCCCCCACGCCCACCCCTCATCTTGTTTTCCCCCTTCCCTATCCAATTTCAAATAACCAAATACAAATATATCTAATATATCAGGTAACAAATTGAGATACTGTAACAACATAAGATAAACAAGGGACAGCAAGAGATGAGAGATAACATAGTACATTAAGGACAACAATCACTCATTATATGGCTTTTGTTTCTATATCCTAGAGGTCCTTTCATTTAGCATCATAGTATATGGCCTTATGTATCTAGATTTTGCTCTATTGTAAATCTCTGCTAGGAGAGCCCAAGGTTCTACTGATTATGACAAATGAGGGAAACCATTGAGCCTAATTTCCTTTGAGTCTGGCTTACTTCACTTAATATGATTTTTTCTAAGTCTTTCCATTTCCTAACAAATGGGGTGATGTAATTCTTTCTGACAGCAGCATAGAATTCCATTGTGTACAAATACCACATCTTGTTGATCCACTCATAAACTGAGGGACATCTGGGTTGGTTCCATATCTTTGCTACAGTAAATAGTGCTGCAATGAACATTGTTGTGCTAGTGGGTTTAGTATGTCCTTGTTTCTGGATGGTTGGGTAAATGCCAAGTAGTGGAATTGCTGGGTCATAGGGGAGCTCTATGTTTAGTCTCTTGAGGAACTGCCATACTGCTTTCCATAGTGGTTGAAGGAGTTTGCCCTCCCACCAGCAGTGTAGTAGTGATCCCTCCTGGCCACATCCCCTCCAGCATCTGCACTAGAATTAACTTCAAATGGATCAAAGACCTTGAGGTAAAAGTCGTTCCTGATTTTAGAGGGAATGGCTTTAGCTTTTTGCCATTAAGTATAATGCCAGCTGTGGGTTTGTCATACACAGCCTTTATTATTTTACTTGAACTAGTTTGTTTCATTTTTTCATTCTGTTTTGTTTTCTTTCTGCTTTTTAAATGAGAGAAAACACGTGATACTTGTTTTTATGGCTCTAGCTCATTTCATTTAATATGACAATTTGCAATTCTACACATTTTACAGTAATATCCTAATTTCATTCTTCTTTACAGTTCAGTAAAATTCCATTTTGTATGAACTTATCAGTGTATAAGTAATTACAGGAATGCTCAAGCAGACAGACCAGATGGCAAAAAATTATCATATTCTGCTAATATTCACACTATAATAACATAATTATGGAGTGCCCCTGGTCTAAATTTATTCATCTTACAATATCCCCCAGATGTTTTAAAGAGCCCTTTGGAAACTAATTTCCCCTTGTACTTAAAAAGTAGAATCATTTGGCACCATTTGTTGCAGATTTTTCTTACTACATGACGAGAGCGCTTTCTCCATGTTTTCCACAGCTGTGGGACTGCTGAGCTCCCTCAAGGTGCTGCTGCTCCCACAAGCTGTTCTTCCAATATTTGCAAAGGCTGGGAAGAAGGGTAGAGAATAGATAGCTCAGTTGAGCAGTTTCTCATTCTCTTAGCATGCAACACCCATTCGGAAACTAAGCTGGCATTTCACAATTTCCCTCAGTCTTACAAAACAAAATACATCCACAGCATAAAAAGAATGGTTTAAATTGTTGCCACATATGGTCTGTTGAAATTATATCCTTAGGTTTTTATTAACGGCAATTGCCTCTTTACCTTTCAACCTACTTTTCATGGGTTTGATCCTTATCTCACACCACATTAAAAAATCTGGCATTCGTTATATAAATGTAAAATCATGATGACATTTGAAGATACAAACTAATATTGCAACTATAGAACAAGTGAATAGTTCTTAAGGAGAGTAGTAAAAGAAGGCAGTATTGAAGGAAAAAAAAAAAGAAAGATAAGTAAGATCCTGTAATGTAATGACTTCACCCAAAGTGGGAAATTGCCAAATTTTCTAGCAGGTGATCAGTAAACACATGAAAAACTGTTCAATGTCAGGCTGGAAGTTTGGCCCAGTGGTAGAGTGCTTGCCTAGCATGCATGAAGACCCAGGTTCGATCCCTCAGTACCACATACATAGAAAAAGGCCGGAAGTGGTGCTCTAGCCTTGAGAAAAACCCATGGACAGTGCTCAGCCCCTAAGCCCAAACCCAGGACTGGCAGAAAAAAAAAACTGTTCAATGTCATTACTCACTAGGGAAATTTAAATTAAAACTATAATGAATTGGTTTCCCTTATATGTGGAATCTAGATTTAGCTTACAAACTCATAAGTAAATATGTTGAATGATATGCAAATGTATATAAATGTATTCACTAAAATACTGCAGATTCAAGAGAGACCTCAAATAATTCAATTCATTAGAAATAAAAAGTTTAGCAAAATAAAATACCAGGAATCAGGTACCCAGAAGAGGTGGATGGGGTCAAGGGAAAAGAAGTAGATGAATGAAAAGAGAGGAGAGAGAGAACTGCAGACAAAGGTCCAATGTATAGCCTACAATATAAAAAAGTGGTAAATAGGAGAAAGTTGAGGGAAAATGTTCTCAGTTGTGGGGCTTGAACTCTGGGTCTAGGTGCTGTCCCTGAGCTCTTCAGCTGAAGGCAACCATCCTACCCCTGGGCTGGGACATTGTCCCTGAGGTCTTCAGCTCAAGGCTAGTGCCCTACTTCCTGTTTTCTAGTGACTAATTGGAAATAAGAGTCTCACGGGATTTTAGGGGCCCATCTGGCTTTGAACCGTGATTCTCAGATTTCATTCTTCTGAGTAGCTAGGATTACAGGCCTGAACCACCATGCCCAGCTAAAATGGCAACTTCTTTGCACAGCTACTTGGTTCACTAAAAAGAAATAATTTTAATTTTCAAAATTTAAAATACTAGTGATATTTCTGAAACCCACATGCTTTCCTGATACAGTAAAATGTTAACAACTTTGAAAAGATGTCTAGAAGTTTGTTATAATATTAAGGATATAACTACCCAAATGACCTAGAAAGTTTACTCTTGGATAATTACCCAATAAAAATGAAAACATACTACAATACTACATGTGAATTTAATATATTTACTTAATGCAAACTATTACAGTAGCATGTCCTAAATGTAATAGGCAAATGGATTAAGAGTTCTGGATTCATATATTGCAGTAACACTTAATATACAGGAACACACTGACAGAAAAGTGACAGATAAGGCATATGAACTTTTTAAACATGAGGCTGTAAAGCACCACTGTTTTTTTGTGACTTTAAGCAGACCTGTCCAAGGCAAAGAGCTCTGAAGAGTGATTGCCTGGAATTAAAAAATAAACGTGAGACTTTTTTTTGTCCTTAAGGTACTATGTTATCTCTCATCTCTTTTGCTGTCCCTTGGTTATCTCATATTGTTACAGTATCTCATTTTGTTACCTGATATATCGGATATATTTGTCTTTGGTTATTTGAAATTGGATAGGGAAGGGGGGAAAACAAGATGAGGGGTGGGAATTGGGGGGAGGGAAATGGGGACCAAGACATGTGAAAGGGTATCAATGTATGTGAATTAATGCACCTTCTATCTGGCAAATATCATGTAACCCTTCTATTAATTACAATAAAAAATATATGAAAAAATAAAATAAATATGACAAGAAGATATAAGATACTTACTGATGGCAATGCTGAATATCAAGTTTTACCCTTAAAATCTGTATGTTGCATTGTTACATACATTGTAACTCAATTATTTAAAATGGGTGATATTTAAAAGGAAAGTACATATTGTACACCAAATAACATGGCAGACAATGTTACAAATAAATGGTGAATAAAATTTAGTACTTACTTACATGTACCAAGCTTAAAATCATAGCCAAGGGAATGAGTGCCCTTAATACAGTTCTATTTACAGCAGGTTAATTCGTTTCTTAAAAATAAGCATAGTTTTATTGCTATTATTAAGGTATTGTAGAGAGGGCTTACCATTTAATAAATCAAGTAATGAGTACATTTTTTTGAACAATCTAACCCCTTCCTTTGCTTGCCTCCAATTTCCTCCTCCCATCTCTGCCCACAGTTACAGTCCATTTTCCACATATCATTTACTGAATAGCATGGTTGCAGATTCATCTTTCCTCCCACCCTCTCTGCACTCCCCTCTTTACCCCATAAATAAAAACATTAAAAGCAAATAAACACTACTACCAACAGCCATCCCACACACAGAAAGAAAGAGAGAGAGAGAGAGAGAGAGAGAGAGAGAGAGAAAGAAAGAGAGAGAGAGAAAGAGAGAGAGAGAGAGAGAAAGAAAGAGAGAGAGAGAGAGAGAGAGAGAGAGAGAGAGAGAGAGAGAGAGAGAGAGAGAGAGAGAGAGAGAGAGAGAGAATAGTTTTACTTTCTGGAGTTTGTTTCAATAAATAATATTTTTAATGTTCAGAGGAGCTACAGATTTGGATTTCTCCCCTAGAGGTATCCTCCTTTAGTCTGATTGTTTAGCTTATCATCTCCAGTTATATTTTAGATCTAGCTTCCACATATGAGAGAAAGTATGTACCATTTGTCTCTCTGAGCCTTGGCTTACCTCACGTAGCATAATTTGATTATTTGTCCTCAATCCATCCATTTTTCTGCAAATGACATCATCTTATTATTTCTTATGGATGAGTAAAATTCCATTGTATGAATATACATCACAGTATATTGATCCATTCATCTGTTGCAGGGCATCTGGGCTCTTTCCATAATTTGGCTAATATAAATAGTGAAGGAATGCACATGGATGTGCAAGTGCCTACTGTATTCTGATTCATAATGATCTGGGTAGATGCCAAGAGTGGGCAGATAAATTCTTTTTATAATTCTCTGTGGCTTAAGTTCTCACACCTTATTGTTTATTTTTCCAAATCAGTGAGCTGCTTTCATGAGATGCTTAACAATGGGAAGTTCTGCTATCTTGGGGGAAAGGAGAGGGACCAAGAAGCCATTGGGCTTGGAGTTGCCTTCGCATAAAAGAAAATTTATATTTAAACATATGAATTCAGTAAAGATCCTCTGAGCAGTGTATCAGCAGTCCTGTACACCATGAGAAAAAAAATCTAATCTAGGAGGATACCTTAAAGCATGATGTCAGTCCAAGTTGACCTTCAGAGAGATTTCTGACTAGCTCCTGATCACTTGTCAGACAGAAAGCATAAATAATTCAAGTTAAAAGAACACTTCATTCTGTTAGAAATATGGTACTTTTTACATTTTTTAAAGGCTGAGCCTTGCTAGTAACTCAACGTGGTATCAAACGTAAGATGCTTCTGCCTTAGCCACTCAAGGCACTTTAATCACTTAAATGTGCCACCTCGGCTAGCTGAAATTTAGTAGTCTTTAAAACACTATGTGTTCAGTGAGCAATGAGCATTTAAGTTTGAATTCGAGAGAGAAATTGCACCACACAACCATTTTTCCTACTTCAGAGAAAAAATACCTCTAATAACTACCTCAAAATTATTAAACAATCCAGCTGAATTATGGAGAAAGCTATGAAATCTGAGCTGTGCAAGGAAGAACATGTAGTCACCAGTCGTTCTGAACCTAAATTCCTCATTGAGATTTGCTTCTAATTTCATACCCTACTTTTCCATTGATGTCTCAGTGTATTGATCAGTGACTTAATAGTACAAAGCAGATACTTTGTCTACATGACATCTATAAGCAGATTCATAACAGAGTCAATTCATTCCTTCATATTACATCACAGTTAGAAACAGTCTCTAAAGTTATTGCTATTCTGACACCAATTTAAGGTACTGAACAAAAAAATAACACAACTCTAAATACATGCAAAAGAAATCAAAGCCATACCAGGAAGATACTTTCTGAAAGAAACTTCAAGTCTAAAGAAGTGTGATGGTGAGTAAAATATTCACTCAACAATTTATATTACACTACCATCTGAACTCTTAATCTTAAATTAAAATATATTTGTACTCAGGAGATTCATAGTTTGGTATGTACTTAACTTTTATTCAGATTTATTATTCTTATTATTTATTACCTTATTATTCTTATTATTTATTACCTTCAATTAACTGTAACATGAGATTTAGTTTAACGTTTACATTTATATGTACAGTGTATCTCAACTAGTTACCCATTCCATCATTCTTTTTTTATTACCATAAATGTTTTTATTGTAATTAATAGAGGGGTTACAGTTATATTCACAAAATAGAAAGTGCATTACTTCACACACATTGATACCCCTTCTCGTGTTTTTGTGCCCATGTCCTTCCCCTACCCACTCCCTCATTTTATTTTTCTCCCTTCCCTTTCCTGTTTCAAATAAACAAATAGAAGTGTATACAATATATCAGATTGTAAGGTAGGATACAGTAACAATATGAGAATAACCAAGGGACAACAAAAGAGATGAGAACTAACATAGTACATTAACAACAACATTCACTCATTAGGTCTTGTTTTGATATCCTGGAGGTCCTTTCATTTAGCCTCATCTTGTATGGCCTTATGTATCTAAGTTTTGAGCTATTGTAATCCTCTGCTAGGAAAGTCCAAATTTTTTTACTTAACTTTCTTAATGGACCTTAGGAAATCATTCAGAAATACACTTTACCGGAAATAAATTTCCAGCTTTCTCATCCTCCATTTCTTATAGTTCATTAAAAAGCAATTGCCTATGTTTAAATTTGGAGATGTACTTTTTTGTTTTTTATTTGTTTGGTTCTTTATGAGCTTCACCTCATATCTGGCAGATAAAAACAAAGGAAAAATGAATTCCACGTTTTTAGTTACTGTACCAAGTGACAGAAAAAGTAAGTTTCCCTTTAAAAATACTTGGTTCACTCGTGGTGAGGGAATATATATATATATATATATATATTTAACTAAAAACTTCAGTTTTAGTATCAAAAGTCTACATCAGCTGACAAAACACAAAAAGGAAAGGAAAGAGATCTCTGTTATGTTTGTCTTGGCTTTTATAAACTTTTTAAACAAATGGTAACTTTCAGTATCTCAACAGGATAATAAATAATAAACAATGCTTCCTCCATTAAATACTGCTCCTAGGAGAAAGTAAAGATGAGAAGTGAATTCAAAGTCTGCATTTTACCTTGATCAACTATACTGTTGTCCTCTAGACCTCAAGCCTCCCATTTGTAATCAGAGTATTTACCTCTGATGAGGTAGAATGAATGTTAAAAACTCTGTCTCAGAAAATTAGCTAACTTCCTGACAGTAAAAGTTATGGTCTTCATATGGTTTTAATTTTTTACTGTAAGTTTTTAGAAAATTTTTACACTCTTGAAACTTGAAGTTAGCATGAAGGTGGTCAATACTTCAATATTGCCTTAGAATTCCATAAGACTACACAGAGACCTAGCTTATCCAAACTCATTCACCCAGACTGTGTTATAATTAAGCAATATTTTTAATTAAAGTTTGAAATACTTCAACCACTCTGTAAAACAGTGTAGCGGTTCCTCAAAAGAATAAACACAGAGCTCCCCTATGACCCAGAAATCTGGGCATTTACTCAAATAACCACAAACAAGGCCATACTAAAGCTACCAGCCCAACCATTGTTATTGCAGTATTATTCCCCATAGCTAAGATATGGAACCAACCCAGATGCCCCTCAGTAGATACATGGATCAATAAAGTGTGGTGTATATACACAATGGACTTCTACCCTTCCGTTAGAAAGAAGGATATCACCCAATTTGTAAGGAAATGGAAAAACTTTGGGAAAAAATCATAGTAAGTAAGCCAGACCCAAAGAAACATAGACTCCATGGCTTCCCTCATTTGTAATACTTTGTCTAAGGTAGTCCTTTAAGAGAACCACAATAGCTCAATAACTATGTACATATGACCATATAGGATGATGCTAAGCCAAAGTAACTCCAGGATATGGAACCAAGAGGTTTTCTTTGTGGATGTTGCTTTTAATATACTATGTGAAGTTTTCTTTTTTCTTTCATTTTTTCAACTACGGCTTATCCATGGATGTCACTGTATTTGATTTTGATACCTACTGTATTTCATATGCGTTTACCTGAATTAGGGAAGGTAAAGAGAACAACAAAATGGTGAGACAAAAGACAACGGGCAAACCAATGCAACAGCGATACTCATAAGACAATACATTTAAATGAACTTTGCAACATATTGAAAAGTAAGGGAAGTGGGGGAAAACCCAGGGGAGGGAGAGTTGGAGAAAAACAAGGGAGGGAGTAACAATGTTTGCAAAGAAATATAGTCACTATCTTCTGTATGTAATGGTAACTTCCCTCTACATCACCTTAAAAATAAATAAAATATCCTAGAATGAAAACTTAGGCTATAAAATTCAAAAACTAAGGGCACCAAAATAAACTGATATATTTAGATAAGGAATGTAGTTAAATAAGAAATTACAGATGCATTTCTCTTGTTTGGGTATATATCTTCTTTGCTATACAACAAAGATTTAGAGTAGACTTTGAAAACTTCCTGAGTGACTTAGCCAGACCGTCTTGTAAGAATATTGCTTAGTGATCAATTCATCACTGTATTTCTAGGAAAATTTACACAGTGATTTTACATAATGAATGCAATATAAGATAAGGGCACATTATGTTAAAAATTAATTAAATTAAAGCCATTAAAACACATCCCTTACAGAATCTAGAGAATCCTACAAACCTTTTTCTCTATAGAAGTTATATTTTATGTCTAGAATAAAGTAATAACTATGGTCCATCATAAATAAATATTTAGTTCTACACATCTAAATCAGAGCACATGAATGCTGGCTTCTGTACACTTCCTTCTGGTTCACAGAACTCCATAAGGCCAGACCTCAGAGAACTATCTCAGTCTCCATGGAAACTATAATATTGATTCTGACATACAAAATTTTTATGGTTCCCCAGATCAACAACTCAAACTTACATATTTTTGTCCTGGACCCTATCTTATTTCCCCCAAAAGGATTTAGATTTCTTCACATTCCAATCACATAGAAATAATTTAATAAAAATAAATCTCTAAAGCCAAAACAGTCTGACCAACAATCTAAACAAAGTCAGTGACTTTCAGCCTAAGAAAAATGAAAGAGAAAAAATTAGAGCAGCAAAGCTGTTCTGTAAATGCATATACATCAAGAAGGACTGGATCAGAGAATGTCAACTCTATATTATATAGTAAAACTGGAAAAGTATATCTAGTAGTAACTTTGAAAAAGTTCAAAAACCATATTTATTATAAAAGTTCTATTCATTTAATCATGGCATTTGATTTGCTTTTATAATTGCAAATAACATTAGTGGGTTTTCATTGTATGAGAATATTTTATGGGGGAGTAATGTCATATATGTGATTAAATATATATAGATGTGTATATATATGGAATATGTGTGCATGCACATGAATATATACAAATTTACACACATGTGTATGAATACAGTTATGTATCTATTTACATAAGTACACCCTCAGCTCCTAGCTAAAAATGATCTGTCCTCTGGTCCATAGAATGGAACCAGGTGGCTATGGATTGAAATCAAGAGCAAATTACACCTTTCTACTTTGAAATTGATTTTATTACAATACAAAAACTGATGACAGACACAGATCTCCAACCATCTATTTATTTTACTATGTCTAATTTTAGATAGTGGCTGCTTAAAATAATTACATTACCACAATTTGAAAAATGCTGATTTAGAACAACTCCAGCTTTCTGACTTGAGAACATACAAACAAAATTAATGTAAAGAAAGCAAAGTGCATCCATTAGAGCATCCAGCCCTGTGCATTACATATAAAAAGACTTGATGGTCACAAAAAAGTTGATAGATCAATTTTCAGCAACAAAAATAATGGATAGATTTTCAAAATGGAAAATACAGAGAAAAGAAGGAAGGCAGTACTTGAAGGGTTCAACATTGATTATAGTAGGAATGTTGGCAAATAATTTGTTTACATTTTAGAAAACCAGATAGGAAGTTGTTCCAGTGTTAAAGAAATTGATGTACTTTTCAAAAACTGCAGGCAGAAACTGACAGGAGTTTTTGAAATATTCTTTTCCTCAGTTAAAATTAGACCCTTTGCAATGGTCCATGCTATGTGATCTAATTGTGTGTGTTGCTTTGTGTCTGAACAACTAAAAATACAGACCAGCAATGCTACAAACCTATTTGTTCTGTGCATCATCTATTAGGTGCAGTACTTTGTCAATTCAGTTTTTAAAATATTTTATGATCTTTATTTGAGCAATAATTATTTTCATAGGGAAATAACAAATCAAATTATATTTGTTTGTTCTCTAGATTGGTAGAACATAATAGATCTGAAAATCCACATTACCCATATTCATGGAACTTTTTTAACTGCAAGACACCATAGAGGTCATGCAGTGAAGACATCCAATTCCTTTACCTCACAGATCAGAGAACTGATCTCATCATTTATTGGCAGAACTCAGTGTAGGAAATCCTAGTAAATCATGGGTTCCGCCACTTATAATTTTCAATTATTATTCAACTCACTTGTCAGCTCCCCTCTGCAAACAATCCAGTTGCTCTTTCCAGAAAGAGAAAAAATAAACTCATCTCCCAAGTGTCCAGATGACAAAATAGAACACAAAGAAAGACTCAAGCACAAGGAGAAGGAAAGGGTGGAGTTGTTAACATCCTCCTCCTTCTTACACCAGTGGGTTCAAAGCAGCTTTTTTTTTTTCTACTCCTACTTCAGTACACACAGACGAACTAATTCATGCATGAAAGTCAAATTATTTTAAGTATTACAAATTGTGTATTATTATATCCCCCTTTTAATGCTGATGTTTAATATCCAGTATTCTTGAAAATATTGCTTTGTCTCTTGATATGCTTTTCTTTCCTCTCCCACTGGCTAGAACAGCTTTCTCTCTACTATCATATGTGGTGTTCCTTCTAGCTTTGTCAGGGCCGTCCACCATGACATCACCTCTGCTGCAGTTCACACCTACATGTCACTTTACATAAGGGTGGGAA
Organism: Megascapheus bottae; assembly: GCF_031878675.1. Lineage (NCBI taxonomy): Eukaryota > Metazoa > Chordata > Mammalia > Rodentia > Geomyidae > Megascapheus > Megascapheus bottae. Next base: position 621,178 of record NC_143529.1, on the reverse strand, counting down.
ACTATCAACATTGCACAGAGTGATTCAGCCTAGACCCTAGCAATGCACACTTCAAACCTAGGTGTGAGCATCTCTTCTCCAACTGGTACCACAAATGGAGTTAACTCATCTTTCGCATTCATCTTGACCTGATCACCCCATATATCCCAAGTGCTTGCAAAGTTTGTCTACTGAGAATTCATTAAGACAGGTAGAAAACTCTGATGCCAGCAGTCCCGTAGATTACTGGTACCATGTGACATTTGTATTCTGTACTAGTGGTCAATGCAATTTTGCATTCAATTTTGGAAACTTTCCAAATCAAATGTATATGAAAAAATGGGAAATTTAATGATTTAAATCCAGCATTCTAGGAAATGTACTAATATATATTTTATACCAATGTGGATATACTAATCCACAAGATTATGTACTAGCATGAGTCTCAAAAAAAGTATATTCTCATGTAACTATACTTTCTAAAAAATTCACTTCAATAAGATAGATGAGATAAATTCAAAATATGACCAGTATGCCAACAGTGAGTTTCCAATTATTATATCTCTATTACAATTTATGCTAGTTACAAATTATTCCTTTGAAAATTCTGTTATGGCTCCTGATTTTATAGATATATTTTATGATCCCTCCATTAACAGGGCTTTCTTTTTGGTAGACATATTTTGATAGATGGGAAAGCACCTGTTCCAAGTTTTTATTAGAAAGTTTTCCTTGAGATTGAGAGCTGCACTTACCATAGAAAACTTCTGTGTCTATTAAGTTGACCACATTTCTTTAAAGTTTAATGGTAAATTGTTCTTAAAATCCTAAAATACACATTATTTGATCATGATATATTTTTAATGCTATTGAATTCATAGCTGGCTAATATATTCTTAGTATTTTTATATCTATGCTAGTAATTCTGGTCTTGAATTTTTCCATCAGTCATTAACATTTGCTGGTGTTGAGTGCCATAAACCAAGACACACTCTGTGTCAGACAAGATTCTCAGGAACTCTTTAATGCTTGTCATTTAGTCCAAGCTTTTATATGAGGGAGGGTATTTGGTTTTCTGATTTTCATCTTTTTTTCTTTTTCTTTTTCTTTTTTGTCTAGATAAGCCCTTTTACCATTTTCCTAGTATTAGGACTTTTCCTTTTCTTTTCTTATTGCTTTTTACTCTTTTAGAATGGTAAGACTAGGGGAATAAATTCAAAATTCGACCAACATGCCAATGGTGAGTTTCCCAGAAATATTTCCTCTCAAATCTTCGGGCATTGATTTAAGGATGAGCCCAATCAGAATACGGGGCAGCAAATATAGAATAGAAGAGAAACCTCAACATATTTCTGACTCCCTGGGGAGAAAGAGGAGCATGAACCACTCCAATCCAAAGAAATCTACATTCTCTTCTATTATCAAAGAAAATGGACCTATGGGAGTAAGAAATCCCCAGTTTAATTTTCTGTCTTTTCTTTCATCACTATTCCCCAGTTCCCCCAGAACTCTGAGACAGACTGAGAAGGAAAAAGGATCCAGACAATGTGAGGAAAATTTCCTATAAAGAGCAAGCTGAAGTAGGTAATTCCCAGGCACATCCCCAAACACTGCCTGGATGGATCATATAAAAACAAACACAGTAAAGCCTTTGAGAATGGTCCTGTGAACCAGCTCCAAAGTCGCACACTAATCCCTACTGCCTTAGATAACACAGCAAATGGACCTGAGCTGACCCTGCAACCACCACCACAGAGGGCAAGAGTTCATGGTTTGAACCTAATTGGGCTGGCTGACTACTAAAAAATAATTGAACCTTCTACGGATGATTTTAACAAGATGCAAAGTTTCACAATGAGAAGACACAATACAAAGTTGCTCAACATACAAATAACTAGGAAAATTGGACCAAATATCCAGGAAGGGAGGGTGGAAATCAACAGATGTCAGGGTGAAGATGTCCCAGATGGTGAAAAGTAACTATTATAGCCATTTTCTCCCTGAGCTGAGACTGAACACCCTGAAAATGAATGGAAATAAAATGTTTTCACAGAGAAGTAGAAATAATTATGGGAAAAACACAAGAACAAAATTGACATCTTAATACTGAAAATAGCACTGACTGAGATTTTCAGCTTCTCTAAGTAAACTCCAAGAAAGAATAGAGATGATAATATTGGATGAAAATATCAGAAAAGATCTAGATTTTGTATCATTAAAAGTTATAAAAGAAGTATAGAAAAATATTACAAAGAAAAAGTACAAAAATATACTTGAATATATGTTTGGTGGAAAAGTCTTCAATTCCTTGGATAATACACTTATTTTTTAAAATTCAAGAATCTTAGAAAACTCCAGTTTAGCCTCAAAGTATGTAAGGAATATTATACTAGACAAAAAACTTGGAGCTTGAGGAATATAGGACAAATTTGAAAATAGTAATTATTATAATAAATATATTTTTCTTCTTCATGAATATATATAAATTTTAAAGCAAAACTAGTAACATTTTATGTTACTAGTGTAAACACAAGTGATCTGAACAATATTCTATCAACTTGGCATTTTACCTAATAATGGAAGAATATGTAATTTTCAAGAACAAGCATAATGTTATAAAGATAGGCTAAAATATAAACTTTAATAAATTTATAGCAAATCATGTATATCAATAATAGCTTATCAGTCTGTAGAATGTATCAGGATATCAGTAATAGAAAAATGCCTATGAATTACCTAAACATTTGAAAATTTAACAATTTGTGGGTCCAACAAAAAGTCTTATGGAAATTTGGAAAATATTTAGAATTAAATGCAAGCATAAATTTACAATACAAAGAAGAGTGAAACTTCCAGGTCTCCAAAAACAACAGGAGAAGACAAAAGATCTGGTTGTCAATCACTTATCATTTATGTTTCTATTGAAATTGAGCTCTTTGAGGTACTCAAAATTAGTCATCATTATTATGTTGTTACACTTAGAATTCATTGTTTTTGCAGATAAGGTAGCTAATCCAAAGGTAATCAATTTCTTCATTTTTTCTTTCTTTCTTTTCCTTTCATTTATTTTCGTTTCTTCCCAGTAGTGGACATATAACCCTGGAACACCTATATGATAGTCACGCACTCATCAATTGAACTATATGCTTTTGTTCTTGTGTTCTTTTTGAGATAAGCTCTCACTAATTTTTTCCATGCTGCCTTTGAACTCAAGATCTTCCTGACACCACCTCCCAGGTGGATAGGATTACAGATATATTCTAACAATCCTAGCTAAATCAGTTTCTTTGACTTTTGCATTCTGTATTCTCTTTTTTCTCTTATGAAAATACATAATTTGTTTCTCTTGAAAAGATTCTGTAATAACATTAATCTTAATTTTTCTAAAATATATACATAATTTTTGATTGTGGGTCATGGGGCTTGAACTTGGCCTGGGTGCTGTCTCCGAGCTCTTCAGCTCAAGGCTACCTACCGCCTTACCCTTAACCCAAGCTCAACTTCCCATTTTCTAGAAGTTAATTGGAGGGAAGAGTCTCAGGTCCTTTTGTGCCCAGGCTGGCTTTGAACTTCAATCCTCACATCTCAACCTCCTGAGTAGCTAGAATTACAGGTGTAAGCTACTATACCCTGCTCTAAATATATTTCAAGTGCCACACCTACTCTTAAAAAAAAATGACCCTTGGGATAAGAAATGGGTTCTGAGCCTAATGGCTCAGATGAGAACATTAAGAATCTCAGATCTAATGCAGTGATTTTCTATCTATTTTTGTCACCTACCCCTGAATCAATTGTTCAAAACCAATTCTGCAAAACCAGTTATGTCTTCTTCACTCTTACTTAACCGTAAAAGGAGAGTTACACAAAGAAAAGATGCATAGTATGTATACATCCTAGAAAAAGACAATTCTTTTTCTCTTTTTCTCATACCCTACCATGTGGAAGAGATGGGATAGTCTTCCTCACTGAAACCAGGAAGGAAGAAAACTATCACTAAAACAAATTGAGGTTAACCATATCTGACTCAGAGTCAGTTAAAGTTAGTTGATGTATTTATTTGGTCAGAAGTACTCAAGGTAATAGGAACAATGAAAAAAAATTATATTAAGAGACAAAATGTTCTTGTGATTTTCATTAATCTAAAATCAACAATAAAATAACAGATTCATGAAGTTTAAGCTTGAACTATGACAAAAATCAAAGAGGGAATAAAAGGGTTAAATCAAAACTGGACTCCAATCAAAGACAAGTTAAAGGCACTGTAGGACTTCCTAAAGAAAAGAATCAGTGTGCACTAAAACACAGTATCTGTTGCAAGAGGAAGGAAGGAAGGAAGGAAGGAAGGAAGGAAGGAAGGAAGGAAGGAAGGAAGGAAGGAAGGAAGGAAGGAAGGAAGGAAGGAAGGAAGGGAGGGAAAGGGAAGGAAAGGAAAGGAGGGAGGGAGGGAAGAAGGGAGGGAGAGAAGGGAAGGGAGAGAATATGAAGGAAGGAAGTGAGGGAGGGAAGAACAAAGTATTTTCACTCACAGCCAAAGAAGTACAAAATGCATGTCTCCAAAGCCCTATTTGTAACAATGACTAAAGTCAAAAAGGACTGTACCTGGTGATATGGATTTGTAAGCCCAATATATGTAGGAAGACCACATCACAGTCTGAAGATTTCCCAGGGCACAAGACCATATCTTGAAAAACAACTAAGTCATTACAATAAAAATAAAGTGGCAGAACACCTGCAAAAAGCACTGGCCCTAAATTCAAACCACAATACCACAGAAAATAAGATACAATTTTAGAATTTCAGTGAAGTGTATAATCTTGATAAAGCTAAAGCATGCATAAAACTACGTGTCCTAGTTTTGTGATGGTCTATTGAATTTCTTAAAGTAAGATTATATTTCATGAATGAAGCTAAAACTGGAAATGGATGGGATTTTCAATTTCTGTAAAATAACTTAGAAGTCACCATCTGCCTCAGTAGTTCCTTACATTAGGAGAAACATTTAGCTAGCTCCTACTGCACAGGTAAGGGTAGGCCTCACAGGATATATCTTTGCTGAAGTCATATCTTCATTTATGAAGTAGGCCATACAGTTCGATATTCCATATTAAAATCTATACTTATTTTTTTCTATCTCACTCTAACATAAAAATCCCATGACTTTATCTTGTGGCACTTGTTAAAATTTCCTTCTCATTTCTGAAACTTAAATAGCTCATTACTTTGAATTAGTTATACTGAGAAAAATATTTGTATTTTTCCAGCATTTCTACATAGCATTACATCAAAATGACAAACATTAAAGTATGAATTTTATCAGTTAATGTCCCATCTACTTCTAATATGATATCAATATGGCTAAATAAATTTATAAGTAGCTGCATAGTGTACAAACACACACACATACACACACTTTGGGGGAGGGTCGGGTCATGGGACTTGAACTTGGCATGGGAACTGTCCCTGAGCTCTTCAGCTCAAGGCTACCACCCTACCCCTGGGCCTGGGCATTTTCCCTAAGCGCTTCAGCTCAAGGGAAGCTACTCTCCTACCCTGGAGCCAAACCCTACTTTCTGTTTTCTAGGGGTAAATTGGAGATAAGAGTCTCAGGTCCTTTTGTGTCCAGGCTGACTTTGAACCTTGATCTTCGGATCTCAGTCTCCTAAGTAGTTAGGATTACAGGGTTGAGCCACCACACCTAGCTACACATGGTCTTTAAGTAGTTTGTCGGATGAAGTTTTCACTTAACAAAGCAGTTTATGAATACAATGCATCTATATCAATCTCACCCCCTTCAACATTCTAACCGATCCTTCCCACCAATCCATTCCCTCTATTTTCTCATTTTCGTAGAATGTGCATTGAATTTTCTATGTTTTAGCCCCCTTTAATTTTTTTTAAAAATTTTATTGTAAAGGTGATGTACAGAAGGGTTATAGTTACAGGATTCAAGTGATGAGTAAATTTTCTTTTTTCCCCCTTCATTCTCTTCCAGTTTTTCCCTTCCCAACTTCCTTCCACCCAAATTGTTTAGCTAATTTCCAACACAGTATCTAGTGGGTTGCACTGCAAAGTTGGTTGACCTTTTGTCCCAGAATAGAATTTTTGTGCTTCCCCTTTCCTTCCCCAAATTGGATAAACTGATATGCAAGACAAAGGATACAGAAATCAAAAACAGCAACAGAGCAGAATAACCCAAAGAAAAAAGTTAAAAAAAAAAGAACCACAAATTGTACAATTAAAAATCTCTTTTTTATCCATTTCTTGGTGTTCATTTCAATAAGCATCATTTTATATGATCTTATGCACATAGATATTGAACCTTTACAGTCCTCTCCTAAGAATATCCTCCTCTGTTCTCACTCTGTGAATGTTTACATTAATTAATCACGTTGAGGTGTCATTATTTGTACTTTACTGTCTACTGGGTTTATATGCTGGTTTATAGGCACATTCTAGGGAAAATAGTCAGCCTATGTTTCTTTAGGTTTAGCTTACTTGGCTTAGTATAATTTTTTTCCAAACCTTTCCATTTCGTTACTAATGGGGTGATGTCATTTTCTTCTGATGGAAGCACAGAGTTCCACCGTCCCACATTTTCTTGATCCATTCATCCAATGAGGGGCATCTGGGTTGATTCCATACCTTGGCAATGGTAAACAATACTGCAAAGAACATGCTCATACTGGTAAGTTTAGTGGAGCCTGGTTTGTTATCAATAGGGCAGATGCCCAGAAGTGGGATTACTGGTTCATAAGAAAGTTCTGTGTTTAGTGTTTTGGGGAACTTCCATGCTGCTTTCGAGAATGGTTGAACAAGTTTACATTCCCATCAACAGTAGTGATCTCTATAGGCCACATTCCCACCAGCATCTGTTATTGCTAGTTTTCTTGATAAAAGCCATTATAACTGAGGTGAAGGGGACTCTCAATGTTGTTTTGATTTGCATTGTTGCCAGTCCTGGGCTTGAACTCAAGGCCTGGGCACTGTCCTTGGACACTTTGCTCAAGGCTAGCACTCGGCCACTTGAGCCACAGCATCACTTCCAGCTTTTTCTATGTATGGGGGAACAAAGAATTGAATGCAGTGCTTCATGCATACTAGGCAAGCACTCTACCACTAGGCTACATTCCCCACTCCTGATGTGCATTTCTTTTATGGCCAGAGATGCTGAACATCTCTTCATGAGAGGCTCTACTGGCCATTCCTATTTCTACTTCAGAGAAGTCTGTCTTTAAGTCTTTAGCCCATTTACTAATTGGATTGTTGTTTCTTTGAGGATTTGTTTTGGGGAGGTTTAAGTGATTGAACTCTAAGTATATTTTAGGTATAAGTCCCTTTTCTGATTCATAGCTAGTAAAGATTTTCTCTTCTTCTGTAGGCTTTCTATTTATCTTGCTAGCTATGTCCTATGCCATGGAAGGAAACTTTTCAGTTTGGTGCAACATCCTTTATTTATTGTGATTATAGATCTTTACCTAGGAAGATTCAACCTATGCCAAGAAACCACAGTGTTTTTCCCTATCCTTCTTGTAACAGGTTCAAGGTATCTGGTCTTGCACTGCAATCTTTGATCCATTGGGAAGTGATTCTGGTGCAGGATGATATATAAAGATCTGACTTCTGTTTTCTGCACAGAAATAGCCTATCTTGCCAGAACCATTTATTGAAGAAGCTTTCTTTATTCCATTCTGTGTTTTTATTCCCTTGTCAAATATTAGGTAGTGATAGATCTATAGGTCCATTTCTGGATCTTCCATTACATACCATTGGTCCTCAGGCCTTCCCTTTAACTTTTAATTAATGTGACATCATTGACATATATTCAAGCTTTAGGCCATGTAGCCTTTAATGTTAACTCCTTACCAATTTTAAAATGGCCTTCGAACACAATCTTCAGAACTGTTTTCTCAGTAGCTATGATTACAGGAGTGAGCCACGCATCCAGATCCTTCAACTATAAATAGAATATTTATTGAGGTTTGTTCCTGGAAGATCTATCCGTAAAACTGGGTAGAGGGAGAAGGTGGCCCTTAATGAAGTACCTATTCAGTCATCAGCCAATCTAATCATGAATAGAGTTCAGAAGGCCTTTTGTAATTATCCTAATTTGATTCAGATCATTACTGGTATGTCCAATTAATCTAGACATTATCTTTTTTGAGCAGAGTAGCAGACTATTCAGAAAAGTAAATAGAGAACATAAATCCCATAGTACCTCATGTCAATGAGGAAATTGGGAAGGGATCCACCAGGAAGTACCAATAAGAATGTTTGTTGTGAAGGGAAAAACCAATGTACCAGCCATATTCACATGACAATATGTTGGAATTGAACTTTACAACTAGGATGGGGGATACAGCTGGATGGGGGGAGAAAAAGTGGAGAGAAATGTGGTGGAAGTAACAATGCTCGACAAGAAATGAACTCACTACCTTACATGTGTAACTGTAACACTTCTGTATATCACCCTGACAATAAAATTAAATTTAAAAATAAAAAAGAAAGTGTTTTTGATGACTCATTCATCTGTTTAACAACAGAACTTAATAAACATGGCCTGATTATATATATATATATGTGTGTGTGCTAATATGAATGCAAATATGTGGATATATGGATGCATATGTATATACACCTGTATTTAAATACATTTTATACTATATAGTTGAGGTATGATATTATTATTAATAAAATTAATCAGCCTGTATTATTCTGTGTTTTATTAGTGTAAGTTACTTATAAAGGGCTTTCATTTTGACATAAATGTACTTAATCAGACTTTTACTAGCCTTCACTAGCCTTTATCCTCATCTCTCCCCTTTATATAAATCAACCCAACAAACTGCATTGTTCTATTCTCACACAAGTATATAAGATATCTTCAAACCTCTCTACCTCTTTTTCACTGTCCTCTTACCACTAGTACCACTAGGATCTGTTTGATATTTCTCTCATTCATTATTTTTAGCATGTATTAATTGTTCAAAAGGGTTCTCTATGGTATGCCATTTGTGCATATACATCAATTTTAATCATATTGACCCTCTCTCTCCCTCTTAATTTTACTTTTGCCATCCAGTTGTTATTCTAAAGTTTTTTATATGACCTACATTCATAGATCAATGTATTTTAAAATTATTAACTTTCCAACATTCTCTTTTCCTCCCCCAAATTTACTCCCCCCAGTCTCACAATTAGGTATATGCTCTACACAGATTTATACATTGTAGATGAATATAGATGATACAGATGCTACAGGTGATAAGGGGGAGAAATGATAGATACAGATATATGTGATTGATAGATGTATATATGATCCTATTAGTGCTAAAGTATTGTTTTGTCTTTTATGTCTAGTACTCTGTGATAAAGGAAATATTATGATCTTCAGATTAATCTGTTTCCCTGTCACATCAAGGAAATGAAATGCTGTAAAAGGCCTACCTCGTGATCCAGTGCTCACTTCCTGGTTTTGGAAATCCAACCTGCCTGTCACCTCCTTGGGAGGCTTGGCTATGGTTTGTGATGTAAAGTAGGCCACCTCTATCTCTGGGATTGGCCTCACTGCCCTCTCAGACCGCACCTATCTCCCCTTGACCTGCCCACCTGTATGCTGATAGACTCCTGCATCCTATTTTAGCCCCTTGTTCTTTCCCAATAAATGAGTCTTGCTGTGACAGTCTCCCTGGCATGTCTGTGTCTCCCCTCTGGAGAGGGAGAGCTGGGTGAAGGCCGCCAGTCGGCCCTAACCTTTCTTGGTCTCATCTTAGTCGGGGCATGTTCTCCTTGCCCCTCCTGCGGGTCAGGAGGCAAGAAGCGCTAAAAACCCCGACATTTCCCTATATACAATTTCTTGATCCATATTTTCTTGATCTCTATAGAGCATCTTGGTTGTTTCCATAACTGGTTGTTGTGAATAATTCCGCAATAAACATGTGTTTATTTCAAATGTCTTTACTATATCTTAACTTACATTCCTTCAGATACATTCCCAAGAGCAGTGTCGCTGGTTCACATTGTAGTTCTATTTTTAGTGTTCTGAAGAAGCTCCCTACTGACTTCTCTAATGACTATATTACTACATTCTTGAGAAAAGTGTGTGTGTTTCTATTTCCCCATATCCTCACAACTATTTTTGTTTGTCTCCTTGATGATGGTCATTCGGACTGGAAATTATATGAAATCTTTACATCAATTGCATTTCCTTTTAGCTTGGGATGTTGAATATTTTCAGGTTCTTCTTTCTTCTTACTTCTTTTTCATGCCTTACTGTTGCGGGGATTTTTACAAGTCATTAAAAAAGTATGACTTGAAACCTGACAAGTATACATGAAAGGCACACACATGTTCTAAACCATCATTAGTTTTAAGTACGCTTGGCTTCCTCAAAGACTGGGCTCTATGCACTTGCTGACCTACACTGAATTTAACTAAAACAAATGAGAAAATATCAGCAGTACTTAGTCATCTTTTGAAAAATCAGGCTTTTGACTCCCGTTATTTCATCTTTGGATTCCATCCGAATAGTTTGGCAATAGTCATTCTGAAATCAACACAGAGTCACAGAAGAACAAATTCAGGTCAACTGGTTCACTCCCCTTATGGCTTAAAGTATATTCGAAACCACATTTTCAAGAGGGGAAATTAGTTATAAAATGTGGTAGATCAACTACTGTTTTAAAATGAACAAGATAAAAGACCAAGAGTATTTTTACTTTTTATGTGAAATAAGTATTCAAATGAGAATATTTTAATTTCTGTTTGGTTAAAATCTTTTGTGTATATTAATCATACAGCAAAAAGAGGAGCTTGGAACTGCACAGTTGTTTTACAAATAAAAGGCAAATGGGTTTAAGCATCAGGTAAATACAAATTTAAATAAACTGAGATTTTTTTTAAGATGTCTATCATCAACAAAACAAATAGTAACCAATATTGCCATTGCTATTTGTGAAAGGGACACAATTCATAATCATGGTAAGATTAATTCTTAATTCTTGGTGAGAATGTGAGTTAATGAACCACTATGGAAATCAGTAAGAAAGTTCCTCAAAAAACTAAATAGAATCTCCATATGATCCAGTCATAAGAAAAATCTATGTAAAATTTAATGTCTACTGCCTCTAGATAATTATGTTATTAGTATTAAATTGTTTTAAATATGCCTATGATAAAATATTACTGAAGTATTTTAAATGAAGTTTAATTAATATGGATATAACTTATTCACACCATGTGTTTCCGAAATATTAAAGATAGTCTCTGTGAAATATTTTTCTCATATTCATATATTATTTAAAATTAGCTCTTTATTATATTTTAAGTTACTTTGGGACATAAAAGACAAATTAAGAAGACTCTGAAAATAATCTTCTCTGTTTCTTGCAGGACAAATCAACTCTTGGAAGGGAAAGGGATGAGCTTTGTTATTGAACTTGCTGCCACCAAAAACATTAGAACAATCAATTCTATTTGTTCATTCTTGAACTCTTTTCTCCAAATTTCCTTTCCTTATGTTTAACCTATTGTTTCCTCATATGTTAAGTATTTCCTTTCCTTCTTAAATCAACATTCAACAATGTATCTATACCATGTGAGTTACCCCCAAGCAATCTCTACATCTCTTCCTATTCTGAAGGCTAACTTAAAATCAATATAATATAGTTTTGATTTTTCTACTAATTTTAAAAATGAATACTTAATCTAAATGATAACATAGACTTAATAGCCAATTCTGCTATGTTTGGAATGAAGACATTCTTCCTTTATGATTGAGGGATATATATGTGTGTGTGTGTGTGTGTGTGTGTACATGTGGATATATGTATGTATGTATGCATATATACATGCAAATACTTATATATATACACATATGGCTATATATGTATATACTTCTCTAATGATTACAGAGATGGTTATACTTCTATTAACAATCATTACCTTTTCCATTAAAAGATGGCCATATATTAATACAATTATTCTAGTTTTTCTATGCTATATTTTATGCTTCTTATTAATGTATCAATAAAAATAACCTTAAAAGTTGGGAGGAGAAAACCCCAGGTATCAAAATAGGTGTGAAAATGCCATTGACAATGAAGCCATTCATTGACAGCTCTCCACATTCCAGACTACTGGCTTAACATATTATGTACATCATTTCAGTATGCTCCTAACCAATCTTATGAATAATTAATGAGCTGGTGCTGGTGGCTCACACCAGGACTTGAAGCTCTCATAGATTCTTTTACACTTCTTGTACATAATTTCAAAATTAGTTGTTTTGTAACTATACCTTCCTTCCTTTTGTAGAGTATGTATTAACTGTTGCTCTAATGTTTTAATTTTTCATTCTTTTATGCCTTCATATAAAAGACTAATAACTTTAGGACTTAACTGCAACAATGTCCACGGGTGTTGCTAACAATCAAAACAAGGCTGATTCATTATCACATAAAGTACACAAACGAGGGAGAAGGAACATTTCCTATATATATTTATTTAACCACAATGTAGGGGAGTCCTCCTTTGTACTGGATTGAAATTGAAACCATCCAGTGAACCTCAGAGTAACAATAGAAAGAATGGGACTCTTCCTTTAAAGATAATGTTCTCCCACCAGGAAATTTGATGTTTCTCCTGGCAGCAAGTGAAGTACATGGAGGAATGTGGGCTCACACGTATACTTCTTCAAAGCTAATTACAAGCAGGGTTTACCCAAGGTTCAGACTAAAGGGAGGGGCATCATACTCCTTATTGGAACATATAACCAATTTAGAAGCATTAGCTCGCATGTTCAGCTTCCTTGTACAGCTATTGGAAGACTATTGGAAGAATTATTATCAATTAGTTAATGGATAACAATAAAAAAGCATTAGTTATAAGATATTTAGTTTTTAGGAAGGTTTTGTGAAAGAAATAAACAGGAAAGTAGAGCAAAAACAGAGTAGTACTAAAGTATAAGAGAGAACAAACACTGCCTTAAAGATGATCCATGTTACATTGTGAGTTCAAAATTGTCTTGTAGGAAGGGATTTGTTTGACCCACATCAAAAAAAAATACTCATAAGGAGCCACCACCCAAGAGTGGGTAGCATTTTTACGAAAAAGCGATAACCATGGATTCAAATGAGAAAATCAGAGGGTCAGTCACTATTTGCTATATCAATTTACAAATGATCTGTAATATTTCTGGTACTCAGTTTATTCAACAGTAACAAAGAAGATAATAATCTTGTAAATCAGATTATGATGAGCTAAAGAACTATCCAATGTCTCCAAAAGTACAGTGTGCAATGGGATTGTCAATCATTTACACAAGTAGAAAGAGTCCATTTGTAATTTTTGCCTTAAGAACACTTGGAACATAAATAGGAAAGCATTAGAGAAAGGGTCCACTGTCCTCACAGAGGAAACACTAAAGAATAACTTCTCTTGCAGGTGTGATTTTGTGTGAATCAAGCTTGTGTGAGAACAGACTGAAGTTTAACTGTCTCTAGAGAGACATCTAGTGTTGAAAGTAGTAGATGAAAAGCAGACTTGGTGATTATATACTTTTTTCACTGAAAAGAGTGATCAGACACTGTAACCCAACTTAAATCAAGCCAAACTTAAATCAACATTAGAACAATGGGTCTACACCATTTAAATTACTCCCAGAAAATTTTAAAAAATGTATTTAACTTCTCAAACTATAAACAGACATTGTTAAGGACAAGCAAGAATCAAGATAGTTAAAACTCTTGCAATTCCCTTTCCAAGACATATACCAGCTTCTATAGTAGAGCTTACAGCAAAATTAAGACCAAATGGGGACTGGATAGAAGAGAAAAGAAAAGTGAAGTATGATTTTTATAATGGGAAGCAGGGAAGAAAACTAATAGAGCTGCCTCTGTGGAGATCAGAGAAGAGTTGTGGGGAAATGGCTAGACAAGGCTTTAGGCTATATTATCAATAACATACTGTACAAAGCAGCCTGTTAAAGGTGAGATAGGCTCACACAGGTGCATTAAATTCATATTTTAATACCTAGGCATCAATTAAGTAGTTATTAAAGATCAAATCATTCATAGATATCCACTAAGGGCTTTGGGTAGGTCAGGAAGCATCTAAATATCTAGAATGCATCAATTAACAAATCAAATCAAGGTCCCTACTCGTGAAACTTACACTTAAGCTAAAAAAATTTAATTTATTAGAGGCTGGGAGTGTGGCCTCGTGGTAGCATGCTTTCCTAGCATGCACAAAGCCCTAGGTTCGATTCCTTCGTATCACATACACAGAAAAAGTCAGGAACTGGTACTGTAGACCAAGTGGTAGAGCTCTAGCCATGAGAACATTCAAAGATAGTGCCCAGGCCCTGAGTTCAAGCTCCTGGATTGGCAAAATAAAAAAGTCAATTCATTAAAAATATAATAAGTAAACAAAATATATGACATATGTTAAATGAAAATAATTCCAAATTGGGGGGCAAGAATTAGAATAGGATACAATAGAGAAGATAGATGCAGATGGAAATAGAAATGCAATTTTGTATAACCTACTTACATAATACATATGAAGCCTTACATACACAAATACATACTTGAACTTCCTAATCAAAAAATGGAAAGTGACAACGTAATCTGAAGTCACCTTTGAAATAGATGCTAGTTCTTTCTCTTCCTATGCAATGTATTCTCTTTTTTTAAAAAAAAAATGTAATGGTACTAGGAGTGGGTTTGAACTAGGGACCTAAGGATTGCTAGACTGGCATTCAAACTATTCAAGCCACCCCTCCTTTTTTGTATAAACAGTTATAATGGTATCAAAACCAGGAATCAGACATTGATATAATATTGTTAACTGAACTATATAAATTATTCACTTCACCATTTTAACAACCATTAATCTCTTCCTCCATGACTTCATCCCCCCAAGCGTATATAAGCCTATGTGTGTGGGTGTGTGTTTCTATGAAATTTTACAAAGCATTGAAGATTCTTTGGCTAATACAACAATTGGCAGAAAACCAACACAGTGCTGAAATGTCTGAACTACTTTCTTTATTTTAAATTTTCATGCTTCATAATTCAGGTTCTTCTGGGGTTAACATAATGACTTTACTTCTGGATCTGAGCAAATTAGTTGACAAGAATTGGAATGCCAGGTTTCTGTTCCATGAATCAGTAATGGGTTGCTGATAATAACAGAAAATTGGTCACAGTATTTGAGGCCACCATCTTTACTATGAAGACCAAAAGCAATGAGATGACAGACTCAAGTGTAGTTAACTAGGAAAAGAACCCTGTGCTTCAGGCTTATGTGGATACTCTATACTGGCTTCTTTGTAATCAGAGATCTGTCTACATTAAATAAGGGACAGCTGGATCATAAGTGGTCTCTTGTGTCACACTTGATACTCTTCACAGTTTTGCTTGTCAAGGGAAACAGATTTGTCATAAAGAGATGGATTCCATCTACATTTGGATGCTCCTATAAATAGCCAAGTTTATTTTGATAAGACACATTGCTAATAAAATACTGCCCTTTTCTTTGCATACAACAAAATATTAAAGATTATTTTGAGAATGAACTTGCATAGCTTGAGCAACGATTATAGTGCTAAGGTATTTTATTATTTGGTCATTATTTACCATAAAAGCTTTCTTATATTTTCTTTTTTCTAGTCACATCTACATTTTAGGTGAACAGATACTTGTGTTGATTGCTGAAACAAATTAGCAATCAAATTGGAAATTAAAATGTACATTCAGAAATAGTGCCTATCTGTAAGGAGACATTCTCTCATTAGATTTATTTTGGTGGTACTTACTATGACTCTAATCATAAAACTGGCCTGTTAAATTATGATTTTTGCCATATTTCCTAATTGCAGTATCAAGATTTAATAATAGCTATTGAAAATAAATCAAGGAAATCCAGGCAAAAAGAAAGGTTTTTCCACCCTCACAATGAGTTATCAGAACATGGGTATCAAGAAAACTACTAGAATCTCAATTAAATTGAAACCAAAATGAGAAATCCAAATACTAATGTCAACATTGTCATCACTGGACATATGGAGTCTGACAAGTTCACCACTACTGGTTACAAAGGCTGTGATAGTACACACACACACACACACACACACACACACACACACACACACTCACACTAAAAGGCTAAGAAGGCTACTGAAGTGAAACATGTATCTTTTGCGCCTCTGAAATCTTGGAAAACTGAAAGCTAAGCATTGAGTTTGGGACCACTTTCACATCCTCTAATACAAGCTTGAGAGCAACAAGCATTATGATGATTGACACTCTATGACACAGAAACTTTTATCAAAAATATGGCAGACATGTCTGCGGCTGAAGGGTGATCTTACTTGTTGCTGCTATTCTTCTTCAACACACATTTGAAGCTGGTATCTCCAAGATCCCAGTGTGTGCCCCTCTTATGTACACACTGAGTATAGAGGAATGAAACAGAGTGTGCACAGCCATCTTATGGCCTAAAAAGCTATAAAGAGAGGGAGTCAGCACCTACATGAAGAAAACCGGTTCCAACCTTGACCAAGCAACATTTGTGCAGCTTTCTGTTTGGAATGGGCCCAATAATTAACATGCCTTGGCTCAGACAATGGAAAGTCATCTGTAAAGATTGCAGTGCCAATGGAACCACATTGTTTAAAGCTTTGGATTGCATCCTGCCACCAAATCATCCAACCAACAATCCTATGCCTCTGCCACTACCAGATCTCTGTAAAATTAGTGATATTGATACTGTACCTATGATCTGAGTGGTATGATGGTATTCTCCAACCCACCAAACTCTGTTGAACAGCTCTGTTGATGCTTTGAGGAAAGACCTATAGGATTATTTGGGTATCAAAGTCAAGAACATGTTTACATAAGAAGTGCACAGCTTCATTGCTAGTGACAAGGAGAATGACTTCTTATCCTGAGAGCTACTGGCTCATAACTGTACTCCTAGATACTCAGGATGCTGAGACCTGAGGACCAAGGTTCAAAGCCAATCCAGGGAGAAAAATCCATAAGATTGTTACCTCCAATTAACCAGCACAAAAAAACAAAAGTGAAAGTGTGGTTAAAGTGATAGAGCACTAGCCTTGAGCAGAAAAAAAAAAAAAAAACCCAATTGTGAATAAGGCCCAGACTTCAAGCTTCAGAAACTGTTTAAAAAGAAAAATAGAATGGCACACTAATGGAAGAAACTGATTTATTCAGAATGCACTTGAGTCATCCAGGCCACTACAGTGCTGGATATGCACTAGCACTGAATTTTCACACAGTTAACACTGCTTGAAAGTTTATTGGGCTAGAAAAACAAACAAATAAAAAAAACAAAGCACACATACAAAAAATAAAAGAAACACCATCTGGTAAGAAGCTAGATGTCTAAATTCTTAAAACCTACCAACACTGATAATATTCCAGACAAGCCCGTATGTGCTGAGAGTTTCTCTGACTTTGCTCTCATGCATCATTTTGCTATTCATGGCATGAGACAGGACAGTTGCTGTGGACTGTCATCAAAGCAGTGGACAAGAAGGCTGCTGGAGCTGGCACGTTCACAGTCCACCCAAGAAACTCAGAAGACCAAAATAATCTTATCCCTAACACCTGCCACCTCAGACTTAATCTGTGCCTTAAGAACTGTTGGTCTAAAGTGGTCATTGATAATCAACAGTGAAGACTGCTTCATGATAACAATGCACTGTAAAACCTTCAGTAGAAAAGAAGGATATTTTGTGGCCATGATACATTCTTACTAAATGGGACCTGCTCTTCCTATTTTTAATTTAGCAAGGATAACATGAACATTTATAATGTCTTTTTTTATTAATTAATTAATTTATTTATTTGCCAGTCCTGGGCTTGAGTGCAGGGCCTAAGCACTGTCCTTGGATTTTCTCAAGGCTAGAGCTGTACCACTTGAGCCTCAGCACCACTTCTGGCTTTTTTTTTCTATGTATGTGGTACCGAGGAACTGAACCTGGGTCTTTGTGCATGCTAGGCAAGCACTCTACCACTAGGCCAAACTCCCAGCCCGAACATTTATAATGTCTTAAATTTGTTTGATTTTTTAATTTTGATTATAAGACTGAAATTTAGATCCAAACTTTAAGTAAATAAAATACCAAATGTTTAGAAGTCGGTCCAGGCAGAAAAGTCCCCATGTGATTATAATTTCCAATTAAGTACTCAAAACCTGGAAGTGGTGCTGGGGCTCAAGGATAGCTCTCAGGCCCAAAATTCAAGTGCTGCAACTGAAAATATAAAAATTTTAAAAGTTGAGGCTTGCACAGAAAAAAAATTATACAAAACCCAAATACAGTCAATGTTTTTGAAAATAAATTTTCTTTTCCTTTTTTATCTTTTTCTGTTTGTTTTTTGTTTATTTTTTTGGTCAGTCGTGGGACTTGAACTCTGGGCCTGGGCACTGTCCCTGAGCTCTTCAACTCTTCAGCTCTTCAATTCAAGGTTTTGGCCCTACCCCTGGGCCTGGGAGCTGTCCCTGAGCTTTTCAGCTCAAGGCTACCACCCTACCCCTTGAGCCACAGCCCCACTTCTGGTTTTCTGGTGGTTAATTGGGACTTTCTTTCCCTGGCTGGCTTTGAATAACAATCCTCAGATCTCAGCCTCCTGAGTAGGTAGGATTACAGGCATGAGCCACTGAACCCAACTAGAAAATAAATATTCTTATATTGTTTTATGTATATATCTTATCCTAACATTTTATGACATTCAAAATATTTTGCCAATAATTCACCAGAAATTGAATGCAACCTGTTTGTATTTTAGACTCAATAACGAAAGTTCATACTTTATTAAGTGGCAGACATGCAGATTTTTTATGTCCTTTTGATATTTGAATTTCTTAATAATATTTTATTAGTTAATGTTTTAACTTTACCTGATAAAACTCGCTGATTTTTATTTTCCTCTTCTTTTATCTTTTTTCTTGAATAACACATAACTTTCTCTCCCACAAATTTCTGAGAATTTCACTAAAGTTTTCTGTTGTTGTTTTGTTATGATTTGCTTTTGTGCCATTCCCAGGGCTTGAACTCAGCGCCTCAGACTTTTACTTTTACTCAACTTGTTTGCTTTCTTTCCCCTCCCCCCACCCTCTTTCTTTTTGTTAGCCTATAACATGAGCCATGTCTTCATTCCATCAATTTGCTGGTTAATTAGATATGGAATCTCACGTGCTTTTTTTGCTCACAGAAGCCTCGATCAAAACCCTCTAGTTCTCAGCCTCCTGAATAGTTATTATAGGTGTTAGGCACTGGCACCTGACTTTCACTATGTTCTTAATAATTCTCTCCATTTTTAGTATACAGGTATTCCTGAAATTGTGATGTTTGGATGATAACAAATGGAAGGACAATAAAATAATAATTGTGCAACCTTACAGAATGTGGAAATCTGATCATATTTAGTAACACTTGGATTTCTCTTTAAATATCATTAAAATTGATGTGTACTAGAAGTAGTGCTGTGTGTCAAGTGGTAGAACAGGAGTCTTGAACTGAAGAGCTCAGGGACAGTGCCCAGGCCCAAAGTTCAATCCCCCTGACTGAGGGGAGAAAATAATATTGTGTACCAAGTATTTTCCCGGAACTTTTTGCATCCAGAATTCCACATGCTCTCAGATATGGCAAACTTACTTAATGCAATTTTGTAGTTAAAAACTATGACATTTTCACAAGTCTTCAATTATAATAGCTCTGCATTTGTACATGCAAACAGTTTGTATTCATCCTGAAATTTAATTTCTACTATCCCCATCTTAATATAAGGTAACTGGAGATCTAAAGAATCTCATTATCTTTTCAAACTGAATAGTCAAAAAGAAGTTTTCATTTGAAATGACATGATCACTGATGTGATTATTTTGGAAAACAATATTGTGTTGGTAACAAAAATCATCCGAATTCCACTCAGGATTCTAAAAATGTTAAATGACAAAATTTTTAAATGCTAAGAATACAGCAGTCATGCTGTATTTAATAGTTACTATTCTCTCTTTTATATACCTTGATCCAAATGACAGGCTTTGGGTGACTCATGCCTGTAATCTTAGCTATTTGGGAGACTGATCTGAGGATTGTGGTTCAAAGCCAGTTTTGTACTAAAGTCTGTGAGATTCTTATCTCCAATTAACCACCAGAAAACTGGAAGTGGCGTTGTGGCTCAAGAGGTAGAGCACATATATGTGTATGTGGGGGGGGGGTATGGATATAGATATATAGTGATTTGCCTATAATGATTTTTACAGATGTGAAATATTTTATATACATTTACCTTATGAAAATTATTTATTGGATCTTTTTATCAAACGTGTTCCTTGTCCACCAGACCATATAAGGAAGGACACACTATAGCATTTAAAGTGACTACCTCTGTTAGCACGAGGTCACCTTCAGATTCCACTATTATCATTTAGGGGTTTAATCACCTCCTTGTGCTTCATTTATTCACAAAACAGGAATAATTGCAACACATATAATGTTTATTTTAAACAGTACCTGCACCAGAATAAATTATGTGTCTCATTATATTAAGCCATATGCCCCAAAGGAACCATCCTAACTGTGCTCTGTGCACATTAATATAAATCTTTCTTCCTTCTAAGAAAGAAGAAATGTGCACTTTCATTGGTGGAATCAAAGACAAAGTTTTTTGGGTTTTTTTGTTGTTTTTTTTCTTTAAAAAATTAATTTTATTGTCAGGATGACATACAGAGGGGTTATGGTTACATAAATAAGTGGTGAGTACATTTCTTGTCGAACATTGTTATCCCCTCCCATGTTTTTCTCCCATTATCTCTCCCTCCCAACCCCTGCACCCATTGTTGTCCTGTGAGTATTGCTGTTGCATTGCTTCACCCTTTATCCTTTGTGTCACCATTTTGTTCTTCCCTTCCCTAATTCAAATAAGTGTATTTACAATATACTAGGTACAAAAATCAAATACAGTGATAACAGGGGATAAATCATAGGGGGGATAGATAAAAGAAAAAAGAAGTAACTTCGCATAGTACATTAAAAACAGCAACCACAAAAAACCCCACTCATTTTCATGTTCATTTCACTTAGCACCATCTTATATGGTCATGTATTGAATTACTGTGATCCTCTTCTAGGACCCTAGACATATACTAATTATTATTACAAATTAGGGAAACCATAGAGTCTATGTTTCTTTGGTTTTGGCTTACTTCACTTAATATGATTTTTCCAAGTCTTTCTATTTCCTTCTTGTGTTTGAAACTTCTTTTTAGAAATGTTACCTTTTTATTTTTAAGGAGTTGCCATTTAACAAAGCTATTTCTACATACAATGTATCTTTTTTTTGGTGGTGAAGACTGCTTTTTATTTATTTTTTTAATATTTTATTGTAATTAATAAAAGGGTTACATGATATTTGCCAGATAGAAAGTGCCTTAATTCACATACATTGATAACCTTTCACATGTCTTGGTACCCATTACCCTCCCCATCTTGGTTTTCCCCCCTTCCCTATCAAATTTCAAATAACCAAATACAAATAAATTCAATATATCAGATAACAAAGTGAGATACTGTAACAACATGAGATACCCAAGGGACAGCAAAGGAGATGAGAGATAACATAGTACATAAAGGACAACAATCATTCGTTATATGGCTTTTGTTTCAATATCCTGGAGGTCCTTTCAATTAGCTTCATACTAAGGAAATGGAAAAACCTCCCATGCTCCTGGATTGGAAGAATCAACATTGTGAAAATGACAATCTTGCCAAGGGCTATCTACAAATTCAACGCAATACCCATCAATATCCCAATGGCGTTCTTTAAAGAAATAGAAGAGGCAATTCAAAATTTCATATAGAATAATAAAAGACCCCGTATAGCAAAAACACTTCTTAGCAGAAAGAACAGCGCTGGAGGAATTTCAATTCCAAACTTTAGACTCTTTTACAGAGCTATAATTATCAAAACAGCTTGGTACTGGCACAAGAACAGGCCTTAAGACCAATGGAATAGAACTAAGGACCCAGATATTAAACCACAGACCTATGGTCACCTAATATTTGACAAGGGAGCCAAAAAAATAGAATGGAAGAAAGACAGCCTCTTCAACAAGTGGTGCTGGCAGAACTGGTTAAGCACCTGCAGACAACTAAAGTTGGATCCTTCTTTGTCACCCTGCACTAGAATTAACTCCAAATGGATCAAAGACCTGGAGGTAAAAGCTGACACACTGAAAACTTTACAGGAAGGAATAGGAGATACACGAGGCCTCCTTGGCACAGGTCGAAACTTTCTTAATAAGGACCAAGAATCACAACAAATCAGAGAAAGGCTGGATAAGTGGGACTGCATTAAACTGCAGAGCTTTTGTATGGCAAAGGACATAGCTACTAAATTAATTAGGAAGCCTACAGAGTGGGAGAAGATCTTCACCAACCAAACAACAGACAAAGGCCTCATATCTAAAATATATCAACAACTCAAAAAATTGAATCACTCCAAAGCTAATCACCAAAGAAACAACCATCCCATTAAAAAATGGGCCAAAGAATTAAAGAGAGTCTTCTCTGAAGAAGAAACAAAAATGGCCTATAGACACATGAAGAAATGCTCAACATCTCTGGTCATAAAAGAAATGCAAATCAAAACAACTCTAAGATTCCACCTCACTCCAGTTAGAATGGCCAGGATCAGGAAAACAAATAATAACAGATGCTGGAGGGGATGTGGCCAGGAGGGATCACTACTACACTGTTGGTGGGAGTGCAAACTCTTTCAACCACTATGGAAAGCAGTGTGGCAGTGCCTCAAAAGGCTAAACATAGAGCTCCCCTATGACCCAACAATTCCACTACTTGACATTTACCCAACCATCCAGAAACAAGGGCATACTAAACCCACTAGCACAACAATGTTCATTGCAGCACTATTCACCATAGCAAAGATATGGAACCAACCTAGATGTCCCTCAGTTGATGAATGGATCAACAAGTTGTGCTGCTGTCAGAGAGAACGACATCGACCCATTTGTTAGGAAATGGAAAGACTTAGAAAAAATCATATTAAGTGAAGTAAGCCAGACCCAAAGGAACTTAGGCTCAATGGTTTCCCTCATTTGTCATAATCAGTAGAAACTTTGGGCTCTACTAGCAGAGATCTGCAATAGAGCAAAATCTTGATACATAAGGCCATACAGTATGAAAGACAAAGTTTTTATATCAGAAAGGGACAAGGACACCCTGCCCCATCCTGGTGATAGGATGTGTATGGAGGAGGAGGGGCCAGGTTGAATACTGAGTCATGCTCACTTCTGCTCCTTGCTGCTGCCTTCCCTGAGACCTGATCCAAATGCTTGTTGAAATACATATTGAAAAATAGATGCCATTGGTAATACAAGAACACAGATGTTAAAAGAAAACAAAGCAAAAGGGAAATCATTCAAAAGGAAAAGAATAATTGGGCTTTCAAAACCTTTCCTTTGCAGAATTGCTAAGATTAGATTACTCAGGTAGGTAGATTGATTTGCAACTTTTAAGGCATTGGTCAACTCACAGTCATCCTATAAAACACTATAAAGTCGTGGGGGACTGGGGAACGATAGCTTGAGTTGTTTCCCTAGTTTTCTTATGCTTAATTCAGTAGCAATCTGAGGGAACAACAACAAAAACCATTTCAACTTACAAAGGCTGTTGACAAATCACTTCACTCTCTCCCCAAGCTGTGGCTGCCTCCACACACAAATGCCAGCTTTATCTTAAGAGTCCAGCATGGGAGAGTAGCGGTGAAAGTATACTCAGCATTTCTTTCACTGTCGGAAGCTGTAAAATTCCACAGACACTCTGTACAATGAAGCTCTTATTTAGAAAAGGAAGACAAACTAAGGCATGAGACAATATATTATTTGTTTTTAATGTTTCTTACACTCAAGATATTTGACTTCGAGCTGCAAGAAGCAAAGAGAGATAACACCATATGTAGCTCCTCCTAAACTTCAAAACTCTGTCAAGGGTTTGAAGAAAAATGGAGGATGTGTGCTGGCTTTGATAAGAAAGTGTAAAGGAAAGGACAGAGCCTTAGGAAGTGGAAAGATACACAAGTATGTTCACTACTTGCCCTTAGCAAAATTACGATAAAGAAGAGTTGCATTATTTGTGTAATGAGAAAGTCAGCTAAAATTCTCCCTATTGAAGGACATATGTTTGCCATAGTAACAGTGAATCCAAGTTTTGAAAACAGGACAAGTACATGTGCGTTTTTTTTAACATTTCTAAACCTTACTTTCGTTAAAGTTACTTCTTAGTAATCTCTGAAGCAATAATGTGTGTGAACAAGTAATAAAATTTTCCAGTGTAAGCTTTCTTTTATTAAAAAGAAATCTTCTTGAATGATTTTATAATTATGGTATTTTCTAAGGATTATGGCTGAAGATACACTTCAAAGCCTGTTTCTCTTTGGTGTTGTTGTTTTATGGGACCAGGAGGTAACTGAAAATCTAATCCTCAAGTGTTTTTGGAATTTATTTCCACATATGGATTATTAAAAATCCACTAGAAATACTTACTAAATGACTAGTTATAAACCAGGCGTGGTATAATGGTGGTTATGGCATAATGATGAAGGGAGATGTTCCTTTCAAAGAGTCCATCACTGAGGCTTTCTCCTGAAACACAGGCTGTGGCATTGGTTACCCTCTGCCCTTCACTTTACTGATAATTACTGGACATGATATCAAAAGAGTATCTTTATATATATAGCTTCTGCACATTGCTTGAAGATGTAATAGCTTTTGATAAAATGTCTCTGACTTACTTTTGGAAACATCTAAAATAAAGGTTTTGTTTCCTATACGTTTGATGCGGATTGTAAATAATGCACTATAAATTATATCCTTGGGAAATTTCTACTGTAGTTGATGATTAGATTAAAAGGTTATATGGAATTTCTATTATAGTTTATTTGTTGATATTGTTTTGTTTTTCCTCCCCTTTTTAATTCATGAGCATTAATTGTTGCACAAAGGAGTTTCACTGTGACATGTCCATATATGAAAAAAGTAAACTTAAATCATATACATTTCCCCAACACTCTTCTTTATTCTCTCCTCATTTTTGAAATAGTTTTTGCATGGTTTATTATTCTATTTTCCTGTGTACATATAATCTACTTTAACCATATTCATATTCTCTCATCTTCTCATTTTTCTGGGTCCCTTATGGTTGTTGTCCCCCAAAACATCTTTCTTATATCCCTATGTCCTTTTTTTTAGGTCTATATGCTTCATATGAGAGAAAAAAATGTAGTATTCACTTTTTTGAGTCTGGCTAATTTCACTTAACATTGGTCTCCAGTTACATTTGTTTTCCTGCAAATGACATAATGTCATTCTTCTTTATGGCTGAAGTATATTCTACCATATATGTACACACTACATTTTGCTAAACCATTCATCACTTGTTAGGTATGTAGACTGATTCCATAGACTGGATACTGTGTAAGTATGGTTATGAAAAATAATTCTATTATATGGTGACTCATTCTTTTGGATATGTAACCAGGAGTTTAAAGCTTAATCAAATGGCACTCATTTTCAGTTTCTTGAAGACCATCCATAATGATTTCCATAGTAATCACAATAATTTACATTTCCACAAATAGTATATTCATTTCCTTACACATCCATATCTTTTCCAGTACTTGTTTTTTGTTGTTGTTGTTGTTATTGACTATTGCTTATCTGGGGATTATAATCACTCTGATTGGGGTAAGTTTAAATCTTAGCATAGCTTTTCTATTTGTTCCCCCTTATGATAAAGATTCTGATCATTTCTTTGTATATTTACTAGCCATAGGTGTTACTTCTTCTGAGAACTATCTGTTCAATTATCTTTTCTCTTATTAATTGGATGAATTATTGCTTTGGCGTTTAATTTTTTAATTTATTTTTATTGTCTTGGTAATGAATAAAGGGATTACAGTTACATTCGCCAGATAGTAGGTGCATTACATTTCTTTGGAGTTTAATTTTAAACCCTTTGTATATTCTGGATATTAGTCTTTTCATTCTGTGAGTTTTTGATTCTGAGAATTGTTTCCTGCTGTGTAACAGGGTTTTTTTCCTTTAATGTAATGCCATTTGCTATTATTTCCTAGAAGATTGGAATACTATCCAGAAAGTAATTCCTTATCCATATATCTTCAAATATTTTTTCCTGTTTCTCTGTAGCAGCCTCAAAGTTTCAAGTTTACATTATGATCTTTGAACATTAGGAATTGACTTTTGTGCAAGATGAGAAATAGAATTCCAGGGTCAATCTCCTGCATGTAAATACCTAGTTTTCCCAGCAACATTGTTGAAGAGACTATTTTTTTATTTAGTGTAGGTTTTTGGATCCTTTGTCAAAAATTAGATGGATGTAGCTATGTGGTTTATTTCTGGCTTTTGTATTCTGTTCCATTGGTCTTTATGACTTTTTTTGTGTTAGTACATTCAATTTCTCTTACTAGGACTCTGTGATATTCTTTAACATCTGGCATTGTGATACATTAGGAGTTGCTCATTTTGCTCAGGCTTATTTTGTTATTTGGGATGTGTGTGTTTCTGTATGAATTTTAGGACTGTTATTTTCTAGTCTATGAATAATTGCATTCGGATTTGATGAGTATTGTATTGTATCTGTTTATTGTTCTCAGTAACGGCTATTTTTACAATATTTCATACTGTCAGTATATGAACTTGATAAGTTTTCTCTATTGATATCTTTTAAAACTTCTTTCTTCAAGGTTTTATAGCTTTTATTGTGAAAATCATTCATCCCCTTTCAATATTTATTTGTTGCAAATACAGATTTTACCTATAATATGTATGAAGACTTTTATTCTAAGCTTGCCTGGCTAGTATTCTGAAAGCCTCCTACTGGAGAAGTTTTCTGATATTATTTCATTTGAATATTGAATATGGTGTCTATACAGGCAGCTTGTATTTCTTCCTATTTTTCATATCCAGAATTCATAGGTTTGGCCTTTGAGGGTATCCCCAGAAGTTTTGTATTATCTGTTTATATTTTCTCCATTTTATGTATTTGTTTTTGTCTGATTGACTCAATTCTACTACTTTTTCCTCAATTCCCACTTCTCTCTTTTCTATTTGTTTCATCATAATATCAGGGCTTTTATTTTATATTTAGCTTACTTTTCATTTCAATTTTATTTTTTCAGTATTTCTATGTCTTCATTGAATTCTTATTTCACATCCTTCATTGCCTGCCTTAGTTTGATTAGCCATGTATTTAAATTCTGTTTATTTGAGTTTGTTCAGGTATCAGTGACATCCCCCTTGAGCTTAATGCCATTAAACATAGTCTTCTTAGTTTTCTCAATTATTGTGCTTTTGTTTCGCCTACATGCACAGGGAAGAGACATGGTCCCTAGAATTGTTGGGACTGAACTAAAATAGCTAGTTTCTTGTAAAAGTGTCAGTTCTCTTCTTCTGAAAGGCTCTTACTACAGCTGTTTTCTTTCTTTCTGTATTTGAAGTCACTGTTGGCCAAAAGGGGCTTTATAGGTACTGAGTTGGGCAAGTGTCCACTCGCTCTATGCATATCCTTGATTGTATCCTCAGGGACAGCAAGGGTCTAAGCTCTGGGCTCATCCTAAAGGCATTAGAGAGTATGTGTAGCAAAAAGAACAGAAAATTCTTCCTAACTCCTCATGGGAATAAGTTATAATACATCCATTCTAAACAAAATCCTAAATTGGTGGAAATATATCAGTATGAAAAGTTTTCCTATGACAAAGGGTACATTAAAAATTTCTTGAAGTATTTATGTTATTTGAAAGTGACCATTGGGTAAAGGTTAAAAGAATTTTTGAGCTAGGAAATGAGAACCAGAATAAAAGATAAAATTTAATTCAAATAATTTGTTCTTTACTACTTAGAACTTAAATATCTTTCTGACACAGTAAACCATCAAACATTTGGAATGCAGTATATTAGAAAGCTGATATACAATATGTGATCCATGAGAGGAAATCATGTTTCACTTAAACACACCTTAACTATGGCTTCCATGTCATTTATTATATATGTAAAGTTTTAACTCTTAATATAGACAAAAATCAGCAAATTTCACTAAATCCAAAACCCATAGTTTATTCATTTTTAGGGTTTTCTGTTTGTATCCTCATAAAATGTGCTACTAAGCTTATCCACACACTTATATATTCTCAATACTAAGTAAGAAGAAAAAAATCACTGGACAGGCTTAAATTATTTACAGCATACATAACTCGTAAAATATTCCCAGTAGACTGACCATGGAATAGAACATCCTCTTGTCTACTGCCTTGAATGTACAAATATATTCTAAATCCTGGATATCTGGGCAGTGGCCAGTGGACAGCCAGATGGAAATCAATTAGGAAAAAGTGAGACAAAAGAACACAGAACAAGGTAGCTTGGGAAGAAATGGATGGCTCTTCAGATGGAATACTTGGAAAATGCTCACATTGGAAAATATGTTCATATTCCATGTCAATTCTAACCAGAATACAACCTGCACTAAATAAGAGACTTAAAACTCCAGATATATAAGATGCATGTGAATTTTTATTCTTCTTCCATTTCTGCATTTTAAATCAAAGTTGTTACAATGATGAGCTCAGTTATTTTTGGCACTTTAGAATGATTAAACTTGATGCCTGAAAGGAGCTAGCGAGCTAACTGGTAACTGTTGATTTAAGTCGTACTATTCATATTGACTGAGAAGCATTTCAAAAAATACCACTTCAATGAAGGTATCAGCTTCCTTCATATTAAGGGAACCAGTGATGTCCCAAACTTAAGCTCCTGGGGAATAATAAGTGCTTTTATAGAGACAGCTGCACTACTAGTTTGCTTCAGAATTTTGCAGGATAGTAACTTGAAAGATATGTTATTTTCACTATATAAACATATGGTTTTATTTCATTGAAAATGAGATTTCCAAGAGGACAGTTCTATCATTTAACTTAAGAGTAGTTGTCGTCTTTGTCTTCTTCTTCTTCTTCTTCTTCTTCTTCTTCTTCTTCTTCTTCTTCTTCTTCTTCCTCCTCCTCCTCCTCCTCCTCCTCCTCCTCCTCCAACTCCTCCTCCTCCTCCTCCTCTTTTTTTTCAGCCACAAGGCTTTAACTCTGTGCCTGGGTATTGTCCTTGAGCTTTTCAGCTCAAGGCTACCACCTTATCCCTTGAACCACAGTGCTACTTCCAGTTTTCTAGTGGTTAATTGGAAATAAGAGTCTCACAGACTTTAGGGCCCAGGCTGGCTTTGAACCATGATCCTCAGATCTCAGCCTCCTGAGTAGCTAGGATTACAGGCATGAGCCACCATTCACAGCCTAACAGCCTTCTTAATAAATGATTTTCTTTGAAAACTTGTTTTCCTACAATAAAAGTATCTATCAACTAATCTGTACACCAAGACACATGTCATTCCCTACCTATTCCTAATTTTTATTTATTGTAGTTTCCCCTGAAAAAAGTGCCAAAAAATATAACTATTCTTTCAATAAATAAACTGATACTGACTAGTGAGAGTGAACAGTATTTGTGCTATAAAATGGAAAGCTGTAGCAGTTATGTACAATCAGGGGAGTATCTTTCAGTAATAAAAATCAATATGTATGCTTTATACTTTTATAGAAAGATAATCAAGTCACATAAAACATGAAAGATTGCCAGGCACCTGTAATCCTAGCTACTCAAGAGGCTGAGATTTGAGAATCACAGTTCAAAGCCAACTTGGCCATAAAAGTCCATGAGACCCTGATCATCAACTAACCACCAGAAAGCCAGAAGTGACACTATGGCTCAAGAGGTAAAGCACTATCCTTGAGCTGTAGAGCTGAAGGACAGCATCTCGGCCCAGAGTTCAAGACCCATGACCAAAAAAAAAAAAACAAGAAAGACTAAGAAAATTATAAATCATTAAAAAAACATTAACCAATTTAGATTCTTTCAAATGGAACAGGATTATTAGATATCCTACACCAATTATTCACTTTCAGAATATTTTTATTTTATTGTTTGGGTGATGTATAGAGGGGTTACAGGTAGTAGGTACATTACTTCTTGAACAATGTTACTCCTTCCTGTGTTTTTCTCCCACTTCTTGTATTTCCCTTCCCTTATTTATTAAAAAAATGTATATTCAATATACCAGGTACCAAAGGCAGATACAGGAACAACATGAGATAAACCATAGGGGAAAAAAAGAGAAAAGAAGTAATTTCACATAGTACATTAAGAACAACAATCAGAAAGATAAACCTCTTGTTTCCATATCCTGGAGTTCATTTCGTTTAGTCTCATCCTATATGGCCAAATGTACATACCTTTTAAGCTATTGTAATCCTCTGCTAGGAGAATTCTAGATGTGTACTAATTATTACAAATGAGGGAAACCATGGAGCCTATGTTTCTTTGGATCTGGCTTACTTCACTTAATTTGTTTTTTTTCCAAATATTTCCATTTCCTTAAGAATGGGGCAATGTCATTCTTTCTGATGGGAGCATAGAACTCCACTGTTATATAAATATATCTTCTTAATCCTCTGAGGGTGGGCTGATTCCATATCTTAGCTGTTCCATTTGAAAGAATCTAAATTGGTTAATGTTTTTTTAATGATTTATAATTTCTATGCAAAGAACATTAAAAGGTGGACTAAAGACTTAAAGAGAGACTTCTCTGCAGAGGAAATAAGAATGGTTAACAGATACATGAAAAAATGTTCGACATCTCTGGCCATAAAAGAAATGTAAATCAAAATGACTTTGAGATTCCTCCTCACCCCAGTTACAATGGCCATGATCAACATAGAGATCCCTGTGACCCAGCAATCCCACACCTGTGCATTTACCCAAATGTCCAGAAGCAAGGGCATAATAAACCTACCAGCACAAACAGAATGTTTGTTTTTAAATGTATATGTGTGCATGTGCATGAAAGTATATACGTTTTCCCCTCTTTTTCCTTTCTAGCTTATCTCATTATGGAGAATATTTGCAATGGTCAAGTTTCACATTTATTTAAGAGGTAGGAAAACATCTATTCTTCTGGTTATATGATTAGTGTCTTACTCTGTCAGATAGTTCTCAAGGCTAATTTTCTAACTAGTCTTATAATTAAAATAAAATTAACCCGCTTTTTTTCCCCCTGATTTGGAGTAAAAATACTCCAAATACTCCAATTTAAGAGAAGTTGTCTAAATCGGTTACAGCCAGTGTGGGCTGTATAAAGTATAAAAATGAAAATCTTACATGTCAGTATTATTTAAATTTAGCCAAATCTTTTTCTTTCAACCCAAATTAATTTATGTAATTTCCATCTATTTGGCCTGCAAGTGTAAATACAAGATAACCTCAACAACTAGCACTATCTAAATCTCTGATATATTCCATTTAATACTCACAAGTTACATACTACAATTATAAAAATGCTACCAATGGCAAATTTACATTAAAAAAACTCATTAAGCACCACATAGTCAGTAAATTTCCGTGTTATATTCATACTAATTATAAATATTTCTTCTTGAGACATCATTCTGTTCAAGCAGTCTTTAAAGAGGCCTTGAAACACTCTATGGATAAAAAACATAAACCAAGTCAGGTATGGTGGCCCATGCCTGGAATCCTAGCTACTCAGGAGGCTGAGATCTGAGGATCAAAGTTCAAAGCCAGCCTAGGCAAAAAAGGACCTGAGACTCCTATCTCCAAGCTTAACATCTAGAAAACAGGAAGTGGGGCTTGGCTCAAGGGTAGGGCAGTAGCCTTGAGCTGAAGAGCTCAGGGACAGCACCCAGGCTGAGTTTAAGCTCCCTGACTCACAAAAAGAAAGTCATAAACGAGTCAATGGGTGCAATACAACAGCCTTGAGGAGTTCCCAGGAGAAGCTTCATTCTCACTCTGCCCCTCAAAATCCTTAATATATCAAAAAGATATTTTTTAAAACTAACCCCAATACTTAATGAAATAGAGACAGATACATCACTACCAAACTCATTCCAAAACCAACAGAGGACACAAGTACAAAAGAGAACTATAGACTGGGGACAGTGACTCACACGTGTAATCCAAGCTATGCCGTAGGCCAAGATCTGAGGTTTGTGGTTCAAATCCAATCTGGGCAGGAAAGTCTGTGAGACTTTTAACTCCATTTAGCTACCAAAAAGCCAGAAGTGAAGTTAAGCTGTGGCTCAAGTGGTAGAGCATCAGCCTCGAGTGTAAAAGCTAATGAACAGCACCTACGTCCTAAGTTCAAGCCTCATTACTGGCATAAACAAACAAACGGAACTATAGACCAATACCTTTAATAGACACAGTGCAAAACTTTTCATTAAAATACTTGTAAACCAACTTACTCAATGCCTTAAAAAGATTACATATGCTGATAGAGGGATGCAAGGATATTTTTTTTGTTTTTTCTTTGTTTCTTTCTCTTTTTTAAAATAATTGTTATTGTGATTAATAGAAGGGTTACATTATATTCACCAGATAGAAGGTGCATAACTTCACAAACATTGATACCTTTTCTCATGACACGGTCCTCATTTCCCTCCCACCCTCTCCCCCCGCTTATCTTGATTTCCCCCCTTCCCTATCCAATTTCAAATAACCAATTAAGCACATATAAAATATATCAGATAACAAGGTGAAAAATTGTAACAATATGAGATAACCAGGGATGGCAAAAGAGATAAGCAATAACATAGTACATTAAGGACAACAGTCACTCATTATATGGCTTTTGTTTCCTTATCCTAGAGGTCCTTACATTTAGTGTCGTACTATTTGGCCTAATGTCTCTAGATTTTGTTCTATTGTAAATCTCTGCTAGGAGATCCTAAGGTTTCTACTGATTATGACAAATGAGTCTATGTTCCTTTGAGTCTGGCTTACTTCACTTAAAATAATTTTTTTTCTAAGTCTTTCCATTTCTTTACAAATGGGGCAATGTTGTTCTTTCTGACAGCAGCATAGAATTCCATTGTGTATAAATACCACATCTTGTTGATCCACTCATCAACTGAGGGACATCTGGGTTGGTTCCATATCTAGATGCAAAGATATTTTAAAACATGTAACACATGTTGTACAGCACATAAACAGAATAAGAGCACATAATCATTTCAAATCACTGAGAAAAGACTTTGATAAAAGAAATCTATCATCCTACCCAGCAGTGGCTCACACCTTGAAATCCTAGCTAATCAGCAGCCTGAGATCTGAGGGTTTGTGGTTCAAAGCCAGCCTGGGTAGGAAAGTCCATGATTCTTCTCTCCAATTAATCACAGAAAAAACTGGAAGAAGTGCTGTAGGTCAGGTGGTAGAGTGCTAGCCTTGAGCAAAAGGAGCTTAGAGTCAGTGCCTAGGCCCAGAGTTCAAGGCCCAGGACCAACACACACACACACACACACACACACACACACACAAAACCTCTTTCATGATAAAAGCTAGGAATTCCTGTAGTATGTTAAAATACTTGCACTATTTCTTTCAAATTGGATAATATCATTTAGTTCAAGACATAACAAATTTAACCAGCCTATCTTTATCCAATTCTTCATTAAAAATAATGTATAAAACCTGAGTAACATCATATATGAAGAAATAGTTTCTACTAACTCAAACAAATCTTTTTTTTTCTGTTAACCCCATGCTTAGCCTCAGGAAGCAATGATACTGATTAATAACCAAATCATAAAATACAATAAAGGGCAATTGAAATAAAAAGGAAATTTGATGTGAAGTTAAAAGACAATTTGTTTTGTGAAGATGTGCAGTTGGTTTATTCCCTCTACTGAATGCTGAACACTAAATACAGTAGTACAAGCCTATAATCCTAGCTACCTGGTAGGTAACAATCTGGGGATTGTGGTTTATCGAAGAGTTTAGCTGTGTGGTATTGTTTACCATCATTCCTAATTCTGACACAAAATAAGATCCTCTGTTAAGCCAAATAAATTGTCATTTGCTCTATCATTTCTTCTACATTATATCCCAGGTTTGGTTTTTACCAGATTTTGCCTTTGAGGAATAGGTAGCTGCTAGTTAAGCCTCCAATCACAGAGCAATCATGTCATAACCATAGAGCACACAAAACCTTTTCACCTTGCCCCAGGCAGTGTGTTTCCTGTCACTCTGTAGCCTACCTCCCTCTCAGGGCCACATACTTCTTTCTGGCAATCCAAACAAACCCTAATGATATTCTCCAGTGATAAACTCTCTGCCCACTTTGCCGTCTCACAAGTTCGCTGACCACCTATGATCTTCCATCATCAGCTCTGACAGGACTCACTCTTCTTCCTTCAGGTCTGCTTCTCCCTGATCCCTTTTGCTCTGTGTCCCTGTTGGTTCAATTACTTTACTGAATTACAGTTGTGATACCTCTTCAAATTCAGAAATTTCCCATCCTCGGGAAATAAAATGTCAGCTGCATCTTAGGTCAGAAAAATTCAAACAGCTCATAATGAGAAAATGCCAATCCTATCTATTCATTGTTTCACCTTGCTGCTTCTCTTAATTTTGTCCCCCAAAGAAATCTCAAAATCATTATTTAGGAATAGAGTACACTGCTCATTGTTAGAGTTTTTGTCCAATACACACAAGACCTTGGATTTGACCCCACATCACACACACACATGCACACACACACACACACACACACACACACACACACACACACAAGTCCAAAATTCCTATCCCAGCCCAGGCTGGCTTTGAACTGAGATTCTCAGATCTCAGCATCCTGAATAGCTAGGATTATAGGCATGTGCAAACAGTGCCAGGCTAAGTTTTGATTCTCTAATTTCAGTATTCATGGCAAAAATAATGAGCTAGGAATTGCTGAGGATAAATTTAATCAAAAAGGTACTTATGCATACACAACATTAGAATAATGTCCCTTGCAGCTAAATGAAAGGACCTCCAGGGTATAGAAACAAAAGTCATATAATGTGTGAGTGTTGTCCTTAATATACTATGTTATTTCTCATCTCTTTTGCTGTCCCTTGGTTATCCCATCTTGTTACAGTATTTCACTTTGTTATCTGATATATTGTATATATGCGTATTTGGTTATTTGAAATCGGATAGGGAAGTGGAAAACAAGATGAGGGTCGGGGTGGGGGTGGAAAATGGGGACCAAAACATGAGAAAGGGCATCAATGTTTGTGAAGTAATGTACCTTTTATCTGGCAAATAAAATGTAACGTTTCTATTAATTACAGTAAAAATATATGAAAAAAAAGAATAATGTCCCCTGGGCTGGGAGTAAGGCCGAGTGGTAGCATGCTCACCTAGCATACATGAAGCCCTGGGTTCAATTCCCAGAACCACATACACAAAAAAAGCCAGAAGTGGAGCTGTGGCTCAAGTGGCAGAGTGCTAGCCTTGACCAAAAAGTGTTCAAGGACCTTGCCCAGGCTCTGAGTTCAAGCCCCAAGACTGGGGGGGGGGCGGGGAAAGAGATAATATCCCATTGATTTAGTTCTAGTAACTTTCATTAATTTAAGTAAAAAAAATATGTCAAAACCTTGATTGGTTCTGACACTTAATAGCCTTTTCTTCTTAACTGTAATGGAGAAAATCTCTTGCAATGTTTCTAACAACTTGGTTTTCCAAATATTAAAACTGACAAGCAAGCAGCCCTGGAACTATGCAACTTCCCTCAAAATTATTATTATTATAAAGTCCTCCCCAATTTGATTTCAGCAACAGATCAGAATTAGAAAGGTCATTTAATTTGAGGTTAGAGGTGAGATAATTACAATAGAGTAGCACTTTGGCAAACAACTGTGGCTGGAAGTGAAGGGAAGAGAGAGCGCTGTTGAAGTACATTACCAAACTCCCATGAGAAATCAAGCAACCCTACTGCCTCATCTAAGATAATTACAGCACTGAACTCTCTGTCCAAAAGAGTTTTATTCCCACACTCAAAGGGTGTGCCCTCTTGGAACAAATATATATAATGTAAGCAAATGGCAGAAATAGCACCAGGCAACCCTTCCACAAAAATTTCTATGGTAGGAAGGAAGATATGAAAAGTATCTCTGTGATCTCGCATTCAAGCTTACAATCATATTAAGAAACTGCAGTTAGGTTATATGCACTGATTAAGTAAATTATCAGTACTGCGCAAGACAGTACAGAAGGAATATTTCAAAATATTTATAATAGAAGGTACACAGAATAATCAGCTATTGTATGAGCAAACTGCAAACAAATCTTCACATGGAACAAGCTGATGGTAACTAACAAAGTTTCTAGAAACAGGATGAACTTTAAGACTGGCTGTATCACTTATGAAACATCAGATTGTAAATACTACATTGTTGTACGATGTAAATCAAATATGCATAAAACAGTCAGAGCCATCCAGTTTATAGATCAGCAAGAAAGAACAGAAACAGAAGGCAGGCAACATTCTCATCCACATTATTTCTTAAATCTACACCCTAACACTTCAAACTTACTTTTTGTTCTACTTCTTGCCCTTTATAATGAAGTCAATATTATTCTAAGATTATTAGAATATGGAAAACATATTAAAAGTATTATAATAAGGCTTCCTTTGAAGGCCTAATTAAGTAACCTCCCAACTAAAAAATAGACTCCATGTAAGTAGAATGAGAATTTAGAAACACTAAATTCTCCATTGCTCACTCTTATTCTTATCCTATTTTTGCCATCTTTTTGCACATTGAGTCAATCAATATATGGAATAAAAAGTCAGAGATTTTAGCATAAATATGTCACTAGAAGAAACATACATGGACTTCAATATAACTTTGGTTTCCATAGACTTATTATTAATGGGCAAGAGTTAATTTTCCAAACTGAATTCCTGTCTTCTATTGTCCTAGCTGTAGTGCTGTCATCAATGGCTTCCACCAAGCAAGTTACTAACATAACACTATCATCTCTTCCTTGTCCATTATGCCCACAGCCAAGCAGTTGTTGACTTGCTAGTTAACATTCTAATTCATAGGCTACTACCTCTCCATGATCATAATCTCTGAATGGCTCTCCATGACAACAGCTCTTTTAGTCATACTCCCTGTGTGTTCACTGCACACAGTCAAGTTTCTGGAAAATAACATGCATTGTTTAATATTAAGCAAATTAATGAAATAATTATCACTTAATATACAGAAATGAATGCATGTGTTGGTGTCATTTCTGCCACTTTCCATTTGGCAATTTGTTCTTCAATAATTTATTCATGGGTTTGTAATCCCCACCCAATCCAGGCTAATCTATCCTGCAGTTCCTTACCCTTCTTTGCATGGTAATATCTTCCTGTCTTCTTTACCATGTACCTGAAATCTTGGTTACTCTTTGGAGTTTCCCCCAAATCTTCCTCTGAGGATCCTAAACCACCCTGTGGAACTCTTTTCAACTCAACTGACACACACAAATATAACACTGTACATATTCAATGAGTGCCTGTGATGTAGCTATCCCATGCCTCTCAACAGTTTTCTCACAGGTAGCATACAGAAGTTCTCAATAATAATAGCTGTTATTGGAATAACTAATTCCAATCAGTCTCATATTATAGTCAATAATAAAATAGTCTAATATTCACAAAAGTAGTTTCTTGATGAGTTATTATCAATTAACAAGACCTAGTCTGATGCACAAATTTGAGTCAACAACTTCAAAAGTAAGCTTCTAGTCTTTGCTATACCACATATTTAAACAAATGATTATTGTATTCATTTGATCCATATCCTCTGAACACTCTATGTTAATTATGTAATTTATAAAATGTTATAACTGGAAATGGAGCAATGGCTCAAGTGGTAGAATACTAACTTTGAGTAAGAAAGCTCAAGTAGAGTCCCCTGGGTTAAAGCTCTAGATCTGGCACCAATTAAAAAAAATAGTTACCTTAGTTAACCAGTTCAACTCATTCATCCTACACACTTGAGAGTGCTATTAGTTGAATATTTTGCCTCAGATGTCATAGTAGACACTAAAAATAGTGCAAGGGTTATCATTCTAAGTAATCTTTTTCTTAAACCATTATACCTTGTAATGATATTTTTATAGTTTCAATATGTACATAACTGAATGGAGGATGTGAAACTTGAAATATGATTTATAAAATGAATTAAATCATAGATCATTTATAGGCTTTCACCCAGTGAATGAATATCTAGAAGGAATATAGAACAAGTATTTTGAAGGAAATGCAACTAACCTGGACCCAAATCCACCAGTCCAAAAATAAAGCAATAGAGCCTGGTGGTTAAGATGATGACCTGCAACTTCTTTTCTCACTATATGTTACTGAGTAGGAAAAGTAGTTTGATTCCTCAAGAAAGATTTAGGATTTTTGTATCCATAATATTTGGATTTTACATGTATCTTATAACTCACTATGTGCTACTTTAATTACAGAAGGTGAGTCTATCACCTTCACTCAGTCACAATTTTCTTGAAAGCAGGGGATTGGCTGAAATCATCTTTCAGTTCCAGCTTTTAATACATTATTTTAATGTAGTTATTAGCTGTAAAAAAAGTTCTTGAGGACATTTTCCATTCATTTACTCTGCATTGACTATGTAAAGAACTAAAACTACCCCCATTTTATCTGCTTCCAACATCATGGGAACGGTATATTCTAGAGAAATAATATACATCGCTTATTTCATAAGCAATGAAATAATTTGTTTCCCATTAACATAAAAGCAAAAAAGTTATGCATACTCTCTAATATAACATTTGACTCAATGTAATATTGAGTCCAAGGCTCAAGGTGCTTCTTCTATATTTGTACTTGCTTCATGTCTTCAAATTTCATGTCAGTTGCCTCTTTCAGTCATTTACATTTATGTAAAATACCTTATAAGCAAATGATTAAACTTATGGCATTGTTTAACAATGCAATTTTCAATCGTTACAAATAAAATATATTCATTGAAATTTAAGTTGTGGAATTTAATATTGATTACTGAATTTGTGAACCAATTTTGACTTTATACATGTCCTTTTCTTTTGTCTTACCTTAGGTAAATTAACACATCCTTGTTCATTTCCTAATACCCACACAAACTCAACAGAGAAGGTTATAGGTTGGCAGGATGATGATGGCTCACATCACCTTGCTTCTCAAGAGGCTGAGATCTGAGGATTGTGGCTCAAAGCCAGCTGGGGTAGGAAAGTCCTTGAGACACTTACCTCCAATTAATTCCCAATAAAGCTAGAGATGGAACTGTGGCTCAAGTGGTAGAGCACTAGCCTTTAGCAAAACTTAAAATACTCAGGGAGAATGTCCAGGCCCTGAATTCAAGCCCCACATTGGCACACACATACAAAAAATGTTATAAATGTAACAATGACAGAGTTCTAAAACTACTCTCCACATATATAATGTTCCGGGTATAATGATTTCTGGAGATAATAGTAATAAGCTGACAATTCACCAAGTAATACCATATTGAATATGGGAGCAGTGAAATCATGCCTGTAATCCCTTCTTCAGAAGCAGAGGAAGGAGGATTGTGAGATCAAGGGCAGTCTAGGCAAGATTAGTGAAAATCTATTTCAAAAATAAACCGAAAGGGCTGGGGTCATGGCTCGAATGATTAATATATCCAACACCCTAATTTCATACCCTAGAAGTGAAAACTACACATAAATCAATAGGAATAAAAGAATAGTGTGGTGTGCTGAGCAGAATCACCATATTCTTTCATGTGAAATATCTGTGCTCTAACTGATCTGAGGCCATGTGATTTCTTTAAACTTTTTTATGACAAATGACCCAGAATATTCTAACTTTAATAAGTTTAAAATACATGAGGGAAAGGAAAAACGTGGGAAAGTTTAGGAGTGGGTGGGGCAGGGAAGCACTGACATTTCTTTGGGGTTCCCAGAAATTTACATGGAGCTAGCTGGCATGTGTAATAGCTAAGTAAATAGTACTATGTACTCCTTTTATTGGTCAATGCACTTTCTTTGCAGAAATTCTTCAGATAAATTTACCCAGAGAAGATATAGCACAACAACTTACATTCCAATCAAATACTTTCTATAGATATTCCAAAAAAAATCAGCTCCTAGGCTATTTAAAATATGTGTCCACAGAAGAGAAAAAGATGTGCATTAAAGCTATGTTGTTTTAATACAGTATCCTCTACACGTTACCTTTTTGAAAACGTCAAGAAAATATCCCTACAGCTTATGTGAAAGGTTAAAACAGGTGCCATAGTATCAGCCCATCATAACAAAAACATGTATGTGACACATTCAATATTATGTTTGGAGGCATGGCATCCTTGGATAGCTATTGGAAGACTGAATCTCTAAAGTGGGACCATCTTCGCAAGAAAGTATACTCATTCCATCAACAAATACAAGAGAAATATTCATGCAATCCAGTGCATGATCTTTGTGGGTCTCACTGAGAACAGAGGCTTATCGAAATGTTCATCTTGGTAGGTATGTTTATAAAGGTCAGCAGTGTCACACAGGAAACAAAGGCCATTTTAAACTTCAATGTACGTTAAAGAATTAGGTGCATTCTAGTTTCTTGCACTTTCAAGAAAGCAATGAAATTGAAAGACGGAACAATATATGTTAATAATTTGCAGTCATCTTTAAAAAGTAATTTAAGATTTTCTTTTAGATACCTACATTCATGGACTCAGTGTGTGCATCAAGTGGAAGAGCACTCACCAAGTAAGTTCAATGCCCTGGGTTCAAATCCCAATACTGACAACAGTAACAATAACAACAATATGATGATGATGATGAAACAAAACAAATGTTTAAAGCCTGTTTCCAACTTTTACAGCATATTTTTTTAAGGAACAAATACAGCTTTGTTGCAGTAACCATCTGCTCTAACAAACAGCCAACCCAGGCAGATTAGTCAGAGAATTAAAACTGATACCTTTTGCAGAATGATCCTCTATTAAATGTAAGGATTCTAATATTTTTATGAATTTTTGTCTTATAATTTATATACATGTTTATATGAGTTTGAGTAATTTTTGATAAAGGAATTCTGGGTAGACTGGGGAAAATGGAATCCATTTGATCAAGGAGTTCTCTTTGTATAAGTAAGCTCAAAGAGTTCTCTTTATACATTTGAAAACATATTTGAAGAGCTCTTCTGCCCTCTTGTGACAACTAAGCAAAATGTTTGTGCTGTCTAGCACATTTCAATGGGATTTCTAAGTGTCCAAAACTAGATTATAAACATATTGTATTAATAAAGTACACTGTTAAATGACAATACTAGATTATAAACATATTGTATTAATAAAGTACACTGTTAAATGACAATACCTTTCTACAATTACCTGAAGATAATAAAAAAGGATAACTAAAATGAATTAATAAATAAAGTGAAACCATTGAGAAAAATAAAAAATTGAAAAATCTCAACTAGAGTTCAGTTGTTAAAAATAATTTTCAATTCTTATAAACCAGGCTCAGAAAAAGACAAAAGAGCACATATTATCTTTCCTTTGTGGATGTCAGGCCTAAATTATAACCCTGTATGCAATCACATGCCTTACATACATACACATGATCAAATGGACTAAAGAGTTGGGTATCCATGGTAGAACCCTTTAAACAACTGACAGTCAGTTTAACAAAGTGAATACCAGGAAGCTAAAACATGTAATGACTTGGAAATAGCTTCACATAGTACATTAAGAACAACAATCACAAAGATAAATCTCTTATAGAAAGGGTATGATGAAGAGGAAAGAAAAATGAACACAGCCATAAAACTTAAAGTACATGTGTAAAAAATGGAGCTAGAAAAGAGGAAGAGATTGATGGGATAGATGGGAAGGAAGTGATAAGGATAGGGATGATAAACATTCAGAATAGTTACAAAGAGTCATGATCAATTGAAACCCTCTTGTACGAGTATTTGAAGATAACTTAAAGTTATATATACATATATATCTATATATATTCATTTTCTTTTCAGTCATGGGGCTTACCTGGTCACTGTCCCTGAGCTCTTTCCCTCAAGACTTGCACTCTACCACTATGAGACATAGTTCCATTTCTAGTTTTCTAGTGCTTAATTGAGAGATGAGTCTCACAGACTTCTTTTCCAGTTCGCTTCAAACTGTGATCCTCCAATCTCAGCCTCTTGATTAGCTAGGATTACATGCATGAGCCACTGGTGCCCCACTATAAATATTATTCATTGAAACAGAAACTCATCGTTACTTAATGACTATTAAATGTTTTGCTTCTGTGGTTTTTATTTTAATTCAACATGCATATATTTAAACATCTATAATTCTCCTCTTTCCCCCTCAACCTCCCCTCCACTAGGTAGAGG
The DNA here is from genome assembly GCF_031878675.1 of Megascapheus bottae. NCBI lineage: Eukaryota > Metazoa > Chordata > Mammalia > Rodentia > Geomyidae > Megascapheus > Megascapheus bottae. The sequence goes on along the minus strand of NC_143529.1, from coordinate 578,814 downwards.
GTCTTGAGCTTAGGGCTTGGGCACTATCTATCATTTAGCTTTTTCCCAAAAAGAATGAGGCCCTTCCACTCCTAGCTTTTTTGAGTTAGAGGTAAGAGTTTCCTGGGCTTTCCGGCCCACGTTGTCTTGAAACTATGATTTCAAGTCTCAGCTTCTTGAGCAGGTAGGATTATAAGCATAAACCTGCATTTCAATAAGTGTCTGCATTTTTTGATGTACAAAACTGTATTAGTTCACATGATTTGTTGTTTGTTTGTTTGTTTGTTTTAAAAAGGCAGGTTCTAATAGGCTTAACTAGAAATTGCTTATTTCAAAGATTTTTTTCCATGATTCACCTTTTTGTTTAACACAACATTCCCTGTTTATCTACTCACATGGTCTGAAAATATTAAATGTAAAGTTACAGAAATAAACACTCCATGTGCTTGAACTTGTATGCTGTTAAGTAGTGTCAATGAAATCTCGTGTCTGTCATGCTGTCCTATGTGGATATGAGTCATCCATCATCCACTGGATATGCTGAAGGCAACTTACCTGTGTCCCTGTTATCTGATCTGTTGTCATGGTAATACAGTATTTGTATTCAAGGGAGTCTTGTTTGGCTAAATATCTTCTCAAGCCAAAGTCAAAAGACTGGTGAGTCACATACTCGAAGGTTGGGGTTGAACTCAGATTTTTCACACTTGATGGAAAGCAGTCTACCATTTGAGCCAGGCCTCCAACACATGTCATGCTGGCTATTTTTGAGTCAGGGTGTCACATTTTGTCTAACTGACAGATTATTTTTCTCTATTTAGGCCTCCTATGTAGCTGTTGTGATCAGATCACACAAACACCTTTTTAAAATATATTTTTATTGTAATTAATAGAAGTGTTTATATTATATTCACCAGACAGAAGGTGCATTACTTAACATACATTGCTACCCCTTCTCATGATTTTGTCCCCATTTTCCTCTCCCCACCTCCTCCCCTCATCTTGATTTCCCCCTTTCCTATCTCATTTCAAATAAACTAATCAACATATATACAATATATCAAATAAAAACATAAGATACTGTAGCAATATGAAATAACCAAGAGGCAACAAACGAGATGAGAAATAACATAGTGGCTCTTGTTTCTATATCCTGGAAGTCCTTTCATTTAGTCTCATCCTATATGGTCTTATGTATCTAGGTTTTGCCCTATTATAAATCTCTGCTTGGAAGGTCCAAGGTTTATAGTAATTATGACAAATGAGGGAAATCACTGAGCCTATATTCATTTGAGTCTGGCTTACTTCACTTATATGATTTTTTTCTAAGTCTTTCCATTTCCTTTCAAATAGGGCAATGTCATTCTTTCTGATGGCAGCATAGTCACATAAACACTTTTGTGAATGCTGGCTTAGAATCAAGGTCCTCCAGTTTTATCCTTCTGTATAGCTAGAATTACAAGCATGCACCAATGTGTCCATTCTTGAAATTTTGTCCAGATTGGCCTGGAAATGTGATTCTCTCAATATCTCCCTCGTAAGCAAGCTAGGATTATAAGTGTGAGCCACTTTGTTTGCTGGCCGTGACAGACATTTTGACAGAAAGAAAAAGGCACCCTATTGCTAGAATCATTTGTTCTATTGTGTTATTGTTGTTAATGTCATAGGATGTCTTAATAAGCTAAACTTTGTCATAGATGTGCATGAATAAGAAGAAACATTTTGCATAGAGGTTTCAGTACTCTATGTAGTTTCAGACTTCTACTGGAATATGATAGATCCTCAAGAAATAAAAGGACTAATGTGGCTCCTACATGTATTGAAATGTGATATAGTCAAAAGGAGGTGACACGAGTAAAGTGTGTCCTAAAATCACTAAAAGGCCCAGATTTATAGATCAACAGTCTCAGAATGTCTCTTTTCAGGTTTTCTGAGATCCACTGAGGCAAACCAGTTAAAATGATCTTATGGTAAAATGTAAGGCAATAAAAGTCTTAAAACCAAAGCGATCTTTGTATTTTAGGCATCACAGTAAATGAAGTAATATCACTGGGCACCCACTTTAACATGTACTACATTAGTGACTTACAAACCTGATCTTTTTCCCTTCATCGTATCTCTTTCACATCAGTTTAATTACCTTTGGTTTATACTTGAAAAAAACTAAGGTTTAAGAAGTAATTAATCTAAAATGATATTTTTGATGATGGGTCCAGTTTTTACAAAAAGGTTAAAGCCATGCTTCTTACATCAACCCAGTAAGATTATCACTAATAGTTTTGAGATGTATATATATATATATATATATATATATATATATATATATATGTTTGGGTTACATTTACATTCATTGGGTAGTTGAGTACATTACTTCTTGAACATTATTACCCCTTCCCATGTTTTTCTCTCACTTTCCCTCCCCCTAACCCCTTCTACTCATCTTGCTTTTCCCTTACTTTCCCTTTTTCAAACAAACGTATATACAATATACCATTCAGATACAGTAACAACATGAGACAAACCATAAGAGGAAAAGAAGAGAAAAGAAATAGCTCCACATAACACATTAAGAACAACAATCACAAAGATAAATCTCTTATTTCCATATCCTGGAATTCATTTTACTTAGCCTCATTCTATATGTACATAGCTTTTGAGTGATTGTGATTCTCTGTTAGGAAAATCCTAGACGTATTTGACTTATGTTTTTTAGATGCCTTTCAGACCTTCAAGATGGTTCTCTTCTCTTATCCTAATGTCTTTCTGAGAAAGTTATGAACTATGATCAGTTCATTGAAAATGAGAAAATGTTCTCAAAGCAAACAGATGAATATGAGATCACTGAACTAATTTTCACTTGTGTCCCAGGGTTTCCAATATTATTATTTATAGTTCTTTATTGGGTGTTTTATTGCATTATGACATCCTGTGGAGTTCTTGCTAAACCAGATGATACACCATTAGAACATTCACTTGATTTACCAATAATTTTTGAACCCTACTGTGAACCAGTTCTATGTTAAACATTGGATAATGATTAAGATTGGCATGGTCTCTGCCCTTGGAAAAGTTATAATTTAGTAAAAATAGAATTACAGATAAGAAAGAAAACACTTTCAAAACAATGAGGTCAATGGTAGGACAGAGGTGGAAGATCATAAGCGTGAAATGGAGTAGAAGGAATATTTGTTCCAGACAGCTCAGGAATGGTTTCCCCAGAAAAGTGATGCCAATAAAAGAGTAAAGGAAAGAAGTTTCCCAGAAGAAGAAACAGTGCAAAGTAAACAAATATTCAAGATAGACGAACAGTAAGACTTCAGGAGATATTACATATGAGAGAATAAATAAAGATGGAGGGTAAACTAGAGAGAAAGTATAAGACAAATTATGTGTTTTGAGATTTATTCTCAGAGTATATCTAATAATTTGTTTGTAAAAGGAAGGGCTTACTACAATCTGTATTTTAGATATATTGCTCTAGACATCTGCCTGATGGGAATAAGCCAGGAAGTGACAGACTTTAGAGACAATCCAGCAATCAAGAAAGGTAGACTTAGTCAGACTAAAACTCATAGTGACAGCAATAGTTGAAAAAGGGTAGATCAACCACAGAATTGTTGAAATCATTGTCATAAGAAAGGACGGAAAGCCACGTGCTGGTGGCTCATACCTGTAATCCTAGTTACTCATGAGGCTGAGATCTGAGGACTGCTGCTCAAAGCCAGTCCAGAGGGTAAGTCCAAGTCCATGAGACTCTTATCTCTGATTAACCACCAGAAAAATGGAAGTGGTGCTGTTGCTCAAGTAGGAGAGCGCTAGTCTTGAGCTGAAGAGCTCAGGAATAATGCCCACACCCAGAGTTCCACAACCTATCGACAAAAGAAAAATAAAAAGGAGGGAAAGGAGGGGAGATAGAGGAGATGTTTATATTTTTGCCAACAGAATGAAAATACTACTACTTGTGAAATGAAAGTAATGAAGGAGGTCTGGGGTAGAGTAGAAACATGAGAAAATGTGATATTTCAGAAGTGAGATTCAGTTAGAATTATTTAATCCAAATAGTTTGTAGTTTGAATAAAGTGAAGCGTGCTTGGAATGAGCACTGTGGGGAATGGAAGCAGGGAAAGCCTAGCATTCCTGAGAGCTAATATACTTGTACTAAGAAATTAATTTTCTTTTTTATTGTTGTTGGTCATGGGTCTTGAACTCTGGGCCTGGGCCCTATTCCTGAGCTGTTCAGCTCCACCCCTTGAGGCACAACATCACTTCCAATTTTAGTAGTTAATTGGAGAAAAGAGTCTCATGGACTTTAGTGCCTAGGCTGTCTTTGAACTGCTATCCTCAGATTTCAGCCACCTGAGTAGCTAAGATTATAGGCAAGAGCCACCAGGCCTGGCTAAGAAATTTAGTTTCTATGATAATATACTTTGTCAAGATTAAAAATATTAGAGTTTAAAACAACTTTGCATTCATCTAGTTTCAAAAAACCCTCTTATAACACTAGCTATTATATCATAGACAATAGACACTGGTTATAATTAGGCTAAAATACAAGCTCTTTGTATGTCCATTCTGTTCAGTATGACTGTTACAATGAAGGCTTTCAGTCAGTATGTCTGTTAATTAATTACTTTGAGATCCAAGACTGCTTCATCTTATATCATCTTTCCTTTTCTGCTTTTTGTGATGATAGTGTAGTTTGAACTTAGGGCCTGGGTACTGTCCCTGAGATCTATCACTTGAAGATAAAGGGTCTTACTGACTAGATGTAGAAATGCAAAGGAAAAATGTGTTCATCAATAGTACACTAGAATGGCAAGTTCTGGTTCATGCCAGCAATATCAGTAGATATATTTGCAAGTTCCAACTAATTTTTACAGAAGCCAGTAACCCAAACATCAAATACATAACAAATTCTGGCCCCACATCTACTTGTGGTTATTTGTGGAAAAGAACACTCTGGCCAGATAGAGTACTGGTTCATGTTTACTGTGATATTCCTTACTGTCAAATAAAACACTGCTTTTCTGAGTTACATACTTCATTCTTAAGTGAGTTTCATCAGTGTAAGTCATCCAACATGTTTGAATAATTGTCAGGTATTGTCAAGATTGACTCTTTGGTTCTTTAAAACTGGACCAGAATGAAGTCATCATTACTAAAATTCCACTTTAGGTTGCCTTTTGGCCTTTTGAAAATTGACCAGATGCTCTCCATAATCTCATCACTTCCAAATTTCTATCATAAAATTTTGTTTACAAATAATAAATAAAACATTTCTATCAATCAAGATGCCTTGATATGAGACATTATAGTTTGAACATATGCATAAAGATTTTTTTCTCTTATTATTGCTTCTAATAGAAAAAAATAAAGAGGTTGTAAACAAATTTAATGAAAACAATAGCTTTACTTAAAAATTCAAATCTGGTTGTTTTCTAATAGCAAGATCATTTCAAGCATGATGAAGTAAGAGAGAGAAAATACAGTATATTTGAAGCAAAAAAATTAAGATAAGGATGTCAAAAGTATACATCAAGATATTTGGTTCTGAATGGGACAAAACTTGTACTGTGTAGCATTCTTACTCCTTATTTCAGCAGCAGTAAACAACAAGGATATGGACAATAGGACCAATATAAATAGAGAAAAGGAGATTGATAATTGGCAGTAATGACAGCAGGGCAAGCTCAATGTCACCCAATACTGTGTTCTTTTCTATGGCTGGGAGTAAGTCTAATAGATAAACCATGATGCGCCATGATGCTCTGTGGCTCAAGCCTTGAGCTGAAGAGCTCAGGGATGGCGCCCAGGCCCAGAGTTCAAGCCCCACGACCCAAAAGAAAAAAATTTCTATCTAGTTATTTAAAAAGTCATCATAAGTAAGGAGAACTTGATTTCCCTATAATAACTTCAGAACTAAATTTTTCTCACAGGAACCCATGACTTCAATACTTAACAGTGTCTATGAATACTCCTTTGGGGATCAATTTAGTCAGACCCAACTTGTGTTCAACCTGCTGAACTTGTTAATACAAATGCTCTTTGCCTTTGTAGCTACATCATTTATTTCCTCATCCTGAAATAGACACAAGACTGCTTTCATTTTATATATATGTATTTATATAAATATATGTTTATGTATAATATATATAAATATTTATGTATATCATAAATTTATGTATATATATTGTCAGTCTTGGGACTTGAGCTCATGGCCTGGTCGGTGACCCTGAGCTCTTCACCTCAAGTCTACCTCCTTATCCCTTGATCCATAGCACCATTTCTGATTTTCTGGTGGTTAATTGGAGTTAAGAGTGTCACAGACTTTAGTGCTAGCTGTCTTTGAACCACTATCTGCAGATCTCAGCCTCCTGAGTAGCTAGGATTACAGGCATGAGTCACCACACTCGGCTTAAAAATTTATTAAACATCACCATCCTATGATTTAGAGTCATGGCCAAAATTTGCATATCATCAGATTATTTCATGATAGAATTGTGAAATGAAACACAGTTCTGCCAGAGGTTCTGGATAAACAGTAAATCTAGTGCTTTCTTAGTAATGTATGTACTTAGCAGCTTGGTTTTAAGCCATCAACAATGAAGAGATCACTGAGCAACTAGACTTTCACAAAGCTTAATTCTGAAATTGTCATGTGTGCAATATAAAGAGAAAGCAAGAGAAAGCAACTGCCCCCCCCCCACCCATTATCACTTAGGGTAAACAGAGCAGGCTACAAACAGAACTCCAGGGACTATATTTTCTCAGGGTGGGGATGGGAAGAGGAAATACTGTGCCATTGCCGGCACCCTTAGTTCTATGCACTGTAAGTGTTAGTACTCCACCCACGCACAGCTGCATGGCCCAATTTTAAGCATGTGATCTTAAGTGGAAAATGTTGGGAGAAAAAAAAAGAACAAGGATTGCACAACTTCAGAGATTTTTGCCAAAGATCTTCAAAGCTTGCCATAGACACACTAAATCTGGCTCTTAGATATGCCAAAGGGCTTTCCTACATCTTCACAAAGCCAGAAGTAGGAAAGTTGTAGCAGCAAAGTCCTTCTACTGGGTTAGTTAGACCCAAGTTCAACGGCCATGTAACATCTGGATGCACAAGACAAAGACTCTGTTGTTGTGTCCAATATAGTGCAACATAAAATAAACTAGCTAAGTCATACTCTTTGTTTTGAGAGTCCATGTGTAATTGTGCCCTTTTTATTTATTTTTTTTTATTTTATTGACAGGGTGTAGAGAGAGGTTACAGTTGCAGTCCTCAAATAGTGAGTACATTACTTCTTGAACACATTTTTCTCCTACTTTAATACTTCATTTTAACCAAGCTTTGACAATAGGCATCTCTTCTCTTTATCTTGAGCTTTTCAAGGAAGAAAGAAGAAAGGCAGGAAGGCAGGAAGGCGGAAGGAAGGAAGGAAGGAAGGAAGGAAGGAAGGAAGGAAGGAAGAAAGAAAGAAAGAAAGGAAGAAAGAAAGGAAGGAAGGAAGGAAGGAAGGAAGGAAGGAAGGAAAAGGGAAGGGAAGGGAAGGGAAGGAAGGAGGGAGGGAAGGGAAGGGAAGGAGGGAGGGAGGGAAGGGAAGGGAGGGACGGAGGGAGGAAGGAAAGGAGGAAGGAAGGAAAGAAGGGACAGAGGGAGGGACAGAGAGAGGGAGGAAGAGAGGGACGGAGGGAGGGAGGGAAAAAAATCAAGTATACTTATTTGATGGTAAGCTACTGAAAATATGGCCTTAAATATAAAGGTATATTTCTTTTCTGTTAGCAAATAGTAAAAACTTGGTAAATTCTACATAAAGTTAGGACCATACAGTTACTATAAAACAGCATTGCTTCTATGAAAATAAAGTGACCCTTTATTTCATATCACACTTTAGAAAAAAAATAATTGATATCTTTAATATAATTTAATTTTAAATCTGAATATCAAATCCTTGCATTTAAGGAAATACAAACAAAGAGTGAAGAGGGAGAAGCATAAAACAGGAAGAGGCCTGAGGTTCAACGGTAGAGCACCTGCTTAGTATGGACCAGGTCCTAAGATTGAGTGTCAGCATCATCAGAAAAAGATGTGGAGGACAGAGGCTGAATATACTGGTTCACCCCTGTACTCCCAGGTCTGAGGGCTGAGGTCAAAACTATCCTGGGAATAAAAGTATTCAAGACTTCATCTCCAATTGACATGCAAAAAAGACAGATTGGGGGTTTGGCTCAAGTGATAGAGCATCAAATGGGAGAGCAGGAAAGAAAATACAAATGGCATAGGAGGCCTGAATTCAAGCCCCACTGCCAACAAAAGATAAAGGGTTTGGTGGGATAGAAACAGAGAGAGAGAGAGAAAAGAACATAAAGCAAGGGTAATATTTGTTTTCCTTAAATTCAAAGAATTCACAGTAGATCCTAAAGATGATTATAAATGTTCTCTGAGAAAACTGATGTATACATTATGTTTCCATGACAAACAGTTAAACAAGATACTCAATGCATATCTATGAGAATTTTTCTGAGATTCTATAGGGAAACATGAAGAACATAATGTGGATATGGTACATGGTCCAAGTATAGCAAGTAATTCACTTAAACAAAAAGGAGTGCTCTAAGGCACTTTGACCTGTGCCACATTTACTTATTAACCCTGGTATTGCTTCAAATGCAAGTTTTCTCCCTTTGGATTTCTGCAAAGATGCCAGTATAATTCTGTTCTAATTAATGTCTGACTGGTGTGGGGAGGCAAGGCGAGGGGTGAGGGCAGTGAGGAGAATGAAGGGAGTTGCATTTTGAGTCTCTGCGGTAAGTACAACCTATCATTGCTCATGCATACACTGAAAATAAAGGACAGAAATTGAATCAGAATGCTAACCATGGCTGTGCCAAAAGGTATATTATTATTTTTGTTTGTTTTCTACTCATTACTCATTTATTTAATCTTATGCTGTTTTGAATCTTTCTAATAGAAATAATTTAGAAAACATCATTCAAACTGCTCAGATCATTTTTAACAAACTCACGTGCTACATAAAACTGTATTAGTAAATTTCTGTAGAGGATATCATGACACAAATAACAGTTTAAAACAAGACATCTTTCTTCACTAAAACATACAAAAGGAAATTCCTTAGTGCAATAAAGCCACAATCTTTTATTTATGACAAAACTCTAACCACAAAATGGAAATCCCCTGTTCTTTTGTAATATGGAATATACTTAGGAATTTTTTATTATGTAAAATGGAAACAATTTTAATTATTGAGAACTTCTTTATTGTTATTTTCTGGGAGAAAAATGTGCTATTTCCTAACATGGATGTTTTAAATTTGGTTTTTCCTTAGTTTCATAAATGAAATAACTATCCCAAAGAAGATAATAGAGGTAATTATTTTTGATGTTTACGAATTTTTAAGTACTATAGGCTGAAATCAAATCACCTAACTGTAGTTCTGCCTGTAATATTATTAGCATAATATTCTTCTAGAACAGGGCTAAGAGCTTTTAACCTGCCTGACTTGCTTCCTGTATTTGTGCTCTGTTTAACACAAGCCAGCCTGCAGCTTCCTGTGTGATGATGATAACATATGCCAGGCTTTGTTGTTGGCTGCTGGAGTGAAGGAGAAGACAATGCCCTTTGACCTGTGCAAAGTAGAATAAAGCTTATCAGATCCTCACCAGACATCATTAAAGGAAATAGGCTGAGAAGGCCTCCTCTGGTAGGAAACATATATTTTTGAAAACTGTCATTGCTAATGTTCTTTGTTATAAGCCCTTCCAGAAAATGAAACCCTTCCTTACCAAGGTAAACTAAAGAAAGTTCATGAGAAGCATACAGGCAATAGGTTATCCTCTTGACATGGCTATGGAAATATTCTCCACCAAAACAATATACTCACTGTAATTACTAGATGTGATGTCTAAATTCCATTAAGTGATTAAAAGGTCAATGATTCATTCAAAATTGAATAAATATTTTGGTAAATCACAAATGAGTAATTAGCTACATTTAAATTGTAGTGATTTATGGTTTGATGGGAGATGAGTTCAACCAACCTCCCAGGAGACTCCATTACACAGACTATTGGTAGCCATACTTTTAAATTTTGCTGTCTCTACCCCACCCCCCGTCAAGTGCACACCCCAACACCCACAGTGTCTCAAAGTGAAGAAGTTCTGTTAAGATCTACAAATATAGGGGACAGGATAGAAATCGAGCAAAAGCATTCCCAAAGTAAAGAGATCTACTGAACTCTAATTGTTGTAATCCTTAAGGAATTTGAGTCCACTATTATAGGTTTTCAGTTTTGTTTTCCCTCTAACTACAGACTTGAGTATGGATTTCCAATCCATCAATCGAATCTTACAATGTTGACAGTAAATTACAAATTATCTTTTCTATATACATTGAACTCAACAGAAGAGGTGAACTTGGCAAATGAGTCAATTCCCAATTTATATTCCAAGCTTAACTGAATGGCAAACATCAACTCTCCAACCCCACATTGAGTTTGTGGTGATTAAAAAATTGTGTCTCTACTTTTAGTAATATGCATTTTTGTATCCTGAAGCAAACAGAGTATAATAAGTTCTTATAGCTTCTTATCAAAGTTCTTATCAAATTGATGCCTGCTGAAACCAGCAAAAACTCTAATGGAAAAAACTATCTAACACAAGTTGTTTTTAAAAGAAGTGGAAGGTGAGATAACAGAGGTGAATTTGATACATGTATGGATATATCATAATTAAATCCTTTGCAAACCGATATAATAATATGTGTATATGTATGCATGTCTATATGTATATGTCTTTTTCCCTTGCCTCCATGAAGGTATCTAATTTGCCACTAGCCAGGCTGATTTCAGTAAGGAGAAATCCCAAATATCTGCTAAGAAAGTCCTGCTAACATGAAACTAGTCACATCAAAAGCCAACACAAAGACTGTAGGTAATCTCTTTCTTTGCCCAAGCCCTCCCTCATGGCAGAGGGTGTGACAGAGAAGATCAAGCTGTTTAACTTCTTGAGAATATGCCTACGGGATTGATCTCTACCTATGTCTCAGAACAGTGACTAGAGGTCTCTAGATCAGTGAAAACAGAAGAGTAAACCTGTATTCCAGTGCCTCCAGAGTGGGGGGGGGTGCAGGTCGGTTATCCTCACTGTTGCAACCTGAGTGGGGTATATGTCCCTGATATTTTTGTTGTTGTTGTTAACTTAAGAAGTCCTGCTTGCAAGGCAAAATGCTATATCTTTGTAGCCATATCTCCAGTCTTTTATCCCTACTTAATTTTCAGATAAGGTCTCACTTTTTCTAGTAGACCAGACTAGCTATAATCTTTCTTCTATTTATTCTTCCTGCCATAGCTGTCATGCCAGGTTCATAAAAGCATGCTCAACTTTTCCTGTTGGGATGGAGTCTTACAAACTTTTAGTTTGTGATCTAGGTTACTTGGTGTTTCCTATTTCTGCCTGTCTCAGATTAGAGCAGTGAGCCACCAGCACCCAGCTATGCCAAGGCTCTTCAATGAAATGTTTTATGTATTTCTACCAGATATGTTTCAGAGCACTGATGTGTCTCTTTCCTGAGGGGTTTAAGAGGATGTCTGGTAGACAGACACAGGCTAATACAGCTCAGTGGTGTTTGCCTCAAGTATGGAAGTATATTCCAACACTTTGGTGGCTGCCTGATGAGATGTTTTGTAAATCCTCTATTTCAGAGCATGGATAGGTCTAGGAAAGGAATGGCCTCCATGCTAAAGGCCATTGAGAAAGAAGGGGTGAACAATGTACTACTATTCTTCAAAGGCTATCATAGCACAGACAGAGGACAATGCAGTTCAGTGGTCAGAGAAGTTCAGCTCAGAAAAGAGTGGACCAAACATGCCAAGTGTCAGCTTTTGGAGGAGGTCCATGAAGGATGGGTTCCTGACAAGCTGAACTCAGGATGCTGATCAGATCCAACATCCACTAACAAAAACATTTAATCAACACGTGGCTATTTCAAAGCTCTTTCATGAGAAGCACACCTGTATGAGTAAAAAGAACACACTCTCAGAAAAAAATATTCCAGAGATGCACAAAAATCTCTACCCAGTCTGATGGTTAGAAATCTTTGAGTAAAAGGAGAACTTTTAACTTCATAATAACAATTACCTCTAACTCATAGTGTACTACAGGCATACTTTCACTAGTAACGATAACTACATCTTCAAATACACTGTTATCAAAACATAGCTATGAGAATCATGAACTGAAAAATGGGAAATGGCCAGGAGCCTGGCCTAGCGGTAGATTGTTCTTCTAGCATGCACAAATCCCTGGGGTTCAATTCCTTGTATCACGTACACAGGGGGAAAAAAAGGCAGGGGTGGTACTGTGGTTCAAGTGGTAGAGAGCTAGTCTTGAGAAAGCCCAAGGCAGGTTCCCAGGACCTGAGTTCAAACCCCAGGAATTGTGGGGAAAAAAAGGAAAATGGTGAACAATATAAAAGAAATCTCCAAGACCCATTCTAAAGAAACGGATGTGTGTGAATTAACAGAAAAGGGGTTCAAAATAACAAATTTTGGAGCTAAATGATGCAACAAATGAGCAGAAAAGTCTTCTACAGATCTTTGGTAGCAAATCTGGTAAAGCACAAGAAAGAACAAGCAAACATAAGACAAGCATTTTATAGTACTAAATCAGTGGAATAAAACAAACAAAAAGCAAAGAAGTCCTAAGGGATTTAGTTATAAAGTATCAACAACAGGACCTCCATCGTAGAAGTTGAAGAGGAAGAAGATACAAAGGGGTATGAACATATTTTTTATCTAATACCTTCCCACACCTACGTAAGAAAATGGAGATCAAGATTCAAAACGTCCAACTCACTCAAATTAAGATGACCCAAAGAAATCCATAGCACTAAGAGGAAAGCTGAGAGTACTTATTGCTGTCAATCTGGTGTGTAAGAAGTATGATGCAGAAAGATATGAAAAAGTGCCAAACAGTAATAAATAATAATAAAGGATAATAAAAGCAGAAATATTGTTTAAAAGACATTGATATCTAAAAAGTGCTAATAGGGTAATATAGGTACATGAATCAATTTTAACTCTGGTGTAGATCTAAGAGACAGAAGTATAAACTCAAGAATTTTAAAAGATACACAATATAAAGACATTGTAATTAGGGATGTCAGTAACCTAAGTTAGGAAGGAACAAAAATAAAGTTTTATAAACTATTATGTTTTACCTATCATGGTAAACACAAAGAAAATAAGAAATGAATAGATATTGGTACTGGAATCAAAGTAAAATTATATTTAAAAAATGAAGCAAAAAAAGAGAAGAACAAAGCTACAAGATAAACAATAGTAAGTTATTTTCTATCAATCATTTCTTTAAAATTGTGTAAACTTAATACAAATAAACATAAAATTGGTATATGTTTCATTTTTTTTGTCATGGGGCTTGAACTCAGCCTGGGAACTCCTTACACACTTCAGCCCAAGGCTACTACCCTACCCTTGAGCCAAGCCCCACTTCCCATTTTCTAGAGGTTAATTGGAGATAACCTTGATCCTCAGATCTCAGCCTCCTGAGTAGCTAGGATTACAGACATGAGCCACCTTGCCTGGCTATATGTTTCAAATATATACACAACTATAGTCTATCTGCAAAAGACACATACAGGTTGAAAATAAAAGAAAGAAAAATGTCATTAAGTAAAAAACTATACAAGTGACAAAGAAGGGTGTTCTACAATGATAGCAGGGTAAATCCATTAGAAATATGTAAGAATTATACAAGCTGTAATCCTGATTACTGTAGAGGCTGAGATCTGAGAATCTGTGTTCAACACCAATCCAGGCAGGAAAGTCCATGAGACTCTTAACCTTCAAGAGACTGCCAGAAAAGCAAGAAGTAGAGCTGGTAATTCAAGTGATAGAGTGCTAGCCTTGAACAAAAGATCAGAGGCAGGTCAGACCCTGAGTACAAGCCCTAGGAGGAGGGGGAAGGGAGGAAAGAGAGGGTAGGGGAAGAGGAAGAGAAGGGCAGGGAAGGGACAGAATAAGGGAGGGGACCTATCAGGGGAGGGGGAAGGGAATGAAAGCACCAACCTTCAGAATGGTAGAAAATACTGACAAATAACACATTTCATAAAGAGTTAATCTCAATATGTACATACATTAATACAAAAAATAATTTCTCTTGGGTCTTAGGCACTTTTATGAACTGCAGAACATTAATTGTGCGCATTTTGTGAACATAATTGTTGAGTTTTCTAAGAAGTGACTGTGTTCTGGCAGGGACTGGCTAGGGAGGAGACTCCATACACATTCAATTGGGAACCAATTGTAGAGCAAAGCATACATAAAACCACGTGTTTTTCATTTACATACATTTTTTCAGGCTTTCTATATAAATGGATGAAAAAGGCTCATGGTAGTGGATTCACAGAACTAACAGAATGATGGAATTTGGCAGAAAAAATGTTCAAAGCAGTATGAGAAGACTTAAGAGGCCCTGACAGTGTACTACCATCTCTTATGGAGAAGTGCTACTGGGCATTGTCTTATCTCCTTACCTAAAACACTCTCATCACTAAATATATGGGACCCAATTAAGATTACTTGAGTGCAAAAGTTTGTTCTACCCTGTATTAGCTATATGACTTTAGAGATACTATTTAATAAATTACATGCCTCCAAATAAAAGAATTAAGCCAGATACTACCTCCTAATAAAGCAGTCAAGAATTGTAAATGTAAAGTGCTTGGTATAATGCCTGCAGTGGGTAGTATTTCATATGAGTATATTATGTCATATGAGTAAGTATTATTCGGTCCTCTTTCTATATGTACATTGGATCACTCTGGATCAACATGGCTGTCATCCCACACTATCCACTATCACTGTCATGATTCCTGTCATCCAGCTCATTGGCTTATTCTATTCGAGCTATTCAAAATAGTTGCATAATTTTAAATTAACCCTTCTCTATTGCCCATGGCAAGAAATGTGAGACAAGTAACATGAGTAGACCTGATTGTCACAGACAATAGAATCCATCTTAGATATCGTCTCCTAAACCTGTAACTACATATCTTGACAAGTGGTAAGTCACAGATATTACTATTTTTCTGCTGTTGTTTGTAACAGTTGAAGGCGTGTACAGGACAAGGTACAAAAATCCAATTGGGAGACATTTTCCTGTTTCCAATGCCTTAAAATAACTATTATGTTTCACTTCTTTAGCCATTGGTTTATTGACTGTATAATGTAATTTATGTAAATCAGTGATTTTCAGACTCTCCATGCATCTGTATAAAACACACTGGAGGTCACAAGAAAGATATTCATTCCCCCATGTGTAATAGCACAGGTGATGAACAACAGATTATAAACAATTCCCTAACAGTTTCTTTTCATGCCTTTTCCTGCATCCTTTTTCTTCCAACTTGCTTCTGTTTCTCCAACTCATAGCGTAAGCAAATCAGAATCAACAGAAACAAAATCTCTAAGATCTTTTCCATTCTGAGTGACAAGTCAAGACAAATTTAAGACAAATTCAAAGATCATTTAGATACTCTCCATGTAAACTAATAGCTTTAGTACATCAAATAAAGATTATGATAAGTGATCATAAGAACAAGTGTTTCATATGTACTAAAAATACCCCAGTTGTGTTGTGAACTATTTGAAGGGCTAAAAAAAGCTGAAATTGTCTCTTATCTTTTAAATTTTGCACTTTTATTTTATGATATGTTGATGAAATTGTGTGAAAGTCATTAGTCAATCCAAACACATGGATACCTTTTAACAGTAATTTATGAACTAGCTCACATTTGAAAAATTATTTCTAACATCAATCATCATTTTAGGGCTATAATTGAATGCATGCTTTCTTTTTCTTTCTTTCTTTTTATTGTGTCTGTCTGGAGATTGAACTCTGGGCCTGGGCGCTGTCCCTAAGCTCTTCAGTTCAATGCTACCGCCCTACCCCTGGAGCCACAGTATCACTTCCGGTTTTCTAGTGGTTAATTGAAGGTAAGAGTCTAAGAGTCTCACGGACCTTAGTGCCCCGGTTGACTTTGTACCTTGATCCTCAGATCTCAGCCTCCTGAGTAGGAAGGATTACAGGCATGAGCTACTGCGCTGGGCAATACATGCTTTCTTTCATAAAACCGAGGTAACTTGAGGCAGAAAAGAGGGAGAACAATGGGTGGGGTGATATTGATCAAGAAGCTTACAACTTCTTTGTATAACTACTTAATAAAAAATTTTAAAAAAAACCTTTGGCACTATTCACAAAAGTGTTTGACATAAAGCAGACCTAAATCTAAAATTATCTTCCATATAAATTAGTAAGTTAAAGTATTTTAACCAATGTGTCTTATAGTTTTTATATTATCCTCTTCCAACATTCCTGCAGGGCCAATTATTCTCCCAGATTATTCTCAGTGGACACATCCACACACTAATGGCAGAAAGAACAATTCTTTAAGCACAGGATTTCCTGCTCAGTGGCTGCAAGTTACAAGGACCTTAGTCTGGAATAACTTTGAGCCAAGTACTTAACAGTAAATAATAATAGCATTTATTTGACAGTCTAGAAATAAAACCACAGGTTTAGCTACAAATATAACTTTTATTCATTTTCTATTTTGCCTGAAGTACATTAACTTTTCTTTCCTTAATTCCACAGGTAAATATCCAAAGGTAAAAAGTTTATTCTTTGTTAGAGTTATATTTTTACCTAAAATAACAAAATATATCCCTTGAATAAATCTATTGTAAAAGTATAATGACCAACACATTCTGAGATGGACACATTATATTTTCTAATTAATTATCTCTCCTTTTTAAGGGTAATGTAAAAGTCAACTCTGAAGAAATACTGCTTTATCTTTTTCTAAAGTAATCAAATGTGTGAGTCCTAATTCTAATCTAAACTGGCTTCTAGAGTAGGCCATTTTCTCATTAAGGAACCCCATTAGCTGCAGTTGAAATTATAAAATGAAGTAAATAACAAATGCTTTCAATTGTGGCACATAATAGGAAATCAGAAGATAGTAGCCTGAAAGATGGGTAATGAGCTAATGCTGAGAATGTTTGGGACTTTCTAGTTCTACTGAACATGCCCCCATATGTACAGTCTCTAGAAACCACTTGTCTAAAGGCAAAACTCTGGAAGTCAGAAAGGAAAACCAAAATATCCTTCCTTCCTTCCTTCCTTTCTTCCTTCCTTCCTTCCTTCCTTCCTTCCTTCCTTCCTTCCTTCCTTCCTTTTCTTTCTTTCTTTCTTTCTTTTTTCTCCCTCCCTCCCTCCCTCCCTCCCTCCCTCCCTCTCCCTCCCTCCCTCCCTCCCTCCCTCCCTCCCTCCCTCCCTCCCTCCTCCTCTCTCTCTCTCTCTCTCTCTCTCTCTCTCTCTCTCTCTCTCTCTCTCTCTCTCTCTCTCTCTCTCTCTCTCTCTCTCTTTCTTTTTCTTTCTTGTACCAGTTCTGGGGCCTGAATTCAGAGCCTATGCCCTTTAGCTTCTTTTGCTCAAGGCTAGCACTCTACCACTTGAGCCACAGCACCACTTCCCGCCTTTTCTAAGCATTTTATTGGGGTTATGAATGTCACAAATTTTTCTGCCCAGGCTGACTTTGAACTTCAATCCTCAGAATTCAGTCTCCTTGCTAGCAAGGATTACAATTGTAAGTCACCAGCGCCCAGCTGCGCTCCTCGATGGAGACATTATTCCAAAACAGCCTCCCCTTACTTCTCGTATGTCTCAATAATCACAGGGCCATTTCTCGGTGTAAAGGATTAGGGGAAATGGACTGCTTGGCTAAGTACTACAACTAAGGAAAATGACGTCACCCTGAGTGGCTCAGACCACTTTTAAGTCTACACAAATGAATTTCAGATTTCATTAGCATCAAAAAAGAAGCAAAGAGTTTCAGAAAAAGGTGAATAAAGCAATGTGGCATTGATTCGTGTAACACTGCCTGGATCTCAAAAGCATTGTGCTCATTGGCAGGAAGCAGACTAAAGACTATGTTCTATATGAATCCATTTATCATATTCCTGGAAAGACAAAGCTGGTAGGACAAGAAGTTCAATCATTTCTACCTTGAAATGGGGGCGGGGGAGGTAAGAGACTGACTTGAATGGAGCAGGAAGATTTTTCAGGTAACAGAAGTAATCTCTTTTGATTATGGTGATGGTTACACAACACAAATTTTTTATGAATTCTCAGAACTCTATATCTGAAAAGTATTACTTTAGTACTTTTGAGATATGTGTGTGTGTGCGTGTGTGTGTGTGTGTGTGTGTGTAAAAACAAAAATGGGCTTTCTCTTGCCATGATAATCGCTATTATAGACAATATATATATATATTTCCACTCCCTCTATGACTATTTCTCCTTATACCCTTAATTTATTTTGAAATTCTCTCTTGAGATCTAGAATTACATCTTCTCTTTAAAGATTCTTCCTCCCAAAACAGTCTACTAGCCCTAGAAAATCATTTTAGTAAAAACTAGTTAAGTAACAGGGAAACCGAAGTGCTCCACACATTTTCTGGAATGATCTTAACATTTATTTGCTCCAGAATCTGTTTCCCATGGATAGCAAGCATCATGCAAAGCCAGACTTGGCCAGAAAATGTTCCCCTGGCTGTGCTTGCAGTCTGTACACAGTATTCTGAATCTTGTGTGCCTCTAGATGATGCCTCACGGACACAAAATTGTGATCTAATACACATAATCACAGTCACATTTTTAGCAGACAAACTTTTTTAGAAAAGTAAGCCTTACAAAATTTCATCACATACAAATTCCTTACTTACAAAACATTACTATTTTGATCTTAAGATCTGAGCCTTTTCATACTGCTTTAATTATATGACTGACACCCCCAAAAAAGTAAATATACGTTTTACAATAGTTAAGCTCTATTCAGCCTTATTAAAAGAGACACTTCTTTTTTTTTGTAGAGATGATGCCTCTGAATGTAACTCCTAAGTACTATTGAGAATTAATGACTGTCCTAATGTTGGAATGAAAACAGTGATGGCCCAATGAGAAAGGAAAAGAACAATGACTTAAGCCAGACAACAGGACTAAAGGGTTTATAAAATACTTTCTCCACAATATTATTCTTTTAAGTTTGGTTCGCAGGACAGTGGCTTTCACAAAATTAATAACATGCTAAGTTGACACAGAGTGAATTTGAATAAAATCAGAGATTTAATTCCATTTTTGATTTTTTGACCAAATGTTAAGCATTTAAATTTTCATATTCATTCTATCCAGTTGTTTTGGAACATTAGAGGAAAATTAGAAATGAGACATATTGAGACTAAAATAAATCAAGCCTTGTTTTTATTGTAAGTTTTAGAAAATGTCTTTACACATTTCAGTGACTATTTGTGCTTCCTAAAACAACGGGCAAACCCCAACATCCTAAAACTTTAATAGTGATTTGGTTCTGCTATGCATCCATTCTCTAAACACAGGTAATTCTAAAAAGCCAGTTCAAGCTCAAGAAGACCTTCATTAAAAAGCTATGCCTTTAAAATATGCCATCAACTCTCAAGATGCATCCCACTTCAGTTTCACAAGCTTCTCTAGTTGAAGATTCAAACATCAAACCTGTATAAACAGCAATTCTGTTGAACAGCCAAACTTAACCTCTCAAAAACAAAGCATTTCTATTGAAATAAGTCGTTTGGCACATCATTAAGGTTGTGCTATTATTAGTTCCAGGCAAACAGATGTCTTCCTGGATAAAGTCCAAGCCAGGCATCCTTTTCATTTTTCGGCAAGTGAGTAACATATTAAATTATACTTTTTTCCAGCCTACTAGCTTTATAGCATTAGAGAGAAACTCAGTTTTACACTTCTGTTGGAACTAAGGTTTTTAATCTGCACTTTTACGATAGATACTATAATAACCTGATTCTTTACCTAAGCAAAATGGTAAATTCCAGCCTCTTCAAAGCCATAGCTATTCCTGATAATGGTATTAAACTGCAATTCTAGAATGAAAATTGCACATAGTAACTGACATATATGAAGGACCTTAAAATATACTGAGCAAACCAGAATGTATCTTACAATTTAAATAAGAAATTCCCCTTCCCATTTTTCCAAGGCACATTTAGCAAGGTTTTCCATGGTTAAGTAATTATTTTAAGTAACCCTTTACTGTTTGTACATCCAAAAAGTTGCATGTCTTGTTGAGATCGTGACTTGCTCATTACCTAGATGCTGCCTTTCCTCCTTTGGGTAACAGAGTATTCCTGCGTTCAGGCCAGTACACAATTGCTAACTGGCCTCCATTCTTCTCCAGCCACCCTTGACACAATGAATGGCCATTTGTTATGGCCAGTGGTACAGAAGTGATAACAGCAGCTTCTATATTATTTCTTTACAGGAAAACCACTTCCCTCCATTTTTCCTTTGTCTTCTTTCCTGAGGAGTACTGCTCATGCCCTCACTCAAAAAAAAATGGAAAGAACTCACTGATTCTCATTGACCTTTGAGAGAAGAGCCACCAGAATTCACTAAACTGCTTATCTATTTTATTATGTCTCTGATGAGACTGTTCTGAATTGTGGCATATTTCATCTGTGATATGTGCTTAAGCTATTTGATGCTTTGATGTTTATAATGTGGTTAGAATAAATGTAAATACAACATGTGGGAACCAAGAATAGTGACACATGCCTGTAATCCTAGGATTATGATTTGGAAGCTAGATTAGGCTAAATCCCTAGAGTGGTTTTTCTGGGGAGGGAGGGTTGTTTATGTTTTTTTTATTTTAGTTTTGTTTTTATAAGTTTTCTCTCATATGTGGATGTTATACCTAAAACAAAGACAAACACAGGTATATGCATACACATGTACAAACTAAGGTATATACAGGAGTAAGGTCCCATGATACCCCTTTGAATATTAACAGACAGTTAAACAAAACTAATATTACAACACTGAAATATGTCTTGGCTTCAGAAGGAGGTGCCAGTAGAAGGGATCAGATGAATGGGGAGAGAGGAGGAGGGTAAAGATGGTCATATCACTCAGTGTTACAATGGAACAAGGAAATTTGTTGAGACTGAGTAGGAGGGAGGAATAATAGAGATGAGGCTGATCTACATGTTTTCTATACATACATAGGCACTTTGAAATGCAACCTCCTTGTATAACTAATTAAATATAGTAGCAGTACAGAAGGACTAGGACCCTAACCTTTCACAAATTAGTTCCAAGTACCTACCTCTGTTCACTCAGATTACCATTCTGACCATCATGAATGCTGAATGTTTGTTTATTCAGTCCATCAGCAGGATGATATATAATTTCTTTTTCAGGGTAAAAGGAATGAAGTTCCATGCAAACTCAGACTCAGCTTTCATAGCTGTAAAGTGAGGGAAAGCTAGCCTCAAAATAAATGCAAAAGAAAACAGATGATACCACTTAACCCTTGCATCCTGACATGCTAAAGCTAGGTACAAGCCTGATTTCCCAATGTTATGGGCCAATACATTTCCATTTGGGGTAAAAAGTAATTCAAATTGAGTTTCAATAAATTACTACTAAGCAATTCTTTTCAATCTCTTTTGGGACTGGAGGAAGGTGCTTGACATGAAACACTGTACTCCTGAACTGCACCACTAACACCTTAGTAGGTCTTGACTAAACCATTTGTGAATTATAATGACTTTTAATGAACAGAAAATGTCACCAAGATTTTTACTCTAAAAATAGGTCTTATTTTCCATGTTTATGAAAATGTCGTTTGAAGATGGTTGATAATCTTCTTGTCTTAAACCACAATTCCAGCCAATTAGAGACAAAAATCAGTGACTGTTTTATCCACATGACTTCAAGCCTAATTAACCCTTTTATCCTGTTACTCCTCTGTTGTGACTCAAACACACACACACACACACACACACACACACACACACACATTTCTTTTAAACATAGTGAAGTAAATAACTTTAGTACATAGAGTTTAATTTAGTTGTAATTTGAATTACAATTTTTCTTCTTTTCTCCTTTTCTGTAACAATATATTAAAAAAAACCTCTATGCATCCTCATAAAAGAGGAGTATAAACTTTCACCCAGAATAAACCTTATCTAAAACTTAGCCAGACTACTGCGACAGATAAGTAGAGAAAGGAGTAAAGAAATGCAAGATGTATTGTAGTCATAAACTGACATGTTGACTTCAGAATCCCCTACACACAATCATTACAAGACAATAAAAAATAAATAAAAGTAAAAATTGGCTAAGGTATTTGACAAAGCAAATGTTCAGGAATCTACTGGTCACTGCCAATTCATTCAATAGAAAATATTTTATCACTCTATATGTCGTACACGATTCTAAGCTGTGAGAGCATCATTGGTCAAAATAAGCGACTTATTTCACAAGGAGTATGTCCCTGGTTTGAGAGTCTAGCAAAAGAAATCTTTGCCACATAGTAGCCAGGCCTCTGCATCCCCATTTCTAGGACACTCAGCCTTCTTGACCACTCCTATTCTTTCCTAGCACTTGCCTTTGTAACTTTCTGGGATTCCTTTCCTTTCTTGTTCTTTTATATAACAATGAATAAATGTTATTTGTGGTGGAAAAGAGCATTCATGACCAATTTCTTATTTTGTTCTGTTCACAAGGACTGAAAATAATTGTTGACATGACAATGTGGAAAGGGTTAGATGGGAATGGAAATTGGAGGATTGGCAATGTAATTCAACTATTAAACTCCTTTCATGTTATATGCATAAAACCACAGAGTTTATTACCACAAATTCCTAGCTTGATGATCAGTTTCAATGAGTGTTTTGAAAGCAAAGAAGTAGAAACCCCTGGCTTTCATGATTTGGTATTGATTGGATGGAGACTTCAACTTCATTATCATCCACAAACATTTCCTTTTGCTTGATGGACTATATTTTACACATTGAAATGAACATTGGATTTGATCACAGGCTGATTAGCCTTGCATCATTGGTAGAAAGTATCTGAGGAAACATCACAATAGGAGGCAACATTCATTTTAGTTCATGGTCTCAGAAGTTTCTGTCTGGTGCTTTTAGGTTAATAATAAGGGAAAAGAACCAGGATTAACTCCAAATGGATTAAGGTAAAAGCAGATACACTGAAAACATTACAAGAAGGAATAGGAGATACACTAGGTCTCCTTGGCACAGGTCGAAACTTTCTTAATAAGGACTAAGAGTTACAACAAATCAGAGAAAGTCTGGATTAATGGGACTGCATTAAACTGCAGAGCTTTTGTATGGCAAAAGACATAGCTAACAAATTAACTAGAAAGCCTACAGAGTGGTAAAAGGTCTTCACTAACCATACAATGGACCTCATATCTAAAATATATCAACAGCTCAAAAAATTGAATCACTTCAAAACTTATCTCCAAAGAAACAACCATGCCATTAAAAGATGGGCCAAAGACTTAAAGAGAGTCTTCTCTGAGGAAGAAATAAGAATGGTCTATAGACACATGAAGAAATGCTTGACATTTCTGGCCATAAAAGAAATGCAAATCAAAACAACTCTAAGATTCCACCTCACTCCAGTTAGAATGGCCAGGATCAAGAAATCTAATAACAACAGATGCTGGAGGGGTTGTGGCCAGAAGGGATCACTACTACACTGTTGGTGGGAGTGCAGACTAGTTCAACCACTATGGAAATCAGTATGGCAGTTCCTCAAAAGACTAAACATAGAACTCCCCTATGACCCAGCAATTCCACTACTTGGCATTTAACCAATCGTCCAGAAACAAGGACATACTAAATCCACTAGCACAATGATGTTCGTTGCAGCACTATTTACCATAGCAAAAATATGGAACCAACCCAGATGCCCATCAGTTGATAAGTGTATCAACAAGATGTGGTATTTATACACAATGGAATTCTATGTCGCTGTCAGAAAGAACATCACCCCATTTGAAAGGAAATGGAAAGACTTAGGAAAAAATCATATTAAGTGAAGTAAGCCAGACTCAAAGGAACATAGGCTCAATGGTTTCCATCATTTGTCATCATCAGTAGAAACCTTGGGCTCTCCTAGCGGAGATTTACAATAGAACAAACCTAGATACATAAGGCCATATAGAATGATGCTAAATGAAATGCTAAAGGACCTCCAAGATATAGAAACAAAAGCCATACAAGGAGTGATTGTTGTCCTTCATGTACTATGTTATCTCTCATCTCTTTTGCTGTCCCTTGGTTATCTCATATTGTTAACAGTATTTCATCTTGTTATCTGATATATTGTATATATGCTTATTTGGTTATTTGAAGTTGGATAGGGAAGGGAGGAAAACAAGATGAGGGTTGGGGGTGGGGGGAGGTAAATGGGGACCATGACATGAGAAAGGGTATCAATGTTTGTGAAGTAATGCACCTTCTGTCTTGTGGATATAATGTAACCCTTCTATTAATTGCAATAAAAATACATGAAAAAAACAATAAGGCAGAACATTTTGGTGGGAAGTATTTATTTATTTATTATTTTTGTTAGTCAAGGGGCTAGAACTCAGGGCCTGGACGATTCTCCTAAGCTCTAGGCTACCACTCTATCACTTGAACCACAGCACCACTTCTGTTTTACTGGTGATTGATTGTAGATAAGAGCCTCATGGACTTTAGTGCCCAGACTAGCTTTGAACTGCCATCCTCAGATCTCAGCCTTCTAAGTAGCCTAGCATTACAGGTGTGAGCCACTGGCACCCAGTCTATCCATTTATTTTTGGTTGTGACATGCCAAAAATAAATATGTGAATAAAAAATAAAAAACCATTTAAAAGCACATCCTACTGACTTTCTTTCTTTCTACTGTTCAAGAGTCCTATTGTGCCCAAAAGAACAATCAAGTCTCCTCATTACTGCTTTCACTCATTTTCCAATCTATTTTCTATATTTTGTTCTTTTGTAAACTTTCTGTCCTTGTCCTTTTGCTGTCCTTGAGAATAATCTGAACAGGTGATTTCACTCAATTCTTGGACCATTTTCATATCCTAATAACGTTTGTATCTCCAGCTCAGACATTGCCATTGAATACACAGGTTTCAACTCCAGTGCCTGTTCAGCAGCTCCAACTTGCTGTTGGCCATACTGTCACAAACAGACCAAAATGTGATCTTATTACTTTCTTGTCTTGTCTCTAACCAGAGTCCGAAATACTTATGAATCCCAACACCAACATTTTTAGATTAGAACCAATAGTCCTTGCACAAGAGTTAATCTCTTCCATATAAGTGCCTTCCAATTTGGAAATATTTATTAAATACCTATCATATTATTGGTACTGTTCTAATCATAGTGATCTATGATGAAGATGTACTCCTCAGATTTTTCTTGTTTTAAATAATATATATACATACACTACACATATGTGTAGATATATATAAGTGTATGTAAAAATGCATATATGGATTCTCCATTTTAGAACTGTACCAAATAAAATTTACTCAATAGCTGGGAAGGTGAGTTCCTGGTAGAGTGCTTTTCTAGCGTGCATAAAGCCCTGGGTTCTATTCCTTAGTGCCATATAAACAGAAAAGGCCAGACATGACGCTGTAGCTGAAGTGGTAGAGCACTAGCCTTGAGCACTGAAAGACTGAAGGACAGTGCCCCCGCCCAGAGTGCAAACTCGGGGACAGGCAAAAAAATAAGTTATTCAATATGGCTTTTTATGATTGTTATGCAAAATAGGGGGAAATATTTTAAACAAACCAGTTTACCCAACAGTTTTTATACCTTTCCCTATGGTATAGAGTAATTCAGCATCCCCCAAATTCTTACAGTTTACATTGTTATTTTTCCTTTGTAGTATGTAACTAATATGGCAATTATAACATATAAAATAAGTCATTTCCCATGAAAAGTAACAAGGTGAAGTTGAGTTTCCCTGTGAATTTTGAGAAAAGAATTCAAATATAAATTACAAAAAAATGCCTAATAATTATTAAATATTTCATCAAAATCACAATATGTTACACAACTCTTTATGTCTTAAAACTTACTTAAAAGAGGCTGGGAGTTTTGCCTAGTGGTAGGGTGCTTGCCTAGCATGAAGGCCCAGGTTCAATTCCTCGGTACCACATACATAGAAAAAAAAATCCAAAAGTGGTGCTGAGGCTCAAGTGGTAGAGTTCTAGCCTTGAGAAAGTCCAAGGACAGTGCTCAGGCCCTGAGCTCAAGCCCAGGACTGGCAAAAAAAAAAAAAACTTATTTAAAAGTAGCCCATATGTGTGGATAGATAGATAGATAGATGGATAGATGATAGATAGATAGATAGATAGATAGATAGATAGATAGATAGATAGATAGATAGATAGATAGATGGAGATAGAGATTGGAATTCTATGCTTCCATCAGAAAGAATGATATTGCCCCATTTGTAAGGAAATGGAGTTAGAAAAAATCATATTAAATGAAATAAGTTGGACCCAAAGAAACAGGCTCCATGGTTTCCCTTATTTGTAATAATTAGTACATGTCTAGGATGGTCCTAGCACAGGATCACAATAGCTCAATAGCTATGTGCATGTAGCCACATAGGACGAGGCTAAGCAAAATGAACTCCAGGATACGTAAACAAGAGGCTTATCTTTGTGGTTGTTGTTTTTAATGTACCATACAAAGTTATTTCTTTCATCATTTTTCCCCTTTGTGTTTTATCCCCTGTTGTTACTCTCTCTGACTGATACCTGGTATATTGTATATAATTTTTTGTTTATTTGAAATGGGGAAAGGAGGGGAAAAACAAGATTATTGGGAGTGGTGGAGGGAGGGAAAAAGCATGGGAAGGAGTATCAAAGTGAAGAAGTAATGTACCAACTATTTAACAAATGTAACTGTATCCTTTCTATACATAACCCTGACAATAAAAATAAAATAAAATAGCCAGGCACAGTGGCTATCACCTGTACTCTTAGCTACTCAAGAAGCTGAGACCTTAACAACAGATGATGGAGGGGATGTGGCCAGGAGGGATCACTACTACACTGTTGGTGGGAGGTGCAAACTAGTTCAACCACTATGGAAAGCAATATGGCAGTGCCTCAAAAGACTAACTATAGAGCTCCCCTAAGATCCAGCAATTCCACTACTTGGCATTTACCCAATTGTCCAGAAACAAGGACATACTAAATCCACTAGCACAACGATGTTCATTGCAGCACTATTTATCATAGCAAAGATATGAAACCAATCCAGATGCCCCTCAGTTGATGAGTGGATCAACAAGATGTGGTATTTATACACAATGGAATTCTATGCTGCTGTCAGAAAGAATGACATTGTCCCATTTGTAAGGAAATGGAAAGACTTAGAAAAAATCCTATTAAGTGAAGTAAGCTAGACTCAAAGGAACATAGGCTCAATGGTTTCCCTCATTTGTCATAATCAGTAGAAACCTTGGGCTCTCCTAGCAGAGATTTACAATAGAACAAAACCTAGATACATAAGGCCATATAGAATGATGCTAAATGAAAGGACCTCCAGGATATAGGAAACAAAAGCCATATAATGAGTGATTGTTGTCCTTAATGTACTATGTTATCTCTCATCTCTTTTGCTATCCCTTGGTTATTTCATATTGTTTCAGTATTTCATCTTGTTATCGGATATATTGTATATATATGTATTTGGTTATTTAAAAGAGGATAGGGAAGGGGGGAAAATAAGATGAGGGGTGGGGTGGGGGAAGGGAAATGGGGACCAAGACATGAGAAAGGGTATCAATGTTTGTAAAGTAATGCACCTTCTCTCTGGTAAATATAACCCTTCTATTAATTACAATAAAAAAGTATATGGGGAAAATAAAAGAAGCTGAGATCTGAGGATGGAGACTCAAAGCCAATCTGGGCACTAAATAATGTGAGACTCTTATCTACAATTAATCTCTAGAAAACCGGAAGTGGGGCTGTGGCTCCAGGGGAAGGGCAGTAGCCTTGAGCTAAGAGTTCAGAGATAGTGCCCAGGCCCAGAGTTCAAGCCCCATGAAAATAGCAGAGAAAAAGAATTCTAAGTAAACATGAATAGTGACTTTTAAAAATAAATACATTTAAAAGTAACAAAAAATGACGTTAATTGAAATCAACTCCAAGATATGAAAAAAGAGGGATTTTTTGTTATTTTTTCTAATATACTGTGTTTTTTTTTCTTTAAATGTTTTTTCCCCTTTGGTTTATTCCCTTTTGTCATTGTTTATCTCTTTTGGGGAAGGGAAGGGGAATAATGAAATGGTGAGACAGAGGACAGCAATACTCACAGGACACTGTATTGAAAAAAAAACTTAACTTGGGAAGAAGGGAAGTGGGGGGCAGGTAGAGAATGTGGGAGAAAACAAGGGAAGAGTAACAACATTCAACAAGAAATATACTTATTACCTTACTTACGTAACAGTAACTCTTCTGTACATCACCTTTACAATAAAATAAATTAAAAATGTAAACAATAGGCTAAAAACAGGGGCTCTGAAGTGGACATTATGCATTTTTATGTACTGTTATTAGAACATGGATTTTCCTTTGTTACACAGTGACAGATGTTTTGAATAATTTTAGAAAGTTGTGTGATGTAACTTTCACAAGTATTCTATTACTTCTAGCCTGACACTATGACTCTAGCATATATTCTCTATTTAATATGAAAGAATGAACCTTTATAGTCAGAAAAATCTAAGCCAACAAAAACCTAAAGGAAGTAACGATACTTCTAAGGGAAAAAAATGTCTAGCCCATTAGCCACCCAACTGTCTTCTTAAAAAGAAAATATATTTGCCTCTGTAATATTAAGCTTCTCAATTATAGCTCATTTCCTTTATAGCATATTTATACAATAGACAACAGAAAGTGGAAATGTTATACTTTTGATTTTCCTCACCAGCCAAATATCTTTCATAACCTACTGGCCGAAAATCTAAAATACACACAGAGGAAACCTACTGGTTACTATCACTTCTGCTACGGGAGATTGTTTACTTCTACTTCCCGGATATGGAACAGCACCAAGAAAATGCTTTCAAACATTAATCTGAATAGTTTTTTTTAGTTGAAAGGTAATACTTATTAAGTGCACAGGGTGATTTTATTATTGAATTTAAATTTCATCTCATCAAAGTTTGGTAGAGAAAATTATGTTTATGAACAAGCCAAGATTTAGCAATTGCTAACCCAACATTGATGGTCACAGTGCTCTGCTGCCACCTAATGGAACAAAGATAGAATCGCAGCACTGCTGAAAAAAATCTTAGCTTTTCACACACATTAAACATATCAAAAAAAAAAAAAATCTGCCAATAGACAAGAGGACTTTGGTTCCAATTAGTAGGAAATTACCAGAAAGAAATTTAAAGCAGATATTGTTGGAACTCAAATAACTAAGCAAATTCTATAAAAATTAGGTTCTTATTTTAATCTAATTTTAAAAATAAAGTACCATAGAGATTGTAAAAAGAAAAAAAATAGTGAACTTTTTCTATCTCCATTCCCCAGCAAAAAGTCAGAATTATTTCAGTTGACTCTTATTTTTTTTTCCAGTCCTGGAGTTGAGCTCAGGGCTTGAGCACTGTCCTTGGACAGTATGTATGTGGTACCCAGGAATCGAACCCAGGTCTTCATGCATGCTAGGTGAGCACTCTACCAGTAGGCCAAACTCCAGGCCCTTTGACTCTTATTTTTATATTTGTATCATCTAAAATCTCCAGGAGGAGTTGTTATTTTTCTTCCCTCTATAAAGTTAAGAGTTTTATTTTATTTTACTCTTCCCACCATACATACTTACTTTTCCTATCCTCATATTCTCCCTGAATTTTCTTTATTCCTATCTGTCTGCTAACTTCAAGTATGGTTTGTTTTCAAGGTGCAGGTGTAGGCTATTTTGTAAGATTACTTGGATTTTTTTATGTAGGCATTCATAGCTTGCAAGCACTCTTTGAACTGACTTCTTGGATCACAAAAATTCTAGTAAGTTACTATCTTGGTTTTTGTTTATATCTGGTATCTGTGTAAGATTCCACAAACACCAGAATTTTAATATGTGGCTCAAGTGGTAGACCACCTGTCTAACAAGTGTCAGACCCTGAGTTCACTGCACCCCCATAAAAAGCATTCATCTATCTGTTATCTTTTTCGCCCTAGTCTTACTTTTGTTTCTTCATACATAGATTAAAGAGCTATCTTGCTTTCAGAGTCCTAATAATAAAAATTCAAACATCTTTAACTTTTAAAATATGTTGCTATTTTCTTTCTGTTTGCTCTGTTTGGATGATTGACAATTTCATCTTTCAAAGTTTCAACCCATAGTTGGAGATTAGGAGGCTTCTGGATTTGTCTGCCTAAGACAGCTTTGAAGCTGGATGCTCAGCTTCTTAAGTAGCAAGGATTCTTGGTGTGAGCAACTAGCACTTGGCAATATTTGCCTTTTTAAAGCAAAAATTCTATCCTGGTGGCTAGGAGTCTGTTTTTCTGTGTGTATGGTAGATCCACAGATACCTGCATTCCAGCACAACACCAACCCATACTAGAAGGTGAACACAATTGCAAAGTCGTTACATTTTGAAGGAAGCAATACTGTATTAGCTAAATAAAGGAAACAGAAGTAGCTCAGTGCCAGGCCCAAGAACTGCTAAAATAAGTGAAGTAAGCCAGACTCAAAGGAACATAGGCTCAATGGTTTCCCCCATTTGTCATAATCAGTAGAAACCTTGGGCTCTCCTTGCAGAGATTTGCAATAGAGCAAAACCTAGATACATAAGGCCATACAGTATGACGCTAAATGAAAGGACCTCTAGGATATAGAATCAAAAGCCATATAATGAGTGATTGTTGTCCTTAATGTACTATGTTATCTCTCATCTCTTTTGCTGTCCCTTGGTTATCTCATATTGTTACAGTATCTCACTTTGTTATCTGATATATTGGATATATTTGTATTTGGTTATTTGAAATTGGATAGGGAAAGGGGGGTAAACAAGATGAAGGGTAGGGGTGAGGGGAGGGAAATGAGGACCAAGACATGAGAAAGGGTATCAATGTATGTGAAGTAATGCACCTTCTATCTGGCGAATATAATGTAACCCTTCTATTAATTACAATAAAAAATATATGAAAAAAAAGAACAAGCAACTCTAGTGGAAAGGGAATGTCCCTTGTTTGACACCTGAGCTGTGTGTATCCCTTTGTCAAAGCCGTGAGAATAGGACTCTGTAGTTGTGTGTATTTCACTATATGTCATTTAGCTATAAATATTGTTTCCTTAAATTATATACATATTTATGGGGTATAGAATACAAGAATGTTAAGTAAAAAAAAAGTTTCAACCCAGATGCCCCTCAGTAGATGATTGGATCAACAAGATTTGGTATTTATATACAATGGAATTATATGCTGCCATCAGAAAGAATGACATCGCCCCATTTGGAAGGAAATGCAAAGACTTGGAAAAAATCATATTAAGTGAAGTAAGCCAGACTCAAAGGAACTAAGGCTCAATGGTTTCCCTCATTTGTCATAATTAGTATAAAACTTGAACTCTCCTAGCAGAAGTTTAGAATAGGGCAAAACCTAGATACATGAGGCTAAATGAAAGGACCTCCAGGATATGGAGTCAAGAGCCATATATGTGTGACTGTTGTTCTTAATGTACTGTTATTTCTCATCTCTTTTGTTGTCCCTTGGTTATCTCATATTGTTACAGTATCTTACCTTGTTATCTGATACAGGATAAGGAAAGGGAGAAAATATGAGGGGAGGAGGTGGGGAGAGGGAAATGGGGACAAAATCATGAGAAGGGGTAGCAATGTCCGTTAAGTAATGCACCTTCTATCAGGCGAATATAATGTAATCCGTGTATTAATTGCAATAAAAAAAGAAAAAAATTTCTGCTAAATTTGTAAAATTTATACCGTTCATTAAAAAATCCTCTTATATTCTTATT
This sequence comes from Megascapheus bottae, assembly GCF_031878675.1. Lineage (NCBI taxonomy): Eukaryota > Metazoa > Chordata > Mammalia > Rodentia > Geomyidae > Megascapheus > Megascapheus bottae. The sequence goes on along the minus strand of NC_143529.1, from coordinate 546,877 downwards.
TTTGTATCATATTGGTTTGATAGCTAGTCGATTTTTTGTAACTTCCCCATCTCCTTACCCATTTTGGTAGCTCTATAATTAGTCAATATGGCATTTCTGTATTTCCCAGACTTCTTTGTCCTCTGAATTAGAGACACAAAACTATGTTCTGCAGTCTTAAAAGGCAGAAGTGAAGCTGAGATACCATGTAGTCTAGTTACCATCACAGCTATGAAGTCTTATGACTTTTCTTCAACAAAGTCAATAGAGATATGAAGCTAGTACTTAAATTCTTGAATAATCTCAAAGGTATTTCCACTGGAATAATATCTCATGGTAGGGGGGCAATAATTTTCCTGAATATCTCGTAGATCAAAGATTTGCTCTCATGACACCTGCAAGGTATAATAAATTCCATATAATAAGTTCATTTAGGGCCAGGAATTTGGCCTAGTGGTTGAGTGTTTGCCTAGCATGCACAAAGACCTGGGTTCGATTCCTTAATACCACATACATTGAACAAAGCCAGAAGTGGTGCTGAGGCTCAATTGGTAGAGCTCTAGCCTTGAGGAAAGTCCAAGGACAGAACTCAGGCCCTGAGCTAAAGCCCAGGATTGGCAAAACAATAATAATAAGTTCATTTATAATTAAAACTAGTTAGACTGATCCTACTCACCAAACTAATGCTGGCAGGTAGCAGGGAGTAAAACCACTCTGTGTAAATACTTTTAATTATTTCCTTTCTCATCAACCAGCACTTTTCTATCCATTGTTCATTTAGTCGTGTGTTGAAATAATTAACTTGCCAGTGGCCCATATTCATTTTCTACTGCTACATAACTAATGAGCACAAACATAAGGACTTACAATAACACAATATAACTAGCTCACAGGGCTTCAGCTCAGAAGTTCAGGGATGCTCAACTGAGTTATTTGTTATGTTGCACAAAGTTGAATTAAATTTATCACGCATGTAATGTTCTTATCTGGGAACCCTGAGGGGGGAATATATATATATATATAGTTGAAACACAAATACATTTTTGCACACATTTAGTTTCCTTGTTGATAAAGGTCTAACAACTCCATTCCCTTGATCACTGTTTGCCACAAGCTAATCTTTTGCTCCAGCAACTCCAGAATTCCTTGTCATATGGTCTTTTCTATTTCATGCCAGTAAGAAAATCATGCTTACAGTTCTAACTGCTCCTTCATTGGTTCCTAAGATTGGATATGACCAACTGAAGATATCTCCCTCTCATTTAACTAGCAGTCAACTTATTGGTAACTATAATTACATCTGCAGTATCTCTTCTCCCACATCTTTGTGTAGTCAAAAGGGTAAATTATATAAGAACATGAACCACCTCAGTCCTCTCCAGTTTTCTTCCTTGTCAGAGACTGAAACTTTATTACCTTATACTCTTAAAATGGAAGAAATGACATTGTATACTCAGTATGACATTAAATTGAAAGTCCCAAGCACATTCTAGTAAGTCAAAATTGTATTTGTAAGTTATACATGTTTATTTCCTTATTATTAATTACATCTTTATTGAAAAAATTGAACAAAATAATTTAAACTTCGATAATTTTCACCCTCCTTAATCACAGTCTTAGTAAAAGTTAGTTTAATTTGTAAGTTGTCAATTGTCAAAGAAAAGAGAGTTAAGTAGGCACATAAAGCTATTAATACTACTGCCACAAGGAAAAAAGATTGAACTACACCACACTGAAAGAAAAGCTTTATGCATTAGAGCAAGCCTTGTATTTGGTAATTGGCAATTAAATCAGGCTCTTAAACAGCTGCAAAGATTGGGATATAAAAGTTCTATCCATTTTCATCTCCTTTATGTGTGTGTTTGTGTGTGATATTACACAAATGGGCTGTATTATGATACTTCTATGCACATTCATAATGTACTATGATCAAGTTGATTCTCATTATACTCTTACTCTCTGTCTTTTGGGAGAGGAGTGTTGGTCCTAGAGCTTGAACTCAGGGGGGTCTGGACACTGACTCTGAGCTTTTGTGCCCTAATCTAGCTAGCACTCTACCACTTGAGCCCATGAGCCACACCTCCATTTGCAGCTTTTTGGGGGTAATAAATTGGAGATAGGAGTCTCATGGACTTTCCTCCCTAGACTGGATTCAAACCACCATCATCAGACCTCAGCCTTCTGAGGTTACAAGAGGTAGCCACATGTGCCCCACCCTTCTTTTCCAGTATTTTTAAATGTATTTCATCATTGTAGTTCCAAAGGGCCCTATGTCTATTGGTGATTCTTTTTAGAAGTGATGGCTCCCAGGCCTTTGAAAAATCATTACTAATGTGTAATAACTGGCAAAAGACTTAAAGACTACTTTACATTGCCGAGAGATAATGGATTTTCATTTGCAAGTTTTTAAGTCATTTTCTAAAACAAAGAAGATATGAATCTTCAGTTAGAAATAAGCCTGATGTTTACACAAGCTAAGAAGGCTAAGGCTACCTTTGTCACTATTAATAAAAATACTTAAATTAACATATTTGCACCCACTTTTCTAAAAAAAAAAAAGACATATAGGGCATGGGGAACTGAAGTTTAAGCATCTCTACACCTGCTAAGGTGTACAATTCATGTTGGCATCTTCCGCTGAAGTCTGGAGTTCAATTTATTCTGTAAATTAATAAATTCTCCACCATCTTTGCCAGATACTACTAGTATATTGCCTGCCCATTCACAAGAAGCAAGCATGAAAGTATTTATTACATGTCCTTTAATACTGAAGAATCAGGGTATTATATCTAACACAATTATGTTGTCCCCCACTGGTACTTGTGAATGCTGGGACTTCTTCTCACTATGTGTTAGACACTGTAAAAGGTTGCGATTTCCTCGTAGATTCCATCTCACTAACACTACTTGGACAGAACAGTCACACATGATATGAACACACACACACACACACACACACACACACACACACACACACACACTCCTGCTCCAGTCAATCATTTCATACCTTAGTCCATCACTTCACAGGTTCCCATGATGAGATTTGTAACCTGACTTCTTTCACTAATTAGTTACACTTCTCATCATTATATTAGTTCAGGTCTAGCTTTTGTATTTAAACTGCAGATATCATGTTTTATCCTTCCAATTTTAATATATATGCTGCTAGAGCAAGCACATGATATCTGATACCATATAATGTATTGACTCCTGCTTTGTGACCAATTGAATTACAAAGAAACTAAAAATGCATAAAACTCGAGTTTATCAACCCACAAAACTCAAACTTTGTTTCTAGTAATGGTGACCTCTTCCCTTCCTGGGCTAATTTGACTTAAAATGGACCCTGTGTGGGGGCAATCACTGTGAATTTAAGTGAGAATGTAATTCTCCAATTAGATATTTGCAAAATATTACCCCTGTCAACACAATTCTAAGAGAGGAAGAACCAGACATATGGATTGTCACCTGGCTATACAAATGTTTCTAAGGTTTAAAATGACAGATATGAAAACAAATGACTTACAGCTAGACTGAAGTTCTGTCAGGCAATCTGGATTCGCTTTAATCTTCATAAAGCCATGGGTGACATTTTTACCATCTCCCAAAGAATATTTATGAGTATAGTACGTTAAGAATTTAATTTTTTTAGCTGGGCACTGGTGGCTCATGCCTATAATCCTAGATCTGAGCCCAGTCAGGAAAGTCCTCACAAGACTCCTATCTCCAGTTAACCATTCAAAACACTGGAAGTGGTACTCTAGCTCAAAGTGCTAGAACACTAGCCTTGAGCAAAAGAGCTGAGTTCAAGTCCCATGAGTGACCAAAAAAGAAAGAAATAATAATTTTTAATGTTTATTACTTATACACTATTCTAAATAAAGCAGTAGCTTTAAATATGATTGCTTTTCCCATATTGGGTTAAAGAAGAATGGTGATAGAAACAATGCATGTTTACTCTGAAATCTAGCTCATCTTGCAGTAAAGAAAATATGAATTGTAATTTATTGGGCTTAAGTGTAAAATAAGTTAATGTGTAAAATAAATTATTTAAATGTATAATTTTTTATTCTTAATGAGCTTTTCCTAATGCATGGTGGTAGAGTTTGGCTTTGTTTTCTGCTGTTTTAGTGGTGTTTTACTGATGTAAATATTGGCAGTACGATAGAAGTTATATTAGTTGTTCTTGAAGTAGTCGAAAACCATTGATTTCATGGCATTCAACCAGATAGCTCACATGTACAGGTTTCCTAACCATCATCTTTTCTCATGTGGTAGCTATTACATTTTCTCATCTTCTGACAAGATATAGTCTAGTGGTTCCCTCCCATGATAAAATGGGGCAAATACTTGTTGTCCCTATTTTCGTTCATGGACCATCCATTCATGCTGTTTCCTTCTTTCAGTTTCTTAGACTCTAGCAAGATAACTTCTTTGTCAGAAACAATGGCAAAAATGGTCACCCCTGCTTTATGAAGGTCACCCCCTTAGAACATGAGAAAAAAAGCTCAGAGACAGTCAGCATTATTGGGTCAACATTGCATACCTTGGAGAATTTTCTTATTAAGAATGAAGGTTTATGTTAGTTTCCTGGTGTTAATATGGTTATGCTATCTGCTAATTGTTCAAAGAGAATACACCGTGGGAATCCATATTTGTATACATCATGCTTTACTCAGGTTCATTATGCATACACACATACAGAGCATATTTTTACTGAGGCTTAAAAGGGAGGGATGCAGACAAATGGAGAGAGGAAGAGAGGAATGTTGGGTAAATACAGTCATAATACATATGTGAAGATGGAAGTAGATAAGGAGAGGATGGGTGGGGTTAGGATAGAGGGAGAAGGATGGAAGAGGTGACACTGATCAATGCATTGTACATATAAATTTATAAATTGACATGTTGAGCTGAAACCTCTTTATCCAACTAAAGGTATTTTTTAAATAAATTGTAAAAGGAAAACAGATTTGTAAAAATCAGGCACCTAAAGTCAATGGATTCTACACCAACCCTAATACCCAAACCCTACCCAAAATTCACAGACACACACACACACACACACACACACACACACACACACACACACACACATACACACCTCAAGGACCTGGCCTTCTCAAGGCTAGATGTACCCTGCACATCTTTCCAAGCGACTCATTCAATCTGTGCACATTTTGAGCAACCAGAAAATGTTTGTGAACTATTTCTGAAAGTCAGCAATCACTTTTGGCCTTCAGATTAACTATGGAACCACTAGAGGATAATTTTAGTGGTTAAGGAGTCCTGCCTGTGACTGGGTTTACAACTTCCCCTTATACAGATTTCATCCATTTCAAGGGGCTCCTTCACTACTAGAAACATGCATCAGTAATGTTGCTTCCAAAAACAAGTAGAGTTGGGTGCTAACCCTAACTCCTTCATACCAGTGGGGCCAGCTCTAGTTCAGTAAAAGCAGTCCGGAGACCTGGAACCTAACCATCATCACCAAGGAAACCCACCTGCAAGCTGTTCTCATGGAGACCAGCAGCCTCTGAAAGCCTGGCCTGGCCTGGAGGCCTCCACTCACACGAAACAGGATGCTTCGCCCCAGAGGCCCAAAGGCCTCTGAAAGGCGAAGGCAGTTGAGCGATACCCTCAGCTGGCAACAAGACCAGGCTTTGAATAGCAGCATCTATCTCCTGCGAGAGATGGGACCTACCGGCTTCCTGCTGAGGGAGGAAGAGCCAGAAACCAGAGATTTCCGAGTAAAAACTTTACCCCCACCCCCATTCGCCTCTGACCCAGAACCTTCCCCCCAACACAGGCAGGGTCTCTCTGGTTTTTCCCAGAACCAACTGTGAGCTAGATAACCTCAGAGCCGCTGAAGATCCTTTCTACCTTATTCCAAAGGCACATCCTCACAACTTCTCCAGACTTCAAAAAAAAAAAAAAAGTGCAATTAGCAGAGGGAAATAGTATTTACTTGGGAAGTTTCTTTGTTGAGTGTTAGGACTTTGAATTTGATCCAAATCACACGATGATGGCTCCTGATATTAAAGCTTCAAAATGTCTGAGACTGTTCACCAATATTTGGCTTCAATATGTATATTCGTGGATCCCTAGTTAGTAGTCACTAGCCCTCAAAATCAAACAAAATCTTACGATCTACTGACATACTGTAAAGATTTGCTATATAAATGAGTCAATTTTTCATCCTCCTACATAGCAAGGCCTCATGAAATAATGGCTTCAGTGGAAAAGATTAAGAAAGGTCTGGAGGGATAAAACTCCCTTTTTGTTATACTGAAATACCAAAGAATATTTTATATTTACAAATCTCATTCTCACCAGTCAGTGGTAGATTTAGAACACCTAAAGTTAGAGCCATACATTTTTTAATATTTTTATTGTAATTAATAAAAGGGTTACATGATATTTGCCAGATAGAAGGTGCATTAATTCACATACATTGATACCCTTTCACATGTCTTGGTAGCCATTACCCTCCCCCCATTTCCCCCCCTCTCCTTCCCCCCCCTCTTGGTTTTCCTCCCTTCCCTATCAAATTTCAAATAACCAAATACAAATAAATTCAATATATCAGATAACAAAGTGAGATACTATAACAATATGAGATACCCAAGGGACAGCAAAGGAGATGAGAGATAACACAGTACATTAAGGACAACAATCATTCATTATATGGCTTTTGTTTCAATATCCTGGAGGTCCTTTCAATTAGCTTCATACTATATGGCCTTATGTATCAAGGTTTTGCTCTATTGCAGATCTCTGCTAGTAGAGCCCAAGGTTTCTACTGATTATGACAAATGAGGGAAACCATTGAGCCTAAGTTCCTTTGAGTCTGGCTTACTTCACTTAATATGATTTTTTCTAAGTCTTTCCATTTCCTAACAAATGGGTCGATGTCGTTTTTTTCTGACAGCAGCATAGAACTCCATTGTGTACAAATACCACAACTTGTTGATCCACTCATCAACTGAGGGACATCTAGGTTGGTTCCATATCTTTGCTATGGTGAATAATGCTGCAATGAACATTGTAGTGCTAGTGGATTTAGTATGCCCTAGATTCTGGATGGTTGGGTAAATGTCAAGTAGTGGAATTGCTGGGTCATAGGGGAGTTCTATGTTTAGCCTTTTGAGGCACTGCCATACTGCTTTCCATAGTGGTTGAACGAGTTTGCACTCCCACCAACAGTGTAGTAGTGATCCCTCCTGGCCACATCCCCTCCAGCATCTGTTATTATTCGTTTTCTTGATCCTGGCCATTCTAACTGGAGTGAGGTGGAATCTTAGAGTTGTTTTGATTTAGAGCCATACATTTTAAAGCACCAAATACTTTAGTCTGCTTGTTTAAGGCATCTTCGGTTTTGTTCCTTATGTAACGTATTGAATTGAATAATTGGTTCTGTTAAATGAAATTAGTTCTCTTAAATGAAATTAAATTTCAAGTTAGAAAATACTTACAAAAGGTTTTAGCTCCAATCCATGATAAATTTTGTCAGAAAGTAATCATTTAGGGAGGTATAGTTTTCTTTGTTGTGTTTGTTTTTGTTGTTGGTGGTTCTGGGGCTTGAACTCTGGGCCTGTGCACTGCCCCTGAGCCCTTCAGCTCAAGGATAGTGCTCTCTGCCACTTGAGCTACCACACCACTTCCAGTTTTCTGGTCATTAACTAGAGGAAAGAGTCTCATGGATGTTTGTGCCCAGGCTGGCTTTGAACCATGATCCTTGGCTCTAAGTTTCCTGAGTAGCTAGGATTATAGGCGAGAACCGCTGGCACCAGATGGAAGCATAAGTTTTTTTTTCATATATTATTATTGTAATTAATAGAAGGTTTACATGATATTTGCCAGATAGATGGTGCATTAATTCCCATACATTGATACCCTTTAACATGTCTTGGTTCCCATTTCCCTCCCCCCCACCCCCACCCCTCATCTTGTTTTCCCCCGTTCCCTATCCAATTTCAAATAACCAAATACAAATATATCCGATATATCAGGTGACAAAGTGAGATACTGTAACAATATGCGACAACCAAGGGACAGCAAAAGAGATGAGAGATAACATAGTACCTTAAGAACAATCATTCATTATATGGCTTTTGTTTCTATATCCTAGAGATCCTTTCATTTAGCGTCCTACTATATGGCCTTTTGTATCAAGGTTTTGCTCTATTGCAAATCTCTGCTATGAGAGCCCAAGGTTTCTACTGTTTATGACAAATGAGGGAAACCATTGAGCCTAAATTCCTTTGAGTCTGGTTTACTTCACTTAATAAGATCTTTTCTAAGTCTTTCCATTTCCTAAAAAATGGGGCAACCATCCCATTAAAAGATGGGCCAAAGACTTAAAGAGAGTCTTCTCTGAAGAAGAAACAAAAATGGCTTATAGACACATGAAATGCTCAACATCTCTGGTCATAAAAGAAATACAAATCAAAAAAATGCAAAGATTCCACCTCACTCCAGTTAGAATCGCCAGGATCAAGAAAACTAATAACAACAGATGCTGGAGGGGATGTGGCCAGGAGGGATCACTACTACACTGTTGGTGGGAGTGCAAACTAGTTCAACCACTATGGAAAGCAGCATGGCAGTTCCTCAAAAGACTAAACATAGAGCTCCCCTATGACCCAGCAATTCCACTACTTGGCATTTACCCAATCATCCAGAAACAAGGACATACTAAATCCAACAGCACAACAATGTTCATTGCAGCCCTATTTACCATAGCAAAGATATGGAACCAACCTAGATGTCCCTCAGTTGATGAGTGGATCAAGAAGATGAGGTATTTGTACACAATGGAATTCTATGCTGCTGTCAGAAAGAATGACATTGCCCCATTTTTTAGGAAGCGTAAGTTTAAAAAAAAAACTTAGGTTTACTTTTAGTTAAGCACAGGTGACTTAAAAAGTGTCTTTATTTATAGTGTAAGTTGATAAGCAAGACCAAGAATAAGGAGTGGAAAATTTGCCTGGAATTCAGTGTGTGCAATTAAAATTTCCCAATAGATTCTGCTCAATAATAAAATCAGTTTGGAGTCACCTAACCCCAATTGCACTTTGAATCTTTTTTAATCTAGATACCTGTCATGTTAGCTTTGCTATAACTCTAAACATTAATTGGTACTTTTATTAATTTTTCTTTCAAAGGTTTTTCTAGGAAATCCTCATGTTTGTAACTGTTCCACATTTCTGAAAGGACAAGAACTATGTAAACATATATGCTGGTGAGTGACTAATTTTTTTGGAAGTACTGATGGTTGAACTCTTGATTTCAGACTTTCTATGCAGAAACTCTACTAAGGAATTGTGCATCCAGCTCTTTTCAGCAATATTTTTGCAGGAGAGTATCATTTCCTGCCCTGGATAGATTGCTTGGATAACAATCTATTTTTTTTTGCTTTTTGTCTTAATTAACATGAAAGGCCTAAGCCACACTCAGCTGAGAAGTGACTTTTTAATCATGATCTTCACAGAGAAGCATCTTGATATGTCATAATTTGCCTTTTTGTGATTTGAACAAAGAATAAAGAAATTTAGTGTTGGGAAGATATAAAATTAAGATTGCCATAATTTATAAATATTTTCTTCAGTATTTTTATTTCATTCTTTTTTTTTAGAGGGAAACCTTTATTTTTTTATTGTAATTAGTAAAAGGGTTACATGATATTTGCCAGATAGAAGGTGCATTAATTCACATACATTGATACCCTTTCACATGTCTTGGTACCCATTTCCCCCACACACACCCCCCACCCGTCTTGGTTTCCCCCCCTTCCCTATCAAATTTCAAATATCCAAATACAAATAAATTCAATATATCAGATAACAAAGTGAGATACTATAACAATATGAGATAACAAAGGGACAGCAAAGGAGATGAGAGACAACATAGTACATTAAGGACAACAATCATTCATTATATGGCTTTTGTTTCAATATCCTGGACGTCCTTTCAATTAGCTCTTTATTTCATTCTTAAAACTGAGAGCTTTAAATTGAAAAGATTTAATGATGTCAGTGCTTTTAATAGGAGAAAACCTTTCTATGTTCTTAGTATGTGCTCAAATGTGAAATCTATTAATTTTTTTAAATCTTTGTTCATTCTAGGACATTACTATTTTTTCAAATTTTTCTCTTTCCAAAAACATATTTTTTCAAAATAAATTATTCTATTTTCCACTTATAAGCATAGAAATAGTCACCAAAATGTTTTTTTTCAATGAATGTTTGATTCAAGATAAACCCAGGATTCAAATAATTCAAATCTGAAATTTCCCTCATGTGTCACAACCTATTTACACTGTGATTAATCCCTAGATAGATCTCCACACATTTTAAATAACTCAACGCATATCTTTACTTCCCGAGGTTTTCATAACTATGTACTAATATGGGTTTTCTGCTCTAGTTAACATAAATATAAAATATGGCCAAAATTTGAAAAATCATATTATGGCCAAAACTCAAAAAAGTCATATTATATATTTATAGTGGAATTTTCCATTTTTATTTCATGCTAAGCAATGATCATTCTGATTTTAATGAACTGTGGATCCTTTAATATAGTATTTTAACCACAAACTAACTGGACATCAAATTCAAGTATTAAATATACTAAGGTATGTTTAAAATGCCTCTTAAGAGATTTAATACGTATTCCCACTTTTGAAGTCACTTCATTTTTTTAATGTTTTTTATTATCTTTAAGTAGTTGTACAATGGAGTTGTCATTCAATGAAGCAGTTTACAAATCCAGTGAACCTCTTTCAACATTCTCAGTCAACCCTTCCCATTTCGCCCCTTCTCTCATTTTTCTTAATTTTTAGGTCATGTGTTGATTTTTTGCCTGTTTATGTATTTTAAAAAGCAGTTTATATCTACAATGTATCTAATTATTAATATCCCTTCAACATCTTCACCCCCTCAATCCACCACTTCCTTATTTTTCTCAATTGTGTGGCATAACAATGAATTCTTGTGCATATTCACCCTACTTCCATGCCACTCCTTTCCCCTTGAACTTGAGATCATCCCCTTGGAAATACCCACATCCTGGTACTTATTTTGTTAAGATTTGAATTACGTCTTCCTTAAGAATTATACTATTTGAAACTATGCACAGATGATAATATAAAATAATATTTATCAAAATGAACTCAAGAAATGGAAACAAGAGGGTTTTTTTTTCTTTTGTTGCTGTTTTAAGTTTCTGTACCTTTTGTCTTATTTGTAAGTGTCTTATTTGTAAGGGAAGGGGACAAAAAAGTGGGACAAAGGGTGATCAAAGGCAGGCAATGATACTAGGAACTGTGTTGAAAATGAACTACTCAACTTATTGGAGATGGGAGGAAAAACCTGGGAGTGAGTGAGGGAAAGGATAACTGTTCAAAAAGAAATGTACTCATTAGTACACTGACTTAGTGATTGTAATTCCTCTATCTCACCTTTATGACAACTATATATGTATTTGAATAAACAGAACATTACAAATACAAAGCAAAAAGAGAAAGAATTACACTATTTGAGCTCTCCATAGTCTATTCTACTTCAGTTAAATCAATTGTAATCAATTGCACACCACCCAGTGTGTTTACTTGTAGATTTATAGGTCCATTCTAGCTACCACAAATAAAAGAAAGCATGTAATCCATGTTTCTCTGGGCCTGACTTACTTCACTTAATTTAATTTCCATGTCTTTCTGCTTCCTCATGACTGATATAATATCATTCTTTCTGATAGATGAGTAGAATTCCATTACGCATATATACCACATTTTCTTGATCCATTCATCGAGGGCACCTGGGCTGATTCTGTATCTTAGCTATGGTAAATAATGCTGCAGTTAACATGGTTGTGTTGGTAGCTTTACTATAACCGTGTTTGTATTTTATTAGATAAATGCCCAAGAGTGGAATTGCTGGGTCAGTGAGCAGTTCTATGTTCACTTTTTTGAGGAACCACCATATTGCTTTCCAGAGTAGTTATACAAGTTTACATTCCCATCAACAGTGTAATAGAGTTCCCTTTTGGCCACATTAGTTTTCTTGACATTGGACCTCCTGACTGAGGTGAAGTAGAGTCTCAGTATACCTTTGATTTGCATTTCCTTTATAAGTTATTTCATTTTAATGTATAATATTGAGAAGTAAATTAAAGTAGTAGATGTAGAAAAAATCTCCTTAGTCCAGAAAATCCCTTCAGTTGTAGAGAAGTTTAAAGGAAGGCCTGTGAATACCAGAACTCCCCCACTAGAGGAATGGCTAGAGGTATGGCTCGGTAGTATATGTCATAAGAAATGCATGGACTTTACACAACCAGTGGTCCACTTCTAACTGAGCAGCAAAACTAGTCATATAGACACCCCTGACTTCAAGGTAAAGTACATGTCTGAGCAGGAAGGGGAACTGGAAGTGTTGGTGGACAATAGTTCTGTCTGTCTCAGAGGTTGTCTGTGAAAAGGCTGATGGATAAAATTAGTGAGTCTTGAGAGCAGGTTTATACTTATGAGGTGCACAGATGCAGAAAGACCATAATGGAAGCTAGTGGCTCATATCCATAATCCTAACTGTTCTGGAGACTGAGATGTGAGGATCCAGATATGAAGGGATCCTGGACAGAAAAGCCTGTGAAACTTTTATCTCTAGTTAACCAAAGCAAACAAACAAACCCAAAAGTGGAGCAGAGTCTCAAGTAACAGAGCACCTGCCTTGCAGGCATGCATGTGTGTACACTCACAAACACACACACACACATCTCATAATAGAATGTCTAGTTATATTTATTCTTTATCTTCTGTTACAACTTCTATTTTCTGAGTAGGTCTGATGCTTAATTATAATTAGTTTGTCTATTTATAATATACCTAATTTTCAACACATAATTTTACATGATTGTAATTATAAATAAAAGAATATGTATATATTCTGGAAATTTTCCCGATTAATGTCTTTACTACAGATGTCTTTTGTTTCCATAGTGTACTTCTTTTATGTATTCTTACTCGTAATTTTGACAACAACAGAAATGTGTTCAATTTTAGGCTTATTAATAACACTTTCAGCAATGCAAATCCTATAGTTTTCTACAAAAATTTGAAATATTTTTGAGCTCTGTAAATGTGTTTTACTTTTTTTCTATTTTTTAATATTAGGATCTTGTTGAAAAAATTCAAGCTCCCAAGGAATCATGAATGTAAGTTTTTAGTATTTAATTTGAACTTAGCAAACATAAATTTTTAATTTTTAAACATATTCTGAATGTTTATTTTTCTAGTCATTCTTATAACTAGCCCCGTCCCAGTTTGTTATATGTCAAAAAGTTGGAGCCAGTTTCTTGTGGTTCAGACCTGTAATCCCGGCTACTCTGGAGGCCGAGGTCTGGGAATCACAATTCAAAACCAGCCCAGGAAAGGAAGTCCATGAGGCTCTTTTTCCAATTAAATACCAAAAAGCCAGAAAATGAGCCATGGCTCATTAGTGGTAGAGTACTAACTTTGTTCACAAAAGAGTAGGGACAGACAGCGCTTAGCCCTGAGTTCAAACCCCAGGAAAGGCAAAAGCAAGGAAAGAAAAAGTTGGGATGTTTTTCTTCTCTCTCTCCCTCTCTCTCTCTCTCTCTCTCTCTCTCTCTCTCTCTCTCTCTCTCTCTCTCTCTCTCTCTCTCTCTCTCTCTCTCTCTCTCTCTCTCTCTCACTTTCTCTCTCTCTCTTTCTTTCTTTTGTTCTTTCTTTTTCTGCCAGTCCTAGGGCTTGAACTCAGGGCTTGAGCACTGTCCTTGGGCATTCTCAAGGCTAACACTCTACCATTTGAGCCATATCTCCACTTCTGGCTTTTTCTGTGTATGTGATACAAAGAACCTAAGGCTTCATGCATGCTAGTCAAGCACTCTTACCACCAGGCCATGCTCCTGGCCCAGATGTTTTTCTTAATAAAACATATATCACATATTTTAAATCAAAGTCAAAGGCACTTGATAAAAAAAGGACAAATCAATAGTCTATTTATAGAAAAAAATCCCTCTAGGGGATAAACTTGTTCAAAATATCTTGTATGTATCTAAGGAATAATTGCAATGAATTCCCCCTTGTGCTAATGTATGCTAGTACAAGATAGTAAGTAATGAGTTTCTTCATGTTTTAGGCAAAGATTTACAAAGATTTCTGTATCTAAAACTGTTTTAAGTTGTGCACCAAATGCACTTTTTACATCCATAGAAGTATGACATATACTTTTATTTAAAAAATTTTAAAAATTTGGTTTGTAAGAATTAAACACCTACAAATTAGTTTTCTTGAATGAAATTTGATTTTTAAAAATCCCAAAGTAAGCTACAAAAGGTAGTTATCTGTTCTCCTGGATGAATTTCATTAAAAATTAACCATTTAGGGAGATATAGCTTATTATAATTTATTATAAAGTGCAGTCAGCACCATTAGAGATGAAAGTACTTCTTATCTCATAAGTACTTAATATATTTTTGACACACTTTTTACATAGTTTCAGAGTATTAAATTCCAGTCCTCAAAAAATAAAGAAGAAAATAGTTTTATTCTACGTAATTTACACCAACAAATAATAACAAAAATACTGATATTATGAGAGTTCCCTGCAGGTGGGTTGTTGACCTATGCTAGACACACATAAGAACTCCATTCTAAAACAGCAGCTTCATCAGGACCAAGCAAATCTTTTATATTTTCCTTTCTGTTACTTGAAGATGAAAGCTATTTCTTTTATTAATATAAGTAGGGAATGTTTTAACTATTTATAATTCTGTAAGTTATCATTTAGCTTACATTTAGTTAACATTCTGCTTAGGAGAATCCTATTTATACCATATACTTACAGACAATGTCGTTATCTACAATAAACTCAAAAGCAGACATCTTAATTACCTTGAAATGCATTATTTAAATGAAACCTAAAGAAAACATATATGAAAATTATGTCAAAGGAAGATAGATTATATAAAGCATTTAAGTGCAAATGGGATGTTATTCCTAATGGATGAATAATGTTTTGAACATCATTCAGATACTTTTCTGAAAGGAGCCTAGCATAATAACATACGATCATACGGTACTGATCCAGATTAAAAAAACCTTAAAGATTCTATTTTCTTTTTGGAAAACTTACAAAGGCAATTATACAAAACTGTTATTGTGAACATACCAGTTTGGGAATGTTGAACATTCTTTCTTAACAATCCTGAACTTATCTCTTAACTAATTTCTTGTAAGTACAATGATCAATAAATGCCATCTGTTCTTTTTTAAATTATTCATGAATAAAATTAAGCTCACATTGAAGGAATCATCTTCAAATTCTAATCACAAAAATATAGTTAACTTTTGTGTATGTCTGTGTGCTGCCCTGAGGCTTGAACTTAGGGCCCAGGCACTGTCCCCAAGCTTTTATTACCTCAAAGCTAACACTATACCACTTGAGCCACACTTCTAGCTTTTGGGGGTTTGTTCTTTTTTTAGGAGTTTGTGGGAGATAATAGTCTGCTGGACTTTCTTGTCAGGCTAGCTTCAAACCAGGGTTCTCAGATCTCAGCTTCTTGAGTAGCTAGGGTTACAGGCATGAGCCACCAGCACATAGTCTGTTAGAATACTGTTCTGCTTTTATCAGAGAATCTCTGTTCCTTAAAATTTCAATACTATTTAAACTGTAATTAAAAGTCATCAGTAATCTCCTAGTGAATAAGTATATAAAAATTAATTTAATTTTTTTCATGATTTGGCATTTATTGTATTTCTATTCGCTATTTGCTTTGTATATTAATCTTATTTATTTCATTTCATGTCTCCTTTTATCAGATTTTTTAAATAAACACCTTAAAATTTTTATTTCTGTTTTCCATATGAATTACCAAATTCATCTTTCAGACACTTTTGCTAGTTAAAAATAATTTTAAAATATTTTTAATGTTTTTAAATCTGGAGTGCTTTCAGTTTCAATTTTTTTGCATCCACATTTATCTCTAATGAACATAGATGACGTAGAAATGTTGTGACATATTATTTTCATAATTTTAGAATGAAAGACAAGTAAAATGGAAAGAACGCCACATACAAGTCATAGTAACCTATTTATCTCTAATAAATAAAAGGTAGTTTCCATTCTCCCATACCTGCAATATTACCATGTAGATGATCTGAAATGCCACCAAATACTTTAAATACAAAAATAAAGTGAACAAAGCCCATTTTATTTACTATAATTACTTAGTAAATATCTTAAACAGAGAAAGAACATCCTTTCACAAATCATTAATACAACAAAATAACCATATGAAAAAAATTACTCAAATCAAATACCACCCTCCAGCCTATACCAATGCAACAACCAGGAGAAAACCCTAGAATAAAGATGAGGGGTTTTTTTTGTTGGTGTTCGCTTGTTTTGCCAGTCCGGGGCTTGAGCTCAGGGCCTGAGCACTGCCCTTGGACTTTCTCAAGGCTAGAGCTCTACCACTTGAGCCTTAGCACCAATTCCAGCTTTTTTCTACGTATGTGGTACCAAGGAATCGATCCCAGGTCTTTATGCATGATACGCAAGCACTCTACCACTAGGCCAGATTCCCGGCCCCCAGCTTGTTTTTTTAATATCCTTGTATGTTGTCAAACATACTGGCTTACAGACAAACAGAAGGATGTATATTAACAGGACCAAACTCGGGGCCTTATACTTGCTAGTCAAGTTCTCTTCCCCTGTGCTCAATCTCCAACCCCAAACATAATCTTAACATCTATCCATAACTACATTGTTTGCACTGACTTTTTTCTGTAGATAAAAGATAACTTCCCTTCTTTTTTCTTTTTTCTTTTTTATAAATGACTCTAGAATGTAACTATAACCCTTCTATACATTACCCCGACAATAAAAAGTAAAAATAAAAATAAATAAAGAAATAAATGACTCTTTCCTGACCTTTTAACTCCAAAAGTAACACAAAGACATGAATCAGAATAACAATCCAACAGATACTTTTTCTGATATCTGAAGGAAAATTCTAATTTAATCCCATCTTATTACATGTCTCTATTTCTAATTCCTCCTCTGAATTTTAATATTTTGTGGAGGTTGATTGCTAATGTTGTTTTCTGCTAGTTGCTTTGCAGCTGGGTCTTCTGGAAGGAGAAATAAATGACCTGCTTCGAGGGATACATCAAGTACGTTCGCCCCTGCAGAGAAGTGCTGTGCAGGAAGTAGAGGAAGATGGGTCCCTGGCACAGAGGAACATTGGTGCAGAGGATATCTGCTCCATTTGTCAAGAGGTGCTCTTGGAGAAAAAGCTGCCTGTTACCTTCTGCAGGTAAGAGATTATGGAAACTTGCCAACAGTCAGTATTTCACACTTGAAATCCTAGCTACTTTGAAGGTTGAGATCTGAGCATTATGGTTCAAAGCCAGGTCGGCAAGACTCCTTGAGATTCTGATATATTGATTTTTTAAAAAAAGTTTTAGCTATAGTTGGCTTGTTTTAGCTATGGTTGGCTTGTACTAAAAGACTTCTGGGCTTGAAGGTAATGGTTACAAATAGTTTTCTGAAAATAAAGGCTATTTTACATTAAAATTTTAGCACTGCTTCTAGGGTTTTGTTTAAATTGTATCTTCAAAGCTGAATAGCTAAACATTTTATGTATGTAAGAATATTTATTGAGAGATTCATGTATAGGGTACTTTTAAGTTTAACCTTGAAATTTTAGGTAGCTACTTGCTACTGAAATTTTCCATTTTTTTCCTCTTGATTACTTATCACAATTTTCAACCAAGTTGCTGTTTTTTTATGTGGTTTGTTATTGTAAAATTAACTACTTTGTCAAACACCTTTCTTCCTATCAATTATTTCCTATATATTTTCAATACACATGATTTTTAGAAAAATAAGCAGATATTCTATGAGACAATACTTAGTTCTTCGGAATAGAGAAAAATTTATATCTGGAATGCTGGTGACATATTTTCATTAGCAACTGGATACATTTCTGTGTGTGTGTGTGTGTGTGTGTGTGTGTGTGTGTGTGGTGTGTGTGTGTGAGTGGTATATTTAAAATCAGTTGAGCCTATTTTTATATGGAAACAAAATGTTACTTTACATAAATCTAAGTGTATACAATACATTTTATATATGTATTTATAAACTTGTGTGCGGATGGTAAACTTGCATTTTTCTTTTTGATAGATTTGGCTGTGGCAATAGTGTTCACATAAAATGCATGAAGATCTTAGCTAATTACCAAGATGTGACGTCCAAAACTGCCATGTTAAAATGTCCTCTGTGCAGGAAAGAATTTGCCCCACTAAGTGTTATTTTGGAGGAATTCCAAAACTCTAGCAAACTTGTGGCTGCAGCTGAGAAAGAACCGTTGCACAAACACCTTGGAATTCCCTGCAATAACTGCAAGCAGTTTCCAATAGAGGGGACATGCTATAAGTAAGTGTCACCAGCAAAACTAAAGACTTTTTTTTTTACCTCTACAGTACTTTGACTATTAGGGTACAGTCTTTGTCCTGCTTTCTTCCTCTTTCATACCCAATATTTGCCTATGTGATGATAGTTTATTTAGTATTCCCAAACCAGTGACTTCATTTTGTCTTCCTTTTATGAGAGAGAATTGGCTTTACAATCAGTTTTTAGTTGAATATGAAGTATTGCCATCCCTAGGTCCAGCACAGGTCTTCCTGCTACTGGAATTTCTAAGGACACAGTGAGGAAATGTCTTTGGTCAGCCAGTAAGGTCACTGCCAAAATCTCATATATTAATGCAAAAGAATATTAACTAGAAATTTGTATCACTTGTCTCTGACTCCAACTTGTAATAGATGCATATTTTGTTTCATTTCAATCTTTTATCAGCAAGCTAATTACTAGACCAAAGTTTTGGCCCCCAAATTATCCCACAATTACCACAGTAAACAATAATTACTAGAGAAAGGAAATGGTATATCCTTAATGAAATACCCCTTATTATGAAATTTTTAAGTAAGCTATCATCTGAGTATTTTTCCTGTCCTGGTGGTTTATTCATTTTCTGATATACCACCTTCAACCCACTGTTGACTTTTTTTTTTTTAGAAAAAGCAAAGTTTAATCATTTTTCAATATAGTTGACTCTTTACAGATAAACACTTTGTAGAATATAAGAAGATGAATATCATCTCTGTTTAGGAAAGCTGATAAACATTATAATATGCCGTCAATGCAATATTTGCAGAGCATCAGAACTGGTACCTAAATACCAACCTCCTCCAAGAAAAATGTGGCCATGCTAATGCCATATTAGCCACTGACATAAGGGACTAACAAGAATGTCTTTCTGAACAATTAATAATTAAGATTAGAGTATAAATAATGAGTCATAAGACAATGATATAAAATATATATTTGAAATAGCATGCATATTCTATGAAATGAGCTCCAAGAAAAGGAAACAAGAAATCGTTTTCAGTTGCCATAGTTGCTATTTGTTTTATTTTCCTTTTGTCTTTGTTTGTATTTAGGAGGGTAAGGGAGGGCACAGAAAAGGTGGGATAAAAGTGATCAAATACAACAAAATATTTACTAGACACCATATGGAAAATGAATTTGATATCTGGGTGGGGAAGGGAAGGAAAAATGTGGGAGAGAGCACTGGAAGTGGAAACATGGTTCAAAACAAATTGTATTCATTACTCATTACCTGATTCATGTACGCTGTTGAAATTTTTGACAACACCTTCTCATTACTTTTCCTCCAGCAATTTGGCAATTAGCCAGGTGTATCTCATCCCCTTTCCTCATATTAAAAACTGCAGTTGCAAAATTTATAATTTAGAGTTTGCAAACACCACCTTTCCTCTAAATTCTGACAATCTTCAGACTGAGAAAAATATTTCTAACAGTTTTAAGAATAGAAAGCAAAGGCTTTTAAGATTCCCTCTTCTTTAGAAATTTATGATATGTCTATTTTATCTTTTAGGTTAGTTTTTATAAATGTATACATTATGTGTTAGGAGATACAGATGTTTAACTTTTTCTGGCCTAACATACATTGATTAATTACAACATTGCCCTGACTCTTTCATGCTATGACTCTTCCCTATGTCTATAAATAGCCACAATGAATAAATTAGCACTTGCTTCTTCCAAAATGTCTCAGATTTTTCCATATTTCTTCTAAACCTTTAATAATTTAAACTAGAAGATGATTTCATTTGACTTATGCTCAATGTTTTGGTTTTTGATGAATTTTACAGCAAAAAAATAAATTCATTGGTTTGTGGCAATATAAACTTCAACATGAGGCTATTGTAGGAAGTTAATTTTTTCTTAATTCATCAAACTTTTTATTGCTTCTGATTATATAGTTATCTTTTTCCATTCTTTGGAGAGGGAGAGGAAGTACAGTTCCATTTTCCAGAATACAGCACTGGATAATCGTTTATCTAATAGGCTGTAAATCCTATAAAAATTTAGAGAAAGCTAGATACAGTGGCTCACGCCTGTAATCCTAGCTACATAGGAGGCTGAGATCTAAGGATCAAGGTTCAAAGTGAGCCTGGGCACAAAAGAACCAGAGACTCTTATCTCTAACCTCTAGAAAATGGGAAGTGGGGCTTGGCTCAAGGGTAGGGCAGTAGCTCAGGGAACAGTGCCCAGGCCAAATTCAAGCCTCATGACCCACAAAAAAAAGAATTTAAATAAAGACATACACATAATTGAAAGTAAACTTAGTCTGAGAACTAAGGCAAAAAGGAAGAGCTATGTGGTAGGCAGAATAATTTACCCATAGCTTTATGTACAGAGTCTAAATGTGAGGCCACATAAAGGTTGCAGATGAAGTTATGGTATTCAAAGCAGGCAGCTAGAGTCTGGAAGGGACACTCTCACTTGACAAGACTCAAGAATCCATGGTTTTTCTACCAGCATTGAGATAAACAATATAATCCCGTCTATTTCTTGAAAACTGATTCTCTGAGAGTTAAGGAGTTATTCCAAGAGCAAACCTGAAGAGGACAATCAAAGAAACCACGTAATAGGAGGTACATTAATTAGAAAAATTTTCTCAAAAAGAAACATAGGTAGTGATGGGGGGTGCATTATAAGTGGTAGAACTAGCCTAAGTGAAGATACTGGAGCCATAGGATTCATGATATGAAAGAACATCTGTAAAGGTGAAATGAGATCATCAAAAACCTATTGTGCCATGCTTAGGAGCCTGGACTTTATTTTTAAGTCAAACCTAAGAGGAGAGACTTGAGCTATTTGTGATTTAGCATGTATGCCGAAGTTAGAGGAGAGTGGAAAGTCCTGGAATGGAAGACACAAAGATAAACTGTATCCATCCCTGGAGCCCTGTGTTCAATATGCAGAGTCTCTCTGCTTGATCACACCCCATGTCCATTTCTGCCTGGAGAAGGGAGCTCTGCTCAGAGGTCCACATTGAAAGTGGAACACACATTCCCTATGCCTTTGGCCTGGGGCCTTCCATTTTTTTCACATTCCCTTCTTCCAGGAAATCAAACCAGTGGCTCAAAGGTAAATCACACCTCTTACAAGCCTTCTGGCTCTTGTTGAGGCTCTTGTTGAGGCTAAAACTCACTGGCATCCTCAGATGGAAGAAAGGTAATATTCTCTTAACCTATCATCTTCTGCCTTCTATCTAACTCTTTTCTCTTCAAGCTTGTGGTATGCAATGTACCCTTGGTACACTTCTGTCTTAACAGAACAGTAAAAGACTGTATGTTACTTACACTGATGGCTGTGTGGTCCACTTACAGCTTTATGGAGAACTAATAAAAAGTGTCATTTTTGTCACAGGCAAATATCAAATATTTGGAATATTCTCAAAAATAGCAGTCAAAATTTTTCACTTAAAAATGGCAATAACTGGACTTTTTTCTTAAATGCCTTGATTTGTTGCATTTTCAGATGCAGTGAATGTGTAGAATATCACCTGTGCCAGGAGTGCTTTGACGACTGCTCTCATCTTTCTCACACATTCACATTTCGAGAGGTACGGTAACTATCTTGAACCTAATATAGTGTCTGCATCTGTCTTGTAGCAATTCTTAGTAAATCTCTGAATATGAAGAGTAGATGACATTCTTGAATTCTTGTTTTTGTTTATGCTGCTCTTGGTCTTGAACTCAAGGTTTGGGTCCCTAGGGTTTTTCAACTCCAGATCTATTATACTATCACTTGAGGCACAGCTTTGCTTCCAGCTGTCTGTATGAGATTATTTGGAAACAAGAGACTTTCCAAGCTGGCTGACTTTGAATGGAAATCTTCGCATCTCAGCCTCACAAGTAACTAGGATTACAGGTGTGAGCCACCAGCAGCACGCAACTAGCTTCTGGGTAAAATGTACAAATATGTTTGTCCAACTCTTTGACAGAGGTGGGCAGGTCTACCTGTTCTTACACTATGATTCATAAAATTCAACAAAACCTTGCATCTGATGATATTATAAGTATATACTAAAAATAAAACTGTAATCCTCAAACTTGAAAAATGGTTTCAAAAGATCTTAAACTTAAAAGTTCACTGCTAACTATCCTACCCTGCAGAGCCTCCTCTTAATTTTTTTACATTAACAATAATGAATCATGGGACTTTCTTAAGATCATTTCAACTACATACTTTAAAAATGTTGGTGATGTTGAGCACTGGGAGTGAGATCAGTCAAAAAAAAAATACCTATCAGGGGGGTAAGAGTAACACCTCAGTCCTGGGGGAACCAAAACTGATGCCTTTGTCCTGCCACCAATTGTCTTAGTGACAAGGACACAAAAAAACAGAATCCATAAAAACATCTAACAAAACATTTAGAGCTGGTAACAGACAAGACAAAAACATCTAACAGAGAAGCAGAGACCTTTAAGTAAACCCCAATTTTTTTCTTTAGAACCTTTAAAATTTTGCAAGACCAAGTCTAGGTTAACAGTAAGGAATTTGATCAGGATGGACAGATCATCCTGGTAAGAAAAGTTTTCTCCCTAACCTTCCAAATTGTGGGAAGGCTGGAGGTGCTCCCTGGGGGCAAGAGGGCATTCTGAGCCTGACCCATCTCGGCAGGGCGCAGCACCCAAACTGAAAGAGAAACTAAACAAACAAACAACAGAAACAACATACCCATGTGCACCCAGGCTGATAACCGGAAAGGAACTGTTAAACAGAGGGGCGGTTGCCGCAAGATCGTCCTAACAGCAGTTCCCCAACACAGCCTGGGTGGAGCTATCAGACAGAGGGATGGTCGCAGCAAGGCCATCCTAACAATAGTTCCCCAATACAGCCTGAGTGGGACTATCAAACGGAGGGATGGTCGGGCCATCTTGACAATACTTCCCCAAAAGGGCACAAGGGGCGTCTCCCACTGGCCCCGTCAACAATCCTATAGCACATCTGCCAGGATTCTTCATTGACCCAGATACAGAACCTATAGGCAACCCAGATTAACAGATTATCAGATAAAATATAATACACAGAGACAAACGAAGCCAGCCTATTTACCACGGTTTTCCACAACCCTTTGACTAGGCGTCTGAATGGACTTGGGGACCTTTCCCTGTTACAAGATAAAACATCCTCATTTTCCAGTGGTAGCTTTAGCTTACAAAGCACCAAGTGTGGTGGCAATCCAAGCTTCTCAGCAGGCAGAAGCAGGAGGAGCTCAAGTTTGGGGCCAGTCGAGGCAATTGAGATTGTCATAAAACTTTACAAAACAAAATTAAAAGGGATGAACTGTAGCTAATTGTTTAGGTTCCTATCACCTGTGTTCTACCTACAATTAAAAAAATAAAA
The DNA here is from genome assembly GCF_031878675.1 of Megascapheus bottae. Taxonomy (NCBI): domain Eukaryota; kingdom Metazoa; phylum Chordata; class Mammalia; order Rodentia; family Geomyidae; genus Megascapheus; species Megascapheus bottae. The sequence goes on along the minus strand of NC_143529.1, from coordinate 523,088 downwards.
GTTATGTTATTATAAAAGTTGTGCATCACTTTGTGAAAACCTCTGCTATGATTTGGTATGTTTAGGGCCAGGAGTGTGGCCTAGTGGTACAGTGCTTGCCTAGCATGCATGAAGCCCTGGGTTTGATTCCTCAGTACTACATACACAGAAAAAGCTGGAAATGGTATTGTGGCTCTAGCTTTGAGAAAGCTCCAAGACAGTGCCCAGGCCCTGAGTTCAAGCTCCAGGACTGGCAAAATAAAATAGGTATGTTTAAATTCATGACTATTCCCTCTATTATCCTTATTGATACAGTCTACCAATTTTAATTGTAGATTAAATACAATGTTCCATGATTTGGAAACTAACATCTACTTTTTCACTTATTTTTAGAAGAGAAACCAAGGATGGAAATTACTAGAAAAAATATCATATGATGATGTAAAATGTCTAAATGGTAAAAATAAGGTAGAAGAAACAATGCCACAATGTCAAGAAAAGAAGAGGTGAGGTTCTCGGTTAAATGTTCATTTCTTTGTAGTATTTGGGATCTTCCATCAGTGTTTCAGTTTGAAAAGGTAATATGTATGCTTGATATTTATTGAACAATTTCTGTACCTCAGATAACATCCTAGCACACAAGTGAAGAACAAGAGTAGGCCTGTCTGCCTGAATCCAACCCCAGCTCAACCATATGCTCTGTTTGTGCATTTTTGGCTAATTAATTCACTTCCTCCTGTCAAATTTCCTCATCTTATAATGTGGGTTGTATAAAACCAGCCTCGTAAGAGTTTTTTTATTTGGACTCTCCTAGCAGAGAATTACAATAGCTTAAAATCTAGATATATAAGGCCATATAGGATGAGGCTAAATGAAAGGACCTCCAGGATATGGAGATATGAGCCGTATAATGTGTGATTGTTGTTCTTAATGTAGTATGTTATTTCTTATCCCTTTGGTTGTCCCTTGGTTATTCTCATATTATTACCATATCTTACCTTGTAATCTGGTATTTTGTATATATGTTTATTCATTTATTTGAAATATGAAAGGGAAGGTGGAAAAGAAGATGAGGGAAGGGGCTGAGGAGGGAAATGGGGACAAAAATATGAAAAGGGGTATCAATATGTGTGAAGTAATGCTCCTTCTACCTGGTGAATATAACTGTAAATCTTCTATTAATTACAATAAAACAATTTCTAAAAAGAAAAAAAAGTTTTTTTCCCTGTAAAGTTTAACATATTCCATATTAACATCTATTGTTAAGCGCCAGCCCCATTAAGAATTACTAAATGTGGGAATGTAGTTCTTTCAGTAATCCAATAATCATCTAATAAGTACAAAATCAAAGCTGACATGAATGATGTACAGATAAAGAGGAAGTTGAGATGTGCCTTTGTAACACCTGGCCTCTGAGAGAAGGAGATCTTTGCCTCTCCACCTTCTCTCTGCCTCTGGATTGGAGTGCAGCGGTGGGATAAGGAAGGGTCAGAGTGAAGAGGAAGGCCATTCTTCTTCTTTTTTTTTTTTTGCCAGTCCTAGGCTTAAACTCAGGACCTGAGCACTGTCCTTGGATTTTTCTCAAGGCTAGAGCTCTACCACTTGAGCCTAGGCACCACTTCCAGCTTTTTCTAAGTATGTGGTACCAAGTAATTGAACCCGGGTCTTTGTGCATGCTAGGCAAGCACTCTACCAATAGGCCAAACTCCCAGCCCCAAGGCAGGCCATTCTTTAGAACACCAGCTGGGCTGTGTATGTAGTGCAGAGGCCTCCAGATTTTTATTAGATGAACAAGGACAGTGAATGTGCTGTATATTATTAAACTCTATGCTGCAGCTGGGTGCTGGTGGCTCACAACTATAATCCTAGCTACTCAGGAGGCTGAGATCTGAGGATTATGGTTTGAAGCCAGCCTGAGTAGAAAAGTTCATGAAACTCTTATCTCCTCAGAAAAAGCTGGAAGTGATGCTGTAGCTCAAGTGTTGGCTTTGAGCACAAAGAGGCATAGGGTCAGCGCCCAGGCCTTGAGTTCAAGACCCAGCCCAGGACTGTTAAAAAATAACCTAAAACATATATGAAAGGAATTTTAATAAAATGAGACAAAATATTTTAATAAAATGAAAACAAAATATTTTAACATGCTCCATTAGCCAAAAACTATGCTTATTCTCACCAAATGTATAAACGTACATGCCATACATCTGTACACCATGCACATCTAAACATGCTCACACATACATTAAGTTTCAACTCAAGTCCCAGCAGACATATAGCCCCTGCCCTCTGCATATGCCACACTCTTATGAGACAAGCCTGTTCCGAATTTCTCAGTCTCCATGTCTTCTAGCTGTGTATCACAGTTCAGCCTACTGAAATAAATTGGGTAACCAAGAAGTCAGGTTAGAAGACATAGGGGTTGGAAGGCTGGGAGACTGAACACTGGAGGGAGACATTCTAGGAAGACAAAAATGGAGTGAAAAAAGGAAACTTTTAGAATAAAAAGACAATAATAACAATATTGTAGAAAACAATAAGATACCAGTTTTAATATTGAATAATAAAATTGCTTATGTTTAGTTAAGATTAGACAACAGGTCCACAGATTCTGATTCATCAGGTTTGGTTGTTGCTGTTGTTTTTTTTCTAATTTTTTTAATTGTATTTTATTGTCAGGGTGATGTATAGAGGTGTTACAGTTATATTCATCAGGTGGTGGGTACATTACTTCTTGAACATTGATACCCTTCTCATGTTTTTCTCCTACTTTCCCTCCCCAGTAACATTCCCTAGACACTATGTTGGAACTGAATTATGCAACATGGGGAGAAGAAGGTTAGGAGGGGGAAAACTCAGAGAAAAATTAGAAAAGGGGTAACACTGTTCAAAAAGAAATGTACTCATTACCTGATTTATGTAACTGTAACCCCTCTGTATATTAACTTTACAATAAAAATTATTAAAAAGCAAAAAAATGTTGTATGATTTATATAGACCAGGTGCTAGGTATTTCTCCAAATATGTAATCCCATATCAACTGTCATATCTTTGCTTATTTCTGTTCAGCCAGGTTTACACACCTAAAGATGTTGTAAAGTCACTGCCTCTCCAGCTGATTACCAAAAAAAGTAAACTGCTTGCGCCGGGATACCAGTGCCGACTTTGTCTAAAATCCTATCATCTCGGTCAACAAACAAGACTACTGCCATGTACTCATAAGGTAAAAGCCATATTAGTTTCACTCAACTTGCCCTGTCAAGCCATGGTGTGGTGTCGATTTGTTTCTTCTTACATATCTGTGCTTATACCTGTACAGAGAGGTTCAGAAAGCTACTCCAGAGTGTATTCAAAAGCTTGCACATCATAATGTGTTCTGATCATCTAAGACTCATTTTTGTAACAGTCCTATGAAGCATAAATGGCTGACTTAGGCTTATTTTCTTTATTTTGGAAAAGAAAAATTCCATGGAACACTAACATTTATCTAGTTTATGTTTTACAGCTCCTTATATATGACAGAAATGCCTAAATTGATAGTTAACTGTTTCACAAGAATTTACTAGACTCAAAATTTTGTTGCCAGGTACCGTTGGCTCATATGCCTATAATCCTAGCTAATCAAAAGACAGATCTGAGGATCACAGTTCAAAGTGAGCCTGAGTAGAAAAGTCCATGAGGCCTGAATCTCCAACATACCACCAAAAGCTGAAGATGTAGCTGTGGCTCAAGTGGTGACCCTCTTGGCTTGAGCAAAAAAGCTAAGGGACCACTGCTTGGGCCCTGAGTTTAAGCCCTAATAAAAACATACATAACACGCACACATGCACACACACTCATACTATATTACTCAATAGCCAAGTTTTTCTTCAAATTATTTTAGTAAACATTTGTAGAGTCATCTTCAAAGGGGCTAAACTATTAGCCCCTTTTGTTACCAGAAGTGTGAATGATTGCAAATCAGACTAATTTTCCTTTCTAATTTGCTATGCATTTCATTTTTAATACTTTTTACTTCTCCTTTTTTCTTTGTTCTTTATAAGTCATGGGGCTTCAATTCAGGGCCTGGGCACTGTCCGTGTGCTCTTTTTACTCAAGGCTAGTGCTCTACTACACAGCTTGCTATGTCCCATTTTTAGGTGGTTAATCGGCCACAAGAGTCCATTGGACTGTCCTGCGTAAGCTGATTTCAAAACTGTGCTCCCCAGATCTCAGCCTCCTGAATAGTTAGGATTACAGGTGTGAGCCACCAGCACCCAGCAATAATTTTCATTTCTTAGAAGCATGAAAGTAATATGTTGAATAAATACTGACTTTTAAAAAATTATAGTTATATATATATATCCATAAGATGCTTTGCATTTATATGGTGAATTAGAGATCATCCCATGTAAACACTATTTTTCTTAAAACTTGGTTAGTTAAAATTACAGTTCAACTTTTTAAAATAGTTTTACCAGAGACTTACAAAGCTGGAAAAACTTGAATAATATCAAGTATAAAGATAACAATTATAACTCTGCATAACTTATAACCTTGTGTTTCAAGTTTCATAGGAAATGTATTGACAAGTGGCTACTCTACAAGTGCAATTCGTGCCCTATTGATGGACAGGTTATATATAATCCTTTAATCTGGAAAGGCAATGCAGCGAATGGCCAAGCACATCTGTTCTCTTCAAATTTAGATATCATTCATTTACCAAAGCAAGAACCACTAAAGCTTTGTATTCCTGGTACAAGACTAGTCTTAAAACAAAGTAGATATGGAATTTTACCTCAGTGTGAGTCCCAAAACTTGAACACACCTCAGAATCTACCAGAAATCTATCAGAATATAACAATCGATGATCTATGTTCTGTGAAATTAGATGACACCAAGTCAAGGAAATTAAATCATGAATATCAAGTTAGCCAACATCTCCCCAATTATCTTCAAGATTTAGCTACTGGGACATTTGGGAAAAAAGCATGTCAAACATTTCTTCCACCCCTTACTCAAAAAAATATCATATGTCTCAATGGAATAAAAATTCCTAGCAACAGCAAAAAATGTAGTACTGGTCAAAGCCAAAAGATAAGCAAGGGCTGTAAATGCATTAACCAGAAGCCAAAGAAGAGTTGTGGTATTAAAACAAGAGAAGTAAACAGGAGATCAAATATGCTACTTCCAGAGGATCTACAGCTTACTCTCAATGGCACTACGACTAAACTGAACTTGCCTAAAAGACATAATAATTACATGGAAAAATTTAGACAAAAATGTATTCCTCCACCACAACCACCTGTGACTCCCTCCTTACAAACAGAAAGTACCATAGCATCCTTAATAATGGAAGGAATTTAGTTGTAAAAAAAAAAAGTATTTTATTACCATCAGAAAATATATCATTAAATATAAAAATATTTTATTTATGGAATATAAATATATATATACAGTTTTGGCAAATATATATGAAATCCTGTGTTGTCATTTTTGCCTGCTTGTCTATGAAAAGCTTCTTTCCTTTAAGAAAATTAAGGCATGTCATAATGAGTATTCTCAGGATGTTATCAATTCTAGATCAAAGCTTTTATATTACTTTACAGTGAATAAAATGTTTATAAAGTTACATTTTTTTCCTCTGCTTTGAGTCATTGTTTTCAAGGGTTTTACTTGATAACAGTATGTTGGGCTTATTTCCAAGTTCTTGCATAAATTCTGTTTTTTCTATGTTAAGCATTATAAACCTACAAAAAATTAAAATTTCATTCCCTCAAAGTTTTTATATCTTAAATGAAAATGAAACAAATTCTACAAACAATGTCACATTTTTAATAGTTCTACCATTTTTATTTTCAAAAAAATGTATTTTACAGGCCATGAGTTTGGCCTAGTGGTACAGTGCTTGCCTAGCATACACAAAGATCCAGGTTCAATTTCTCGGTACCACATCCATAGAAAAAAAGCCAGAAGTGGTTCTGGGGCTCAAGTGGTCCAGCTCTGGCCTTGAGAAAGCCCAAGGACAGTGCCCAGGCCCAGAATTCAAGCCCCCATCCTAGCAAAAAAAAAATGTATTTTATAAATTGCACCAAACTTCATGGTACAATCACTATGAAAGAATGTTGTTGTCTTAATCTTTTGCTCTATTTTTAAATCCTTTGCCTCAAACTGTTCATCCTGCAAATCACATAATTAGGTTCTTATTTTCTTTATATATGTATTGTCTGTAAGTATCTTTACAAAGAGTCATCATTCAACAAATTAGTTTACCAAGACAGTGCACCTTGATCAGTGCTACCCTTTTTTTCTTTTTTTGCCAGTCTTGGGTTTGAACTCAGAGTCTGAGCATTATCCTTGGGCTTTCTCAAGTCTAGAGCTCTACTACTTGAGCCACAGCACCACTTCCAGCTTTGTTTATGTATCTAGTGGAACCCGGGTCTTCATGCATGCTAGGCAGGCACTCTACCACTAGGCCAAACTACCAGCCCAGTGTCACCTCTTCCACATTCTTATTCATCCCTCTTCTAACCTCCTACCCCTTGCCTCACTTTTCTTAATTTTTTAGGATAAGTATTGAATGTTTGGAAAATTTTGGAAAGCAGTTTATGAATATAATGCATCTTGTTCTATGTCAGTCTCCACATTTTCACCCCCTTCAACCCACCACTTTCCTTATTATTCTTAATTTTGTGCTACATATAATGCATTTTTACTGCAGTCTCTCCACACACACACCCCCCTCCCACTTCATTCATCTACTTCTCTCCCCTGGGCTGCCCCATTTCCTGATGCTTATTTTGTTGGGGTTTGACATATAGCAGTACTGAGCCCAAAGGCAACGTCTTGACACTCTCCTTTAGCTTTTATATTCAGGGCTACCTAGATCTCTAACTCTTGATCAACAAGCCCGCTTCCAACTTGGTGTTTAATTGAAGATAAGAATCTCATGGACTTTCCTAAAGCTCAGGCTGACTTCAAACAATGATCTCATGTCTCAGCCTCCTGAATAGCTAGCGTTACAAGTGTGAACTTTCTAATATTGTCATGCTGTGCTCTTGGATGTGCCAGTTCTGCATGGTGGTAGACTGCTACCAAGTTCATCATGCCATGGAACTCCTAACCCCCAGCTCGTGATAATCACTTGTGAGTTCAAACTAGTCAACTGATCCCCATGCTCAGGTGACCATCTTTGTGATGGCATGTCATGAGTTGCTTCACAAAAATATACATCACATGGTCTTTCTTTCAATATCTGAGGGCCACATACCATACCACCTCTTGAGCCTGCCAGAAGTTCCACGGGCCATTTTTACTCACCACCAATACCTACACTATCAGAGGGTCTGCTATGTTATAGGACAAAATCAACAGGCCTGCTAAAGCCTCAGCTCATACCTATGTGGGGTTGTACCAAAAGGTGAAAGCTATGGGTTTAATCCAGTATGTGAGCCACTGTGCTGTTGCCAGGTATTAAATAAAGGAATATACCACCTGAATAACACAAAGATACCAGGTATTGAGCTATTTTTCAGTGAGAAATACAAGATAGTATTTGTCTTTTAGATTAAATTACCTAACCTGTCTTCCTCTAAGGAACCCTAAAATTTCAATAATATAAAGTCCTCTGAATCCTTCCAGCAGAATCTACTATCCTTTGCAAGTGTATCTCACCTAGGAGCGTGGTACCAGTATTCTACTTCCCATCCTTGCTGTATTGAATCTATGCTCTGCAAGAAGTTCAAATGTCTTTATCCTGGAATTATCCAGGATAAATTCATATCATTGCTATTTTTATCTGCATGTGATTTCTTTTAAAAAGCTATATAGATGGAAAACCCTGTAATCATTATAGGCAAATTTTATGGATCTGTAGCTATACATACATTTTTTCATATAGGAGATATTCATAGTTTGTATCAGATTCTCAAATGGTTTATATACAAATAAAATAAATACTAAACTGGTAATTGGGGGGAAAAAGCTATATAGATGGAATATATTCTATGCAGTTAATATCATGAGATGAGCCTTTCTAGGAAAAATAATTCATCAAGGATGCTTGCTGACCTGAGGTTACTACTTGGTTCAATGTGCAATACATCACTGTCATATTCCAGGTTTCTTTAAGCTTTAAAAGGCATACTAGCAAATCAAACATTTTGGTCTTGTATTCTATACATTCTTAAGGGTAGCTCTAAATATCTACCATTCACCTAGGATGTAATATTACTTGCTATTTTGACTGAATGGGGGGCAACAATTTAAGAACCTTCCACTTGCCTCTGCCACACCTTCATGCACATACACATTACAATTACCTACATTCTAGGACAACTACTATACTTTCATAGGATACTATTCCCATCATAAGCCTTATGTGATATGCCCCTTGTCTAACAAAGGGATGTAATAATTCTTCAAATCTCTGCACATAATTTCCAATCCACTCTATGTGCAGCAGCTCTTGAGATATTTGACTCTCTCCCTTTTTTCCTAATGCACAATCCCAAGGTAATGTACCACCATAGAGTAATTCACCACACTGCTCAGGACTCTCGTGTGTTTTTAAAACACAACTCTGTATTCAAAAAAGCCAATCAATTCTGCAAATTGGGAGAGTTAACTACTAGTTGCCAAACAGAGGACTTGTGGATCTGTTAGTAAGTTTGCTATGGATTTAAATTTTCTTCATTAAATTTACCTCAGCATTAACTTTAAATCAGGCAGTGCATTGATTTGAACAGGTCCTCAGTCTTCTAGTCTTCCAAAGTTGTCTTTATTAACACTTAGTTAACTGGTTTTAGTAACACTTAGTTAACTATTTCCACCTTTGTGAGTCAGCCCCTTTGTCTGCTACTCAGATTGTCATGTCTTTCCTAATTGTATCTACCTACATTTTTTTTGTCAGTCCTGGGGCCTGAACTCAGGGCCTGAGCATTGTCCTTGGGCTTTTTCAAGGCCAAGAGCTCTGCCACTTGAGCCACAGCACCATTTCCAGCTTTTTCTATGTATGTGGTACCGAGGAATCCTAGGGCTTCATGCTCGGCAAGCGCTCTACAACTAGGCCAAACTCCCAGCCCCTCCACCTACATTTTAGTAGTTATGTAGCAGGTGGCCTTTGTTGATTCATCATCCCATTACCCCTATTGCTATGGGTAAGCTCAGCACTAAGAGCCTTTCCTGCTGTCAATCGCGAGTTACAGAAGAGAGCCTCCACTGCATATCTGCTGAGGCTGCAAACCAGCACTGCTAGTTCCTCTAAATTACTCAGGAGATTATAGTTTCTTCAATGTTAATAAATTCTTTAATAAGAACAAGTATAGTTTCTGGGGCCGGGAGTTTGGCCTAGTGGTTAAAGTGCTTGCCTAGCATGCATGAAGACCCGGGTTCGATTCCTCGGTACCACATACATAGAAAAAAGCCGGAAGTGGTGCTGAGGCTCAAGTGGTAGAGCTCTAGCCTTGAGAAAGTCCAAGGACAGTGCTCAGGCCCTGAGCTCAAGCCCAGGACTGGCAAAAAAAAAAAAAGAACAAGTATAGTTTCTATCTATAAGTCTCTTAGGTGCTAAGGAGATAAACATAAACAAGATGCAAATATTAGTTCCATATAAGAGATTTAGGTTAGGCATCATTGTCTCACATCTATAATCCCTGAGGAAGCTGAGATTTGAGGATTGTAGTTCAAATCCAGCCCAGGCAGACAAATCTAAGACTTGTTATCTCCAACTAACCTAACTAGTAGAAAGCTGGAAGTGAATGTATAGCTCAAATTGTAAAGCCCTAGCCTTGAATTTAAAAAGAAAAGAAAAAGCATAGCTACCCCCCCAAGTAGTTCGCTCTCTCTCCCTCTCCCTCTCCCCCTCTCCCTCTCCCCCCCCTCTCTCTCTCCTCTCTCTCTCTCTCTCTCTCTCTCTCTCTCTCTCTCTCTCTCTCTCTCTCTCTCTCTCTCTCTCTCTCTCACACACACACACACACACAAAGGATCCAGCAGTGCATTCATAATTAACATGCAGGATTGACTTTCTTTAGAAGTAAATTGAGAAAACCTTTTTGGATAAATAAGATTTTTAGAAATGCACTGATTGAGGCTGGAATTCTTTTACCAAGGCTAATCTTCATCCAATTAAATTTCAGCTTGGCTGCAATAGGCAGCAGGAAAAAACAGGACTCAGTATCAAGAAGTTGTTGGTTCTGTTGTCACTCATACTTTACAATATATTCTGTTTCATCATAGAAAAAGAAAATGATGGATTGATAGCAAGGATTTTCTTCTCTCTTTTTAGAGACCAGGGTTTCCGGAAACAAATGTGAGCTAAACATCATTGACATGAAATTCATTTTTAAATCATCTTATCCCTAGTTTATCCATGTATATGTGTGTGTACACTATCAGAGAAATGATGCTCCCTTTTCCCACTTCCTTTTAAATGTAACCATTTCCTAGAAAATAAAGTGAAACTTCTGAATTATAAATCTCATGTATTTGTCATTGACATGCTTCTTAATGGTCTATAATTCAAATTAATAGAATTTTTGTTAAGTAAACCATGAATCATAAGCAACTCATTTTCAGAAAACATATATAAACACTAAATATAAAAATGAGTAACAATTCTGGTATATTATATATATATATTTGTTTATTTGAAATGGGGAAAACAAGATGAGGGTAGGGTGGGGGAGGGAAATGGGAACAAAAACATGAAAAGGGATATCAATGTGTGAGAAGTAATGCACCTTGTATCTGGCAAATATAACTGTAACCCCTCTATACATTAAAATGAAATTTTAAAAAATGAGTAACAATTATAATATGAACTTTTGCTCATATTCAATGAACACAAGTATTTTGGAAGTTATCTAAATTAGCAAAAAGGGTTTCAAAATAATACCTAACAAATAATTGATAGTAGAGATGAGTTCAAAATAGATAATTTTTACTTTAACAAGTATTTGTTATATAAAACAAAAGTATAATTTCTGAACTGAAATATAGAAAATAAAAATTGTTCTGTGATATTTATTCCACATTGCCTAATACCTACAATTATGCTTTTCACTGTGGCATTTAGGAAAGGTTTTTAATGAAGTCATTCAAGTATAATAGTACCAGAAGCTCCTGGGAATGTAATTATCTGGCTTGTTTTGAACCAGGCTGTCTGTAGTTTGTCTAGTGTTCTAATAAGCTCTTCAGGGATTATAGGAAGTCCACACATGAAATACAAAACCCTGGTCAACTTGAGAAAAATAATACCAAAACTTTGAAAAAACTGTCAAGATTACTGACCATCAAATCTAGTATAGGCTCAAGATATACAGTTCAACTATGTCACGTTTTGTCAGCACAAGTTTTATGTGAACTTTCTCAACAGATTTCTGTGAAGGTGATTTATCTTTCATACCTAACAAAATGGAGAAAAACTACTACAAGACTTAAAAAACACTATAGGTAGTAAAATCTATAACCTTTAAATTACTTTACAAATAAAACATCTCATTTTTCTCTAAGAAATTTTGTGTTATATTTGTTATCCCCTCACTTAATATTGAGTCCAACCATTCTTCAGTATTTAACATTAACCTTTCTTGTCTAGACTACCTTTCTAAAGTTAAACTCTGAACATGTTTCTATTTTAAAATTCTAGATTCAGTAAACAAATATATAGTTCTAAAATGAATAGAATGTCAAAGAATATATAAAAATTGAGCTTTTAATTATTGTATATATATTTATTATGTATTACATACTTAAAATGATATATTATATATTATATATATTTAATGAATGCTATATATAGTAAATACAGATACATCTGTGTTGTTTTATAGTATAAGCAATAATTATATTAAAATATATTTATATTTTTCACTTAATTTATAATATATATCACATCTATAAAATGAAAATACTCAGTCTTTGTTTTGATGGAAAAAATACAAACTAAGACAAAAAGGCAGTCAGTTTCCTCAGGCGGAAATGTCTTTTTATTTGATTTAGGAAGAGAATATGGTAGAGGGGACTAATTTCTTCAGATTACCCTGTGCGTATGCATGGGAATGAAACATCAATGTTATAAATGTATTCAGATTCAAAAATGATTTTTAAAAGGAGGAGGAAATTTCACTAATGGACCTAGACTGTGAATACCCTGATTAAAAAAAAATCTACCTACATAAAGATGGTTAAAAGTGCTTTTATGGAGTCAAGTAAAGTTTTTATAAAGTTCATAGTGACATAGATGAACTATTTTCCAACATGTATTCCCAGGAAAAAATAATTCCTGATCATCTGGCACAATTATTAAGCACTAACAAACATACTTTGATAAACATCAAAATATCCTTATCTCTACCCAAATCCTTTGCCTATCATTCTTCCCATATTAATTTCTTTTCAGATGAGACATGACAATCAGCTCATGGCCGCCATCCATTTGGCAGCTATGTTTCTGACCAATTTAGGAAGGGCTTTGTTACCAAGAGTTCCTTGTGAGTTTGGGTCAGCTGTAACTCCTCCAGGAGCCACACGAGATCTCAGAACTCTCTTTGATAGACACTGTACCCTGGTTGGCACTTCCAGCGTTCCATGCTAAAGTCTTTATCACAGTGTCAGTGGACAGAGTCCACTAGCAAAAGTATTGTACTTCCAGGTGGACTGAGAAGCTAACTCCCATTCAAACCTCTAAAGCTATATCTAGTGACAGGAAATATCTCCAGAACACAGTAACCAGGATAATTCTAAAAAGTATTTGGAAGCAGAGAATTTTAGAGACCTAATGCTGCTTTTGAGTTATCATTTAGTCTTAGGTCAAAATTCCAAAGAATATGTTGGAAATGAACTTTACAATCAGGGGGTGAGAGAATGGGGAAAGGAATAATGGGAGAAAAAAATGTGGGAGGGGATAATACTGTTCAATAAGAAATGTACTCACTACCTTACATATGTAACTGTAGGAAAAAAAAAAGGTCCAGAGAAGTTATTTTTAAAAAGGAGAATGGGAGACTTCATGTCACTTTTTCACTTAGAATGTAAGTAATTTTCAAAATGCCTATAAGATTGCTGCAATATGTCATATTAGATAGAAAGCAATTTACACACATTCAGCTTTAATACTGAAAATATAAACTATGAAGATATGAAATACAAAGAATAAAACAAGTGCATTAAATAAACCGCATACATAGAAAAAAGCCAGAAGTGATGCTGTGGCTTAAGTGATAGAGTTCTAGCCTTTGAGAAAGTTCAAGGACAGTGTTCAGGGCCCTGAGTTCAAGGCCCAGACTGGATCTTTACTAGATTAAAGGTTAATTGGGGAAGCTTTTGCATTCTACTCCAAATTAAACAATACAACCAATACACATTTAGATTTATTTTATTATCTTTAATTAACTATTCTTAACATTTACAAATCTTCAGACTGAGAACAGTTTTTCAGCAGTGGGTATAGTATTAACAGCAATAAATATACAGAAACATTAGATTTCTCTTATGAGAAAGAGTATGGAAAGGAATCACTTGGAAATAAGAGGGCAAAATATCAATTCTAGATCTGAAGATAAAATTAAAAGATTCTTTTAAAATGTCATTCCATGGAGAAATGAGTAATCTGTATCTTATAAATGACTTTGAGCTTCACCTTTTAGGGAAATTTGAGGGGCATTATTCGATCTATAGATTCCTAACAGTCTACACTACATACGGATGCCAGATTTTCAAAGTGACTTGAAAGTGATTGCCAAAGCACAGACATGCTTTTCTTCCTCAATATTTGTGATTTTAGTGGAATATTAGACAGATTATAAAAGGGTATAATCCCTATACAACTGCATAAAGTCATAAAAATTGATTCTAAAAAGTCTATGATCATATGTATTCAAAATACATATAGATGTGCTTTCGTAAATTGACAAGTTAATTGACATTTTTGCCTTTAAGATATATCCAAAGTATATACAAGGGATCCACAAATCCATTTGTAACCAAAATTTTCTAGGTTTATATTTGCAAAAATTTGTGTTGGCTTTCAAGTTAAAAATTTAAGAAAGTTGTATAGTTGTTGATGTATTCTCACTTGAGGGGGTGGGGATTAAGAAAAGTAGATGGCTTCAGCTTTTAACCAGGAACCTGTGAACCACTCACAAATGAGAAGTTACATTTTTAATCACTAGAAAAGATAAATTGCCTAAAATTCCCAATTAAAAAAAAACAGTATGTGCAGTGTTTTTTTTTATTAAAAAGTTTTCTTCTAAAATCAAACAAAAGTTTTAGGAAAGCCCTTGGGACATGTATTCTCCTTTTTTTTCATACACAAATGAACAAGATAACTTGCATACCTGGGTTGTACACCTACATAGGAATATGTACACCTCATTACCAGGATGGATGGAACAGTTTTAAAAGTGGAAAGAATATGTACTTAAAATATTGAAAAGGAGGAGGAACGTTTTTGCTATACAGTTTCTAACCTCATTCCGACACAATGTATCAATAATGCTGAATTCAAAAACAGGATTAAAGCACAGAAACAAAAGAAATGCAACATGCAAAGTTCATTGTTCCAACATGAAACACCAGGCCTATTATTTTTAATAAAAACTGCACATCTGTTTTACTTGGCTAACAGATAATATACACTAAAGAAAGATGTTATTATATCCTCCTAATAACGCAATCTGTATCAAAGGCACTTCCACAGAGCACTAACTCTTTATTGTTTCCCAAATCATTTTTGTTCATGTTGCTTTAAACTGTTGTGTGTCAGACCAATAATTTTAATTATGAGCCTTACCACTACTACTAAAAAATAAAGTGTGTATTATCCAAACATTTATGTTTTCCATGGATTGAGTTATGTATAGCAAACATGTGCCCTAAGTCTTTATGTTCTTTGGGTTAACAAAGGAGATTTCAGAAGTAATTATGTTAAAATATTGGCTGAAGTCTACCATGTCAATTCTATCTACAATTTTACTAAAGCAAATGTGGCTGTTTTGGTACTAAGCTTTGTCCATACTTACGTGGCTGGAGTCGATATTGCTCCTATGTTGAGTAGTAAGAAAATGAGAAATAAAGCAATTTTATTTCAGCTTTTTGGAAAAGAGAAAGATGGGGCCAGGAGTTTGGCCTAGTGGTAGAGTGCTTACCTGGCATGCACAAAGATCCTTAGTACCACGTATATAGAAAAGGCTGGAATTGGTGCTGTGGCTCAAGTGGAAGAACTTGAGAAAGCCCAAGGATAGTGCTCAGGCCCTGAGCTCAGGCCCCTAGACTGGGGATAGAGAGGGGGGGAGGAGAGGGAGAGAGAAAGAGAATGAAAAAGAAAATGAGAGCGAAAAGAGAAAAAAACGAGAGAGAGAAAGAGAGAATAAGAGAGAGAGATGCTTTAGATATGTGTCCTCATGGAAAATTTAGAAGTAATGGGAAGAGTTGATTTTAATTAAAAGCTTTTAGGACATATGAATAGTAACTTCATTGAAGACACTTCTAAACAGCTAGTGAATGTGTTCCCATTGAATTCTTTGCTATGTTGAAAAGCATACTGATATACTTTAAAACAAACAAAGAAAGCCAGGCACCAGTATGGCTCATGCCTAGCACAAGAAGCTGAGAGTTGAAGATTGTG
Organism: Megascapheus bottae; assembly: GCF_031878675.1. Classification (NCBI taxonomy): domain Eukaryota; kingdom Metazoa; phylum Chordata; class Mammalia; order Rodentia; family Geomyidae; genus Megascapheus; species Megascapheus bottae. The sequence goes on along the minus strand of NC_143529.1, from coordinate 507,511 downwards.
GTTTGAAGCCAGCTTATGCAGGAATGTCTGTAAGACTCTTTAAATAACCACCAAAAACCCACACATGGAGCTCAAGTGGTAGGGCACTAGTCTTGAGCAACGAAAGCTCAGTGGCAGCGCCCAGGCTCTGATTTCAAGTCCCAGGACCAGCCCAGAAAAATAGAAACATTAAATAAAGAGTCAAAAAGAAAAATTGCAATGCCTGCAAGTGAACACAAGAAGAATTTACTCTTCCCCTGAATCGAGTGTTTTTCTCAAGCATCTTACAAATGTGTCAACATCTCCCTATATAACTGATTTCCTGAAATATTTTTGAGCCTCAGGAAAAAAGCATTTCTTTTTCTATTTATATAAAAAAGTTCATCTCTTTTATCTCCATATATTTTGTTAAATTTTTGTATTAAGTTTATTAGCTTTTAGGTAACTGACTGACATAGTTTGGGGAATAGAAAGTAACACATTAAATTTGATTCTTGCCTTACCTGTATCAGTGAGCCTTAATATCACCATTTTGTTATTTCAGATTGTTAACTTTTCTTTCTTGACAACTTAGGCTGCTTCATTTTGAGAGTGGGGGAGAAAATGAAGAGTAAAAATCCTGCATCACAACAATCATTTCTCAAATTTACATTTTTAATTTTTCAAATTGTTTTTTATTTTGTGAAGTTTTTGGGGTTTTTTTTTTTGGCTAGTGCTGGATCTTGAACTCAGGGCCTGAGCTTTGTCCTTGGACTTTCTCAAGGCTAGAGCTCTACCACTTGAGCTGCAGCACCACTTCTGAATTTTTTCTATGTATGTGGTACCAAGGAATCAAACCTGGGTCTTCATGCATGATAGGCAAGCACTCTACCACTAGGCCAAACTTCCAGCCCTTTCTTTCTTTCTTTCTTTCTTTCTTTCTTTCTTTCTTTCTTTCTTTCTTTCTTTCTTTCCTTTCTTTAAAGAGCTAGTACATTGCTCTCTAATGACTAAAAAATCCTATTTTATATGGGTATACAATTTATGTTGGGGACGAGATGTGCTATTTATCTCACACACAAAAAAAATGTTGAAACTGGCACTGTAGCTCAAAGGATAGGGTAATAGCTTTGAGCTGAAGAGCTCAGGGACAACACCCAGGCCCAGAGTTCAAGTCCCATGACCACCACTAACAACAACAAAATGTTGTCTGGTTTTGAAGTTTAACATAGTATCAGCCCAAATATTTATCAAGTCCATATCAGTATGGCAGAAGGGGATGTAATCCTAGTGTTTCACCTGAATGGCACGTGAAGAAGAGCTTCCTATAACAGGGTAGTCATCAGGCAGATACTACATTTTTTAGAGTAACTTTAGGAATATACGTTTCATTATTTTATTTTCAAGACAGCCAGTACCAATTTGACCGACTGAGCAAACGTTTTGTTAAATAATTAACATCTTGAGGCTATTTCCCATTTTGAAAAGTTGATGCTTCAAATTCTTCACTCAAAACTAAACAAAAAGTATAAGCCAGAAAAAGCGTTCCTCAGTACCTTCCTCTGTGATCACTGATTTACCATTTTACTATTTACTCTCCTTGAGGCACAACCCCAGGAGCATGAGTTCACTCAGCCTCAACTTCTTCAGTCCCTACTAAAATATACAAGCAGCCACCTTCAGAGTCAATTTATGGGAAGCAGTGGGCGTTCCTCTCTCTTCTTCCAGATGTTAGTCTTGCTGTCTCTCTTGGTTAGTGGTGGTGGTCGGCCCCTTTTTTTGGTGGGAGATGTGGTGGCTTCAAACTCTTCAACGGTGTTTTTTCTGGCTGTAGACTCCTCCCCAGGATGCTCCAGGATAACTGCACTTCCTCCTCCATCTAAGATGTGCCTTAAGGCCGGGTCTTCTGGGGAGCAGACAGTGGTTCCACTCTCACTGCTGCTCAGGTCTAAATCTTCTAAGTAAAGGATTTTGGGCTGATGCATGCTCTTGATGAATGTTTTCTCCCTCTCAAGCTTTCTACTCAATTGATGCTCATTCATGTCCACCCCAGAGTCAAGACTTGTATCATTGCTCTGGGCTCGCTTTCCCTTTTTCAGGTCTATGAAGGAGTGTCTCACTTGGGCAACCGGCTTTCCATCAAGGGACACAAACCAGGCTCTAGGATGTGGGGAGGGCTTTCCTTTGGACAGCTCCAAGAGCGTCTGCTCTGAAATTCCTTGAAGTTCTGATGAAAATGGAGTCATTACAACAGCTTCATTTAATGTTCCAGGGACGGAGACAGATTCTAATAGGCTATTGGAGTATCGGCTCCAGTCTGAAGTCTGGGATGGCAAGCTCTGCTGACCTTCGAGTATGATATCCTCTTCCCTAGCGTCTTGGGGCTGTGCATGAGAGTGCATTGGCATCTTGGGCAATGTCTGTGTGAAGTTCTCTCTGTTTACTGGTTCCATCAATTGACCGTAGACTAACTGTCCCTTTCTTGGCAAAGTAGCTGACTTAGCAGTATGTAACTGCTCTGGTGAGGAGAAAAGGTCTGACGTTTGAAGGATGGTAATGGGCTGGCTGTAGATATGCATGAGTTGTTCAGGAATGTGAGAACGTCCATACATCTCCTCATTACCTGATAGATACCTCTTCTCCTCTTGAGCATCACCTAATGATGAAGAAAGATTGTTATTAATATGTTTAGGTTGTTTAGGCCCTCCAATTGGCTCCAAAGACTGTGCTGGGTTTCTTGAGTAGTTATTTTGATTGACTGATAGAAATGAAACATCTTCATTGTAGATTTTAAAAGTGTCCCGAGTTTTTACTGTGGCAACTCTTTCTTCTCCTTCTGCTTTTGATGGTTCCTTTTTTTGAGGGCTGTATGAGGCATTTTTGGCATTAAATATTTCTGACTTGTCATCAGCTTTTAATGCAATTTTGACTGAACTGATATGATTTATGTGTGTTGTTGATGTTGTCTGGTCTCTCTTGAGGACCTCAAGTTTAGTGATATTTCTTTCTCTTTTTGGTGAAGTACCACACTTATCCCTAGAAGAGAAATCACAATGTTATTTAAAGGTTATAATCTAGAAGACTCATATTTGTAAATCCCACAATTATCATTTATGAAATGCTGCTGTTAGGATATAGATTTTGATGTTCAAAATATATATATTAAAGACAATACAATTTACTTTTAGAGATAAACTGGGTAATGCACAGAATATATTGAAATGAAACTACAATTTGAAAGCGAATATAATGTAGTGATACCCTAATAGATTTGTGTGTGTGTGTATGTGTGTGTGATTTATACACTTGATCTTACCTGCAATAACAAAGTAGTACAGCAAGAAAACCAATGACGATGACTATCGTCCCTCCCAGTATGGCTGTAAGAAACTCTGTGTGGTAGTCAGTTATGTCCTTGAGAACTTCACTTACACCTGAACCTACATGATCCAACATTAAGAAAGAAAAAATACAGAAAACATTACTGTAGGAAAAATATTCAACAATGTTATGTCCTAGATAAGACAGAGTGAATACAGGTACACACTTCTATTGCTTTTTTCTCTCCCACAGCAGACACTCCTGAAAATGAAATACAGCTTCCTTGCCCTTTGTAATTTTATCAACTGACTTACTTTTACCAATGAAATATGGATGCCTTTAAATGAGGTCGTTTGTTGTAAGTTTGCTAACTATGCTAAGTTAAGCAAAACTGTGAATGCCATGGACACTAGATCCCAGAGAGCCACTATTCCTCCAATCTGAAATGTGAAAATATGTTGAACTAAACCAAGCTAAACCCAGCAGTGTTTCAGTCAACCCAAAACATTTATGCAAAGTAAAAGGCAAGCAGTGCCTGCTATGGCTAGCCACTGAGTTAGGAAGTGTTTACCACTGCATTAATGACTAGATTAGACCAGATATTATATTTAGATGCTGACATGCTATTATTTTTTTAAAAAAAAAAACCCTAGATTATTTGACACTAACCAGTCAGCAAACAGGAAAGATGTTACTTTTGGAAGTCAAGATTGTAACCTGTACTATGTGATATCATTAATTAGTGAAATAAGCTGGGACAACTCGTTCTGTGGTATTTTGTTATAGTAAACTCAGTAGTCTAAACCAATATCCACATCTCTCAATTTAAAAATAAGAAAACTCATACTAAAGTGAATAAGAACCTACTTCAAATTCATCTGGTTAATTATAAGAAAAGTGTTGTTTTCTTGCACAACGATGTTCATTGCAGCACTATCTACCATAGCAAAGATATGGAATCGACCCAGATGCCCCTCAGTAGATGAATGGATCATGAAGATGTGGTATTTATACACAATGGAATTCTATGCTGCCATCAGAAAGAAGGACACTGCCCCATTTAGTAAGAAATGGAAAAACTTAGAAAAAATCATATTAAGTGAAGTAAGCCAGACCCAAAGGAACATAGGCTCAAAGGCTTCCTCATTTGTAATAATTAGTACAAACCTAGGATGCTCCTAGCAGAGGATTACACTAACTCAAACCCTGGATACTTAAGGCCATAGATGATGAGGCCAAATTAATGGACCTCAACCTCATGGAAACATGAGCTTAATTATGAGTGACTGTTGTTCTTAATACAATGTTTTTTATTCTCTTCTCTTGTGTCACCCTTTGGTTAATCTCATATTGTTATAGTATCTGACTTTGTTACCCTGTATAATATATATATATATATATGTTTATTTGTTTATTTGAAATAAATGGGGAAAATAGATTAGGGAGGAGTGGGAGGGAATGAGGATAAAAACATGAGAAAGGGGAAAAATAATGCATCTTCTATCTGGTGAATAGAACTGTAACCCCTCTATACAATAAAATAAATTGATGATGGAATATATACTCTATATTCTATACTCTATAGACATGTTTTATTATATAGATTAATATGTATCTATGACATATAAACCCTCAACTTAATTTTTATTATGTTTTAAAATCTATGTGACAGTGATTGTATATAGAGATGCCCTTCTTGGATCCTTGTTTGTTAAGCATGACATTTGAAATACGATGTAAAAATCAGTGTTTATAAAATCTTTTTTTTTAAAAAAAAAGAAAAGTGTTGTTTTGTGATCTGCTTATACAATACATTTTTGAAACTCATTACTAAAAGGTATTGGCTCACACTAAGTGAAAATTTCATGATTCTATATTAGCACTCTGCTCTAAACAGGTAAGCTACAACAGAACTTTAATCTGTTTTAAAAAATGACTTTCGATTTTGTAATTTATGCAAACTAGTTCTTTGAGGTATATTTTTAGTGCAAGTGCACATCATTATAAAACCCTGGGTGGTTTTTATTAAAAATGAAATAAACATTTTTCTTTTTCATCAATATTTCATAACAGGGGGAGGATAGAATGGGATAAGGACTGACAGCTGGCAGAACTGTAGGATATTTGGCATCATTTAAAACAAGGTGACCACCATTTGGTTTCCAAATAAATAATCTCACAAGTACTAAGTACAATTCCAACAGAAAAAATACTTTTCTTGATTATATATAGCTTATAGCTTATAATCATCCTACTTAAATACTAAATGCTGGCTTCGTTGAAAAAAAACTGACCCTAACTCATATTACTTTATGGTTTAAAAGTCAAATGTTGTTAGTGAAAAATGAAAATAAAACTCATTTAAAAAGGTGTTTGAGCCAGGCACCAGTGGCTCACACCTGTAATCCTAGCAACTCAGGATGCTAAGGTCTGAAGATCGCAGTTCAAAGCCAGTCTGGGCAAGAAAGCCTATGAGATTCTGATCTGCAATTAACCACAAGAAAACTGGAAGTGAAGCTGTGGCTCAAAGTGATAGATACCAGCCTTGAGGTTAAAAGCTCAGGGCCAGAACCCAGGCCCTGAGTTCAAGCCCCACAACCACACCCATCCCTCAATAAACTTTTTTCCAGGGTAAAAAAACCTAAGTCTTAAAAAAATAATACTTATATAAGTAATGCACCTTCTATCTGGCATATATAATGTAACCCTTCTATTAATTACAATAAAAATAGATTTAAAAATAAATAAGTATAGATAGTGATATGTGTCTATATATTCTTATATGGATTTATATAAACATATATGCATATATTTTATATCTTATATAGTTATATATTATATATTATGTATATAAGAATTCAACATTTCATTTTTCCATTAAAAAATAATACTTATAATAATGTTATATAACACAACACTGTAACTGCAAATGTAAAATGTACACTTCTAAATTATATTTGAAATTAATGTCTCTTTGAATTTTTCAAAAATATTTTAGGTATTTGTACAAAGTAGTTTTCATTTGATAAAGCATCTTGATCAGTTCATCTTTTCGTGTGTTTGTTTGCATTTGGTTGTTTTTGAGCAAGGCTGCATTACCTAGTCCACAGTGGCATTAAGCTTGTGACCCAACTGCCTGAGTGAGTTTCTTGAGTACGGGGAACAGAGGTGTGTACCATCATGCTGGGTGAGACTGGTTTCACCCAGCATGAAATAGGGAGGAGCTGCCTCTCACCTGACAGCTAAAACACGTAAACAAAACAAAAATCACCTCTGATATGATGGAGGTTGGAGGAAAGATAGGCACATTCAACTTCCACTCCCAAATTGTCACAAAAACTAAAACTAGAAGTTTTGTTTCATTTTTATTTTGTATATACACAATGAGAACAATGGGACAGAAAGCTTCTAACAGGCAGAAAGCAGAACGCCAAAAAAAAAAAAAAAAAACCCACTTCAATTTATGCCAGCAAACAGCAGAAGACCAAGAAATATGTAGTAGGATAACAGTGCACCCAGTCCAGGTTACAGGAGATTTCTTTGTTCGTGAAGATTTAATGGGGAAAATACATCATGTTTAAATTCGTTTTAGAAATTTACAGAGTGAGATCTATGTTTGCATTAACTGAACAATTTAAAAGTATTAACTATGAAAACAAAATACTCACTTCTTCAGGAGTATGTCTACACATATGTCTCTGTACTGGACTGTTCGTGGTTTGTGGATATCCCTTCCCGCTCATCATCTTTTCAAAATACTTCCATTTTCATTTAGCATATCACCTATGTTATAGTCCAGACATGCTAGTATTCAAGAGTTTTCCTTCCCCAAACTACTCAAGACCTGAGTATGGGCCAACCAGAGTCTTCAACTATGGAATGTTCTAGCACTATATAAAAGGAGTATTGCCTCAAGGTAGAGTACTTGCCTAGCACAAATGAGAACCTGGGTTCAATTTCTTGGTACCACATACATAGAAAAAGCCAGAAGTGGTGTTGTGGCTCAAGTGGTAGAGCTCTAGCCTTAAGAAAGCCCAAGGTCAGTATTCAGGCCCTGAGTTCAAGCCCCAAGACTGGCAAAAAAAAAAGAAAAAGAAAGAAAAAGGAAAGACAGAAAGGAAGGAAGGAAGGAAGGAAGGAAGGAAGGAAGGAAGGAAGGAAGGAAGGAAGGAAGAAAAAAAATATTTAAAATGGATGGACTTGGCCATCATACAGCAGCCTCTTGGCAAAGACAATCAAGTCTCCTCTTATCAACCCAGGCCTCTGGAGCTGCAGAGATTTCTGCTTCTAGCTCCTAGGTCTCAGGCCTTCCTTCATGTATCCCTATGTCTCTTTCACCTTTATAGAAATTATCCAAAATGGGGTCAGGAGTTTGGCCTAGTGGTAGAGTGCTTCCCTAGCATGCATGAAGACCCAGGTTTGATTCCTTGGTACCACATACTTAGAAAAAGGCAGAAGTGGTGCTGAGGCTCAAGTGGTAGAGTTCTAGCCTTGAGAAAAATCCGAAGACAGTGCTCAGACCCTGAGTTCAATCCTCACACATGGCAAAAAAAAAGAAATTATCCAAAATGTTTCTGTGGCTTGTAACCAAAAACTATAAAAGATCTAGAGTTGATTCGTGAAAAAAGTAAGCTTTTTGTCGAAAAAACTTCATGATTCACACATTCATCAGGCTTTATGGCTACATTATACCTTGCAGTTCATGAACACATGAAAAAAAATAAGAAAGAAAAGAAAAATCTGAGTAAGTATATGCCATCTGTTTTTCTTTTAGAAGAACTCCAATGTATTATACCCACAGGACTGGAGCTCTTCCTCCAAACTCTCAGCATGCCCCTGAAGAATTACAAAGTCTTTATAGGGCTACCCAGGATATGTTGGTTGCCAATAGGTGAGTTTTAACTATGGGAAGAGTTTGCTTAGGCAGGAACAAGCAAACAAGAGTTTGCATGCGGGGGAGGCAGGAAGCTCATGGCAAGAGGCCTATTTACCAGAGGAGAACTCAAGGGGCAGGAGTATGTAACAGTTTGCAGCCATTACATTGATTTCAGTCTGTTTACAAAGGTGGTGATGAATCTCTACCTGGGGCAGTTTAGTGCTGTGAAGTCAACTGTCCAGAAGGGACATTCAGGAAGATATTCACACCCTGGCATGGACCCTTCAGGGAATCCTGTCTCAATTCATATTTCTGTGCCTAATGTCAGCCAAGCTCCTTGATATTTCCCCCCTTTGGATGCCTTTTCTAAGAAGAATGGCCATGAATCTTCTATGAGATTTATCGTATTGAGTCTGGAGCATCTGCAGTTTGATGGCCTTGGCATAATGTTAAAATAGGATAAAAACCAGTTGATAATTCTAGCATGATATCTGGATTATTTTTAATTGCTGAGTTTTATTTTCACAGTACCTCTTGATCCTGGAAGTGGAGCTGCTAGCCAGTATCCCAAATGTGGTGCATCATAAGTCCAAACTAAGTGATTGCTATACTCTTTGACCATTCCCCAGCCATGATTTACCCAAGCACCTAAAAAGGAAAGTAAGTTAAAAACAAATGTTATTATTTCACACCTTTACCACTAACAGGAGTTTGCTGATAGTTTACTGAGTAATACTTAAAGGTGAAATAAGGACTCTGGATCTAACCGGTGCCATCTTGGCCATGTGGTGGATGATAAGGAATAGGGCCTAAACTACTACCATCTTGTCTTCATGGTGGAGGAAGGAAATGTCCCTCACCCCTAGACAAAAAGCCTGTCTTAATTCTTAGAGGCAGGGTTTGGGAACTTGGCCAACAGGTTACTGGGCCTGTCAGTCCTGTGCCTTGAACTCATGAGACACTCCTGCTCCCTATGACTCTTTCCCTTACCCTTCACCCAATTTAGGTCCAGACCAACTCAGGTGCCATAATGCCATCCTTATGCCTCCTGTCTTTGAGCTATCCCCCAGTCACCATGGCATACTATTTCAGCTCTACACTGGAGATGATCTGATTTTTGGTATTTTTTTCCTGCTCTTTCTTTCCTCTCCTGCTCTCATGGCTCAGTTTTCTAACAGTGTTAAGTATATTCTAGGGACTGCAAGTCTTTGCAACAAAAGTCCACCTGCAGTCACTAGCTTTCCAATAAAGATTCCTGATTTGACCTCTCAAAATGTGGCCTCTCTGTTTCTTGAGACTGAGTCCCATACAATAGGATTTTCAAACATTGCAAAAAGCATGACAATATATTACCATAAAAAACTATGTATTAAATATTATATCTCAGTTGTAATTTTGTACATCGTATAATGTTTAATAGGATGATTTGAATAACTAATTAGCAAAAGATATGAAATCACTATGAATAAATTAAGATGTAGATATGCCTAGAAAAATAATGACTCTCCAATAATATTGAACTTTTGTTCATTTGAGAATGACATAAGGATACCAGGTCTAACTAGCACCATCTTGGCAACATGGTAGATGACAGAGAATTGGCTTTAACTGGCACCATCTTGTATTCTTATCTTAGGAGACACTTCTATAAAGAAAAAAAGACGATGTGAAAGGAGAAAACAAACACTGAAAAACCATCTAGGCTTGTTAGCAGCCTTTTCTCAAGGCAGCTAGAAGGCAGCTAGCTCTACATAGGGATGGTTCAGCTGTGGACTCACCAACACCCTCTCCCGACACACATACACTTCTTTTTTTTTTCCTTTTGTAACTTAGAGCCCCTGCTCCCCCTTTCTCCCCCTCCTTGTTTACATGAGAATACACACACACAAGGGAACCTAAATGGGAAAGTGCAAATTTACTTGCTCTTAGGAAGTAGAATACAGGAGGCAAAATTGGTCCCCCAAGTTGTTTAGGGAAAAGAATCACTCTTCTTATTCTTAATAAAACACTGTTATTTACTTTCATGAAAGCAATATGTACTTCTCAACCGAATTAATCAAGCTTTTAGATACGTTCATACTACTAAAAAAAAAACTCCTGAAAATAAATGAATTTTTTACTGGGGCTTGATCTCAAGACTTTGCATTCTCATTTGACTTTTTAACTCAAGGCTGATGCTGTACCACTTGAGCTCACATCTCCACTTCTGGCTTTTCACTGATTAATTAGAGAAAAAAGTCTCACAGTCTTTTCTGCCCCAATTGGTATCAAACCAGGATCCTTGGGTCTCAGCCTCCTGGGTAGCTAGGAGTGCAGGAATGAGCCATCAATATCTGGTATATCTATGACATACAAACCCTCAGCCTAATTTTAATTATGTTCTAAAACCTAAGTGCCAGTGATTGTATATAGAGATTCCCTTCTTGCATATTTGTTTGTTAAACACGTCATTTGAAATATGATGTAAAAATCAATGTTAATAAATTCTTTAATAAAAAACACACAAAAAAAGAGAAAATAAAAGAAAAAAAATCTTTGGACCAGGAGTTTGGCTTAGTGTTAAGAGTGCTTGCCTAGCATGCACGAAGACCCAGGTTCAATTCCTCGGTACCACATACATAAGAAAAGCTGGAAGTGGTGCTGTGGCTCAAGAGGTAGAGCCTTGAGGAAAGCCCAAGGACAGTGCTCAGGCCCTGAGCTCAGTCCCCAGGACTGGCCAAATATATATATATATATATATATCTTTCAAAACTGCTACCTCAAAACACGGGAAGAAGGCAAACATAGGAAGGTGACAGGAGTGACAAACTGGTGTTTCTGGACCACACATCACCACCATTTTTCACACTGTTGGGCTAATTTAAGCAAAGCTAATTTGGGTCACTAACGAAGAGCATTATATTGTAAAGTTACTGGAAATTTTAAGACAGAGCACTCACACATTCAAAAGGAAAATGTTCATGTTGCTTTTGTCTGTCTAACATACCCGTGTTCATGTCGAATGTCCAAGCAGGTATGCGGTCACCCCCCTGGAGGTCACCCCCACTTAGGAGAGGGAGTGAGACCTCAATGGAGCCATCCACCTGTAACTCTTTCCCTCCAGAATATATTTTCACACATACTGCAGCAAGAGGAGTCAATTCAACGCTTTCAAAACCTAAAGACAAGGACGGTTTGTCAAAATCATGTATACACAGAGACTGTGTCTGGTAATAAATTAGTATGTCTCTAGTTAACATCTAGTTCTTCAGTTTCAGCAGTATTATCCATTCCTATGTCAAATAGCTAATAGAGACATATCTAGGATTTTTTAAATATCACTTCAAAGTAGGTCATTAATACAAGCTAAACAAGGCAGCACTGACAAATCAGCGAGTGTGCAAGTTATCTACTTATCTCAGTCATCTCATTTAAGAACCTTGGAACCCCATTGAGTACTTTAAAAAAAATCAACAATCAAAAAAGGCACATCCATAATACCATAGCCAGAAGCTATACAGTGCGATATCATCAAAGCAGGTGCAACATCTGGCCTTTGTTTCTTTCAAGATTATTTCCAGCAGTGCTAGAACCAATAGATGCCCCTGCACTCCCATTGAAAATACAATGTTTAATGGGTAGGTATGGCAATTACACACACACAAAAAAACTACCTGAGAGGACATTTCCGTTCATTGACAATAATGCATGTCAATGACTGTAGTCTTTCAATTTCCATAAAAGGGAATCACTTATAAGCATCTCAATTTACACATCAAAAATGGTATGTAGTCTCCCAAAACTTAAGTGAAAGCTAAATCTCTAGTAAGTTACCATATATCAAAACACATTATATCTGAGGAACGATTTACATGCTGATGTTTCCTATAATTATTATTGCCTGTCAGAAGACCCTCAGGGAGGAAGGAGAGCAATGATTCCCAGAGATCAGGAATTATTCCCAGGTCTGTACTCTACAATATATTGAGTCCTGTTTCTCTCTTCTAGACTTAATCAACTTGTGGGGACAGAATGAATTGAAAGAATGAGTTGATAATATCTATAAACTTTTTCTATAAAATAGCCAGAGAAATCCATGAAAATCACTGAGTCAGTCAGTGTACACCAACACCACTATGAAACAACCCTATACAGAGTACACAGTGATGCATTTTTCATTTAAAGAAAAAGAAAATCAGCGGTATTGCCAGGCACAGTGGCTCTCGCCTATAATCCTAGCTACTCAGGAGGCTGAGATCTGAGGATCACTGTTCAAAGCCAGCTCTAGGCACAAAAGAACATGAGACTCATCTCCAATTAACCTCTAGAAAATGGGAAATAGGTCTTGGCTCAAGGGTAGGATGCTAGCCTTGAGCTGAAAAATTCAAGGACAGTGCCCAGGCTGAGTTCAAGCCCTATTGACCACAAGAAAAAAGAAAGAAAGAAAAAAGAAAATCAGCAGTATCTATAAATAATTCAGATTAAATCTGCCTTTGTTCTGTGAAAAAAATAGTTATTGCACTATATAAAAACAACAATGAAGTACCTGGCTTGTTGAGAGTAATTCCAGTCGTATACATAAAATTGTCCACTTTCAAAAACTGTTGTAGAACTGTGAGATAGCCTGTAACATTGCTAATGTGATGGTTGTCAGGAAGTTTAATTAAGGCTTTTGAAAACTGAACACTCGGTTGAGATTTAGCATCTGGAAAAAGAAAATCTCACTAGTAAATAGATGAACAAAGTCATATTAAATATTACATCATTGGTCAGGACATCTTACAATTACTTTTTGCAAGTGGGTACAATTTTACAAGTAGTTGCAATTTTTTCTAAATATTGTCTAATGTACTTCTAATTTTTCTAAATCTTGCATAATTACTATTTTAAATTCAGAAATGACTAAATAAAAAAACTTCCCTCACTGACTAAACAAAGCCTCTTTGCAGAAAAGTCTGCTTGAGTCTGTTGCCCAGAATCTCTTCATCTTTCCTTGCATTTCACTTTAAAGACCACACACTGGCCGTTTTTAGCCCATGTGGCTCACTTGGGATTTCATTTCTGTAACAGCAGTGGAGTTGACAGCACTGGCCAAAATAGGCTGAATTCCATCCAAGCATCTCACTATTCTCTTAGCCAAAGTGATTTGTTAATAATGGGCCTTGTCCCAGTTAATAAGATGTTCTGTGAGTTTTCTTTGGACTTAGCAGGCGCTTTCTTGTTTACTTCAATGGATTTTATCTAAGCAAGTATATAGCCAAGAGTTTCAATAACCATCTGTGGCCAAAAATGAGAGCTTGTTAAAAAAATGGAGGAAGTATTCAAAAGGTGGAACCAGCAATCCTAACTACTCTGCAGGCTGAGATAAGGACGATCATAGTTCAAGGCTAGCCCAGGCAAAACAGTTCGCAATACCCTATCGCAGTCAATAAAATGTTGGGAACATGAAGACATGATTCAATGGTAAAGTGTCAGCTAAGTAAGCAAGTAGGCTCTGAGTTCAAACTCTGATACTGGCAAAAGAAAGAAAATCCAAACAGCAGCCAGGCACTGATGAATACTGTAATACTCTGGAGGCTGAAATCTGAGGATCATAATTCGAACCCAGTCCAGGCAGAAAAGTCTACCAGAAAACTGAAAGTGGAGCTGTGACTCAAAGTGTGAGAGCACTATCCTTGAGGAAAAGAGCTCAGGCCCTGAGTTCAAGCTCCATGAACAACAACAAAACAACAAAATAGGAATGTCAGGTAAATGATCCTAAATACCAGCATGTTTAAAAAGAAAAGAAATCAGAAAGATGCTGGTGACTCACTCTTATAATCCTAGCTAAAGTGACGGAGATCTGAGGATCATAGTTCAAAGCTAGCCTGGGCAGAAAAGTTCCTGTGAGACTCATATTTCCAATTAACCATTTAAAAACTAGAAGTGGAACTGTTAGAGTACTAGTGCCCAGGCCCTGACAAGGAGGGAGGAAGACAGGAAGGAAGGAAGGAAGGAAGGAAGGAAGGAAGGAAGGAAGGAAGGAAGGAAGGAAGGAAGGAAGGAGAAGGGAAGGGGAAGGGAAGGGAAGGAGAAGAGAAGGAGAAGGGAAGAGAAGGGGAGAGGAGGGGAGGGGAGGGAAGGGAAGGGAAGGGGGAAGGGGAAGGGGAAGGGAAGAAGGAAGGGATGAAGGAGGGAGGAACGGAGGGAGGGAGGGAGGGAGGGAGAAAGGGAGGGAAGGAAGAAAGGATTCCTACAAGTGAAAATACATGCTCTTTGCAAAAACATCTAATTGAGTTTCTGAAGATTTTGTACATTCCTACAGTCATAATTTTTCCTCTTCCTTTACTAAAAATATTAACACATATTGCACATATTTTCATTGTATAACATGATCACCTTCCTTATCAAATACTTTGTGGAAGTTAAAAAGTGAAAAAGTAGATGTATCTATCACAAACTTCCATCCTTTCAGACTTGCTTTTACCAACAGGTGGCCTCATGGGGCAATAAGGCAAGAAATGAAGTTATTGAGGAACTCAGGGACCTCATGATGTTTTCTTGGACACCTGCCAACAGGTGACCAGTACTGTCAAGATGAATAAGCACACCTCACTGCTTGGTATGGTGACAAAGGTTTGGCATGGACATACTCACATGAATCCATGTCATGCCAGCAGAAATTATGATTTCTAACTGGGTTTGAAGAGGCCAATCAAGTGTTAAGACTATGTCAGAGCAAGACTGAATTAAATAAAGAAAACACTAATGTAGGCCTATGGAGAAGTGGATTTCATAAAAGTCTTAGCAGCAGGAATGTGCCCCTGTGTGAACATATGGTTCCTATTTACTGTGCATCCTTCTGCACACAGCTCCATATCCTCCATTCACCAGCCTAATAAGTACTCCAAAATTCTGCAAAATGCCCAGATATTTCGAATATCTACATCCTTACACAACAGATTATTCCAAGATTAATCAAGTGGTAGTCCAACTTTTTCCCAAATGGTTGGAAAAACATTTTCGACAGTAAATACTGTTAATAGTTTAGAAATAAAATCACTTCAAAGGGAAGAGCACATCTTTATAAGCAGTTGTTTGTCATTTGTAAAGCTGTTATTGGTTAGGTAGTAAACAAGTGATATTTTGTTAGAGGTTCTTCTAAGCACCATTAAAAGGGTTGGGGAAGTAAAGGAATGTTTGATCATTCCTTTGTCACCTTGGTGGTTGGTAAAAATTAAATCAGTCCTTGAAATAAGGTTTCCCAACTATAGCACTCCATAGTTCTTAGTGACATGAGTTCTGTCCTTTCTTTCACCAGCTATGAATGTCCCTTGTGAGAAATGTGATTAGACAGAAGGACAGACAGAAGCCATTCATGTAACTTCAGTTATCCTAAAGTCAAATACTTCCATGGCAGGGTGTAAGTGACCTAGTAAAAGAGAAAAATATTTCTATTGTACACACTCATACACACACACACAAACACAGTCTTATAGTTGGATAAGGGTGAGTTTAGATTATCTTACAGTCAATACTAATCATCACTGATCAATTCGGATTTTCCCAAAGTATTAATAGATTGATTCACTTCTACAATAACCCCTATATTTCCTAATTTAAAAAGAAAGAATGCACTTACCAGCTAATTTTCCTGTAATCAGAACAGTGTCTTCAAATAGCCATATATTTGCTTGGCTTTGCGGAAACAGGGAAAGTGTAACTGATGAATAAACTGTGAAATATAACACAATTAAAATACTTAATGTGGGGGACAAAACTGGAGCAAATACAGTTCTGCTTCAGGAAGTTCTAAGTAATTGGGTGGAGGAACAAACCACTCAATGAGAAGAGCAATGTAAAACTAAGGAAGAATAAATATAAAACATGATAAAAAATAATACATTATGGTTTTACTGGTCATCTCCATTTTAAATAGTAATTGACACCACTGTAACTAATGATGGTTTATAACTTGGCCTAGATATAAATAATCCAGTTAACTGTCTTACTAACTTGCTTTCTCTGTATAGTAATTTTTTAATCAGTTCTTAGGAGTATTTTGTTTTGTGCTGCTACTGAAGCTTGAACTCAGGTCCTGGGCACTGTCCCTTAGTGTTACTGTTTAAAGATGGTGTTCTACCTCAGGAGTCACAGCTTAACTTCCTGCTTTTTGGTGGTTAATTGGAGATAAGAGTTTCACAGACTGTCCTCACTGGACTGACTTTGAACAGAGATCCTCAGCTCTCAGTCTTCTAAGTAGCCACCAGTGTCTGGAAGGACTACCCCCACCCTTTTCTTCATTGACTTCAAAGCTCCTCAGGGAAGCCTACACCAGCTCTTCATTTTTAACTTCCCACAGAGAGTACAAGGCTCTTCCGCAGTGTACAATTTGCCAAATGGACTTGCAGTTGGTAGAAGTGGAACTGAAGCTGTAATCCAGTCACTGTTGAGTAGTAACACAGGATAGGCTAAGCCTGCCAAGAAGAGTGGGTGGGATAATCTGAGAGATGAGGAAGAGCAGAATTCCTGAAATGAGACTAAATTATTTCAAGACCAGGGCTAGAAGAAAAGATCAATATAACCAAGAACAAATGAAACTGGACCAAACCCTGTCAAAAGCAATTTACCAAAAGCATATGTTTCCATATGGTATTCCTCATCTGTACATATGGCAGTATTAGCAAATGAGTAGCTGTACTGGTACTTGTATTTACCAATGAATAACAACCCACTGTTTTGTTTGCCTTTTTTCCCTTGCTTTCTTCTTTTTTGTTGAATGAATGGTTTTGCTTAATTTGTCTTCTTAAAAAGTAAAGCATTTAAGCCAGGCATGGTGGCTCATGTCTGTAATCCTAGCTACTCAGGAGGCTGAGATCTCCCAGTTCAAAGCTAGCCTGGGCACTAAAGTCCCCGAGTCACTTATCTGCTATTAACTACTAGAAAACCAGAAGTGGCACTGTGGCTCAAAGGGGTAAGGTGGTAGCCTTGAGTTGAAGAGCTCAGGGAAAATGCCGAGGTCCAGAGTTCAAACCCTACAAGCAATCCACCCCAAAAATGTAAAGCATTCAAACCATTAATATGTCAAATACATCCCTATTCTGACTTTATTCACTTTCCATTTTATTTCTTTTTAAAACTTAAATGATAGTGCAAGAATTCAGATGTTCTGCTATGATACCAAATACTTGTTTTCCCAAGTAAGAATGACCATAAGGAGAAAGGAAACTAGTTACCTAAAGTGTCAACCTCCAGTCAGTACTATGGTATTTTGTACAGCATATCCTTCCCAAAGTCCTATGAGTCCATCTATGGACTACTTATGCTGCCTTCACTGCATCCTTAGTACACGCTTGTCCTTCCACTCCCTCTCTTGCTTCAGATGTTGTTACTGTACATAGAATACTATATGACTCCCTGGTCAAGCTCTCCAAATCTAATTTTGCCCTCTTGGTGACCAGTAAGACAGCATACACACTGCTAAGAGATCTAGGTTCTAAAGGAGGCAATTGCCTCCTTTACAAAGAGGTCCTTTCACATCTATCCAACTCTAATTTCTCAGTAATCCTTTGGCCTAGCAGTGTCCAGCTCTCAGTGCTAACTGCAGACAAGCTCATGTTCAAGATCCCTTCAAGCCTCTGTGGAAGGAAAGTGCCTTCATTAATCCTGTGGTCTCACTAAGTTTATAAATTAGACTCCTAACCTCCATGACAGCATTTTATGGGGCCTCCTGGATAGCAATTAGGCCAAGAGAGCTGGGCCTTCATGGGTTTGTGCTCAAAAATAAACAAATTTGTTAAACATGGCACCTTGACTCCTACCCATCAGTTAGGAAGCTAAAGCAGGAGGATTACAATTTTGAGAGCATGCTCAGCTCTTTTACAAGACTCTGTATCATTTTTCAGAAAATAAAAAAGGAAGGGCAAGAGAGGGGTGGAAGATTGAAAACAAAATCAATTCCAAGGAGCTCATTTGCTAATTAGACCTGTAAGGATACAGTAGTAGTACCAGCTACGAAGCACAAAGCAGGCCTCATCAGACACCAAAATTCTACTAGAAACATGCTCTTGGACACTTCCAGAACCGTGAGAAATGAATTAATATTGTGTATAAACCACCCGGTTTCAGATGATTTTTCTTTATAATAGCCAAATGGATTAACTATACTCTTCAAATTGGATCTCCCTTCTAGCCTCATCATAAGGACTTCCTTTACAAATTAATTAATATTCTCAATCTCAATGCTATCTTACAGAACTGGATGTCTCCTAAACAAAGGGGATTGTTTACTTTTTGTGAACAGAAAACACTATTTATTTGCTTACTTGGCATTCTTCCAGTCTTCCAAGGCAGAGGTGTCAATACGTAGCCATCTTTATAAGCAATAATAGTTAAGCTGAGGCCTAATTTATAGGGTACTTTTATCAACACTGCACCATTGTTTTTCGTTACTGTGGAGTTGGTCTTCGTGTAGTTTACAAATACTTCGACAACAGCTTGACTCAGGTACTGACGGCTGATAATGTCATTCACCTGGACTTTTAGCATAAACACAGACACTGGAAGAGAAAAAGTTAGGGATTCGTGTATAATACTTGAAAGCACATCACTATCCGTGAAGTGTCAGTGAACACAAGTGAAGAATAAGGCACTGTTTTTAAATCCAGAAAAGATATATTTCTGGGGATGCCAGTTTGGCCTAGTGGTTGAATGCTTGCCTAGAATGCACAAAGATAGGGGTTCAATTCATCAGTACCACATACATTGGAAAAGCCAGAAGTAGTGCTGTGGCTCAAGTAGTAGAACTCTAGCCTTGAGAAAGCTCAAGGACTGTGCTCAAGTCCTTCGTTTGAAAATTTTAAAAGAAAATAGATATCTATGGATGAACAAAGAAAAAGCTAAGAATGTTCTAATTTATTATCCTTCTTAAAAGTACATACACTTGAATATTTATTATTAAAAAGGCACTTTATTATTACTCTATTTTTTCCTACCAACTTAAGAGAAGAAAGGAGATTACTGAAAAACAAATGAGTCTTTTTTCCTCAAGAAAATACATTTCCACTCTGTCTTTTAATTCTAATGCTATCAAGTTGTGCAAATTTAATACTAATTTTAAACACAGTCTACAACCTTAGAATCATCACCTAAATAAACATGTGAATGCACAGCTAGCAGTTTTATTTCCTTCTATTATCTGGAAAGCAGTTTCAAGTATATAAAACAATCAAACATGTTTTTCTCTATAATATCAGAAAGCCTTATTCATTAAGTATATGAGAAAAAATACACTGAAGGAAAGGAAAATCAAGGCTGGTTTTTACTTAACTCTTGTTCTTACTCCTCAAAAACACACTTGACAATGGTCACACTAGATTTACCAATAATTACATCTGGTGAAAAAGAACTTATACTGTCAAGAACTTTCACAAGCAAGCACAATAACATCTTCGCAAAGATGTCTTCTCCCCTGTAAGAGAGATATGGAGTAAGTCAAGATCCATTTCTACCATTTCTTCTACCTGTGACCTTCATTCAGTGCAGTACTCTCCTCTAACTAACTGGAAATGTTGGAAGAATGGCAACTATTTTAAAATGAAAGCATAAAAATAATAAGGAAGAAGGTTACCATGATAATCAGAAATAAAAACAACTACTCCACAATCAGTGATCCCTTTACAAACATCCCAGGACATTAATAAGAAATGGTTCACAGAAACAGAAGTATGGCTCAGATAGAAGAGTGCAGTATTGACTGAAAAAGCCAAGTGAGAGATCAAGGTTCTAAATTCAAGGCCCAGTAGTAACATATGCACACAAATATTGGAAGTTAAAAAAAGTCTCATAAAGATTGACCGAGATTTGCATTAAAAATCTTATTTTACTTAACATAATTTTATCAAAGAAAGCATGTTAGATTAGGAAAAAAATCTTCGTATTGAGTAGGTTACAATATTGCTAACACAACCATTCTAAATTCCATTCTAAATTTGTTAAACAGAATCTTACATTGTTTCTGCATCATAATGAAGACATTTTAAGTACATATAAAACCAATTAATAAACTTCCAGTGCCAGCAAAGGTAAAATTCAGCACACACACACACACACACACACACACACACACACACACAAAAGTCTTGAGCCTTTCAAAAGAACAAAAATGAGGTTTAATATTATGAAACTAAAATTCACTAGATATCTTACTGTGAACATGATTGAGTTTATTCTTGTGTGACATCAATTAAAAAGAAAAGTGTTTCCTGCCCCCCCCCGCACACACATGCAAGCCACATGAGACCAACCATAGCTTTAAACTCAAGAAAAAAGCCTAGAAGGTTATAATATACCTGACATGATGTGCCCCTATGCTCAATATACAGCCATTGAAAAGGGCTAGTACCTACTGTTCAAAATACTACTCCCAGCAACACCACCCCATATCCCCTAAACAATAGAATGTATATATAAAGCATATGGTAGTGAATGCACTACAGATAGAATCAATCATAATTTGAAAGAAATGCACAGAGAAAATGGTTGCTGAAGCTAAACTACAGAACAAAGACTAAGAGCACCTAGTCATTATGACATCAGCCCAACACTGACCATTGTGACACCAACCCTGCCCAGCTCTCTCTCCTCCCACTGTGATATCAGTGTTGCCTGAGTCCTCTCTGCCTACTCTGACAAGCCCTGGACACTCTCTTCCTACTGTGACCTCAGCCCTGTCCCTGTCCCTCTCAACCAGGTGTGATCTCTCTATGAAGCACTGCCCTAATCTTTCTCCTCTCACTGTGACACCAACACTACTCTAGTGTTTCTCCTCCCACATCAGCACTCTCCTAATTCATCTCCCCCTATTGTGACAGAGCACTGCACTAGACCCTCTCTTCCCACTGTGATATCAACACAACCCTCTTCTCCACAGTGAACTGAGCACGCTGCCCTAGGCCCCTTCACCCTCAGGGCTGGATCTGTGAGGTCTGTTATAACTCTTCCTGTGAAGTGGCTTTCCTATATCCCGCTTCAGTTCTCTTGCTACACTCAAGAAAGTACATTAAATGACATAGAGAATTACAGTGTATACGGGGTCATTTTTTGCAATAGGCTAAGCTGCATTCCTTTTTTTTTGTTTTGTTGGATGTAGGGCATGAACCCAGGTCCTTGAGCTCTTTCCCTCAGTGCACCTTTCAGTTTCTGGTGGTTAGATGGAGATAAGACTTAGGGACTTTCTTGCCAGGACTGGCTCTGGACTACATACAATCCTCAGCCTTTTAAATAGGACTACAGGCAGGAACCACTGGCGCCACTCATTCAACCACTCTGGAAAGCAGTATAGGGGTTCCTCAAAAGACTAAACACAGAGCTCCCCTATGACCCAGCAATCCTACTCCTGGGCATTTACCCAAATGCCCAGAAACAAAGCCATACTAAACCTACTAGCACAATGATGCTCATTGCAGCACTATTTACCATAGCTAAGATACAGAACCAACTCAGATGCCCCTCAGTAGATGTGGTATTTACACAATGGAATTCTATGCTGCCATCAGAAAGAGTGACATTGCTTCATTTGTAAGGAAATGGAAAGACTTGGACATAATCAGATTAAGTGAAGTAAGCCAGACCCAAAGGAACATAGGCTCCATGGCATCCCTCATTTGTAATAATTAGTGCACATCTAGGATTCTCCTAGCAGAAGAATACAATACCTCAAAAGCTATGTACATATAGTCATAAAAAAATGGGATTAATGAACTCTGGGTGATGGAAACAAGAGTTTTACCTTTGTGACTGTTGTTCTTTAAGTACTATATGAAGTTATTTCTTTCTCTTTTTTTCCACTTATGGTTAACCTCATGTGGTTACTGTATTTGAATTTGTTGCCTGATGTACTGCCTATACACTTATTTGTTTATTTGAAATAGGGAAGGGAAGGAGGAAAACAAGATGACTAGGCTGGGGAGGGAGAAGGAAAACAAAAACATGAGAATGGGTATATCAAGGTTCAAGAAGTAATGTACCCACAACCTGAGGAATGCAACTGTAACCCCTCTACACATTATCCCAACAATAAAATACAATTTTAAAAAAAGAGAAATTAAAGGAAGTTTTATGACTCTAATAAGCTGTTTACTTGCAGGATTTTGCCTTGTTCAATCCCCAGTACAACAAAACAAAGGATATAAAAGTATTAAATACAAAAATGTGATATTCCATATGAGAGGGATATTGTATATAATTCAAAGGAGTTTAAATTTAAATTTGCTAATGGATTTATACAATCCAATGCCCTTAAAATGTCTGCTTCACATCGCCCCATTTGTTCGGAAATGGAAAGACTTAGAAAAAATCATATTAAGTGAAGTAAGCCAGACTCAAAGGATCATAGGCCCAAGAGTCTCCCTCATTTGTCAAAATCAATAGAAACCTTGGGCTTTCCTAGCAGAGATTTACAATAGAACAAAATCTAGAGACATAAGGCCAAATAGTATGACACTAAATGTAAAGACCTCCAGGATAAGGAAACAAAAGCCATATAATGAGTGATTGATGTCCTTAATGTACTATGTTATCTCTTAACTCTTTTGCTATCCCTTGGTTATATCATATTGTTACAATATTTCACCTTATTATCTGATATATGTTACATGTGCTTAATTGGTTATTTGAAATTGGATAGGGAAGGGGGAAAATCAAAAAGAGCAGGGGGAGGGGGGAGGGAAATGGTGACCATGTCATGAGAAAAGGTATCAATGTTTGTGAAGTAATACACCCTCTATCTGGTGAATATAATGTAACCCTTCTATAAATTACAATAAAAAATAAATTTAAAAAATGTCTGTTTCAGTTGCTTGGTTTCACTCATTTGGGGTAGCTAAATGTGCCTATAAACCTATATGGAAACACACTGGGTGGTAAGTGAGCAATGACAAATGAATTAACTGAACTGAAGTACAGTAGACTCTATGGAGAGTTCAAATGCTATAATTCTTTAGAAATACTAAGCCAAAGCCCAACATAATTAGTACCAGGAAACAGCTACTTACAAGATAGAGAATGGGGCCAAGGGGAGAGAGGCTGATGAATGAGGATGGAAAGGGGGGAAAATACAGTCAAGAATTAATTGCATATACCACAAAATCAAGAAGAAATAAGGGGAGGGATGGGTCAAAGGAGAGTTGAAGGGATGACACAATTAAGATTCATTCTATACATAAACTGCTTTGTTAAATAGCAAAAAATGAATACAGATACTAAAAATTAAGAAAAATGAAAGAAGAAGTAGATTGGGAGGGTCAAGTGAGAATGTTGAAAGACCTGGCATTAATCGTGATATACTGTATTCATAAACTTCATTGACTGGCAACTGCTTTATAAAACTACTTAAAGATAATAAAGTATGTTTTAAGTGTTAAGAGATGTGTCTTATTTCAGTTAATAAGTGTGTATAAATATAATCTCAAATAATTTAATCCTTGGAAAGGCAAAAGAAAACACCAGGAACAGGATACTCAAAAGGGGTGGAGTAGGCGACAAGGGGAAAAGATAGACAGATCAAGAGAAGGGGAGAATGCAGTTAAAATTTCATGGTACATCCTACAACATTAACAAGAGTTGAGAGGAGGGGTGGGTGGTGGAGGGATGGGTGAGAATGCTGAAAGGGCTAACATTGATCAAGATATATTGTTAAATGGCATCTCCTGAGTACAACTACTTAAAATAATAATCAAAAGGGGGGAAAGAGGGCTAATAGGGATACTTTTTATTAAAAAAAATTCATCGGCTTCAAACATCAGTTTCAGAAATTCTCATAGTCTTTAGAGTTACAGATCAATCCCAATATGTGGTTAAGTTCTTAAGTAAAATTCACAACATAACAGCAGGTTTCATCCTTGACAAGAATAGCTGCTAAAGGAAGACACACTGCTACCTTCTGACAACCTAAAGTTCAATTCAGAAAACTGTTTCTTTAAACGTCTCCCAATCTAGAATAGATGGCTTTATGTTTTGCACATTTAACAACCATGTTACACATTAGATGAGCAAATGTCTGCAAGACTGTCACAATCTTCAAACTCACAGTCTTCCTCTCTGCTTAGGACCCCTTTAGTCACTTGGGGCTTAGTATGCAATGACAGACCACCCAGCAGGACTCTCTCTATTCAACCTGGAAAAAACTAATCTGCTTTGATTTGGCAATTATTTCTTTCCCAGTCCTACCTGATGAAAAAAATGACATAAAACACAAATTTACATACATATTTTCTGTGACATACCAAGGCTACAATATATTTTCCAATTTCATACTAATAAGCCTAGAAAGTAAAGAAATGGAAGCTAAAATTGGACAGTGAGTTCCTCCAAATTCACATGGTTCTTGAGTGTGTAGAGAATTTCATCATAGTTACTACTGCATTTTCTTTTGCTTAAAGCCAAAAGGCTCAGTTTTTACCTGAGCCTATATTCTCTACTCACAAACCTGATGTGTCTCTTACTTTGGCACAAACCACAGCCAAAGCAACATTAAAAAAAATTTCTTTGCCATATATTGAGTGATTGTTGTCCTTAATGTACTATGTTATCTCTCAGCTCTTTTGCTGTCTCTTGGTTATCTCATATTGTTACAGTATTTCACCTTGTTTTCTGATATATTGTATATATGCGTATTTGGTTATTTGAAATTGGATAAGGAAGTGGGGAAAACAAGAGGAGGGTCGGGGGTGGAGGGAGGGAAATGGGGACCAAGACATGAGAAAGGGTATCAATGTATGTGAAGTAATGCACCTTCTATCTGGTGAATATAATGTAACCCTTCTATTAATTACAATAAAAATAAAGAAGAAAACAAATTTTACCCAGCCTTTTTAAAAGCTGGACAAAGTAAGTAAACAGAAATGAATGATTCTTTTTCTTCAAATAAGAAAGTTATAAACAAGCCAAGCATCAGTGGTTTGTTCCTGTAATCCTAGCAACTCAGTCTGAAGACGATGGTTCAAAGCCAGCCCAGGCAGAAAAAAGTTCATGGGACTCTTATTTCCAAATAAACACCAAAAAGCTGGAAATGGAGGAATGGTTTAAGTGGGAAAGTACCCACCTTAAAAGAAAAATCATATGCATCAGCACAAAATAATGATAATTTTTTAAGTTATAAAGTGTTTCTTGCTTCATGTGGTAAACAGGATATTCTGACTCTAATGGTCTGTTCAGGCTTAGAGGACAGGCAATGAGCACTTAGTAGCCAGAGTAAATACCTACAAACTACTTTTTTAGTTCTGTCCTCCAACAAAAATACTTTGGCATTTACTGTAGGCAGATCCTATGGTTAAATACATGAATTTTCAGCCAGTGGTGCAGTTGTCTCTATCCTCTATCTTCTCTTTTCCATTGAATTTTTCAACATATTATTTTATCTGTCACTTAATTATAATCATTACATCTTGCCTACATAATCTTCTTCTCAGTATGTCACCATTAGTTTAAAAATGGCTCAATATCAAATGATTTCAAGTGCACTCTTGGAAAATCTGTAATTTAAATGTTCAAAGAAACATGTAAAAATAAAATACCTATCAATGAGCTAGGTCCTGAGCTTGTTGGTTACAATTTTTTCATGAGTCAAGGAAGAATTATTAAGTAGTGGGAATCACTAAAATTCAAAGGACTAAAGACATAATCTTCAAAATATGTTTGAGAACCAACACTATATGATGGATTCATTACTGAATACTGGTAGGTTACTCAAAGTCTCAAAGAGGTTTTTCTAAAATACTGTTATCTACATTGGGTTAACACCTACATCTTAATATGATACAAGCTGATAAAATTACAGTTCACCTCTTTACAAAAGTTTGATATAATCTTATTACATTGTTAGCTTTTTGTAACAACCGATGTAAGTTACAATTGCACATATGGAGAAACTATCTCATTTTCAGAAAAATTGGCTGACTTTTCCTCCAGCATGTTATAAGCACCTACAATAATTTCATTTAATATACTACAACTACTTTATTCAACAAGAATAGAACACTAAAATGGAAGCTTTTATAAACAGAATGTAGGTGAAGGTTTTAAAATTAATATTTGAAGTAAGGAACTAGTGGTCAATATCCAAAATCTTAGTTGCTCAGAAAATTGAGATCTGAGAGTCTCAGTTAAAGCCAGCCTGGGCAAGGAAGTCTGTGAGACTGTTATGTCCAAAAAGCTAAAAGTACAGTTGTAGCTCAAGTAGTAGAGTGCCAGGCCTGAGGAAAAAAAATCTAAGATTTACCAACATAGACACACACACACACACATACATACACACACACACACACACACACGATCAAGTAACTGGTTAGATTCCTCAATCAATCAAATAATTGATGTTCCTGAAAAAACAACAATAATTCAATTGAATGTATGCATTATGATAGAGTACCCAAATACAGTACAGTAAAATAGTTTATTCAGAATTATTGAAATGTTCACATACATAACTCATCCGATGAACACTGAACACTATTTAGAGTCATATGTGTATTGGATACACAGTGGGATGCAAATATTCATAGTACACAGACTGCTTTAAGGAAGATTATTTTAAAAGGAAACAAGTGCCAGAAAAGGACTACAGAATTACTGATAATAAAGGAGCAATGCTATAATACAATAATATGCAACACTATACTATTACACAATACTATTATACTATAATAAAAACAATATTATATTGTTACAATATTATAATTCTATAATAATACATTAATAAAGCAATATTAAAGATGGACAAAAGAGCCAAAAATGGATTCAATATGTATTTTGAAATCAGTTCATACTGATTTTTTTTTTTGAAGAGGGAGAAAGTCTAGAATTTGAGATCGGAAATTCTAAGGTCCCACCCATGTCATTCTCTTCTGATTTCCTTGATCAGGCTTTCCAGGAGTTTTACAAGAAGGACCCAAAAGATTCCAGAGTTCTGATTACAACCCAAATTAGACTTTACTGGAGGCATTTGGACGCTTCATTTGTTCTCTCACATCATTTCCATACAAAACAGTCACAGAAAAATCTTAGTTTCAAGATTGATATGTAAATACCTTCAGCTATAAGCAGAAAACATCTGTTTCTCAACTTAAATGTCTAGGTATTTACTAATTTTAGAAGCGCTGTCACAGTGATGATCATTTAATTCCTCTTTTGCCACATTCAAAATCCTCTCTGAAAGGGGAGTTCCACCTTCCTTTTCAGGCTCATTTCCAATGAATCCAACTCTTCAATAAGATTGTAGAAACTACAGTCTGCAGTCTAACTCTGAACCAATGCTTGGTTCTGTAAATGAAAGCTTTTGTGGAATACACCCAAGTTCACTATGTTTACGTGCCTCCTGTGTCCATTTCTGCTGCAATGGCAAAGCTGACAGTTGCATTGGAGGCCAGATGGTGTGCAAGGAAAACTGCAGAACGCTGCTCCACATTGTCACTTAATAGGTCACTGGTCACTAACAAACCCAATCCACTTCCTTGTTATAATACACTGGGTTGTTTCTTTTATTTTTTTCTGCATTTTTCTTTTCAAAATGTTTATTTTTTGCCAGTCCTGGGGCTTGAACTCTGGGCCTGGGCACAGTGTCCTTGGATACTTTCTGCTCTGCCACTTAAGCCACTACTTCTGGATTTGAGGATTTGAGCCCAGGACTTCGTGAATGCTAGGCAAGCACTCTACCACTAGGCTATGCTCCCGGCCCCTCTTTTTTTTTTTTAACATTTTTATTATCTTGAAGTAATTGTACAAGGGAGGCGTCATTTAACAAAGCAGTATATGAATACAATTCATCTTTAACCATCTTCTGTTAGCCCCTTCAACCATCGCATTCTTGTTCAAACCATTCCTCATACTTTTCTTAATTTTGAGGCATATGCATTGAATTTTTTTTGCCAGTCCTGGGCTTGAGTTCAGGGCCTGAGCCCTATCCTTGGACTTTCTCAAGGCTAGAACTCTATCACTTGAGCCTCAGCACCACTTTCAGCTTTTTACTATGCATGAGGTACCAAGGAATCGAACCCAGGTCTTCGTGCATGCTAGGCAAGCACTCTACCAGTAGGCTAAACTCCTGGCCCCATATGCATTGAATTTTTGACTGCATTCTCTCCTTCCTCCCTTCATTGTCTACGCCTCTCCTCTTGCCCTTCTGCCTTTCAATTACCCATTTTGTGGTACTTATTTTGTTAGGCTTTAACTCAGTCTTTCTTAAAAATTGTACTATTTGAGTTCTCCCTAGTATCTACTATAATTCAGTTAACTCATTCATTTGGAAATGCTTACACACCACCCAGCATGTTCACTTATAGATGTATAAGGCTCATTCGCTCTACAGCTAGTAAGATAAACCATGCAACCATTTCTTTCTTCCATTTCAAATGCCCTTTCACCCTCTGTCTGGCAAAATCCTAATCCATCCTTCCATTTGAGTAAAATAGTCCTATGCCCTCATCCCCCCTCAACTATACTGACTGCATCTCCTTTTCTACACTGACTGGCCTGACATCCCATGCTGTTTTCTGGTATTTTGCTTTTCTGTGTGTTTCTTGTTACTTCACAGGAGTGGCTTCTTGATAACCAATAATGTGGCAAACATAGCCTTGTGTTTTATCAGGGCTCTGCAGGAGTCAGCCTACAGATACTCCTTAAATGCAAAATGTACAAGGAAGAAAAGAAAAGAGTAGGATAAAGAATGAATAAAAAGGCAAAAGGTTAAATTTAAAAAAAAAAAGGAAAAGATCACAGGTGGCTAACCCCCTGGGGGAAAGAATATATGTAGGAACTCTACAAGGACCACCCAAAATTACAGTTGCTTTTGAACCTTAGTAGTATGTACAAAATGTTTAGCTTAGTCCCAGAGTTGCCACTGGAAAACTGTTACAATAACAAAGGTAAAAAATAAATTTTAGGGCCAGGAGTTTGACCTATTGGTAGAGTGCTTGCCTAACATGCACAGAAACCCGGGTTTGATTCCTTTGTACCATATAAATAGAAAAGCCGGGGTGGCTCAAGTGGTAGAGTGCTAGCCCTGAAGAAAAGCCCAAGGATAGTGCTCAGGCCCTGGGTTTAGTCCCCAGGACTGGAAAGATAAATAAATAAATATTAAAATTCCTTTTCCCTTTAGAAATGCATACAACTTTTCATTCATTATCAGAAGAATATTGAATGTGAAATTCTGACCAGAGACTACACATTAGCAGAACAGCAAAAATTAAACATTGTATTCTTACTATCACAAATCCACACTGAAAAATTAGATTTATAAGTCTTGCTCGCAGGGCAAGAATGTTATTTGCCTATTTAATTGGAAGGAGAGCTGAGAGTTTAAAGGAGCTAGAGGACAGCAAAGGAGCTCCAGAGAAGAAAGGAGCATATAATTATGCATTCTGTGAGGCCCAGTGGAAAGGACTCACACAGCCTGATCTTTAAATAGGGGACACACAAGCCTCCCTCTTTTAAAAGAACAAATGGTGCAGAATTCTTAAAAAGGAAAAAAAAAACCATTAATATAATAGAATAGCTAGCTTCTTTCCACTGGTTAAGCCTCTGAATTGGATCCAAAAATGCTGTTGGCTGTGGAGTTTAAAAGGGAAAAAAATGTTAAAAGCAAACAAACATAAACTAATATTGCAGTAAACCGATGTTCATTGCAGTGAAAACGTTAAATCTAAGATTTACTTAGAATAATGCCACAAGCTCCAACATTGAAAAATGTTCCAAACCAACAATATACACAGCTTTTTCTATAAGAACTGAAAATTTGAATAAGTCAGATTCATCACAACTAATGGAATGAATAACATAAAAAGAGCCTTTATGATTTAAGAACAATTGCAATGGGGGCCAGGAGAGAACAAGTGAAAGCACTGAGACATTTTTACATGGGCTCAGATCGTTCTTGCCTCTTCAGAAGGCTCTTTTCCTCAGAGGAAATAAGTCAAATGCATTATTCAAGCTCACCTCACAGGCATTTATTTTCTTGACTTCTTTTTTCCTTTCTTCCCAATCTTTCATCTTCCCGATACTTACAAAATCAACCAACCATGAATGCACTCAAGGTATTTATTAAGTACAGCTTATGTGAAAGCACCAATTGTAGAGCAACAATATCACCTTTAGCCTCAGGGGAAAAGGTCATTTGGGCAATCCAAGTTCTTGAAAGTGCATTGCCTACTACTGTGCCCATGAAAGTACTGGGCATTCACTAGAACAAGATATACTTGAAAAACTTTTTTTTTAATTGAAAGATTTTATTAACACTGATTTTTTACATCATATTTCTTTTTTTAATATATTTTTACTGTAATTAATAGAAGGGTTACATTGTATTCACCAGATAGAAGGTGCATTACTTCACATACATTGATACCCTTTGTCTTTACATCATATTTCTAATGTCATGTGTAACAAGCAAGTATTCAAGAAGGGACTCTCTATATGTGATCAGTGGCAGATAAATTCAAGAACATAATTAAAATGGAGTTGAGTCTATGTCATAGATACATGTCAATCTATATATCAATGAAAACTTCTTTAGAGAAGCTAAACTACACCTGAGTTTTGTTTATTTGTTTGTTTGGTGTGTGTGTATATACATGGGTGTCAATATGGGCTTTGAACTCAGAGCCTGAGGCCTGCCAATAACCTTTATTTTTTTTTCAAGGCTGGAGTTCTAACACTTGAGCCACAGCTCCACCTCTGGCTTTTGGTGGTTAATTGGAGATGAGTCTTATGATCTCTCCTGCCTGGGCTTCCTTTGAACCACAATCCATAGATCTCAGCCACCTAAACAGCTAGTATTACAAATGTGAGGCATTGGCTGCTGCCTGCAGTTGAGTTTTGAAGGAGTAATAGACAGTAAAAAAAGAGTGTATCCCTGAAATTCAGGATGTGAATCTCACTAATACTTAGCTATCGTACTAGTACTGCACTTGACATTTTGACTCTGGGAGGGATTGCTGGGGAAATTGGCTTTCCTCTTCCTTTAAACTGACAGCATACTCAAGTAAGAATTAAGACCAAATTTGTGCTTGGTACCACAGAACACATTAAGGGAGAATTTTTTTCTGAAGTGAACCAGTAAAGCAAAAAATTAAAGGGATGGGAATGTGGTCTAGTGGTAGAGTGCTCACCTAACATGCACAAAGCCCTGGGTTCAATTCCTCCATACCACATACACAGAAAAAGCCAGCTGTGGTTTAAGTGGCAGAGCACTAGCTTTAAGCAAACAGTGTCCAAGGACAGTGCCCAAAGCCTGAGTTCAAGCTCCAGGACCAGCAAAAAAGAAAAAATAAAAAAAGATGAGGAACTGGGAGTTGGGCCCAGTGGTAGTATGGTTGCCGAGCATGCACAAAGACCCGGGTTTGATTCCTTGCTACCACAAACATAGAAAAAGCTGGAAGTAGTGTTTGTGGCTCAAGTGGTAAAGTTCTAGCTTTGAGAAAGCCCAAGGACAGTGTTCAGGCTGAGTTCAAGCTCCAGGCCTGGCAAAAGAAAAAGGAAGGAAGGAAGGAAGGGAGGGAGGGAGGGAGGGAGGGAGGGAGGGAGGGAGGGAGGAAGGAAGGAAAGATGATAATCTAACAATATATCTAGCAAGTGTGTGCTGACATCCTCCTCTACCCTTGAGAATGTTCTGGGTGCTGGTGTGCCCCACTACAACTTGGGGCTCATTCCTATTTCGTCCTCACTCATCCTTACCTTCTACAGCCTCCTTGTGCTTCCTTCAACATGTCAGGTATTCCCACATCTGGGTCTTCTTTTTTTTCCAGTCCTGGGCCATGAACTCAGTGCCTGAGCACTGTCTTTGGGCTATCTCAAAGATAGAGCTCTAGCACTTGAACCACAGCACCACTTCTGGCATTTTTCTATGTATGTGGTACCAAGAACTCAAACCTGGGTCATCGTGCATGCTAGGCAAGCACTCTACCACTAGGCCAAACTCCCAGCCCCATATTTGGGTCTTTATACAGACTTTTTCTTCTTCCTAAAATTCTCTCCTCCTAGATTTTCAAACAGTTTGTGTCTTCATCTTCCTATAGTCTGTCAGGATGAAACTTGAACATAAGTGAGTCCTATTTTCCCACTCTTTTGTTTCAGAGGCCCTAAGTACACCTGAAATTTAGTGATCTATCAAAACATACAACTCAGTGGTAGGTTAGACCTATAATTAAGGTTTGTTACAGCAAAAGATAAAAAAATGAAACCACAGGGGAAAAAAAAAATATATATGCATGGCAAAGTCCATAGCGGTCAGCACAGGATTCTAAGTTGTTCCTCATTGAGGATTACCGGCCATCTGTTTCTCTCTAGCTCAGGACACCTGCAAAATGTGTCTGTGGAGGAAGATCTGTTAAGCCTTAAAGTCTAAGACCTAAGACCTGGGTCATGTGCACACATTTCTTTTATATAGTGTGACTCATGGTAGTAAAAATATGGAATCCTAGTATAAATACTCGCCACAGACCACAAACCCAAACGTGCTAATTAATTCTGAGACATCTTGAAAAGATAGAACAATATGTCCTGTTGCTCCAGACAGATCAAATGTCCACATCAATCTGTAATATAGGAATAAGGCAAGGGCTACATTCCTAACCAGAGGCCCTATTATAGTACATGCATTCACTGTCATGTTCAGGAATATGAAATAGTGTTCCAAGTGGGCCCATCCTGGTAATTTTGTAACTTCATATTTAAAAAAATACATTCTCTTCATTCCAAACAGAAAATCTGTCATCTTTATTTCCTTGGAGAATCTAATTGATCAATAGCTCTCTCCTTATCCCTACCCTAGCAAATAAGTAAATAACCAAAGGCATGTTCTTACAAACATAGAAAATGACTACATACAATTTCAGATATTCCCATAAGGTTCCAAATATAACTAAAGACATGATCTCATATCATGGTCCACCATTTTTTAGACAACAGTACTTTTTTAATTAGCAATGCTAATATCAAAAATATGTTTTGATCCAGGTAGCAGTGGCTCATACCAGTAATCCAAGTTACTCAAAAGGCTGAGACCTGATGATTGTAGTTCAAAGCCAGCCTGGGTAATAAAGGCCATAAGCCTCTTATCTCCTATTAACCAGTAAAATAAAAGATGTAGAGTTGTGGCTCAATTGTACAGCACTAGTCTTGAACTAACATGCTCACGAACAGTGCCCAGATCCTAAGTTCAAGTAAAAAATAAGTTTCAACCTCATGGGTAAGGCTGGGTTGTTGTCCCAGAGTGGCTGACCTGCCTACTTGAACAGCTAAACAGAGAAGACTTAGTCTCACTAATCAAGTCACTGCGGTGAGCTGGGCATGTCTCATAGAACTACTGTGAGATGGAGATATGACAGGACTTGGCTGACATATTGACATATATGCCTCATAGTATTCTCAGAGGATTACATAAAATGATGTAATCAATGTATTTAAAAGAGCACTTAGCCTCAAAGTGACTATTACTGGAGCTCAGTATGATTATTCTATGTTTGTAAATATTTCCTTAATTTCAAACAAAAATCTTCTGGCCTTTTTTGTTCCAAGAAGAGATTCACTACGTAGCCCAAGCTGGCCTCAAATTTGCATTCTTCCTGGCTCAACCTCTCCAGTGTTGGGATTATAGGCATATCTCACCACATCCAGCAGCCTTCTGATATTTTTAAGGGATTTTCTTACTTCACTAAGGCTTCTCTCTGAAAAGTTAGCACATAATTTAATATGTACAATTTAGCACATCTGGAAAATTTCCATTCATTTTAAGTAAGATGATAAGAATGTTGTTTATTTCAATGAAACTAAGCAACCCCCAAAAATTCTTTTGCATAAAAGTAAAAGTATATGATACCATGGAACTAGAATATTGATAACTACTTACAAAATTGCCTTACAAAAGCAAATTTTGAAAAAGTTCCACATTTGCAAATTACCAAATCAACTGATTAGTTTGTATTACTTGTATTAGTCAAATATTAATCATGCATTTAAATGTATATTGAATTGATCTGAAAAGAAATAAAAAACAAAGCTTATTAAAGAGATTATGTGTATTCAGTAAGCATTACGGAGGAAAATTAGTAGCACTGGAATGGATACCACTAGTCTTGCTTAACAAGCCATGATTCTTAGTAACTCGTACAGGAAGACATTTCAAGTCTTATCAATACTTCTTGTATTTTTATTCCTAAGGAAACAATAACAACAGTATGAGGAATCATATGCTCAACATCTTATTGCTGGTAACTGTATTGATCAATTAAAAACCTTATTTTTGCTCAAGTAGAAAAACTATGGTATCAAATGCCATGGTATCAGTCATCAGAAAGATTTAGATCATCCGATGTTCTAGCACCTATCCACAAATTTGATTACAACTTGCCCTGAAGAAGCTACATGAACATTTATATTTATTATGCAGCCAACACTAAAATCAAATTCTCCTATATTCCTGAATATATGAAATTCCCACACTCCTAAGACAGAGATTGATCTATAACCCTGGTAGTAGGTAGCTACAAGAATGAGCTTTATATATGAGATTTATATGATCATGGAAGCAAAAACAGTATGAAACATGCTTGGCCAATCACTGACAACTCAAGAAACATACCTCTAAAGCAACTAATCAGTGACCCACATTTGTGAACATCAGTCAATGGAACAGATTCAGTCTAATGACCTAACTGTGTGCCAGTCTGACTAAACTAAGAACAGAGATTCTACTGTCATACAACCACTACCCCAAAAGTCCTCCAATCCCAGGATTTAATGTTTCCCCAAAATGCTTCATAGAATCCATTTCTATGGAAATAAAGCCTATGGCTGATCAGTATTTCTAACCACTTAATAAATGCAGTTTGTTGTGTTTAGTTTTGGGGAGTATTAAATGGCTCTCTCATGAGCCAGCACACATCACATTGCCTGGTGCCTTTGCAGACAATGCACTCAGCATCTCCTACATGAAGAAATTATTTTCTAACATTCTTCTAAGGATGATATTACATCCTTGACACCAGTACTATGTATGACATGAACTTTTTTGCCTTACAGACCATATCCATCTTGAATGCTTCTAAAGCAACAGTATTTAATAAATAATTTAAAAGAATGCAATGTATATTTAAAGAAAAATTATGGTGTATAAAATACAAGTAACAAATATTGACAAGCAAAAAGGATGGTTGGGTTGTCATGTGTCAGGGGCTCAAGGCTATAATTCTATCTACTCAAGAGTTTGGGATTTGAGAACTGTGGTTTAAAGCCATCCATACTGTGATTTAAAGGAAGGTCCATAAGATTCTGAACTCTAAGTTATCTCCAAAAAGCCAGAAGTGGAGCTGTGGCTCAAATAGTAGAGCACTGGCCTTGAGCAAAAAAGTTTAGAGACAGTGTCCAGGCCCTGAGTTCAAGCCTCAAGACTGGTACCCAAAAAAATAAAATATGTATATATGCACTTCTTACATTTCTTAAAACTCACTGGGCACTAGGAAAATAATATATGTCACAAATAAAAGTTTTGAAGAAACATTTCAAGGTGTTATATCATTTCTTCTTGCTCCTGACTTTTAATTTACCCCAAAATAAATTCTAAACTAAAGAGTTAAATATGAACAGGGACTCTTTTAGAAGTAAGTATGAACAGGATGTTTTTTAGAACTACGTAAAAAATTAAAACATATGGCTTATGATTATATAAGATGAGGTAAGGAATTAATATAGACAAATGAGTATGATGCTTAGTAATTATACTGAAGTAGAATGTATAAAAACAAAACATTGTGAGAGGCACTGATTGACTCAAGTGGTAGAGTGCCTGCCAGATAAGCATAAGGGACTGAGCTCAAATCCCAGATTAAAAAAAAAAAATCTTTGCCAAAAAGACTCTTAAAAATGTTAAAAGATTGATTAGACACTTGAAATCATTATACAAAGCATACAAACTACCAACAATTAATATTTAAAAGAACAATAAAAACAAAGACCACAAAAAGTAAAAAGCAGGCATAAAAAGAGTCTAAAAGGACAACCCATTTAAAAGAAAAATAGAAGAGAAAAAAATGTGGGAAAAAATATGAGCCATTCCTTGGTTATTCTCATATTGTTACAGTATCTTACCTTGTTATCTGGTTATACTGTATATATGTTTATTTGAAATAGGAGAGGGAAGAGGGGAAAACAAGATGAGGGGAGGGGGTGGGGGAGGGAAATGGGGACAAAAACATGAGAAGGGGTAGCAATGTTTGTGAAGTAATACACCTTCTATCTAGCGAATATAATGTAATCCTTCAATCAAGTACAATAAAAATGATAATCTAAAAAAGTAAATAAATACAAAAAATATGAGGCATTAATCTAAGATCAAGATTTACATTTTTTGTACAACTACTTCAGACAAACTAAAAAATTGGAAATACCAAAAACAGACCAATCATAGAACCTTATGCCTGTAATCATCAACTACTCTGGCTCTAGGCCAGATAGCAAAATAAAGTTAGGCATG
The DNA here is from genome assembly GCF_031878675.1 of Megascapheus bottae. Lineage (NCBI taxonomy): Eukaryota > Metazoa > Chordata > Mammalia > Rodentia > Geomyidae > Megascapheus > Megascapheus bottae. The sequence continues at coordinate 470,879 of NC_143529.1, read as the reverse complement.
ATGGTTCCTGCCATCTAAGTAGGAAGCACAGACTAGAGGATCACAGTCCTAGAGCCACCCTGCTCATTGCTGGTACTCTACCAGTGGGACCATGACTCCAGTTCACTTTTCCCTAGTTAGTTGAAAATAGAGTCATGCAGACTTTTATGTTTGGGCTGCCTTCAGATTTTGAACCTCAGATATCAGCCTCCCGAGTAACTAATATTTCAGGCTACATCACTGGTGTCCCATAAGGATTTTTGCTGTTATTGTTTGTTTTTACTGGTCCTGGGGCTTGAACTCAGGACCTAGGCACTATCCCTGAGATTATTTATTTTTTATATACAAGGCTAGCAGCACCCTACCACTTGAGCCACAGCACCACTTCGAGTTTTTTCTGAGTAATTAATTGGAGATAAGGCTCTCACAGACTTTTCTCCCTCAGCTGTCTGTGAACTGCAACTCTCAGCATCCTAAATAGCTAGGATGACAGGTGTGACCCATAGGTGCCCAGCCCCTAAGGCTTTTCTGTTTTTACTTTTATTATCAAGGTGATACACAGAAGTGTGAGTTTCATATATAAGGTAATGAGTACAGTTCAAACAAAATAAAACAGAAGGGAGAGAATGCATGACTGCAGGTTACGAGTACATGTTCAGCCATAAAGAACAAAACCAATTATGTCATTTGTAAAAAAATGTATGGAACTGGAAATCATCTTATTAATCAAAACGATGCTAGTTCAGAAAAACAAGTCTCACATGTTTTCTCTCATATGCAGAACCTAAATCTTGAAAACAAAGAGGGACATTCACATAAAAGGAAACCATGTGTGGAGAAAACAGTGGGAGTGAGAGGAAGAAAAGACTGAGGGGTTGGTGTGAATATGTGCAAAGTAAATTGTAACCACAATATGAAAATGTATTCATGAAACCCATCTTTTTAAAATGGTAACCAAAAAGAAAAAAAAATATATGAGGACTGAGAGAGCATATCTGGGTAGGTTTCATGGGGGAAAAAAAGTCCCCAAAAAAACAAAATTAAAATAAAGAGGGGGGAGAAGGAAGATGGCGCCGAGACAATAGGGACGCTGCCTAGCTCTCTCTCACAAAAAGAGAGAACCAGGGAGTCCCAAGAGCCAACTACCTTAAGAAATCCACAACAACAAACTCAAAAAGCAATGGAGAAGGATTCAAACCGGAAAAGAAATCCAGATAAAGCTCACATCCAACTTTCTCAAAGAATACGGAACGCAAGGACCCCCTCCCCCACCTCTCTCCGTCGGCTCCAAGCAGCGAAAAGCAGCGGCCGGTGGAGGGCACCAGGCCGGGAGCCCAACTGCTGCAGAAACCAGCACACAACCCAGCCAGCGAACGGCCAGTATAACCCTCATCCCCAAACCAGACAGAGATTCATCAAAGAAAGAGAACTATAGACCTATTTCTTTGATGAACATCGATGCAAAACTTCTCAACAAAATACTGGCCAACCGTCTACAACAACTCATCAAAAAAATTATACACTATGATCAAACTGGATTCATCACAGGGAGGCAAAGCTGGTTCAACATACGCAAATCAATTAACAAATTCAACACATCAACAGGACCAAGGACAAAAATCACATGATTATCTCAATAGACGCGGAAAAGGCATTTGACAAGATCCAACACCCCTTTATGTTAAAAGCTCTGGAGAAAATAGGAATCCATGGAACATTCCTCAATGTAATAAAGGCTGTGTATGAGAAACCCACAGCTAGTATTACACTTAATGGTGAAAATCTAAAGCCATTCCCTCTAAAATCAGGAACGAGACAGGGATGCCCACTCTCTCCACTCCTCTTTAACATAGTACTAGAATTCCTAGCCAGTGCAATAAGGCAAGAAGCAAGCATAAAGGGGATCCAAGTAGGGAAAGAGGAAATAAAACTATCCCTCTTTGCAGATGACATGATTCTGTATTTAAAGAATCCTACAGACTCTACTCCCAAGCTCCTTGAGCTGATTCAAAACTTTGGAAGAGTAGCAGGCTATAAAATCAACCCTCAAAAATCAACTGCCTTCCTTTAAGCCAACAGTGAGAGGAACGAGGCAATAATCAGGAAAGGAACTCCTTTCACAATAGCCTCAAAGAAAATAAAGTACCTAGCAATTAGCTTAACTAAGAATGTAAAGGACCTTTTTAATGAAAACTTTAAAACCCTAAAAAAGGAAATTAAAGCAGAACTAAGGAAATGGAAAAACCTCCCATGCTCCTGGATTGGAAGAATCAACATTGTGAAAATGACAATCTTGCCAAGGGCTATCTACAAATTCAATGCAATACCCATCAATATCCCAATGTCATTCTTTAAAGAAATAGAAGAGGCAATTCAAAATTTCATATGGAATAATAAAAGACCCCGTATAGCAAAAACACTTCTTAGCAGAAAGAACAGCGCTGGAGGAATTTCAATTCCAAACTTTAGACTCTATTACAGAGCTATAATTCTTAAAACAGCTTGGTACTGGCACAAAAACAGGCCTGAAGACCAATGGAACAGAACTGAGGACCCAGATATTAAACCACAGACCTATGGCCACCTAATCTTTGACAAGGGAGCCAAAAAAATAGAATGGAAGAAAGACAGCCTCTTCAACAAGTGGTGCTGGCAGAACTGGTAGCACCTGCACAAAACTAAAGTTGGATCCTTCTTTGTCACCCTGCACTAGAATTAACTTCAAATGGATCAAAGACCTGGAGGTAAAAGCTGACACACTGAAAACTTTACAGGAAGGAATAGGAGATAAACTAGGCCTCCTTGGCACAGGTCGAAACTTTCTTAATAAGGACCAAGAATCACAACAAATCAGAGAAAGGCTGGATAAGTGGGACTGCATTAAACTGCAGAGCTTTTGTATGGCAAAGGACATAGCTAGTAAACTAACTACAGAGTGGGAGAAGATCTTCACCAACCAAACAACGGACAAAGGCCTCATATCTAAACTATATCAACAACTCAAAAAATTGAATCACTCCAAAACCAATCTCCAAAGTAACAACCATCCCATTAAAAAATGGGCCAAAGACTTAAAGAGTCTTATCTGAAGAAGAAACAAAAATGGCCTATAGACACATGAAGAAATGCTCAACATCTCTGGTCATAAAAGAAATGCAAATCAAAACAACTCTAAGATTCCACCTCACTCCAGTTAGAATGGCCAGGATCAGGAAAACGAATAATAACAGATGCTGGAGGGGATGTGGCCAGGAGGGATCACTACTACACTGTTGGTGGGAGTGCAAACTCGTTCAACCACTATGGAAAGCAGTGTGGCAGTGCCTCAAAAGGCTAAACATAGAGCTCCCCTATGACCCAGCAATTCCACTACTTGGCATTTACCCAACCATCCAGAAACAAGGGCATAATAAATGCACTAGCACAACAATGTTCATTGCAGCACTATTCACCATAGCAAAGATATGGAACCAACCTAGATGTCCCTCAGTTGATGAGTGGATCAACAAGTTGTGGTATTTGTACACAATGGAATTCTATGCTGCTGTCAGAAAGAATGACATCGCCCCATTTGTTAGGAAATGGAAAGACTTAGAAAAAATCATATTAAGTGAAGTAAGCCAGACTCAAAAGAACTTAGGCTCAATGGTTTCCCTCATTCGTCATAATCAGTAGAAACCTTGGGCTCTACTAGCAGAGACTGCAATAGAGCAAAATCTTGATACATAAGGCCATATAGTATGAAGCTAATTGAAAGGACCTCTAGGATATTGAAACAATAGACATATAATGAATGATTGTTGTCCTTAATGTACTATGTTATCTCTCATCTCCTTTGCTGTCCCTTGGTTATCTCATATTGCTATAGTATCTCACTTTGTTATCTGATATATTGAATTTATTTGTATTTGGTTATTTGAAATTTGATAGGGAAGGGAGGAAAATCAAGACGGTGGGGGTGTTAGGGGGGGAGGGTAATGGGTACCAAGACATGTGAAAGGGTATCAATGTATGTGAATTAATGCACCTTCTATCTGGCAAATATCATGTAACCCTTTTACTAATTACAATAAAAAATTTAAAAAAATAAAATAAAATAAAGAGGGGCAGGGAGAGGGGAAGAGCACAAGTATAATAGAAAGTTTGAATATAATAGGATAGGGAAGGGGGAAAACAAGAAGAGGGGTGGGGGTAGGGGAGGGAAATGGGGACCAAGACATGAGAAAGAGTATCAATGTTTGTGAAGTAATGCACCTCCTATATGGTTAATATAATGTAACCCTTCTATTAATTACAATTAAAAAATTTGGAAAAAAAGAACAAAAAAAGAAAGGGTGAACATAAAGTGTTTGACACATGTATGACTATATCACAACAAAAGTCTTTATTTAAAACAATATATACTAATTTTAAAAAGATAGATAAAAACTTAGTTTTTATTTCCTACCAGAAGTTCTACAAGCAAGTCTTTATGTGGTTCTGTACTTTGGTGCTCACAAACCAGACCAATTAAGCAGTAAACTGTTTGGAATAATTGAAGTTTTGTCTTTCCCACGCTCCTCTTTTACCAAATGCTCACAGAGTGTTTTACATCTTCCCTTATTCATGTGTATGATCTCTCCATCTGAATATTAAGTATCTTCAGAGCAAACAATCTGGTCAAACTCCCTTAAAAGTCCCAGATTCTGTACATAGTAAACGCTTGCCTGAATTTGCTGAGTCTTGTACTATGCACCCACTTCTCAGGCTATTTGAATAATCTTCTATTTTATTAGTTCAATATATCATATTTGATTTTTATTTATTGAACATTACAAACTTGAAGAAATTACACTTCTAAAGTAAGTTTTTCTTATTACCAAAACTGAGAGAAAAATATGAAACTGAGTTACAGAGTTCAAATCTTTTATTGAGACCATCAAATTAGACAAAGCTACCTCATTAGTTTTCACCATTCTAGTCATGAAACAAATGCTGATCCATCAACTAAATAATTCAGAACAGTGTTACTGTACCAGATACCATGGTGGCTCACGCCTATTAATTCTAGCTCCTCAGGAGATTGAGATCCAGAGAACCATAGTTTAAGGCCAGCCCAGGCATAAGTTTCTAAGACTAAAACCAAATAGCAAAAAAATCAGGCAACTACAACTCTAGTTTTAGAGTGCCATGCAAGCAAGAAAACCAAGAGAATACAAAGATCATGAGTTCAAACCACCAAAACACAAAACCACTACTAGGAATCTAACCTATATCCAGGATAGACACAACTTTTTGCTGACTGCAGCTTCTCAAAGTGTAATAGGTTCAACACAGCTAACTTATCTCATTTCAATTCTATTCAAAAATAGACTAAAATTGTCACTTAAGTGACACTGTCATTTATTTCTATCCCCTCTACATGCACACTTTCTAAACCTTCATCTACTTATTACACTGATACAGATTCAACTTGTATCACAGCCATCATAGTTCATGACTTGCTTCTTAGTTATGGATATAAAGTCAACCAGCAAGTCATTTCTGAATACTTTTCTCTTAATGTATAATTTCTTATTTTAGTGAAAACTCCCTAAATTGTTGTTTTACTTATGAATAGTGTTAACCTTTGAAATTTTGTGATGATTTAGGTGCTCCTGCCGTGCCAATCTGAGAATTCTGTCAGACTGAAATTTCACAGAACAAGTTTCTAGACCTAATCAATACATTAATCAATCAGCTGCCTCCATTAGGATTTTAATGCCCTTCCCTGTTGTGGAGCAGTGACAAATACAATACTAGAGAGAAACATGATTTATTACTCCTTCAAGGTTAAGTCTTCAAAAGATGATCTCATCTGTTTTGCAGCAGAATTCCTCCACCAATCCCCACCCCAGCCCCACCTCTTGCCAGTCCAGGGGCTTGAACTTGAGGCCTGAGCTCTGTCCTTGAGCCTCTCTTTGCTGAAGGCCAGCACTCTACAACTTGAGCCACAGTGCCACTTCCAGCTTTTTTCTGTGTATGTGGTACCGAGAAATCAAACCCAGGGTTTCATGCATGCTAAGCAAGCACTCTCCACTAAGCCACTTACCAGACCCAGAATTCCTCTTTCAACAGAATGTTCCAGGCCACAGCTTCTTAGTAGATACATGACACTGCCCAAAACAAGGCCAAGACTAGCAAACAGAAGGGAGATTGGTCAAACATTTCTCTTTTTTTCAGAAAGAAATTCATTACCTTTTCAATAAAAAGCTTTCCAGAAGGCCAGAGCCAACAAGTATTGGTTTATTTGTATGCTATGAACATTCCAGTTCAAGTTAAAGCTTTCTGCACAGAAAAAAAAAGTAATAATGGGGCCGGGAGTTTGGCCTAGTGGTTAAAGTGCTTGCCTAGCATGCATGAAGACCCGGGTTCGATTCCTTGGTACCACATACATAGAAAAAAAGCCGGAAGTGGTGCTGAGGCTCAAGTGGTAGAGCTCTAGCCTTGAGAAAGTCCAAGGACAGTGCTCAGGCCCTGAGCTCCAGCCCAGGACTGGCAAAAAAAAAAAAGTAATAAAACTATACTTGGATTCTGCCTTTCCAGAGCCAATTTATCTTTTCAGTGAAACAAAAGGAATCCACATAAGTAATAATGGGGAGAAAACCCTGAAGCTCACAAATGAATGCCTTACCAATTTTTGGCTTCCCAGTATATTTTCTTTGTTAGCTTATATTAGGTTATGTTTCCAAGACAATACTCTAGGTTGTTTTGAAAGAATAACAGAAATTTTGCTCTACAATGCTATAATACTTCTTATTACAGAAACATGCATGTATTTCTAGAATCAATTTTCAGGAAGCACAATAACATTGTAAAACCAAATCATTCTCATTTGTGAATCAGTTCTAGATCAAGTATGTTTCCTTTTCACTCTACTTATTCTACCCTTACTCTCTAATATGATATCACTGAATAAAAGTCAATAAAGCAATGATTTGAAGTCAGAAAGGGAAGGGAGGTAAACAAGATGAGGGGCAGGGGTGAGTGGAGGGAAATGGGGACCAAGACATGAGAAAAGCTATCAATGTATGTGAGGTAATGTACTTCTATCTGATAAATATAATGTAACCCTTCTATTAATTACAATAAAAATATATGAAAAAACATGACAGGGGGTGTCAGTGTGTGAGAAGTGAAGTACCCTTTGTCTGGTAAATGTAACTGTGATCCCTCTATACATTACAATATATATATATATATTTAAAAAGTCAAAAAAGCATACTTCTGAAATACTTTATATTATGGAAAACCATCCTTCATGGAAGTAGTAATATTTTAATAAGTATCTCCTGAGGTCTAGGTTCATTGTCTCTAGTGCAACAATTCTGTGAAGTATGCATTATCTCCAACTCAATAGAGTTGACAGCATTTGTTCAAGAGTATACCTACAAAGGGTCAGAACAGACTTAACTCTGGATGTCTTAACAGGGGGACATGCATGTTCTGGCAATCAAACAACATGACCCTAGCTCAAGCCCTCTGCTAGTTTCATGAGCCACAGAAGCCCAGAGGAACACAAGATCTGACTCTGCCTAGGGTTTTGTTTCAAACCCCCTGCCTCCCTTCAGAAGTTCAGTCCAGGGCCTCTTTCCAGGGCAGGCTTGCTGCCCTTTAAAGACTCAAGTTCACCTTCCTGCCCAACCTTACAACCTATTTAGCTGGCCATCTAGAGTTATAAACTTGCCAAAAAATATTTTGATAGCTTTTCTCATTTGTTCACACATTTTAAGGCAAAAAGAACTAATTAGTTAAATGTACGCATTTGCAATGTAGATTTCAAAATGTGTTTTTAGAATTCACAGGTCTTTGGGCAGTACTTAGAGGAGAAATTAAAAAATAAAATTCCTGTTTGGCAGACAGAATCCTAAGGCCATCTAAATGAGACTGTGAAGTCAGAGAAAGTGAAAGGTGAGAAGGAGACAGGAATGAGAAAGTATGGGGTTGTCATCACGGACCAAAAGTAACAAAGTGCTAATAAGCAACAACAAACACAGATATAAATGGGAAGAAACAAAAATATAGAGCAGAAAGGGAAAATCACCCAAAGTCCAGAACTCTAAGTAGAAGAAGTAGACTTGGGTACATTTATATTATGATGGATTAACAGTGTTCATTCTCAAAGTATCTTTCAGGATGATTCAGTTTGACCTCTTTTGATTCATTATAACACCATCATTATGAGACAAAAATCTATTAATATAAAATAAAATTTATAGTCCATATTGTGCTTCTAGTACTATGAGATACATGAAGATGTAAGAGAAAACGAAAATACATCATTTCCCAGCCAGCTAGGGGAAGAAAAGTCCATGAGACTCTATCTCAGTGGAAGAAACTAGGAAGCCTAAAGTAGACAGACTGAGGGTCAAGGAAAGAAGCAAGACCTATCTCAAAAATAACCAGTAAGAAATGGCTCTGGAGGTTTGGCTCAGCAATAATATTCTTGCCTAGCAAGCACAAGGTATGGAATTCAAAAACCCTAACACCACCAAAAATGAAAAGGAGAAGAAATTATATTTTATGGAAAAGAAAGTCATGTTCCTGGCAACTGCATACAATCTAATGATGACTGGAATTAGAGGGAAGAAAATATGGAGAGCTCTAAAAGATGTGTAGTCCTCCAAACAGACTGCATGAAACATAGGAAAGTGACTGTTAAACTAGCAGGAACAGAAACAAAAAGCACTGACTGGATGCTTACAAGAGTGGAAGTGGATAGATAGAAAGAGTAGAAACCGAAGTTAAGAATAAGACAGTCCTGCCAGATGCCAGTGGCTCACAGCTATGAATCCTTGCTACTCTGCAGGCTGAGATTGGAGGATGGTCATTAGAAACCAACCCAGGCAGAAAAAAATCCAAGAGACTCTTATCTCTGGTTAACTACCCAAAACTCTCAGAAGTGGACCAGTGGTTCAATTGGTACAGCACCAGCTTTGGACAATGAAGCTCAGGGACAGTCTATGCTCGGAGTTCAAGCCCCAGGACTGGTGAAAAATATATAAGTTAACGAATAAAAAAAGACACTGTATCACAAAATAGATACATAAAGTATTTCATCCATATAGTTTTCTTTCTCAGTGATTATATGTATAATCTCCCCCTTAGTCTTGCCTAAAAAGACAAATACACATGTTCCCTGGGAAAACTGGACTGGAGCCTGAGGGAAAACACCCACAATCCACCCAGATGTTTCCATGTTAAGCCAACTGTTTCATGTCTCAGGTTCCCCCAGTCTGGGAGCTTTGAAAAAGAAACACACACACACACACACACACACACACACACACACACACACGCACGCATGCACGCACGCACGCACACAGAGATATTTAAATATAGAAACTCTGTATATTGATGGTACTTTAAGTGGTTAAAAAGCAAACTCTGATTGTATCCATCCATATAAACAGCTTAAAGTAAACATGATAACACTTGCCATGTCACTGGAAATTTCCAGTTAAGTAAATCTCTAGAATAATGTGAAAAAAAAAGAGAAACCATGAATACATGAAATTTCAGACATTTATTTCTTCTTATGAACTTTATCAGTTAACAAAAACCCAGGTAAGTTTAATGAAGGGGAAAGCACACACCAAATTGTGTTCCTTGGGAATGAGCAGGGCGTGGTCACAGGCAGCACAGAAAGGAAAGTGAGGGAAGTTTCAGGAGACACTAACACACAGAATCTGTGCTCTGTATAAAAGATGGTCTGACACATTAAACAAACAGTAGAATTTGTTGCTTTAAGCCAAAGCTTCTGACTGTACGTTATCGTAAAGGCAACAAGTTGCAACTGCTGGCTCACAACAGACATGAAGCCACTTCTAAAAATGAGAATTATGATTGGTTTCTGAATTCAACCCCTTATAAAAGATAAGAAAATAATAAATAAAATAATGTCGTAAAAGGAAAGAATGAAACTTGTTATGGATGTTAAAGAAAGATGAAAGCGAATGGGATTATACTTACACCAGAAAAAAAATAGTTCTAAATCAGAATGTAAGGTAGATGGACACTAGATTGATAAATGATAGATAATATAGATGACAGATTTTTATTGCAATCTTGCACTGAGGACGGAGCTTATTAGTGCAGTGATTGCCTACTGTGTGTAGAACCCCTTTTATTCTTAGTGTTGCCAAAAAGAAAAAAGAACGAAAGAAAAGAAATTACTTATTCTTCCTTCTCATAGAATGTTGGTGAGTTGTTCTGTATGGCTTTTTTTCTTGCAATATTGAGGATTGAATTCAAGGGCTCATTCATGTTACCAAATGCTCTCTCACTGAGCTATGTATCTAGTCTCTACACAGTTTTGAAACTCATTTTAAATGTTATTTTTCCCAGGAAACTGAGGTTAATTATTATTCTCCCAATTTATATTTCCACTGTATGCCATTACATCCTCTTTGTCACTTTACTAACATTCTTACTGAATACTCTGTGCAATTAGTGACAATGTACATATGTTCAGTATCCTACCAACTATACAGTACATTAGACAGAATGTTTTTGAATTTAGTTTAAAAAGAAAACAACTTAAGGCTGGGGATGTAGCTCAGAGGAAGAATGCTTTTCTGCCATGAGTAAGGCTTTGGGCTTAACCCCGGCATTACAAAAATAATTTTTTTTTTTTGGTATTGAGTTTTCTTTTTTTTTTTAACTCTTTTTTTATTTATTTATTTATTTATTATTGTAATTAGTAAAAGGGTTACATGATATTTGCCAGATAGAAGGTGCATTAATTCACATACATTGATACCCTTTCACATGTCTTGGTACCCGTATCCCTCCCCCCCCCACACCCCCTACCCATCTTGGTTTTCCCCCATTCCCTATCAAATTTCAAATATCCAAATACAAATAAATTCAATATATCAGATAACAAAGTGAGATACTATACCAATATGAGATAACCAAAGGACAGCAAAGGAGATGAGAGACAACATAGTACATTAAGGACAACAATCATTCATTATATGGCTTTTGTTTCACTATCCTGGAGGTCCTTTCAATTAGCTTCACATTATATGTCCTTATGTATCAAGATTTTGCTCTATTGCAAATCTCTGCTAGTAGAGCCCAAGGTTTCTACTGATTATGACGAATGAGGGAAACCATTGAGCCTAAGTTTCTTTGAGTCTGGCTTACTTCACTTAATATGATTTTTTCTAAGTCTTTCCATTTCCTAACAAATGGGGCGATGTCATTCTTTCTGACAGCAGCAGCACTATTCACCATAGCAAAGATATGGAACCAACCTAGATGTCCCTCAGTTGATGAGTGGATCAACAAGTTGTGGTATTTGTATACAAAAATAAATTTACTTTAAAAAATTTAAAGTAACTGAGTAAAGTTGTTCACCATAAAAATCTTGTGTGTTTTAAATTACTCTGTGTGTGAAGCAGCACATGATATAAAAAAAAACTTGACTAAATACCAGCTTCTCTTCCTGTAAAGGTGTCCCTCTTTATCTAAAACCTGTAGGTTACAGTTTTCCTATAAAATTTTCATGCATACACTTTTGTGAGAATCCAATTAAATGTTGGAGAAGATATCTGGTAATTGTGTATCTAGAACAGGCATTTATTTCTCCTTGAAATAAATATATGCATATATGGATATATCCCCAACAAAGTATTATTGTACCTGGCCTAACCTGGCTTCCAGTATAGAGAAAAATGCAAAGATATTGATATGGAAAAGCATCTAGCCACAGATTACAGATCTCAGGCAAATAGAAGGTGCTATGACAAAGGAATCTAGCTCAGATTGGAATGCAAAGAAGCAAAAATGAAAGAAATGGCATTTAAACTTGTATCTGAAATTTGAATGCAATTATTGAGATAATTGGGGAATATACATCCCAGGAAGGATGGATTTGAGAAGAGTTACAAGCAGCGAAACAACCAGTAGAAAAGGCCCCATTTGTACAAAACTTGTCAGAGGGCATCTATCATGGTGAAGTAAGAAGCTGGGGCTTCATCTGTAGTAGAAAATTTGCAAAGCTCATGTCAAGGCTTTTGGCTTAGTTTCCATTAATGGGAAGCCTGAATCGATTCACATTTTAAAATAATGACTGTAAGAAGGGATGAGTATGGAGGGGCAATTCCCATGGCTCCTGTGAGAAGGATGCAGGTTAAATCATTGAAAATTGGCAGAAAGAGCCCAGGCAATGTGCCAACTCCAACTACAGTGAAAGACTCACCTGAGCTGGAACAGAGGCAAGGAGACAGGTACCAAGTCCCTCATGAGCACTACATAGGAGGAAGACTCCTAGGTTGATTAGAGTATTGGAGGGAGGTAGAGCAGGTGGCAAAGAACACAACCCACAACTTCCTTCACTGCTCAATGAAGCACTTTACTGGATTTCAGTACCCTACAGGAAGAAAACACTTATTCTATGTGGTGTGAAGTCAAGGGTCCAGTTGTAGAAATGGTCAAATGGAGATGTCTAGGGAATCTGACATGTAGAAGGTATTTAAAGCAATTGGAATAGATGAGGTCACTTCATGAGAGGAAAACTGAGAAGAAAGTCAGAGGATGTTCAATAAAATTGAAAAAATTCCTTCTTTTATGTTTTAAAATATAAAGGCATTTTAATGACCCCACCTACATTATAATGACAAACATCTATGTTCATAATACTAATTTTCAATTTAGTATAGATATTAATAAATTTTTCAAGAGATTGAACAGTGTACTGTGCTACTGATGAGGGAATACTGATAGGGAAGGAATGGGAGTAATTAAGTCAACATATTTTCATCTGCCTTTGTTGAACCTATATTTAGATTATGGAATGCACCTAATTACAGAATTATATTATATGAACTATATAGTACATTATAATACTATATATACTAAATTGTATATATACTATATAGTCTGCATACTATATGCTATGTAGGTACTATATATGCTATATAATATATACAAACTACATTTACTATATATACAATATAATGCTATATATACATACTATACAGAGTACAGTATATAATATTATATATATATCTAGTTTGATGAATATATCTACCTATTAATCTTTAAACAAGTCTTAACACAAAGGGAATACAAAGGCCACATTAGGCTTTGGATTTGTCATGAGCACCTATATCATTTTTACCTTCATCTCTGTGACATATTCTGTTCCCCAATAGTATTGCTGTCTTACTCTTAGCACATTTCTCTTTGAAATCTTGCAAAGCACTGAAATACAAATTTCCCCATTTGAATTTTCAAATGGAAAGAAATTTCTGCAAGATAGACACAATACTCAAAACAAAGAAGTCCTCCCTTCTGTTCTTCATTCTTCATAGCACCTAACTCCTCCAACATACCCAGTTATTACTGAAACCAGAAGGGGTGTGAATTGAAAAAGCAAGAGAACTATGGGCTTTGCATAATTTAATGATAACATTAATCCCAAAGCCAGGAACAGTGTTGGTGATGAAAATAACAAGTTAAATTACAGACTTAAATCACTGTAAGGTAAAATTACTATTTTTGACTCATAAGTTGTTAAAAAGCCAAAGTTTAATAGTCATTTTAGTGAGTGGTAAAACGCCTGGATTTTCTGAATGCCATCTTTGGGAACTACTAATGACCAGATTAAGCCTCACCTGCTAAAACTCCCTAAGGTTTGTAATCAGCTGTCACAGAATAAGATGACTGGCAAAGTCATCTGAGTCTATACTAAAATTATTAGCTGAATCTCAGTGACCCTGCCCATCAGTGGAATTGTCAAATATCAAAGTCAAAATGGAGAGATTCTAGGCTGTCAAAGGGACCAATTTATTATATGATGAAACATGGATAGGAAATGATTCACTCATGTGATTTATCAAAAGATATTAGAGAGTATAAATCACTGTACAAACAGAATGGAAAATCTAAAACCTGAAAGAAATTAACAGGGCCCCACATCCTAATCAATCACAGTATCTCAGCTTCAGGCTGGTGATATGCTAGCACATTTACTGATTTTTACCTATCACCTCTGTACCTCCACACGAAATCACATGGTTTAAGGAAACACAAAAGTATTGCATCTTAAATGTCATTTGAGTGTGTTCTCTTCTTATTGGGTCTTCTTAGAAAGGTTTGCTTAACCATATCATGTTTTCTTGACATTTAGAAATTTGAGAGTCCTTTGGAAAACTTCATAGACACTGAACACTAGATAGGAGCAGATTCCATCGAGGTCAGAGCTCCCCTAATCACTCCACAACCCCCAACACGCTTTCATTGGTTTGCTAGTACTTATACCTTATAAGTCACATGGGACAGTGAATATCTTATACATCAGGAGAGAAAAAGATTTACTGCTTGTGAGTACTTCCTTTTTGCAAGCTCTGTTGACTTACCCCATGCCTTTCATACAAGTCACAACATGCTTTGCTACCTCTCCCTTCTCTAGAGCCTTCAACAGCGTCTCTCCTACATCTTTACTTCCTATGCTTTATTGAGTCACAGCACTATATTACCCTATAGAAACAATGATAAAATATACACTCTTGATTCTTTCCAAAGCTTATCAAACATAATAATTAACATTACAGATTATGAAAATGTTTACTCTGTAATACCGGCTAAGAAAAAAATTATCAAAATAGCCATAATAGTTCTCAGACTTCCTAACTACCCGGTGATACCACAATTTCTTTAATGGACATGCTGCATCCTACATCATGTAATTTTCAAATGCCACCAAAGCAAAGCACTTAATGGTAGATTATTGCTACCTCATTCTAGTTCCAAGAGATGGTAATTCTGACAAGGGTTATTAGAAAGCATAGAATTTACTTTAATCTGAACATTTTCCAACATTATTCTGTATTTCATAATTTAGACATTGCTTTATCTTAACCATTAGAGCGTAAATATAAACATTGCTACAAAAATATTTTCTCACATATAATTACAATGAGAGTTACATCTTGGTCGATATAAATAAACACTGGAAGGAAGAAGGGAGGGAGGGAGGGAGGAAGAAAGAAAGAAAGAGGAAGGAAGGAAAGAAGGAAGGAAGGAAGGAAGGAAGGAAGGAAGAAATGGGTTAAGAGAGGGAGAGAGGGAAGGAGGGAGGGTGGAAGGGAGGGAGAGAAAGAAAGAAAGAAAGAAAGAAAGAAAGAAAGAAAGAAAGAAAGAAAGAAGTAGGAAGAGAGAGAAAGAGGGAAGGAGAGAGAGGAGGGAGGCAGGAAGGGAAGAAGGAAGTATTTACTTTAGGAAAAAGAAAGTTTCTTTTATGTGTGGGTGTGTTGGGGGGTAAGTCCTAGTGTTTTGAATTCAGGGCCTGGGCACTGTCCCTGAGCTTATTTGCTCAAGGCTAGCCCTCTACATCTTGACCTATGGCTTCACTTCTGGCTGTGTGTGTGTGTGTGTGTGTGTGTGTGTGTGTGTGTGTATGTGTGTGTGTATAACTAGAGACTCTCACAGACTTTCCTGCCCAGGCTAACTTTGAACCTTGGTCCTCAAATCTCAGTCTCCTGAGTAACTAGGATCACAAACATGAACAATGGTGCCACATTTGGTATTTGTTTTTATTTTTTATTATAAAGGTACTGAAAATATCAGACAAATGAAAATTAAGAAACATTACATTAAGACAATTAATTAAATGACTACACTGAAGCTAACCTAGTCAGACAGAACTTTGAAAAGGAATCAAGTTCAATATTTATATTTGGTGGGTGGGAGAAAGAGTTTGACTTCAGAAAAATATTTAATGAAATCTCCATTCAGTCAAATTGAGAACACTGTAAAACCACCACTAAAACAAACTGACTCAAATTCAACACAATGGCATGTGTTTTTCAGCCTGCAATCAACACCAAGAAATATCCCCCTTTGGTTATTAAAATCCTGGAAAGAAATTATAATTACCCATCTGGGATTATGTCCTTTAAAGCATGAGTAAATGGAAATAGAACAGTCCTTCTAATCCTTCTTTCCCTATTGATTTTTAAATTCCTTAAACACAAAAATAACATAGGCTTTTGTGGCTGTAAGATTTAAATAGGGACTAAGCTAAAGTTATAACAACATATTAGACAGTCAAAATTTGATATGACTTGAGTTTAAGTTCTTAATAGAAATAAAGAGAAAAGGAGGAAGAAGAGTGAAGAGAATAAATGGGAAAAGGAAAGGATAGGAGGGGAAGAGAGAAAAGGGTAGGGAAAGAAAGTGAAGAGGGGTGAGAAGAAGAAGGAAGGGGAGGATGAAAGAGGGTATTAGATGGGAGATAAGGAGAAAGGGAGAGAAAGCAAAGGAGGAGTAAAGAGGGAAGGACACTAGCTATGGTAGCTACTTTTTTATATATATCAAAATATCATGCTATATATCTTAAATATAGTATAGTAGTTTTACAAAAATAATTTTAAATTGACTAAGAAAAAGAGTAATGCCTGTAATCCCAACTATTAGCGAAGCTGAGATTTGAAGATTGAGGTTCAAAGCCAGAATGGGAAGGAAATCTGAGAGACTCTTGTCTCCAATAAAAAAAAGCAAGAAGTGGGGGCCAGGAGTTTGGCCTAGTGGTAGAGTGCTTGCCTAGCATGTACAAAGACCTGGGTTTGATTCCTTGGTACCACAGGCATAGAATATAAAATAATAATAATATTATTAATAGTAGGAGGAAGAGGACAATGGGGGGACTCTCATTATTTTTAATTTAACATAGTAAATCGCTGTTACACAGAACTGTGGGACAAGGGGTTAACTTCAAAAACAAACCATTTGGCTTAATAATTCCAATCATAGGCATGCATGCAAGAGTCCATATAGAAACAGGCATAAGCACATAGCAGCCTCATTCACTGAATACAACTAAAACAGCTACAATAACAGGAAAAAGAAACTATACTCAGCTAAGTGCTACTTTGGAATGTTACTTAAGAGTAAAAAATACAGTAAATTATCAAATGTGCTAGAATATAAATAAATAAATGGAAATTATTCTAAGCTAAAGAAGCTGGACACGAACAAGCAAATGATATATGATCTCATTTGTTTCAAGTTCTAGAAAATGTGAAATAAATCTATAACAAAAACAATGAGAAGAGAGGATGGCACTAGGCAAGAGGCAGGTATTCCCTGGAAAGAAGACAAGAAGGAGCTTGATAGGGGTATGCAAATACTTTATATCTTGATAGAAGTGATGGTTACATGGGTATATCTATATGTCAAAATTATATATACATGATCTATATAGGTAGCTTTACCCCCTTCCCCCCAAAAAAGAAAGGAAATGTCATGTGGCTGAAACTGTTGGGGCGGCGTTGTAGGTGATACAATACTGGCAGAATCTAGATCACTGTAAAAGCTGGGTGATCAAAATTGTCATAGTATTCTATTTTCTATTCATTGATA
This sequence comes from Megascapheus bottae, assembly GCF_031878675.1. NCBI lineage: Eukaryota > Metazoa > Chordata > Mammalia > Rodentia > Geomyidae > Megascapheus > Megascapheus bottae. Next base: position 453,509 of record NC_143529.1, on the reverse strand, counting down.
TTACAAAATAAGGATATATATATAAGATATATTTGAAATATACAATCAAAAATGTTTATGGCATAAATATATACTTCTCAAAACTGCATGCAAAAGGCATCCCCTGGGCCTATGCTTCACATGGAGAATTTTAGATGCAGATCATTATTTTCTGTAGTTCCCCCAACTCCAGCCTCACTCCAGCATGCCTCCCATCTAGTGGGTAATTTGAGAGCAGAAGATACAGTTGTCAAATATAATTCTCAACTACCACCAGCCCCCAAATGAATTCTTCCCCAGTCTCTCAGATATTTATTTCTAGCAAAACTGCTACAGATGGAGAAATCAGAGATGCTGCATATGCTGTAAAAATACAACTAAATTGACAGATCCCATACTTAGCCTTTTTTCTCTGAAGATTCTGTTTTTGTTAATGGGTCTGTTTTTCCAATCTTGTTTTTTTAATATCATATTCAAGATTTTTTAATTCAATTTTTAGAATAATAAATCCTGGGAGCACTAATCAAGCTGGTTGGTATGTTTCTCTACTGCTGACACACAAGCTCAGTCACATACCAGTCATATCAATGAGTGTATCTTATTTTCTTCAAATTTGCCGAAAGAGCTGGAAAAAAGTTCCAGTTTTCACTTGCCATGTCCAATGAACAAGAACAATGACTGAGAAATAAAGATCATACATAGGCTCAAGCATGGCTATTTAACGGTATTAATACATGAATATCCTAGGTCATAAGAGTATTATAAATCGCTTATGTAAAGCATCTTCTACACAGAACCTAACAATTCAAGTATCAGCGTCCATTTGGTTTTCCAGTGACAGCTTAGGGTAAACATTGATATGAGCTAAAATTAAAGATCCAAAATTACTGCATATTTAAAATCTTTTCACATAATATTTTTATACATCCTCTGATAGACCTCAAGTTAAGAATTTCATATTGGGTGAAAAGAAAAACAAGCAGAAATCAAGCACTCCTTGATATTGTCCATCCATTCATTCATTTGCTCATCCAACTAACAGCTAAGTCAGTGCTAAAGTTCTTCACTGAACATCACAGTGTCCCTGCTCTTGTGGAGCTTATCTTCTAACACAAAGGGACAGGTCTCCATGAAAAGATGAGAACAGTGAGGGGCACAGACAGTCAGGCCAGGAAAAGGGGTGAACTGGTACAGATAACTATGTAATATGTCACAAGTGTGGCAACCCAATAAAAATAACATTCCACAACTTCAGGCAGAAAAAAGTTACAAGTACATAGGTCTGGCATGTGTATTTGTTCCAAAATTAAAGAAATATGAAGCTGGTGTGGCTATAGGAGAGGGAGGGTAGAGTTAAGAGGTAGTGAAGAGAGAGAGTACCAAGGACCGTGACCTCTCTCAGCCATTTTCAGGATCTGAGGAGTTACTGAGACAAAGGGAAAGCCACTGGAGGACTATCAGCAGAAATGATCCTACATGGTATTTTTGAAAAGATTACTAGCTAGCCAAGCACCACCTGTAATCCTAGCTACTCAAGAGGCTGAGGTCTGAGGATCACAACTTGAAGCCAGAGGTAGAAAAGTTCCTTCGAGACTCTTTTCTCCAGTTTAACACTCACAAACCAGTTGTGGCACTGTGGCTCAAGTGGTAGGGCACTAGCCTTGAACATAAATGGGCTCAGGGACAGTGTCCAGGCCCTGAGTTCAGGTCCCACAATTGACAAAAAAAAAAAAAGATGTGTAAGGAGGACAGGCAGTTTGGGGAAGAAAGTTTCAAACAAGACCTACTTCAGGATATGATCAGATCATAATGTTTCAAAAGAATATTGTCATGGCATTTGTTTCATTCTTTGACATGTTAATCCAATAAGTCAAATTGTAGTCAGCTGAAGTATTCTGTTGTTTTAAGCACTGGATTTGGGATTAAGAGTATTATGTTTTTATTATTATCTTTCAATAGTTGTCCAAATGGGGTTTCCATACAACATAACAACTCATGAATAGAATGCATCTTGAGCAATATCACTCTTTTCATCTTCCTCCTCTATCTCTCCTGATGAAGTTTTTGAAGAAGCAACAGTCATGTTACTTTTCAGGATTTGGAGTCGTTCTTTCATCTAGGTTAATGTAATAAGACAAAGACTGCCAATTGGCTGGACAGCCACCTTTTAAAAATATGCCTTACAGATACCAGAAAGCAAATATTTTCATTCAAATTGTGGATACAAAGGTCTCATTATACTGTAGTTCTTCATCATCATCAAAACATAGGCATGCCATTATAGTCAAAACCCATCCCCCTAAAACTGAAAAGGAATACATCTCAAACCATAAAATCAGTCAGCACTCTCCCAGAAGCCTGTTTCCTAGGTAATTGATGAACTCCCTCTTGTAATGAAGACACAAAATCACTCTTATCTCCAAGATCCTTAGGTTTACCGGTTCTACCAGCAACCTCACTCACATCATGTTGTCATCTTTTCCAGGTAGGGCAACCTATACACAATGCCTGCCTTTCAGAACTTTTCAGCATTCTTCACTGCTATTAATCGGTTTAAGAGGGTGTCGGAAACACATGCTTTCCCCCACACACTTTGGTGATTCCATTGCAAGCTCAAAGCACTCAGATAAATTAAATCATCTGGCCGTGTACTGAATTACAGCTGGCATGCCTGCTCTTGGAGGATGAGCAAACAATACAGAATAATATGTTCCCTCCACTTCACATCCCCATTTTCAGCACCAGTGTAAAGTGCTAGACAATATTTTAAAACAGAAATGTTATTTTTACTCCCCCCCAAAAAACAATTTTTTTGTTGTTGTTTTCTAACACCTAAGCCCACATTTCAGAACACTGATGTTTTGTTTTGCAGACAGCTTCAATGGCCCAGAAAGAAACAGGGATGGGGGCTGGGCATGGCTATTTAGATGGATAACCCAGCTCGTAGCTTACCAGTGGAGCTTTAATTAGGGGAGGAGTAGAGCAGGAACTAGGGGACTGCTAACACCATATTTCTTCATCCCCGCAGAATGTGAGAAGTTCTGCTAACAAGCCAGGAGATACCCTCTCTAGGGGTCGGCTTACTGCTGTATCAATCTCCCTCCTGCCTCTCCCTCCTGTTCCCCGGTTTCTTCTCCTCCTTTGCATCATTTACAAACTCTACTTGCATTTTGTTCTCTTTTCATCTTCTTGTGTTGGGTATTTTTGTTTGTAATAAGGAGAGAGAAATAATACGACACACCAAGCTTTCTTTCTCCAAGTCTAAATTGAAATACAGCAGGCAGAAAGATGTGGTGGAAGGGTGTGGGGGTGTCAATGGCGAGGTTGCTGGGTATCCAGGGGGATTTGAGAGCTGCGCGCTCGCGGCTGTGTGTGTGTGTGTGTGTGTGTGTGTGTGTGTGTGTGTGTGTGTGTGTGTGTGTGTAGCTATTCCCAGGAGAGGAAAATCCAGCAAGAAGAGGGGGTGGGAGGAGAACAGGATTAATACAGGCAGGCAGTCACGAACCCCGACCCCGGCCCCGACCCCTCCGGACAGCGCGGGTTTTCGTCACCCCGGAAACCAGGGACGGCCGGTGGTGTCCCCGCAGAATTGGGGGGGGGGGGCGCATCGGGAAGGAAGGGAGGGAGGGAGGGAAGGGAAGGAAGGGAGGATGGAGGGAGGAATAAAGGTGGACTGAGAGGCGATCTGGCCAGAGAGCTTGCTGGTGATGGAAAGGCAGCCCCAGGCCGCGGGGACCTACCTGGAACGGTCACCGTCGAGGATGCTACCGGCCCCTCCGGCCTCTCCTCCTCAGCCTCCTCCCTCTGCCTCTGCTGTTGTTGCTGCTGCTGCTGCTGCTGGATGAGGCTGAGATCGGAGCGACCGAGCTCGGCTCGGGCGGCCGCGGGGACCAGCCGCGCCTTTAGGAGCACGGCCGCCGCCAGGCCGAGGAGCAGGGTGCAAGGAACGCGCCGGCAGAGCCTCGCCATGGCCGAGAGCCAGAGGGCCGCGGCGGCATATTGCGGGGCTCCGGACGGCGGTGGGCGCCAGGGCTGCAAGCTCCCGGCCGCGCCCGCTCGCTGGCTCCCCCAGCGCCGACTGCTGGCGCGCACACCCTCGGCGGGAGCTGGATGGAGGAGGGAAAGCGGGAGGGGGAGAGGGAGGGGAGGAGCGCTGGAGAGGAGGAGGGGGAGGCTCGGGAGGCAGGGGCGGAGGCGTGGAGAAAGAGGACCGGCCCCAAGTTTGCGTGCATCCCGGTGCACGAGACCCTCCCCGAGGGGCGCGCGGGGTCCCCTCAGCCACGCGCCAGGGCCAGGATGCTGAGGCAAGGGTTCTAGGCTCGGTCTCCAAAGAAGAAGAGGGCCTTCGTGGGGGCGCAGGGGTAGGGTGAGTGGACCCTCGGACCCTCCAGCGCAGGAGGACTGAGGGGAAATTTGCAGAAAGTGGAATAAAATTCCTCCCGCCTGACCCCATTAACCTCCCTCCCAATACTAGGGGAAGCTCCTACCGACCCAAAGGCTCTGGGTCCCCCAGCCCGGTACACTGCAAACTCCATTCCCCCCACCCCCCAGCTCACCCCACCATGATCGCTTAGCTAGAAATAAATTTTGGTTCTCCGGAGGCCAAATAAACTTTCCTTTCCCGCCCGAGGGGGAATTTCTTTCTTCTCCATAAAACATTAATTACATTTTTCATAAGTGTGTCCTCTATTGTAGGTAATTGGCCCTAGAGAAGCATTACAGTCTTCAGGAGTGCACAGAATTGGAAGAAATGGGGATGGGAAGCCCTGTGAAACACTAGGGAGAGTGAGATGGAAAGACAAGGAGTTTCAAGGAGAGATGGAAGCAAGGTGCTCAGGACAGTGTGAACCTTGATCAAGGAAATCGGAGTTAAAACTTCTTAATTTGATAGCATCAGAAACATGGCCAGTTTAATCTGAAAAGAACGATAAAGTAAAAAAAATGGAGGATTGATTCTAGATTTATAAAATGTTAGTACTTGCTACAACATGTTGGTAATACTACTCAGTAACACACAAGCTATATTTTATGGCCACAGAGGAGGTAGACATACAGTATATCAGAGAAAATCTTATACATGCCTGAGAGCTAAATGTTGAATGCCTTGTTTGATTGTGAAATTATCTGAGACAAGTGACTTCTTTTCTTGCTCATGCTTTCCACTTCTTCAAACTAAAATGCCTGCATGTGGGTTGAGAGCTGATAATATTTCTTTAGTTTTGTAAGCCCACCTAGAAAGAGAATTTTTACCCAGGATGGTCTCACCCCTGCCATACCTAATTCAGATCACTCAGATAATGAGATTTGATCAGCTTGCACTGTTGAGATGCAGAAAGGCAGATTTAGTGTACAAATGTAAGTGAATGCATTGGGTGATATGCAAGTGTATACAAATATAGTAACTGAAATGTGGTTCATTCAAGGAAAACTTCAACTAGTGTAATTCCTTAGAAAGTCAAAGCTCAAACAAAACAAAGAGGGTACTTAAAGTGAGAGGGGATGGGGTCAAGGGGAATGGGATAGATAAACGAAAAGAAGCAGGGGGGGGAGAAAGCAGCCAAGAATTCCATGGGTAGCCTACCAAATTAAGAAGAGTGAGGGAGCAGATGGGTAGGAGAGGGATGGGTGAGAACGTTGAAAGTGGTAACACTGATCAAGATGTATAGTATTCATGAGCTGCTTTAAATGGAGATTCCTTTGTACAAGTAAAGACAATTTTTAAAACACTGAAACAAAAATAAGTACATAGTGTCTCCGAACCATAGGAAAGATAACTAAAGGGTATGTCAGGAATTGGCTAGAGCCCACACATTGCAGGCTCAAGGGGGACAAAGTGGAGATACATTTAGAAGACCTTTCCCTTGAGAATAAGGTGCTCAGGTGGCACTCTGCTCACCGAGGACTGACTACAAAAGTGCTTGCCCAAGTTCAACTGGCCATACACTCAGGAACTCTGCCGCTATGCTCCAAGGAGACCAAGCAGATATGCAAGAGCATCTAGAATGCAGGAGTAACTGAGCCATGGAGGCTTCCTCCTGGATTTCAAAGGAAAGCCTGGAAGTCAGCCATCAGGACCCCTTTAGGCAGTCACTGAGAGGGTAAGGCAGGAGACTGTGAAGGTGAAGAAGACTAAGCTTTGATGTAGATCCCAGGATATTGGAGTGGTCAGGAACAGCTGGCAAGAACAGCTCTTGACAGGGAAGAGAGCCAATCCGAGAGGCAATGTGGGCTACAATGGGTAAAGCCATGGGATGGAGTTGGTCAAACCCACTGGAGTGCACATCAACATAGCATGCTATGGAGGCCAGACATGGCTCTTCCAGATTAGATGTTTTCTCTCTAGGGGTTTTGATCCTACCATGGTCTGATTCTTCCTTTCTGTTCCCCTACTCCTACATCTTGGAATGGAAATGTTTGTGCCATTTTGTGAGGGAACTAGGTAACTGGCTTTAAAAATTTTTTCCCAGGCACATAGCTCAGAGGTTGCCTTAGGTCTCAGAAGAAACTTTGGACTTTCAAAAATGCTAGATCTGTTTAGCCTAATGGAGGTTATTAGAGACAGGGTAAGTTTTTCCAGTATGAGATACACATAAACCCCCAGCCCAGAAGTAAAATATTAGGGTTGTATATGAAATGTCCCTCACAAAGCTTATGTATGGAAGGCTTTATTTCTGATACAAGCACTGTACAGAGATGGGGACATGAGAGCCACACCTGCATCCATTCATCCATTGATTGGTTCAAATTTGAATCCACTACTGGAAAATGGTGAAACTATTAAAGATGAGGCTTAGTTAAGAGACGTGTCTCACTGGTGGCATGCCCTGAAAAGGTATAGCTTGTCCATGGCCTCATTCTGCAATCTTCTCTGCTTCTTGAGCACTGCTTCTGTTAGAGCACAAAGCAGTGGTCCAGCTGACCTTACTCTGAGCTTCTGAGACAGTGAGCTTTTCTTCACTTAAATTACTTCTATCACTTGTCAAAGCAATGAAATATCTAACTAGCTTAACTGATGACAATAAGAGGTAGGAGATTTACTCAGTTATTAAAATAAACTTCTATTTCTTCATTAAAGTATAAATTCAAAATAATTGTACTTTTGCCAGTTAGATAATTCTGATGAATTGTTTCTTTTTGGTCATACGGGGGTTTGAACACAAACCTGTGCACTTGCTAGTGAGTGCTCTGTATCTTGAATTATGCATCTAGCTATTTCTGCTCTGGTTATTATCAAGATAGGAGATAGCTTTTTGCCTGGTTAAGAATTGGCCTTGCTTTTCATATTTGTGTTTCTTATCATAGCTGGGATTACAGACATGGTCCATCCACCCAGGTATTGGGTGTGACGGGGGGAAAGGGCTTCCATCAACTTTTTCCCAGTCTAGTCTTGAGCTTCCTTTCTCCTAATTTCCACATCCTGGGAATTGGGCTTACAGATATGAGCCAGTGGACCCTGGCAATGCTACTGAATTTGTAAGGTTTTTATTTCTCTGATAAGCTCATCACCACTTTATATTATACAAAGATGTAAAAGAAAATGTATCAGTGGAGGGGGCTTGAATTCAGAGCCTCTCACTCCCACTCATCTTCCTTGTTACTCTATTTTATCACTTAAGTCACACCTCCAGTCCATCATCAGAATTGTTAGTAGGGAATTTATGATGCAGCCTATGATAAAGAATCATGATCCAGGGCTGGGAGCATGGGCTAGTGGTAGAGTTTTTGCCTAGCATGCATGAAGACCTGGGTTCAATTCCTCAATACCACATACACAGAAAAAGCTGAAAGTGATGCTGTGGCTTAAGTGGTAGGACTCTAGCATTGAGAAAGCCCAAGGACAATACCTAAGCCCTGAGCTCAAGCCCCAGGACTGGCAAACAAGCAAATAAACAAAAAAGAATCATGATCAAGAATAATTTTTTAGACCTGGAGGCAAGGCTCAAGTGATAGAATGCTTGTGTAGCAAGAACAAGGCCCTGAATCCAATCCTGGGTTCAAGAAAAAAGGGAGAATAATTTCTATGACTCTGGTGAAGAAAAAATTTTTACAGATTATCTTGATAAGATATGTAAATTAATACATTTGTGAATAACTTATAAAGACTAATTAAAATTCTCATTACAAGATTGCCTTAAAAGTGCTTCCCAAAGAATCTATTTAAACTCTGTGGAAAATAGAGTGACAGAAATTTGGGATTAGTTACTTTAAAACAAATTAATATTTTTACAAAACATGAGGGTCAGTTACCAGACTGAAAATCTACACTCCAACTACAAAATTCAGAAAAATAAGGGAAAAGGTAGATTAGGGGAGAGGAGCCATGAGAATGTTGAAATATCAACAAAGCTAGAGAAATGCAGTTCAGAGCTGTAATACAGGAAATAGAAAAAACTATAGTCAAATTTAATGTACTTTTCTGCTTCTGACACTTTTATACTTCTTTTTTCAAAGTTTCTGCTTCTTTGCCTCTATTTCTAATCTAACTTCACAATTTTTGTATACCTGCTACATATATTTAGAATACATTGTTTTGATTATACATTTAGAATACATTTAGAACATTTCTTCAATATATATATTTAAAATGTATGTTTAGAGTGTATATATACATATATACATATATTTATGTACTAAATATATGTCCTACTTTCTATTTCCATTGTTGCCTCTCTCTTTGGAAGTAATGTGTACATATGCTAATATGTCAATAAGTGCAAATATGTGTAATTCTTTTACACACATCTAAACATCCCCAAATAGCCGCACATTTATGAGGTTACTGTTACAAAGTCCATCATATAGAACATAAGAAAAAGAAGTGTCCCACACAGTAGTTCAAGCCTATAATCAGCTCAAGAGGCTAAGATTCAAAGCCAGCCAGGGCAGGAAAAACTGCGAGACTTACCTCCAATTAATCACCCAAAAAGCTAGAAGTAAAGCTGTAGCTCAAGTGGTAGAGTGCTAGACTTTAGCTGAAAAAACTCAGGAACAGTGCCCAGGCTAGGAGTTCAAGCCTGCTTGGGGGGTCGGGAGAGGAAGACAAACAGTTATTGAGGGGTTAGGTTATTTGTATAAAGATATTAAGAAAGCATCTGCTTTGGTACATATCCATTTTCCTAGCTACTCACACTGGATTCATTTTTAAATCACTATGATGGGGATCATCTGTTGTTATATAAATTATTTACAATAATAAATATATCACCAAAGTCAAACAAAGCAGACATTTATTGTAGCACAGCTACTTAGAAGTATTGCAGCCTCTTATAAGGCATACAGTAGTTACTTCTTGCTAAAGTGCCTATAGGTGATACATTTTGTCTTATTGCAGGCTGCATGTAAATGGCTCCCTAACAGCTTGCCTGATTAATGATTTATCACCACCATAAGGTTGGAAAAGTTTTCAAATTAACCTAGGAAAAGAGAAATGCATTGATATAAGTTTTCTTCTTAGAAAAATGAAGTGCTGGATAATTTGATATTTGACCAGAACTTTTTTTTGAAAACACGTGCCTTTACGTGTTTTCTCAGAAAACCATACCTACCTTTAAACTGTGGAGTTACTCCTGTGAGATGGCAGAACTTTGAACAGTGTTCTAAATGATTTAACATGCATTACCTCATTTGATCTGAGTGTGTCTAGTAAGTCAGTCAGACTTCCTTATTGAGGTCTGTTGTTTTGTAATTCTCATGTTCAGAATGAGAAATTGGTATTGTTCCCATCGCTCAGTGGTTTGAGGCACTCGTAGTGGCAGCGCAGGACCACCTGTTTTCATTTGCTGGCTCAAATGTCAGGTTTAATGTAGGCAATGTTAAGAACGTGTCAAGGGGTTACCTTTGTAGTCTGGGCATAGTACCATGGATAGTAGCACAAAGAACTTTCTGGGTGCCAGGAACATTTTAGTTCTCTATCCATTTTGTTTTGGTAAAAATTTATGACCATGTTTTTTTGCTACTTCAGCCTAATTTGCAAAAGTTTTTAAAGCTTAATTTTATTATCTCTGCATTAAAGAAAAACAGGTCTTGTTGTGGATGAAACAACTTGTTTTGTTCTTTTACCTAAAAATTTGTATTTTCACATTTTCATATAGCTTCTTTTAGGCTTGAAATGTTCCTGAATTGTTCCATTTCCCAAAAGTAATCAAACATATACCATTTTAAATTTATAACCTAATTCATTATTTTTCAAAATATATTTTGCTTCTGAGTTTACATAAGCTCAGGCACCCAAGAAATAGTACTTAAAATGTTACCCTCTTCTGTACCCTGTCAACCAGACCTCTCTCAATCTCAATGCCTATGAACTTTTAGTGATCAAAAACACTTTTTAAAACAAAAGAAACCACACACATACACACACACACACACACACACACACACACATGCATTTTACTTTTTGTCAATGGCCTGCACTATCCTTTATTAGCATTATTCAGATGCCCCCTTCTTCCCATGCAACATATCTTCAGGCTTATATTTATGTTTGGGGCCTTGGCATCCTTTTCTACCAGTTTTTGTTGTTGTTGTTGGTGGTGGTGTTGATGGAGGTGGTAGTGATAGTGGGGCTTGAACTCAAGGCTTGGGCCCTGTCTGTAAACTTTTTCACTCAAGGCTAGCCTCTACCCCCTTTGAGCCACAGCACTGCTTCTGGCTGGTGATTAACTGGAGATCAGAGTCTCACAGTTTCCTGCCCATGCTGGCTTTGTACTGTGATCCTCAGATCTCAGCCTCCTGAGATGATAGGATTGCAGGCATGGGTCACTGGCACTTGGCTCTACCAGTTTTGTAACAGCAGCAATAGCTGTACTTCCCTCAGTGGGTAATGAGGGAGTCCACAGCCCAGCACCCAGCTAACCACTCTACTTTCTGGTTACTTGGAAGAGCACCTAGCACAGGCGACCAGAGGAAGAGACCCTTGTTCAGCAGTATTTCACAATGAGGGTTTGGAGGAGTTGTCTTCTGGCATTAGCAGACACTAGAAATGAGGTCCAGTCTTTCCCTCCTTAGCAAAATTTTCCCCTTAGCTGCTTATGGACATCACACTTTGCACTGTGATCAACTAGAAGACACTGCCAAGACATTATCAAGCAGTGGTGAGAGTTGAGTGTGGTTAGTAATCAAACTTATGTCACTTTTCTCTTTAGCTAAGTTAACCTTTTTGCTACAAGAAAGCTTGTGTTTTGGGATTGCTGTTTACATTTGTTTTTAAGGAATGCAAAAATACACGTACACTTTCTGAGTGCTTCCAGGTTGTAGATTTTCTTATTGACGTAAGTTATATCCTTCACCATTCCTTTCTTTTTAGACAAATTTTAGCTATAATATTATCAGCATTTTAGTTTTTTAAAATACTTTTTATTTGAGCGTCTTCCCTCAACCATGACAACTGTCAAAAAATTAAATTGGATCCAAAACTATTATGTAATTAAGCACAAAATTGCCATGCTTGTCTTAATGACTCGTCTCATTAATACTTTCATTTCTCCATTTTCCTCTCATTTTTAAATAACCAAATCCAACCAAACAACAAAAGCAATGTAAAATCCAATACTATGTGTTCAACAAATAGCTACTTTTTTTGTCTCTGCCAGGCAGGTTCTATGATGGCAAAATGTCTCATTAAACACAGACTTTCTTCCTTTCTTTTTTCTCCTTTCCTTCTTTTTTTCTTATCTTTTTTACTTTTCCTCTCCCCCCACTTTCAGTATTAGAGATTGAACCCAGAGATTTCCAAACACTAATCAGGTACTCTGCCACCGAGTTACATCCTAGCCTCCCGAGTACTGGGATTACAGATATGCACCATCACACTTAGTTCTAAAAAGTCTTAATTTGTCCACAATTATGTCAACAGTATTTTTTTCCTTAAGCAGCAGCAAAATTTCCATTAAAAAAAAATAGCTGCAGGATAGAAGCAGGGAACAAACACCAAGAATAATAATGTTTCAGGAAATAAATACAATCAAACATCAGATTTATACTAAAAGTTACTTTCCATGGTAACAGTTTCTGGAGACTGTTATTCTTTTGACAATGTAAATTCAGTTATACATTTTTTATTTCAAAAATCAATGGTGGTTCATGCCTATAATTAAAGAGCACTAAGTTGGGCACATCACAAATTCCAAGCCAGCCTTGGCTACATAATGAACTCGAGGGCAGTTTGGACTATATAGATTGTCTTTAAAAGGTCAAACCATGAAACAAACAAATGCAACTGTAACCCCTCTATAAATTACACCGATAAAAATATAATAAAATATAATTAAAAACTAATCTTGAAAAAAGGACAATCTCCTAGATGAAATTACTTAATTCACCAATCTACTATTATAGCCTCTTTAAATAATTTATCTATGATTTCATTCTTAAAAACATGCATTATATATTTAACCGCCTTATATTAATAACATTTTGTGACTATTAGAACATAAAACTTAAATATTTATGGAGTTCCATGTGATATTTGGGCTTATGTCAAAGTTATATCTTGTATTTAAATCACATTAAACAATTGTCTGTCCTCAAACATTTATATAGAACTCATTCTTTTCTAAAAAAATTTTTTTTTAAATTTTATTAGAAAGGTGATGTACAGAGGGGTACATAAGTCCTGGAATGAGTACATTTACTTTTGAACAGTGTCACCCTTCCTTCATTCTCTCCTATTTTTCTTCTGCTGACTCCTTCTCCCCCACAATTATATAGTTCAATTCCAGCATAGTATACAGTGAGTTTCGCTGTTTAATTGATTTGTCTTTTATCCCACCATTTCTGTGCTTCTGATTCCTCTCTCCAAATCAGGTAAGATAAAGGACTCAGAAAGCAATTCTTTCATTGTTTTTCTTTTTAGTACTTGAGTTTAAATTCAGGCATTCTACCATCTGAGCCATGCCCAAGCCATTTTTGCTTGCGTTATTTTTGAAACAGGGTCTTGCATTTGTGCTCAAGACTTCCTAGACCTTAATTCATTTGTAGTTATGCTCCCCATATAAATGAGTTAACAGACACATTGCACCATACCAGCTTCATAGGCTCCAACGGTTCTTCTAAGCTCTGCCAGGACTAGTCTCCAACATCCATACTCCTGAGCTTGTCCTCTTTAGCTAGTATTAAGGCAATGTTGGCACTCAACCAATATAGAACTTTCACACAAAGCAGTTCCTTTATCTGAAATACTTGGGACCAAAATATTTTCACATCTCAGAATTTTTCAGATTTTGAAATATCAGACCTTCCTGGATAAGCATCCTGACATTGAGCAATGACCTTATCCTCAGCACATTTTGGTTCTGAACTTCCTGATAAAGGATGTTCAATCTTTATTACAACTGCTAATGCACAGACAAGTGCAAGTGGGGTGGGTGGGGGAGAGGAAGAGAAGCAAATGTGTTTGTTTTGTTTTTGTGTCCATCCTGGGGCTTGAACTCAGGTCCTGGGCACCGTCCCTGAGCTTCTTTTGCTCAAGGCTACTGCTCTACCACTTGACCCACAGCACCACTTCCAGCTTTTTCTGTGTGATGTGATACTGAGGAATCAAACCCAGGGCTTCATGCATGCTAGGCAAGCACAATACCACTAAGCCATCCCCAGCCCAAATGTGTATTTTTAAAGCAATCCATAAGGTAGATTCAGCCTAATGACATTTAGGAAGACTATTTAGAAATGAAAAGATTCTCGTTCAGGCACAGTGATGCATGCATATAATCCCAGAACTAAGGAGGAAGCTGGAGGATGATGAAGTCAACCACATCATACAGCAATACTGAGTTTCAAACAATTTAAAGAAAAATAATTAAATAAAAAACAAATTAAAGGAGTCTTATATTTCAGCCAAACACATATTAACCTTTTCAAGGATACATATTATTCTTTATTAGCATAAATTATGGTATTGAGATTTCAATATGATCTTTTGAAACATGAATATGAAGTGTTTCAATCATATGTACACTTCTTCACTGTATCCATTTTCCCAAGGATTTTTTTTTTTTTTTGCCAGTCGTGGGCTTGAGCTCAGGGCCAGAGCACTGTCCTTGGACTTTCTCAAGGTTAGAACCTTTTTTCCATGTATGTGGTACTGAGGAATCAAACCCAGGTCCAGGGCCAGAGCACTGTCCTTGGCCTTTCTCAAGGTTAGAACTCTACCACTTGAGCCTCAGCACCATCTTTGGCTTTTTTCCATGTATGTGGTACCGAGGAATCAAACCCGGGTCTTCGTGCATGCTAGGCAAGCACTCTATCACTACGCCAAACTCCTGGCCCCCAAGGATGTATTTTAACATGAGGTCCTCTTCACTTTTTCGTTTCCTTTCTTGGCGTTACTAATGCTTTTAAGAGTTGAATTATTAGAGAGTGTGTCAGCACACTGAGGTCACCCTAGTAGTGCATGCCTGCTGGCTCATGTGACTGAAAAATGAAATCAAATGTCCTTAAAGGAAAGGAGAAGTCCACACGCAAACATGGCACCATAGCTCAAGTTTATTGAACAGTTACATGTTGGAAAGTAGGCAGAACACTGTACCAGCTTTCACTAACTCAAACCAAGTTAGCAAATGACAAATCTGAGAATACTTTATGTCTCACCCAATGTGGGTAATCACAAGAGAAGCTATACAAAGACAATCATTTTCTATGTTACTTAGGCAGTAAATGAATTTGATATACACAGCTCCCAAGTTATCTTAAGACATTTCAAAGTTTTCAGAGCCTGTAAAAGAAATAGTTCACGTCCATCCTGAAATAAAATACAGAACAGACCATTCTGAGGTGAGTGATTTCACTGCCATAACCACAACAAAATCACTCTTTCCTGGTAACAAGAGCATGAATAAATCTCTATTTATATTAGGTTTACTAAGTTAATGATGATTTTGATATTACCTAGGTTTGGTTACATTGTTATATTGCACTTGAGAACAATAACAACAGAAATCAAAAGATTCAGTACCTCTTTCAAGAAATTAATTCCACATAAGAAGTTCCAATAAATTCAAGTGTACACTGTACACTACACAGCTAAAGGATCATTGTTCAAAAGAGCCAACCACCAGGTGAAAAGAGACACTTTCCAACCACTGAGTATAAAGTTATTTTTCATTTACTTTTTGGATCCCATACTTAATTTTCAAATTCTCTCTTCATTCTGATCAAAATTATGACAAAGATAAGCTAAGGGTTCAAACAAGGTGAAACTGGAGGCAATGGCCACACACCAGAGTTCAAGGGTCAATCTCTTCTCCACCAGGCGCACAGTACATTCTGAATACAGAAACTCATACATTCTGTGATACTTGATCCTTCACACATCATTAAGTCATAATTCACTACCAGAACTCTTTCAGAGTACCAAGAAAAGTCTTATTCATTAATTCTTGAACTTTTTCCTTATATATTGTATTCAAGAGGATTAACTATGATTCATTAGTTTCAAGTACAGATAGAATTGGCATGATAATATTTTGATTTAACTTTTTTTACTTTTTATCTTTAGAATTGAATCAGAATTTAAGAAATTAATTTGCCAGAATTTATATCTGTCAAAATTTCAACTCTGAAATAAATATCTATGTAAGAAGCCAATAACAGTATCGATGCTTTTCACTTCTGTTAAATGCATTTGATATTCTATTCAAATTGTTTAAAACTGAATTGGATTATGAGAATAGGAGAAATACTAATTCTTAACAAATTACAAATGCAACAGTATTTTAGAATGTTTGCATGGATATCATTGGACTATTTTCTGTTATACTGTTAAATACATGCTAGTCTGGGGTAAAAAAAAATTTCAATGCTTTCCTTAGAAAACAAACTTTCGAATTATAGTCCATATTTTTATAGGTACACATTTTCATTTTCTGAAAGAAAATCTATCTTTTTGCTTAAAAGAAAAACATCAATTTAAAACATCATGTTGAGTTTCAATTCCAGCATCATATCCATCTCTATCCTTGAGACAGACTTAGACTGAGCCAACACTAATTCTTCTTTAAAAGTAACTATACACCCATTTATCTTTCAGGAATGATGGCCATTACCTTGGGGAACAGATAAGATAAAGTTGTTACAAGCTGGGTGCTGGTGACTCATGCCTGTAATCCTAGCTACTACAGGAGGCTTAGATCTGAGGATTGCAGTTCAAAGTCAGCCCGGAGAATGAAAGTCCATAGACTCATCTCCAATTAACCACCAGGAAACTGGAAGTGGTGCTGAAGCTCAAAGGGTAGGGTGGTCGGACAGGGCCCAAGCCCAGAGTTCAAGCCCCACGACCACCACCAAAAACAACAATTAAAAAAAAGAAAGAAAAAGAAAAACAACAAGTAGTTGTTACATATCAAATTAGTCACTAGTAGTAGGAAACCCTTAACCCAAGGACAAACATTAATTTTTTTCCTTAAAAGAATTTAAACTACTGGTAATAAAAATACTTATTGCATATAGTTAAACCCTTCCAAGTCACTAATAACGGATACTCTAAGACCCCATAAATTATAAAATTCACTGATGCTGAATATAGGATCTTGTTGTTTCTAACTTTCATAACTCACCTAAAATGTATTGCAATTTCATGCCTATCTTCTCCTGATCAGCTCAGTCCCTTTATGCAAGAAATGACACCACAGATATGGTGAGATAAATTCCAATTACAGAAAAAGTCAATTATTTAAGAGAAATATTTATCAATGCCTAATGAGGACAGCAATTAGCAAGCCATTAAAACTCTTGACTCCCTAGAGCACAGTATGACATAATTGCATACAAATAGGTGTACTTGATGATCATCCTAGACCTTGAAGAACTGTAAATAGATCACTTATCCTTCCCCAGAAGATTTGCCACTATCTAAGCATTTAAAACTACAACTCAGCTGGCTCGTGGCTCACACCTGTAATCCTGTAATCCTAGCTACTCAGGAGGCTGAGATCTGAGGATCAAGGGTCAAAGCCAGCCTGGGGACAAAAGGACCTGAGACTCTTATCTCCAATTAACCTCTACAAAACAGGAAGTGGGGCTTGGCTGAAGTGTAGGGCACTAGCCTTGAGCTGAAGAGCTCAGGGATAATACCAGGCCCAGGTGTAGGGCAGTAGCCTTGAGCTGAAGAGCTCAGGGACAGCGAGCAGGCCTTGTTCAGGCCCCATGATCCACAAAACAAAACAAAACTATAACTCACTACCTACGCCACTTTTTATTAAAAATCCCAGAAACATAATTTATGTTAACAAACCCAAGAAAGCTTAAAAAGTTGTCAGTAACAAGAACTGCTTACATAAATACTTCGTAGCACTGAGAACTGGTCTTGCACTTTACCTTGCCTAAACTGAGGTACTCTTCATGAGTAGCACCAGGATATTGCTAAAAGCAAACCAGTGAGCTACCTTATGAGTTCTGACTACAGGTATATCTCATGGGTTTAATGTCCTGAACATTATAGAAATGATTTTGACCCACTCCCTGTTTTTGAAGTATAAGAAAAAACACGTATACAGTCCGATAATAAATTAAGAACAACTAAAATCTGTCCAATCTAAGAATGAACTATTAATAAGCAAACATATCTGAGAACTACAAAGCTCATCCTTCAATTAATACACTTTCTGTTTTGTACTGTAAACAGCCAGATGAAAACAAGAGAATAGGTGTGCTTTGACAATTATTTCCAATTCCATATGGCTTTAAACATTGTATTAGCTGAAATTAACCCATTATACAAACGGGGAATTTTTGATCATAGATTAGTTTTTAGTATAGATTTACTTTAAAGAAATTGATGAACAACTTAAGCTATACAAGTTAGAGAATAATAAAAATAGATTGTAGATTTAACATAAATAAAAGTTTAATAGCATGTACCTGTTATTGTTTATTGTACCATTTTTATTATCGGAAACATTTTTTTTCCCTCAGTGCTGGCAATTGAACCCAGGACCCTGGACATAGTAGGCATGTATTCTACTACTGAGCTTTAAGCCCTAGAAACAAACTTTGATGGTATCATGCATTACAAAGAAAATCCCACCATATAAACGGTAATAAAATCCAGGTTCATGTAGTTACAAAGTCTTAAGTAGCTTGAAAAGTCATCTGTAGTGTAAGAAAGTTAAGTACCTGTACAAAACTGTAGAAGTTAAGGTCTAAATGTGGATTCTATAAAACTACATTTGCTGTAAAATAGTAACAATGAACAGCAAAACCCATAAATCGGAAGTGGTAAATGTACTGTTTTATGTAAAGTAGTAACTCAAGCACTATGTACATGAATGAGATCCATCTGTTGATATTTCATTATTTAAATATCTCAAAACATAAGTCGTGCATGTGGATTAAATGTGTGTCTGAACTTATTTATAAAAAGAACATTGACAAATATTGCTTTTGATTCTGTAGTTAAACTGAGGCCAGTGGGTTCCATCAGCAATGTCGTCTTGAGATTTCTCTTCTCATAAAGGAAATTCAACTATATAGTCAAGTTGGTCACTCCCATGAGTCATCATGTAGCATAATTTAAAAATCAGTTAAGTTTCTGAGTTTCCTTCACCATTTTCATGAGGTTGAAGCTGTTCTCTTTCTTGTTCTTCTTGGGGTGGCCGGACACGTTTAAAAAAGCCCATCTGTCAGTGGAAGAAAAATCAATATTACTCTTACATGAGCATAAACTACCAGAAATATTTTCTGAGTACACAATCATCATACCACTAAAATTCAAATGACAGGACCAGGAGTGTGGCCTAGTGGTAGAGTGCTTGCCTAGCATGCATGAAGACCTCATTAAGATTCCTTGGTACCACATACACAAAAAAGGCTGGAATGGTGCTGTGGCTCAAGTGGTAGAATGCTAACCTTGAACTCAAGGACAGTACCCAGACCTTTATTTCATGCCCCAGGATTGGCAAAAATAAATAAATAAATAAATAAAATTCAAATGGACCTATGTATGAGATTTCTCTTCCCTTGAACAATAGCTAATTTTCATCATATATCGCTTTAACTATTCTGATTTTTTTTTTTTTTTGGTAGGTTGTAAGGCTGGCACTCAGGGCCTCATCATTGTCTCTGAGGTCATTTGCTCAAGGTTAGCATTCTACCATTTTGAGCCACAGCTCCACTTCTGGTTTTCTGATGGTTAATTGGAAATGAGAGTCACACAGGGACTTGTCTGCCTGGGGTGGCTTCGAATCCTGGTCCTTAGATCTCAGCCTCCTGAGTAGATGGAATTATAGGCATGATGTATTAGTGCCCAGCTCAGTTTTGTTATCATTCTTGTTTCCTCTTTCTTCCCCCTTTCTTCTGTGTGCCCATTCCCTTCCTCCTCTCTCCAAGCACATTACTTACCCTGTACATTACAAATACCAAAATAGCCAGTAACAACAATCCTGCTAGAACTGCTAAAATGATCACCCACACAGGCACAGGCATGGGTGCTGGCTGAATGCCCCAGGTAACATTAGTGGTGACCTGTTAGAAGAGAAGATTTTTACCTTCAAGTATACTCAGCAAGTACTTGAATATCAGCTAAATATTATTTTAATGGTATTCACGTTTTATTTTTTATTTGAATAACTAAGCAATTTTGGGATCACTAGCATAGACATATCTATATAAAACTTCTAACGGCAGGTTAATTTCTAATTATATCCCATACGGTTTTTAAATAATCTAATTCAGTTTATGTTAGCTGATTCCATTTCAAGTCCTTAAACATTTTCAAAAATGCCTTTACTTCTTGAAGTTAATTCCCACTTAACTTGTGGGGAGAAAATATCCTAAGCATTCTACGTATAATGTAGTACATTATTTTAAAACAACAGACTCTTCTCCATAGAATGAAGTGCTAAAATAAAATATCCAGATTTAATACCCTAGGATAGGAGATTAAAGCAATACTGTTAAAGAGGATGTAATCCTCTCAACTGATTCCTTATTGCTTTTTCTTTTACTATTTTTGTGAACATACACTGACAGCACAAAAAGTCTCATCGTGACAATTCTGTCCATGTCTGCGGTGTGCTCTGAACAAGTTTACCTCCTCTACTCTACTCTCTGAAATCTCCTCTGTCTCCTCACCATGTTAAATCATCAGAACAGTTAAGCTGCCATTTTTAAAAACAAAATAAAACATCTAAAGGAACATTTGTACTGAGTGCATTATTCCCCTATTTCTTCCAATCAATCACTTACTAATGTTGAGTTAGAGATGTCCTCAATCAGAAGATTCTTATAAGGAAACTCTATGACACTGAATGAAGCAGATGACTTCAGAGAGTATGAATGATTTTGGTTTTCTTTCTGTATGGAAAGAACAATGAGATGGGATCCCAGATGGCAGGCCATTTACATTGCTTTGAAAAACCAATGGATAAATGTGCTGAATGAATGATAGCTTTATCCACTTACATTCATAAAGGTCTCAGTCCACAGGAGAGACTTCACATACAGGATTGCACTCTTTCCCCGGTCTAGTCGCCCAACCTGGCAGATGATCTGTAAGCACTGCGCAATTCCACAACCCTGCAAAACCAACTATTTACTTACGAGAAAACATCACTGTAGCAACTCTAACATTGTGACATCATGCATTTTATTTCACTTGTTTATGTAAAAGACATAGACCATCTGCCTTGCACAAATAATGCTTAAAACGGGCTAATTGTTAAACCTGAGGAACTGGTTTTCAAATGATTTATTATACTTGGCCTCTAGATTGCCTGAGGCTTTCCCTGTAAGATGGACTTGTAATCTCTAGACTTCAGTGTGGGAAGGATTACAATTCTTTGGAAGACTAAAAAGTTCACATTTTTGAAATTTTACAGAAGAATTTTTAAGGCCAAAACAAAGTGGGTTCATTTTTCTTCACTTGCAGGGACAAATCTGATGCTTTACTCAAAAATCAACCTAATCATATGATTTATTTTGAGAGAATAAAATCTGTGATAGTGAAACTTCCATTTCCATGGCTAGAATTCAGCATTCTTTAGCAAACCCTGAATATGTCCAAAAAGATGATATATATCCAGCGCACCTTTGTGGATGAACACAGAAAACACACTAACTGAAAGAAGCCAGATGCAATAAGCTTTATTCAGTATGATGCTATGAACACGAATAAGCAATGCAATGACTAGAATAAGAAAATTTGTAGAACTGTATAGAAAATCCTAGCTGAAAGCATGGTAGCAGTCACCCTTTAGAGACTGGTGGTTAAGGGAAATAAGCTATAACGGTTTAATGGGCATAACATTTCTTTTGGAAGTGATAATAATGTTTTGGAATTATAGTGGTATTGGTTGTACAGTACTGTGAATATACTAAAAACCCACTATCTTATATACTTCAAAAGGTTAAAATGATGAACTCTATGTAATCTTTTAGCTCCATTTTTTAAAGAACAAAATTCTAAAAGATAGGAAGCTCCATTTTTTTAAAGAACAGAATTCTAAAAGATAGGAAGCTCAGGATCAAAGTGGACAAGGCAGGAGCAGAGCAGCAGACAAGTTTTACTTCACACAGGTGCTGTCCCTGTCAAAATTCAACATGCAAGAATCCCAACTAAGTTCAGTAAGAGACATTTGGGTCAAAGCCATTCCAAAAGATGGGGCAATTTTCAAAGCCTGTGGCAGAAAATCACTGTGGCTATTTGTACAATAAACAAGGCATCAACTGGGAGAAGTAGAATGACTGTGGAGACTTGATGTAAGTTTAAAGGCAAGAAGAGCCTACATTGTGTGTGTGTGGAGCTGGTATTTGTTTGAATTAGGATTTAAGTTAAATGCCAACGCCCTAAAATGGTCCTTGACCTGTATGTCAAAGAATCACAATGTCTTCTATGCAGCAGCAAATAAACTGTAGCGTTCAGCAAGGCAAAAATTCACAGACCAAGTAGGGATTTAACAAAAGGCAAGTGAGAGAAGGAACTCACCTGTATTGACTTGTGACATTAGAGGTGACGAGAAGGACACTTTTGAAAGTAGGTCTTAATGAAGTTTGCTGAAATGTAGGAAGAAGACTAAAAGTGTGTGTGGGGAGGACAAAGAGAGACAAAAGATAAAGATTTGGAGATAAAATGAAGTTGAGAGTTGTTATATGTGGATCATTATTGAAAGAGAAAAATTGTGAAAATTCAAGTGTATTTTCACAATTACGCCTGAGATATCCTACTAGCCACTGAAAAAATTCGACTAGGCAGTTGGACATCAGAGTTTAGAGTTTAGTACAAAGGGTCAGACCAGAAATCCAAACCATTTCATGGCACCAGGCCTAGATTTACAGTCATGAGACCCAGTAATAGCATAGAATACAGCATGTCCAAGAGAACTCTCTAAGATGATGGTAATCATGAAAATGACATGTCTACACAGGCTGATATGGCTTCACCTGCTTCCTCTGTCTGCTGAACATACCCAAGGGGGCTGGCAGGGACAATATTGTACAATAGCAAGATCTCCTGGATGAGCCTGAGTTGCAGGATAGAAGAAACCTGAAGTTGGTCCCAGGAATACTCCAGAGGTAAAGACTTGGAAATGGAGACTAAGAAGTGGCCAGCCATAAAAGGCACGGAAATAAAGATGTGGTATCTCAGACATAATGAACTGACACAAAAGTCACCAAGTGGTTACACTGGATAAGGTCTAAGAAGCACCACAAAATTCCATAATATAGAAGAACTCATGATATTAACTTTCAAAAAGATGTTAAATTTTCAAAAAGCAAAATGACAAGCTCCATTCACTCTGTGAAATATGACTCAACAAAAGTTAATCACAATACCAATTATGCTTCTAGATATTTTGAGCCTTCTGCAATACTTCTTGAAAATACCAAATGTAAGTGAGATTAAAAAAAAAAGAGGTTGTTTAAAAGGATAGGCAGGATATGATAAGGACACCTGCTCAGCTATGCTTATCTCTGCACTATTCACAATAGCCAGGCGATGGAAACAATCCAGATGCCCTACTGCAGACTAATGGATACAAAAAAATATGGTATATATATATATATATATGTGTACAATGGAATTCTACATAGCAGACAAGATAAAATCATGGCATTTGCAGGGAAGTGGATGAATCTAGAATGAATCATGTTGAGTGAGACAAGTCAAGACCAAAGGAACAAAAGGCACATGGTATCCTTAATATGTGGCTATTAGATCCAAACAGTGCCAGAGTGAGGATTCAATATTTGCATACCCAATGCTACAGACATGGTACTGGAAATATAAACACAACTGCATAGATATAAAAACTTATGACTCTATAGACATAATGTTTTATTACACAGATTAATATGTATCTATGATACACAAACCCTTAGCCTAATTTTGATTATGTTCTAAAAACTAAGTGCCAATGATTATATAGAGAGATTCCCTTCTTGAATACTTGTTAAACACATCATTTGAAATATGATGTAAAAATCAATGTTAATAAATTCTTTTAAAAAAAGGATAAGCAAGAATATAAACTGGAACTTCAAATATTTTATTTTTAATGACAGATCACTTAAATAGGTGCATTAATTGGACTAGGAAAAATGAGAAGTAAGAAGTCTGAGTGGTATAGAAATACATGATGTCCCTCATTTGTCATAATCAGTAGAAACCTTGGGCTCTCCTAGCAGAGATTTGCAATAGAGCAAAACCTTGATACAGTATAACACTAAATGAAAGGACCTCTAGGATATAGAAACAAAAGCCATATAATGAATGATTGTTGTCCTTAATGTACTATGTTATCTCTCATCTCTTCTGCTAACCCTTGGTTATCTCATATTGTTACAGTATCCCACTTTGTTATCTGATATATCGGACATATTTGTATTAGGTTATCTGAAATTGGATAGGGAAGGGGGGAAAACAAGATGAGGGGTGGGGGTAGGGGGGGAGGGAAATGGGGACCAAGACACGTGAAACGGTATCAATGTATGTGAATTAATGCACCTTCTATCTGGCAAATATCATGTAACCCTTCTATTAATTACAATAAAAAATATATGAAAAAAAAGAAATACATGATGTCCTTTCAGTATTCCTGTTGTTATTTTTGAAATGTCCTTTGTCACCAATAGTAATCACATATTTTTAAATGTCTATACATCACACACTTGAAATAGCACTTACCAAAGTGTGAATGTCTCCTTCACTAGGGGTGAGATCCCGCTTAGTGATAACATGGTTCCGGTCACCTTGCCTAGCAATGCTGTCATTCTTTTCAGGTGTTTGCAAAGAAGAGATCTGGATGACATTGGAAAGTAGTGGCAAACAATAATGGAAAACATTTTACATTGACAGGTTGATATAAACTCTTACATATGATTGGTAAATGGTATATGATTATTTGATGCAAAAAATTCACCACTTAATAACTGGTGAATGGCAAGAATAGACAGTGAAGATTAGAGTCTTGAATATACTAATTCTCCTTATCATTACATTCTCCCATTGTACTTCTAGAAGAAAAACCAATGTCATCACATAAAATACCCTAAAATCCCACAATACAACCATAAAGTATCAATTATGAGTATATTTTTAATTTTGTTTTGTTACTTAGACCTTACTGTTCAATAGCTTCTTTTGAGAATGCATACGCTAGAATGTAGATGTCTTTACTCAAAACTTTATGTAATTTGACAAGACAGCATTTCTTATTCTGAAGACAGAAATCCCAACAGCATAACAGCTTTAATACATGCTGAGACATGTGTTAGACCTAAGATGCAATGTAATCAAGAACAAAGTGAGTTTTAAAATATCTCCTCAAAAAGTCCAAGGACAGTGCTCAGGCCCTGAGCTCAAGCCCCGGACTGGCAAAAAAAAAAATCTCCTCAAACTCTACACATTCATACAGTGAGTCCAAAGGAGGATATTCTTAGGAGAGGATCACAAAGGCTCAATAGTTATAAGCATATATGCTCATATAAAATGATGCTTATTTTAATGAACTCTGAGAAATAGAAACAGGAGGGATTTTTGTTATTGTTTTGTTCTTTTACTGTGCCATTTGCAGTTCTTTTTTAAAAGTTTTTTTTTCTTCTCTTCTGTTTCTTCCCTTTGTCCCTGTTTTGTATGTAAATTTATCTGATTTGTGGAGAAGAGGAAGTACAGAATCAGTGTGACAAAGGGTGAATTAATTCTGCAGTGATAGTCACTAGACACTGTTGGAAATGAACTATACAACTTGGGGTGAAGGAGGCAAGTTGGGAGGCAAAAAAAAAGGGAAAAAATGAGGGACAAGTGACACTACTCAAAAGAAACGTATTCATTACCTGACTTATATAACTGCAACCCCTCTATACATCACCTTTACAATAACAATTTCTAAAAATATACCTCCTTAGATTTATCAACACTCCATAAATAGGACTTCACAGAATTTATTTTTACCCATGATATATAAATCTAATTTTGAGCTTACTGGTTATAAACTAAAATATTAGCATGTGAATTTTTTAGAGGATTTCATTGCTAAGTTTAAAAAGAAAGCAATAAGAAGTCATCATCATATTGAAGAGCAGCCATTAATTGCACTACCTTGATTCTTAGAGGGTTGATCTCTGTATCTGAAGTACAGTTCATTGGCCCATCAATGTCGTAATGAAGGATATACAATAAAGTGTTATTGTTGTATTTGTATGGCCACTGGAGATTCAGCATGGCCTTGCTGAATGAACTTGGACCATTGTTTCGCAGCTAATGAAGAAGAGAACATGTAAATAGGTTGGGCAAAAATTACTCTGTAATCAATTTCAGAAATCATATAAAAATAGGATTTGAATAACAGAATTTTGATACTTAACATTATATAATATATCATGATTATAACAATCCTTGTACAAAAAAAAATCACTCTAAGAAGGAATGATTTACTACCTTATGAATGTAACTATAGCCTTTCTATACATCACCCTGACGATAAAATTTTTAAAAAAATCAAACTCAACATCTGTCTCTTAAGTATCAGGATATATATATATTTAGAGAGAGAGAGAGAGTTAAATTTGGGCATTGCTGACCAGTTGCCTGTAATCCTTAGGAGGCTAATATCTAGTATGACAGTTCAAAGCCAATTTGGTCAAGGAAGTCCTTGAGACCTGTTTCCAATTCACCACCAGAAAACTGGAAGTGACATTGTGGCTCAAAGTGGTAGAGCGTTAGGCTTCAGCAAAAGAGCTCAAGGGCAGTGCCCATGTACTCAGTTCAAATTCCATGACTAACATAAAAAGAAAAAAAATTGTTGGGCATTGTGGCTCAGTTCTATAATCTTAGTTTTGTGTGGGAGGTAGAGCTCAGAAGAGCATGGTTCAAGGCCAGTCCAGGCATAAGTTTGAGAGTCTTCATCTTATTTAATGAGGGGTACCTATTCCTTTTGCAATATGAAAAGCCCAATGGTTGGAGACAGTGGCACAAGCCTGTAATCCCCAGAGATGAGGAAACACAAGTAAGGATACTAAAGCTCAGGCTGACCTGGTAATAAAACAAGACATACCTCAAAAATAACCAATGCAAAAAGGTGCTAGAGGTGTGCCACAAACTTGAGGCCCTCAGTTCAAACACCAGTGCTTCAAAAAAAAGTGACTCTTCAAATAATTTGTAAGTCACTAGAAAAAAAATATTCTTCCTATAGAAATAAAACTTGATCATTATAAACATGTTTTAAAATTTTTAGTCAGAGACACAAAATGCCACTGAAGACACACCCAACGATCTGTTTAGTCATGTAGAACTAATTGGTCGTAACAAATTACAGCAACTCTTTTCTCTAAACACTTTAAAACTATTTGCCCAATAAAAATGAATCTACAAATACAAAACGATTCAAACAAATCTGTTATACGCTTCAGCTATTCAAAGTTTACACAAAATTATAGACTGTTTTCTACATTAGCTACTGCCTTGATGGTTCTCTCACTAGGATTCCATAAAATAGGTACAGACCTCATAGATATGCTGAACAACAGGCCCAACATCTTCTTCAGTCTCAGGGTTCTCCTTGTACTCCCAATTTGGAATTGGAAGAAAGATATGATCAGGACTTGAGACCCTAAACAATGATCAAAGAAAAAACTACTATGAATATCAAAATGATATAGCCAGCTCATTTTCAAAAATATCCTATATTAAAATGGATAAAATCATATCTACAAAAAAAAATCCTTGGGAACCTGTCTTAGTGGCTAATGCCTATAAATCCCAGCTACTCAGGAGACTGAGGTCTGAGGTTCAAGGTTCAAAGGTAACCTGGGTTAACCAGCATGCGCCCCCCCCCCAAAAAAAAAGAAAAAGAAAGAAACAGAGCAGCTCAAGTTCTAGAGCATCAGACTTGAGTGGAAAAAGCTAAGAGATAATACTCAGGATCCTGAGTTCAAGCCCTAACTCCAGTGCACATGCATGTACACACAAACACATACACACACACACACACACCCTCAACAATTAAAAATAATAAACTTTAGGCCTGGTACAATAATGGCTAATACATACAATACCATCTACTTAGGAGATGGAGATAGAAGGATTGTGGTTCAAGGCAAGACTGATTACAGAATAAGCTCCTATAATGATTAACAAGTTGAGTAGGGTACATTACTGTATTTCAGCATCTCAGGAGGCACTTGAGACTGTTATGGTCCAAGGCTGGCCTGACATCCTACCTAAAAACAAACTAAAACCAAAAAAGTCCTAGGGAGCTATCTCAGTTGTTAAAGTGCTTCCCTATCAAGTATGAGTTTCTGAGTTCATTCGTCAGTACGGCTTAAATATATTTATACGTAAACATGGATTTTTTTTTAAATTCTGCTCTATTAGGAGAGAGGGTATCAATAGGAATGTGGAAGGTGAGCCGGGATGGTGAATGAAGATGCATATGATCAAAATAATTTATATGCATGTATAAAAATAGAAAAATGACAAAAACTGAAGTTGTTTTTAGAAGGTAGAGTGAGAATCATCACCCTTTTATGATCATTACATACAAATAAAAAGCCATAAACTAGTGAAATCACATATACATAAAACAGCTAAGCTTCAATATACAGGTTAGAGGTGAATTGGTAAATTAATTTGTGTAGGTCAAATAAACTTATTTTGAGATTACTGTTCCCATATTTTGTTCCCATAGGGAGGGCTATTGTACACAACGGAATTCTATGCTGCTGTCAGAAAGAATGACATTGCCCTATTTGTTAGGAAATGGAAAGACTTAGAAAAAATCATATTAAGTGAAAAATCATATTAAGTGAAGTAAGCCAGATTCAGAGGAACTTAGGCTCAATGGTTTCCCTCATTTGTCATAATCAGTAGAAACCTTGGGCTCTCCTAGCAGAGATTTGCAATAGAGCAAAACCTTGATACAAAAGGCCATATAGTAGGACGCTAAATGAAAGGATCTCTAGGATATAGAAACATAAGCCATATAATGAATGATTGTTCTTTTTTTTTTTTTTTTTTTTTTTTGCCAGTCCTGGGCTTGAGCTCAGGGTCTGAGTACTGTCCTTGGACTTTCTCAAGGCTAGAGCTCTACCACTTGAGCCTCAGCACCACTTCCGGCTTTTTTCTATGTATGTGGTACCACGGAATCGAACCCGGGTCTTCATGCATGCTAGGCAAGCACTTTAACCACTAGGCCAAACTCCTGGCCCCATGATTGTTGTTCTTAAGGTACTATGTTATCTCTCATCTCTTTTGCTGTCCCTTGGTTATCTCATATTGTTACAGTATCTCACTTTGTTACCTGATATATCGGATATATTTGTATTTGGTTATTTGAAACTGGATAGGAAACGGGGGGGGGGGGGGGGAAACAAGATGATGTGTGGGGGTGGGGGGAGGGAAATGGGACCAAGATATGTGAAAGGGTATCAATGTATGGGAATTAATGCACCATCTATTTGGCAAATATCATGTAACCTTTCTATTACAACAAAAAATATATGAAAAAAAAACAAAATAAATATTTGGAGCTTGGAACACACCTATGACCTTACTTCTACAGAAGTTACTAGCTGGTGAACCACCACTTAACATGGAGTATCTATTGCTCAGAAGCCAGAGGCTAGAGTTACTTTTCAGAAGCAATAGTGATGAGGAGATTCTCAATTTAGGAATTATACTAACCCTCTAATCTCAACAGCAGCTAAAACAGCAAGGTCAACTTTGTAGGACACAAGAGGGCTGACTTTGTCAAAAAGATTTGAGCTGAAAAGAAAACACAAACACATTTTTAAGATTGAACTGAGCACAATTATCATCAAAAATCTTCCAAAGGCAAAACCTCATAGAAGTAAAAATGAACAACACAGCAAAGCAATGAAAAACTTGAAAGTCATAACAATGATTTTTTTCTTAGCATTTAATTCCAAGAAGTTGATAGAGTTTTACTTTTAAGTTTGCTTTACAAATTCAAACTGATATTATAATAATTCATATAACTTAAAAATTTCTACTATCACATATGGGCATGTTAACGTGTGGTACTCCAGAATATTAAAAATATTGGAGCAAATCTGTTGAGATACCTTTGTATTTGTAAATCAAACATCACAGACGTGTCTATCTCGGATTGCTGATGCACACTGAATCGAAGACCAGCAAAAAGCTGCAACAAGAGGTGAAGAACAGAATGTCAACCAATGTCTCACCTGAAATTAGGGGTTTCAAATCCAATGACAAAGTAAAAAAGCATTCTAAAATACTGTTTTTGTGAACTTCCAATGAAAGTGAGCTAAAATATTTAAATCTAATTTTCCCTTTATTCACTTTGATTCAAGACACTTGGACCAGTTCATAGTGATATCTGTTTATAGATATCACTTCCTATGATATAACTATCATTTAAAAATGGAAAAGTTGGGGCCAGGAGTTTGGTCTAGTGGTAGAGTGCTTGTCTAGCAGGCATGAAGACCCGAGTTAATTTCCTTGGTACCACATACATAGATAAGGCCGGAAGTGGCTCTGTGGCTCAAGTGGTAGAGCATAGCTTTGAGAGAGCCAAGGACAATGCTCCTGGGTGCAAAAGAAAAAAAAAATCAAAAAGTAAATATTTGTTGATCTAAGGCAAGTAAAGCAATTGTACACAATAATTTCATAACAGCAAGCTACAGATATCAGAAAGGGAACAAATAGATTGTGTTATTAGGCCAAGAAGGGGTAAAAAAAGTGGATGGTTTATGAGAGAAAGAGAATCTGGTTGAAGAAGGCCTGAAAATTTCTCTTCTCATCTCTCCTAAGTCTCCCTCTAGCCCCAGTACCAGAATTTGGGCCCATGCAGCTAGAAAGTGCAGAGATTTTATAGAGAAATCTGAGTCACCAGGTACAAGACAGAGGTAGTCTTGGGAATCACACAAATTACATATAAAAATATCATCTCTTGAGAACTGATCCTTTCGTCCACATAAACAATTTTCCAAAGCTTGGAACTGGTCCCTAAGAGTAACCACAAATCCTTACACTGAAGGAGCCATGTACTGAAAAGCTGGAGACAAGTCTTATTCACAGAAATATGTGAAAAAATGGAACTCAGGGCATATGTTCAAGCTCTCTCTCTTCCCTACAGTAGCACACACCTACAAATACCAACCTTTAGTGAAAAATCAAATATGTTAAAAGACATTGGAATATTTGGGCTCACAGTAACATATGACTAATACCAATATGTCATTAATAACTTGTATAAAAGCAACATACAAATATTGTCATGTTTTCTTTGATTCTAGGACCATACAAGGTATAATTTCGGTTCCTTTTTAGAAAATGTGGGAAGAGACCTATGCAGTGCTCTTTTCCATCTCCGATAAGATGTTCCTGAAGGGAAGCTTGATCCAGTCAAGTTTCTCTTTGATCTTCTATGTGGGATGATTACACAGGGATTTGAGTTAATGAGCTAGCTTGGTTTCTTCTAAGAATAACAGTTCTGGGATCTAGAAGACTGGCCTCTGAAAATCAACTCAAGTGTTACATCAACATAGGAAAATCAGAATTTCAATTCTTAATTTAAACAATCATCTCAGCTACTTACCAAATGGATTACAATGTGGTGCAGCTTATTACATAATGGTAAAAAAAACACATCGTCATCTCAGTATGTCAGTTAAAAGGACACAGAACAATGCTCATCATTAAACTCTAAATCAAAATCAGTTTAAGGATAGAATGTTAATATGTGCAGGCTTTTTAAAATTTTATTACTACAAACGCACTCAGAAAAATACGGCACTGTATTTGTAGGGGGAAAAATCATTCAATTTAAAATGTCTTACTTGAGTTCCAGCCTTCATTGGGTTTCCAAGGTCACACACCACCTGGCGGGTTTGATTTTCTGTTTTAAATGCGCATGAAAGTCTTGCTAAGGCCTTCAGTAGACAAAGAAAAAGGATATAAGAAGAAATTAAGCCAGAAGAACAGAAACCCTAAGATTACAAAGTTCCTTTACAATATCATAGAGTTACATATTTAAATTTCCACTTTTAAGGAGCAAATAAATTTACCTGAGCAAACATGGAGAAAGAGAGAAGCCAGATTTGTGTAAAATGTCACAGTGTTTTTAAAAGATTCCCCTAGGGGGTTTAGATATGTAACTACAATGTTTCTGACAAATAATTTGATGGACAAGCTTAGACACGTTTATCTATCTGATCTCCTCTATAAGGACTTCTAAAAATGTCATGCCAATACATTATGCAAAGTATTGGGCTTAACACAAATTATATAAGCTAGGCACTCTACTACCTAGCAATTTAGCTTTAGGTAGAATGGCTAGGTTTTTGCTTTGCCAAAAAGGGGACTAGCTCATTCATATTAATAAAGGCATGATTTTTTAAAGAGGTGCGTGGTCTTACTTCATTGTTTCGGACAACCCCTATGAAGTCAGCCTGTGGTGGGATGGACACAATGAGCTCGGCTTCGTAGGCCCCTTCTCCTTGATTCTGTGCCTTAACAATCAACGTCAGAGGGTTGTCATCTCCAATGTAGACCTTCTTTTGATCACTGCGAGTTAATAAAAATCTAGACTGTAAAAAAGGACTACACAGGGAGAGCATGACTCTTCAAAGCAGCAAGATAAATACATAGTACTGACGGGTACAGCAGTGTCTCAAACTATTTTAAGGCTTTATCACGCCAACACAGAAAATAGCACATACTGTGTGCTATTCTTTTCAGTAAAAGAGAATACTAATGCCATTCACATATTTCTACTTTTCATACTTAGTACTGAAGTAATTTTATATCTCTGTGTGAACTTTTTAAGTTTCATGATTTCTCCCTAAACATTGAATTCCTTCTTTGTGATGATTCTCACAATAATCTTCCTAATGTGTATGGCATGTACAATGGTAAAGATAACCCTTGAGTTAAGAGGATGTCTGTAGTGAAGAGTGTCTTCAGATGATGACATATTATTTTGTCACTCTACTTGTAGATGAAT
Source organism: Megascapheus bottae (assembly GCF_031878675.1). NCBI lineage: Eukaryota > Metazoa > Chordata > Mammalia > Rodentia > Geomyidae > Megascapheus > Megascapheus bottae. The sequence goes on along the minus strand of NC_143529.1, from coordinate 421,113 downwards.
AATTGTACTAGTTGTAAGACTAGACAACAAGTGAAAATGTAGATTTTTTAAAGATCAAGATTAATAGTTTTAGCTTGGCACAGTGGCTCATGCCTGTAAATCCTAACTACTTAGGAGGCTGAAATATGAGGATTATGGTTCACAGCCAGCCCAGGCACTAAAATTCATGAGACTCTTATCTCCAATTAATCACTAGAAAATAGAAGTGGCTCTGTGGCTCAAGGGGTAGAGTGATGGACCAGAGTCCAATCCCCATGACCACCAGAAAAAAAAAGATTAATAGTTTTACTATTATATAAAATTATTAGTTATCTGCTGGCATAGCTAATTCTTAGTAAAATATTAGATAAATGCTCTTTCATTTAAACCTCTTAGGGTAATATTTACTGCTTGGAGCAAAACTTACCTATCTACAGACACTTCAAGTTTAGGTTTGCAGATATTGTCTTCACCGCAATCAAGTAGAATATGAGCCTAGAAAAAAATTAAATTTATTTACATGAATAAATATTAATATAGTTTGCATAAGCAGCACAAATCAATATGTAGAAATATACATGTATGTAGATACAGAAACACACACACTCATTCTTTCAATACATGTATAGATCGATAGAGATAGAGATATACCTGGAAGGCAAAAGAGATCATGGCCACTGATAAACAGATAATCAAGAATGAAAGGGAGAAACATAATTCAGATGATATAATATAGTTACTTGAAATCATTTTGCTTTATAATAGATTAGCTGTTAACATTTTGGAGTGAAGTCTGGTGTAGAAGAGATAGCAAGATCAAGAAATGAGGGTTGCTGCTAGCAAAGTTGTATGATCTTGGGAGGCTGAAGCAGAAGAATTATGAGTATAAGGTCTGCCTGGACTATGAAGTGAGACTGTTTCAGAAAAAAAAGAAAAGAAAAGACCCAAAGAAACAGTGGAAGTATGTAGAGCTTAGGTACAAGGTAAAAGAAGAATATAAAAATTAAGGTAAGTAGATAAATAAATATATAAATAAAATATTTGAATACAGGTCTTTATATAATTTATCCTTGTGGTTGCTTTTAATGTACGATTTGAAATTATTTCTTTACTTTAAAATTTTTTTTCTTTTTTCTTTCCCTTATAGTTTATTCTTTGTTGTTGCTGTATCTGACTTTGATATTTAGGATAGTTTATACATTCATTTGATTATTTGAATCAGGAAAAGGAAGTGCAAAAACAAGATGATGAGATGAAGGACAAAGGATGAACCAATGTAACAGTGATATTCACAAGACAGTATGTTGGAAATGAAATCTACAACTTGGGAGGGATGGAGGAGGGGAACTGGGATAAAAACATGGGAAGGGGTAACAATGTTCAGGAAGTAATGTGAATGTAACTATAACCCCTTCCTATATCACCATGATAAAAAAAGTTAATTTCTAAAATTATAAATATCTGCATGAAATTTTGTGCTGCTTTATGAAAAGAATTATAAATGAACTACATACATACATGAATTCAAATATACACTTAAAAAAACTATTAAAATGTACCCAAAGCTATTTAGGCATCAAAGATTTTAACAAAATGCTAAAAAAAATTAAATAAATTGGCAGTCTGAAATAACTCATTTCCTGGAGTTATTTAGTATTTTCCAAACATGAAATGTGACCAGGTCTTTCTCTTTATATGACTACTTAGTTCCAATTAATGATCCCTGACCTAGAAATTTAGAGTATTTACCCTTAGTTTTCTTTAGCAATCTGATAGAAGCAAAGCCTTCTGCTCTTTAAAAAATCTGAGCTGTAAGATCTCAAGGAAAGATGGAAGAGCAGAATAAGCAGAAAACAGAGTACCTGTCGGCTAACATTAGAGGGAGTAAACTGGTTGAGAATAGGCTGCAAGCCGGTTGCATCCATGGCTGTTCCATAATCCAACCGGTACTCCATGAAGATCGTAATGGGAGTTAGCTTGTCTCTAAATTCAGATTCATCCTAGAAATAGAAACACTGAAAATTTTAAATGAGTCAACTTAAACTCTCTAGATAAATTCAAAAGTGCACTGTCACAAAACCAGCTTTTCCATCCCTTGAACTTCCAATTCTACCACACTTTTAGGTAACTAGAGTAAGAATAGTGTACCAGAAAAGCTCAGAGTTGTCCAGTAGAAACTTATAAGCAGTTGTTTTTGTTTCATGCTGCAATATTTGCTTCACACAAAACTATAAGGCACATTCACTGTTAAGTAAGTTCCCTTCAAGAGTCACGTGGGTATGGATGAATCTGGAGACTATTTGGCCTTGACTGAACTACATCACTGGAAAGAAATGGGAAATGGAATATTGCATTATAGGTTGTCTTGGATTATCTTCAGTCTTTTTCGTATTATTTACTACTGATATCTGTATCTGACTTAACATTTTCATGACTACTACAAAAGGTCTTTGTGATGTATGCCATACCTGACCAGCTTTGTAGTTTCCATCAACTCAAAGCTACAAATGGGCTAAAGATTTGAATCATAAAAGATTTCTCCCTCCAGGCACAGTGGTATAGTCCTATAATCCCACTACATGGAAAGCACTGAGATTGAGATACCAAGCAAAAACATAAGACTCTCTCCAGAAGAAAAATCATAGCCGAAAGAAAGAAGGAAGGAGGGAAGGAAGGAAGGAAGAAAGGAAGGAAGGAAGGAAGGAAGGAAGGAAGGAAGGAAGGAAGGAAGGAAGGAAACAATGAATTAGGGGTATGGGTCAAGTGCAACCATGTGCCTGAGAGGCAGGGAGTCCTGAGTCCCAATCCCAGCAGCCTTGTTAAAGATCATATCTGAATCCCAATGAAGAGATGGTCCACTTTTCCAGAGCCAGCCTACTTCATGATCTCAGATGCTCTCTTTGGTTCTGTCAGGTGACCTCTTCATGCTGAACCATATCCTTCAGAGTTCTAAGCCTGGACAAGGTTGGTTTGGTTCCTAGACAATGACTAGTTATATTTGGTTCAGACTACATTGGTTAAGACTACCTTCTGATTCTCTTTAAAGTAGACTTTTTATTTCATGTCAGTAAAATAAAAGGAGCCCCCAAACACATACCCAGTATAATGATTAGAATACTGCCAATACCAATAAATACCAGTAAGGATAAAATTACTTATCTGCCTGATGCCAGGATGTAGATGGGGCTATGCTATCAGCTTTTACATTGTGTATGTCATCATACAACACTGTCTTCTGGTTTTTTCCCCCCTATTTCCAACAGGATCCTATATAGTGATCTGAGATTTGCTTTCTGTTTGATATCTTGTTAAGACTTTTCGGTGCTCTTGCATACAAACAAGGTTAACTTTGGTTATTCAGTGACATGCCTGCTGTCTACATATCATAGTTCATTTCTTTTTCTGACAAAAATTATTTGACTTAGACCTAAGGAACAAAAGGAGTATGGCATCCTTAATATATGGCTATTAAATCCAAAGAGTACAAGAGTGAGGACTCAATATTTGCATACCAATGCTGTGGACATGGTAATGGAAATATAAACATAACTATATAGACATAAAAACCTATGACTCTATAGACAATGTTTTATTTCATAAATTAATACGTTTCTATGACATACAAACCCTTAGCCTAATTTGGATTAAGTTCTAAAAACTAAGTCCCAGTGATTGTATATACAGATTCCCTTCTTAAACACTTGTTTGTTAAACTTGTCATTTGAAATATAATGTAAAAATCAATGTTAATAAATTCTTTAATAAAAAAAGTTATTTGACTTGTGTGGGAGTTTTTCTTTCCTATTACAAAATGCCCACTCATTCTTACACCTAATGACAGGATTCGTCAGCATTATATTACCATGTTATTTGCCCATCTTTAGAACCCACTCTACCATCACCTATGAATAAGAGTTACTATTCACTCATCTTTACCAATTACTAGACATTGGCAGACTTTCCTTAAATCTAAAATTATATTTCATCATAATCATGATGAGTTATTTGCTTGCTTGTTTTATGTCTTAAAGACTTGGCAGAAGTTACTGCAGTTTGTACTAAGGGCATGGTACTTGCTAGGTACTCTACCACTTGATCACACCTCCCAGCCTATTTGTTTTTTTGCCTTCCACTTTTTGTGACAGGGTCTCATGGATTTTTTCCCTCTCCAAGGCCAGCCACAGAACTTGATCCTCCTTTCTGTGTTTCCTTCATAGTTTGGATAATAGACATATACCATCAAGTATGATTAATTAGTTAAAATAGGACCTTGGTCACTTTTAGTCCTGAGTGACTTCATCTGAGTAGCTGGGAGTAAGGATTGAATCACTACAAACTACATTAGAATGAAGAATTTTAACTGAAGTATAATATTTGAAATGGTTATAGGATTGTGCCTGTTTTCAACTTCTTTTATGGCAGTCATTCTATGTCTGTCTAGGAATTTTCTTGTTATCTAAGCTTTCCTGCCTCCTGGCACATGGTTAATCTTAGTATCTTATCTTTTTAATCCCTACTGGATCTGTGGTCATTTTCTTTCTCAATTTAAAAGTTTTGTGGGAGTTCTTGTGTTTTGTTCATTTTCCTTTCTCGGCCAAGTAAATTAACTAGCATTCATGGTATATATTTACTGTTCTACTCTGCTTCTGTGACAGCCACATACCATATTACGTAGTATTTTCATGATACTTCAGTTCTAAATAAATTTGCACTATGACCTTTTTGGATCTATACGTCATTTAAAAGCACATCCTATGATTTCTTAGCAAATCAATTTCCCAGCCTATCTTTCCTTCTTTGGTTGGTTACAGGGCTGGAACTCTAGGCCTGGACACTGTCCCTGAGCTCCTCAGCTCAAGGCTGGCACTCTACCACTGGAGCCACAGTGTCATTTCCAGTTTTCAGGTGGTTAATTATATAACCATGAATAAATGTTATTTGTAGTGGAAAAGAGGATTGGTTCATGACACATTTCTTATTTTGTTCTGTTTATAAGGACTGAAAATAATTGCTGATATGACAATGTGGTAAGGGTTAGATGGGAATGGAAATAGGAGGAGTGGCAAGGTAATTCAACTATTAAACTCCTTTCATGTTATATGCTCAAAACCACAGAGTTTTATTACCACAAACTCCTAGCTTAATGGCTCAGGGACAGTGCCCAGTCTGAGTTCAAGCCCCATAACCCACACACACAAAAAAAAAAATTTAAGATTTGGTTTTGATTGGATGGAGACTTCAACTTCATTATCATCCACAAACATTTTCTTTTGCTTGATGGACCATATTTTACACATTGAAATGAACATCAGATATGATCATGTGTTGATTGGTCTTGCATCACTGGTATAAAATATCTGACGTAGTGTGAGAAGTAATGCACCTACTACCTTGTGAATGTAACTATAACCTCTCTTTACATTACCTAATATATATAATATATATTATTGTTATACATATATATCTGAGGTAAATATCATAAAAGGAGGCAAGACTCATTTTAGTTCATGGTTTCAGAAGTTTCTTTCTGGTGCTTTGAGGCTAATAATAAGCAGAACATTGTGGTAGGAAGTATTTGATGAGAAGAAGGGCAAAAAAGCTTCTTACCTCAAGGTAGTAAGGTTTATTTATTTATTTACTTATTGTCAGTTGTGGAGCTTGAACTCTGGGCCTGGATGCTCTCCCTGAGTTCTAGGTTACCACTTTACTACTTGAGCCACAGCACCACTTCTGGTTTTCTGGTGGTTAACTGGAGATAAGAATCTCACAGACTTTTGTGCCCAGGCTGGCATTGAACCATGATCCTCAGATCTCAGCCTCCTCAGTAGCCAGGATTATAGATGTGAGCCACCAGTGCCCAGTCTAGCCTATCTTTAAGTTACCCAAGTAATAAAGGCTTGGTTCCAAGTGTGGGAGCTAGTAGAAGGTTTCATCATTTGGGACATGCGATTGTGGAAGCTTGGCCCTTTCCTCTTTATTTTCCTGATGCTTGCTTCTATGCCTTATTGCAGGCCCCAAAGCAACGGGGCCAACGGAAAATGGATAAAAATTCTAAAACTGTGATGTTTTTCTCTTTGAATGTTGATTATCTGATGCATTTGTTACCATTATAGGGACATGACTTATAGGAAACAATTACATTGTGATTATATTCTGTCTCCTCTCTCTTTCCCTGCCTTCCTTTCTTTTCATTTGGCTTTTTTCTAATGTTGCCGAAACTGACATGGAACTTGCAGTACGCCCATCTCTACCATCTGAATGGTGAGATTTCAGGAGAGCGCCACATTTCTGGCCAGATAACCTGCTTTCCCATTTTGAAATACCTTCTTTATGGTCTATGCATGGCCAATTCTTATATTCTCCAATTGTTTAGTGCTAAGTTCTTTTCTATAGAGGTCTGTTAAATTAAACTGGTCAATTATGTTGTGTCTTCTGAATCTTTACTGATGCTTTTTTCAGACATAATTTTCAGCCTTTCTTTTTAAATATTTTATACAAATTCCAATTCTATAAATGATAAGTCCAATATCTTACATCCTTCCAGACTAAACTTTGGTTTCTTCTAGTGGTTACCATGTCTGTTTGATGCTTTTTTTTTCTTTTTTAAGGCATTCATGTTAACACCAACACACAGGAATCAAGAGGTTCACCCAGGAATGTTTTCCTCTACGATGCTAGGCATTTGCTCTTGATGGAGTCAAGGTACAACTCAGTCTTAAGAACATTCTAGTATCATCCCAAGTTCTAGGCTTCATGTAGAAGTCTTGAGGAGACTCACAGGGCCCCAGGCTCACAGGCTCAGGCAAGTCGGATCCCTGGGCTGGTTTCTACAATTACCATTCCCCATCACCCCAGGCACCACCCCATTCCAGCAACCTAGGCTCACATTTATTTACAACTCAACTCAACCTTAGCCACTAGGGTGTACGTGTGTGTGCGTGTGTGTGCGTGTGTGTGTGCGTGTGTGTGCGTGTGTGTGTGCGTGTGTGTTTTAGTTGAGCACTTATTGCTTATTTTTTTGAATCCTGGAGATTTTGTTCACTATCATGAGAGTTCAGAAATAGTTTAGAAATATGTGTGTCATAATCCCTTCAGTAATATTACTGATTATTCAGAATTATTCCAGAATTCAGTGGAAAGGCCATTCAAAACATCCAGTCTGCCCAGGAGTCAAATTCATTACTTCCACTGCCAAATTTGACAATGAGAACCACATACTACACCAAGTGCAATTTTCTATGCTTTTCTTTACTGTTGGATATAAATTCATAAAAACAAGATGATTGGGAGGGTAAGGGAAGCAAAAACATAAGAAGTAATATACCCACTACCTGACAAATGTAGCTGTAACCCCTCTATACATTATTGCAACAATAAAATACAATAGAAAGCATGACTAAACATTAAAAAAAGAAAGTAAAAAGCATTTAGATGGAATTAGTAACTGAAACATAGAAAAGATAGAGACAGAAAGTGCCCTTACCCGCAGATATGCTATGAGTTCCTCACACTGTGCAAGGCCCCCCCGTGGGATAGTCATGTTCTTGGAGTGACCTGGGGACCTGTTATGGAGAAATAGTGCTCGTCGAATTGCTCCCTTTTGCTTGAGTTTATCCAAAAGAAGCTCCACCTGGAAGTCTATACAAATCAAATGATTTATAATCAACATATTCTTTATGATCATTGTTTTTGTAGAGAGAGGTGGCAATGCATTGCTGTGACACTGTAATAAACACAGCTAATAATTCATCCAGTTATCTCCTAAGTCATGTCATACATAATTCCAAACAATGATGGTGATAAAAGCAAATACCAGAGAAAAACTGTCATTTAATTTACATTGCAAGAAGTCCAGGGAATGGAAGATATAAGAATTAAAACTTTCATCACTAGAGGTCTTTCAGTAGTAGAGCATCTCTGTAGTAGCGCTCAGCATGCATGAGGCCCTGGGTGCTACAGCGTGCACCAATAAAATAACAAGTGCAGATTTTTATCGTTAATCTATGCAAATTTTATTAAGAAGTATTCATTAGTATAAACCATGCTATTATATTACACACTAAGGTAAGTGAACAATATGTATCATGTTTAAGTTCTGCTTCAAAGAAGCTACCATATCAAATTGCCAACTAGAGCTTAATAGATCAAAAATTCCATAGAAAACTAAATGAACAGTCAAGTAACTAAAAACAATTATTAGGATTCTATTCTTTAATAAGTTTCTTAGAATGCAAAATTTGAAAACAATAAGTCCTTTTGCAAAGTTCTTTACATCTTTATTTTAAAGTTAGGTGGTTATTCTGTCTCATCTTCTGCTCTCCTCAGTCTCACTCCCTCCATGTGGTTTCCCAAACACAGTGACATACTTCAGACACACGCTTCCTGAAACTGCCACTTCTGTGTAGACTTCTCCTCCCTCCTTGTGTCTCATGACTCCCTCATTTCTTTCAGGAGTCTACAGAAAATGTTTTTTTGTCTTTTGTTTCTTTGGTATTTTTATATAGACACTCCCACCAATCCCACCACCATGCTTTCAGTCTGCTCTGCTTTGTCATGACTCACTGGCACCTGTCATACCTAACATACCGACCAATCACCATTCACGGGACAAAATCAATCATTTGCAGAAGAGGAGTCGAACTTGCTGTGTACACTAAGCTTAGGGACCAGGCCTCTCTCGTCAACTTTTCTAGAATACCTCTATTCCAAAGGCTGCTAGCGACTTCATCTCAGCAGATCATCCATGTGTGAACCAAGGTGCTCACGTCTCCCAGTGCTCATTACCACAGCACATTCACCATTCCGCTCTCTACTCTGTTCTCAGTGTTCAGAAATAAATGTACTCTATCTGAGTCCGAGTAATTATACTGCCATCCTAAATATCTTATACTGCCATCCTAAATATCTTTAAACATACCCAAGTTACATATGCACAATGATAACAATTTGAATTGACTGGTCATTGTTGTACAATTTTATTCATGATTTTTCATAAGACACTTACTAAGTCTCCTGGGAAGTGATCCTTTTCCATCGGCCTTTAAACAGAACCTGACATTAAAACTGCAGGAAAAGAGAAAAGTAATGTTAGAATCCAGATATAGTTTTGAATTACATTCTAGTACAGTTGCCCTGCACATCTACGGGGAGGGAGCTGGTTATAGGAAGCTCCCTACATTTTTGCCAAAGCCAGAGCATGTCACGTGATGTCACATTTACATAGAACTTACACAGAATCACCTTGTGACCTTCTATTCATCTCTAGTTGACAATGTAAATGCTATGCAAGTAGCAGTTCAACCCCACCATTTAGGCAATAATGACAGGAAACCCATCTCTGCATGTTCAGTACCTGGTATGTTTTACTTTCATGTCAAGCCACCAGGTCTAAATTTGTAATACAGAACCTACAGATGCAAAGCCCAAGGCGATTGGAACATAGTTTATATGAGGAAAGCATTGATCCTTCTTCATGTCTTAATACTATCCCTAAATCAAGAAACTACACAAAATAGTACATCCCATCCTTTAATAAGTTAGACATATTTGATCTCATGGTGCCTTATTGAGAAAAAATGACAATTTCCTTACAAATTTATAGACCAGTTGATAAATCTAAGTGAGAGAAATGGCAGTTGAGACTCAAAATAGTGTCTTCTTTAGTAAAATTGTTTTCCAAGTTGTTGTTATTGTTGTTGTTTTCAGTACTAGGCTAGACATTTGTGCTTACTGCAGGAGTTTGAGCATGCTACTGCTTCAGCCATGCTCCCAGCCCTTTTTGCTGTTTTTTGGTCTCCAGATATGGTTTTGTTAACTTTGCCTGGATCTCCTCAGTCTCTATGATTATAGATGTGCATCGTCATATTTGGTAAACAATTTCTTAACAGGTCATGGTTATTGCTTATTGGGTATTCTCAGATATAAGCTGTGATAAAAAACAATACACTTTGAAAAACTATATAGTTTTGCTAGGCACTATTGGCCTGTAATCCTAACTACTTAGGAAGCTGAAGAATGTGGTTTAAGCTGAAGCTGAAAAGTACATGAAACTCTTATCTTTATAATTTTCCAACAAAAAGCTATTAGCAGAGGTTTGACTCAAGTGGTTGAGTACCAGTTTTGAGCAAAAACACCAAGCAAGAGTTAGAGGCCTTGAGTTCAAGTCTCAGGTCCAGCATACACATGTACACACACAACTTATAGTTCCAAAGACTTGTTTAGAGCCTTGAGTTCTAAGATTTATTAGTTTTTCTTGTATGCAATAACCAAATATAATGACCCTAACTAAACATAATTCTTTAAAAGCTACTTCTATAAATAATATTTCTATATGTCACCTTCTTTCGAGCACTATTTCTATATTCCAATCTACAGCAAGAAAATGGAACACATACCTAGAAACTGCTTGCCACCTTAATTTTTACTTATTCTTATAAATATATAATCATTACTATAATATTATAATCATAATTATTTAAATTATTCCTATTTTTATTCTTTACAATGATTGTAACTATTATTATACAAAAAGAAATCTTACCAGGAAACCTTAAGAGTTGTCCCAGGTAGCGAGCAGGTTTTGTTGTCTTGATTTAAAATGCTAGGGTACACTTCAAGGCCAGCATTTACAGTGATAACTGGTCTGGCCCTATATTAAAAACAAAGGTAAAAGAAAAATTTTATTTAAAATATTAAACTGATCTAAGCATTTACCACAGATCTAGTCTAATACATACTAAAGCACTGTGTGTGATGGCAAAACTTACAGAAACAATCCAATGTCAGATGGCCAATCTGTCCTAATTTTAACACTGAATGGCAGTCAGTTTCAGGCAAAGTGGGACAACAGACCAACCTATCTGAATTCAATCCATTAAAGCTGAATTTCTAATAGTTGTGTGATATCCAACTAATGCAGACAGAACCATAGAGGATGTGAGTGCTACAAGTTCTCACCTGGTGATCTGTAACATATGTGCAAGGTAAATAGGCAAGGGAACTAAAGAGAGACTTAACAAAACAACAGGTTAAAATGGCAGAAAAGCAGATGAGAAAATGTTCATCATCCATGATCATAAAGGAAATGCAAATAAAAATAACCCTAAGATACCACCTTACCCCAACATGAATGGCCAAGATTTTGAACTCAGACAATGACAGGTGCTGATGGGGTTGTGGAGAAAAAGGAACCCTACTGCACTGCTGGTGGGACTGTAAGCTAGTTCAGCCACTCTGGAAAGCAGTGTGGAGGTTTCTTAAAGAATTGAAAATTGACCTTCCCTATGATCCTGCCACACCACTCCTGGGCATCTATCCTGAACATCATAACCCAAGATAAGATAAGGACACCTGCTCAGCTATGTTCATCTCTGCACTATTCACAATAGCCAGGCAATGGAAATAATCCAACAATCCAGATGCCCTACTGCAGATGAATGAATACAGAAAATGTGGTATATATGTACAATGGAATTCTACATAGCCGACAGACAAGATAAAATAATGCCATTTGCAGCGAAGAGGATGAATCTAGAGTGAATCATGATGAGTGAGACAAGTCAAGCCCAAAGGAACAAAAGACGCATGGTATCCTTAATATGTGACTATTAGATCCAAACAGTACAAAAGCGAGGACTCAATATTTGTGTACCCACTGCTATGGACATGGTACTGGAAATATAAACCCAACTACATAGACATAAAAATTTATGACTTTATAGACATGTTTTATAACATAGAATAATATGTATCTATGACATACAAACCCTCAGCCTAATTTTAATTATGTTCTAAAATTTAAGTGCCAGTGTTTGTATATAGATTCCCTTCTTGAATTACTTGTTTGTTAAATACATCATTTGAAATATGATGTAAAAATCAATGTTAATAAATTATTTAACAAAAAGATATGTGCAAGATACAATTGGAGCAGGAAAGGAAAAAGATCTGATAACATAGAAAGAATGCCTACAGGTGAGATATACATGCGCACGAGAGAACAAGAGAGAGAGAGCGCGCGAGAGAGCGAGAGAGAGAGCGAGAGAGAGAGAAAAGAGAGCGATACATACTACTTTTCATAGACCATACTAATATACGAATAACAGATAAGAAAAAATATATGCATGTATTGCTTCATTTATAGCAACTGGTAAAAATCGATGCAAATAGTCAAGAATCCAATGAACTTCAAAGCTGCAACATTTCTGGTCATCAGCATTTCTGATATGTCAATATATTTTTCTAACATGTAGATGCACAAGTATGAGTCTTGCATAAAAATACTAGACTTGGGTCAATAAAGTTATCTCAGAATGATAAAGCCTTGAAATCCATGAGTACCCACAGTTTTCATTAAATTAAGCCATCACAAACTTGGATACACAGCACCAATATCAACACCTACTACGGATAAATTCAGCCCACAATGTAAGCATCTTAATGTACTTGAGATACAAGCTGCTATCAAAGGGCGTGAGGAATTGATTAAATACAGACAAGAATATATACAAAGCTAGAAAACAGATATGCAAACTTACACATATTTTTCTAATAAAAATGTGTGTTGTATTCAGAGTGCTTATGATCCCAGGGTACTGAGACATAAGCAACAAGTAAATGTCTTCCCTCTTTCAGAAAAATACACACCATACAATTTATACAATATTTTTGTAGGACTAGGAATCAAGCCCAAGGCCTCCTATATGGTAAGCAAGTACTCTACCACTGAACTACACACCAGCCACTACACAGACAGCTTTTAAACACATAGGAGAATGTTTTCCTGAATTGAAAAAAATGAAGTACAGCTTTCTACTAATGCCTCCTTACTTACATATTACTTGCCTAATGCAAATCTTTCATAGAAGGAACAAACACATTATATGATCATTTTAAGAAACTGAAATTCAAACACTCTTAAAAATATTTCAAATATTTTATAGTGAATATTTCTATGTTAGAGAATATGGAACCTACCTGTACAAAACTGCTCGGTCTACACCAAAAGCTCCTACAATTAAATCTTGAGAGAAAATGAAAAAAAAATGTTACTAGCAATAATGCTTTTTTTAATGATTTAAAACAATTTTCTTTATTTTAAATACTGGTATGCAAACGTCGACATTAATGTTTATATTTTCTAATATTTAATCATACTTTCCTGTTGTAGGTTAAAGCACTTAAAACTTTGAATAGGTGTTAAAATAACGTAATGATTACTATTATTATTATCATCATCACCATTATTTTAAAACACCTAACAGACTGCATTTTCATCATAATATATAGAATATTGTGACCAGTCTTTTAAAAACTGTTGTTTTTGTTTTTCATTTCTACCCATTCCCAGTCATGTTTTTTTTCCAGGTGTTGGATAATATTGCCCAATCCTTTTTAATCTTACACAACCTGCTAATTTTGACTCAACTGTGTCTTGAAGCATGTTTAATATTGCTTTTTTTTGTGGCTCTTAGTAACAAAACAACCTTCAATATGACCTGTAATAGGAAACTTATGCTGACCTCTCAGAAAATTGGCCAAATCTGGGTCATTACACTTATATTCAAAATACCTAAGGTTTCTACTGATATTTAAAGATAGGATACCTTTACTGGATATTTTATTCACAGCTGAGATTATTGTTAAATTACTAAATGTTAAGTTACATAACTCCTTGCTTACAGGCAGTTCTGGAAAGTAAGATAAATTCTAGAAATCGTTCTACATAATATTTTTAAATAAGAGCCTACAGAGAAAGAAAGTGTGTTGGATTTTCTCTAAGAGAATTTGTTAACTCTGGTTTCATAAAGCATACAAGAGACTGTTAATAATTATAAGTTTGATCACCAGAAGAATGATCAAAGTCCATTAACATAAAGAAGACATCTCAGTTTTCTAGGGAGGTTGAGCATAAAGATCTAAGATCCATGTTAAAAAACAAGCAAAACAAAAAATGAGTAAAGATGACTTCAGAAGTTTTATATTGCTAAGGAGTCAAATTTTGAAGTTCAGAAAGCACGATGCTCTTCTTGAATATAAATAAATGAACAAGTAAATCGAAAATGGAATCATAAAAAATTACTGGAACTTTAGGGTAATAAGTACAGCTTGCAAAATGTTAGACACTGGCTAAACTCTCTAAAGTCCGCAGTTCAAAAGAGAATAATTAGAATTTGATAGCCATTTTCTGGGCTTCTTAGCAGAAGAAACATTTGGAAAAATGCTTCAATTTAAGTTTTACTTTATTTTCCCCTCCTCATGCTCAATATCTTGTGTACATTAAACAGTTGCAACACTAGTGGATCATGCCACCAAAAAGACTAAGAAAGGAAACACACAATAAAATCAGACTAGACCTCAAAATACTGGAGTCTTAAAAACAGATTTGAAAAAAGGAGTGATTATTTAGTGCTCATCTGGAGAGTTTTCCAGTGCTACAGAAGTAATAAGGAAAGAATTAAGCCGTATTTCTAAAGATGAAAACATATTTTTAAAAGTTCCATAAGACAACAATAGCTACATCTTACAATTTTAGGTTGCACCAGCAAAAAGGAACCAAAGAAAAGTACAGAAAGAAAAACTTTTTAAATTTTATGCATTTTATAAAATACTTAAAGCAATTAAGAAGAATTAAACATATTCCAAACATAAAAGGGTGAAAGATAACATGTTTAAGCTACAAGATTCTAAAACTAAAAACAAAAAAGCTCATCAGTATAATCATGAGTCAGATCGAAAGTGAACAAGAATTTTTTCAATGAATAATAGGAATTGTAACAAAAAGAAAGTGTCCATTCCCTATGTTCCAAAGGTTAGTTTTGTAGATGCCTGTGCAATTTATAGTGTTACTATGCAATTTCTTTTTTTTTCTTGTTTTATTTCAAAAACAAAGTGAAACTCCAAAAAAGCACACAGGCACATGTACACATGTGCATACATACACGTGTATGCTACATATGATGGTAGAAAACAAAAACAAAACACATCTGTCTTTACTTAGAGCTGGTACAACAACTCATGATTTGAAAACAAAATGAAATCAGAGCTCCATCTCACAGGTACAGCTGAATTTGAAGAAGTCCTTTTTAAGTTAAAAAAAAAAGTGAGAAAACAGAAGGATGGGTGGATTGAATCACATGAAAAATTTAAACTTTTCCATGGTTAAGATGCAAATGGGACAAACTGGGAAACCTGAAGAACAATTAAGAAGTTTAGTACCTTTAGTATTTAAGGTAGTAAGCTAGTTTTTTTTTTTAAATGTGTGAGTAAGTAAGAACAATCATATCTCAATGAAAAAGAGACTATTTGTTTTGTTTTGTTTAAAAAGAAAATAAATTGCAAGAAGATATAAATTAAACATGCTCACTAGTAATGTGAAACTGTCAACTGAAATAACGTAATATTATCCATTTATTATATAGTCAAAATTATTTCAAAGAGAAATTATTACAGAAAAACAATCAATTGTTTACTATTTTAAAAGGCTGACAAACCATTTGGTAGTTTGCCAATACTTATTAACAACCTTAAAAAAATGTGTTTGACACTGCAATTTTAGGATTTTACCCTGAGGTGCACAATAGAACTATGTGTGGAGATAAAGGCATGGAAATAAAAAGGGAGGTAAAATAAGATATTGTGCCACGATTTGTTAGGAGGGAAACAGTGGTAGTGCATCAACCACAAACAAGAAAGCCAAGAGAGTTCAAAGCCAGCATACGTGCGAAGAAAAAAAATCTCTAAAATGGCTAACATTAAACAACAACATGGAGATTGGGAGGGGGTGGGAGAGAGAAATGGGGACAAAAACATGAGGAGTTTCAATGTGTGACAAGTAATGCACCTACTACCTGGTAAATGTAACTGTAAATTTAAAAAAAACATGGAACAACTATGTAGCTTTTGTTCATAGTATCTACAAGATTAGATTCTTTTTTTCTGATATTCTATTAGACTTCAAAGTAAATAAACTCAGAGTATTTGTTTCACATTGTACTTCTAAAAATATGAAATATGCTTTCTGTTTTTATCCCTTTTACCAAGAACCATGTTTTGAATACAAGTACCTGATCAACACTTGATATATTAGATTTAAAAGATTCATAACATTACCTGACATATATAACTAAAACCCCTCTGTATATCACTTTAACAATAAACTTTAAAGTAACTAAAATTGATAACTACAGAATGGAATAGTCTAAAAGCTACCCAAATTGGTAGGAAAGTACCTGGATATCCATTTTTGTCTATGTCTGTTGCTCCCTTCATCGAGTAGCCAAAGCTTGGTGGCATGCTCTGAGCAGCCCACTGTCCCTCAAGGATCTGAGACGGTACTGTATTCAAGCCTGTTGATCTTCCATTGAAAATATAAACAATTCCTTTTTTATCTTCACCCCCATATGGAGCTGCAATTGCAATATCTGTGGAGGGAAAGGAGAGGAGAGTGTGGCAAGAAAGGGAAAGAGAAATGAAAGGAGAAGGAGAAGAGAAGAAAACACATACATTAAGAAAGTATAATTTTAATTATAATATTTAATATATAATTAGAAATTCTCAACAAAAGATTGCTCTACTGAAGGATGATTTAATGTAAAAAAGCATTTTTTGTGCTACTCCTGAGCCTTCAGGCTTGAACTCAGGCCAAGAGCATTATCCCTCATGTTTCTTTTTGCTCAAGGTTAAAGCTTTACTACTTCAATCACAGCATTAATTCCAGCTATTTTGGTAAATTACTGGAAATATTCCTGACTGAGCCAGCATCGAACTGCATTCTTCAGATCTCAGCTTCTGGAGTAGCTATGATTACAGGTACAATCCCCTGGTGTCCAGCTGTAATTATTCTAAACTCTTTTTTTTTTTTTTTAAATTTTGGTTGGCCATAAGGATTGAAGCCTTTGTCCCTCAGCTTTTGTGCTAAGTCAAGCACTCTACCACTTTGAGCCATGGTGCCACTTTTGGTACTCTAGTGGCTAATTGGAGATAAGAGTCTCTCAGACTTTCTTCCCAGGCTAGCTTTGAATCATGATCCTCATATTTCAGCCTCCTTCATAATTAAGATTATAAGCATAAGCCACTGGTCCCCAGCCTTAAACTATTCTTTGGGGGATATTTTTTTTGCCAGTCCTGGGCCTTGAGCACTGTCCTTGAGCACTTTTGCTCAAGGTTGGCGCTCTACCAATTTAGTCACAGCACCATTTCTGGATTTTCTGTGTATGTGGTACTAAGGGATCAAACCCAGGGCTTCAGCATGCTAAACAAGCATTCTACCACTAGGCCACACTCCCGGCCCTCTTAAATGTTCTTAGACATGTTAGGCTGGTGCTCGATCACTTGAGCTGCAGCTTCACTTCTGATTTTTTGGGGGGTGTGGGAGGGTGCTTAACTGGAGTCTCATGGACTTTCCTGCCTGGGTATAGCTTTGAATGTCAATCCTCAGATCTCCACTTCCTGAGTAGCTAGGATTATAGGTCTGAGCCATGGATACCTGGCTCATGGAATAGATAACTATTGTTTTGATAACTTTCTTTATGATATCTAAGGTTTTTTATTGGAGGTAGTTGGAAAGGAAGGATACAGAAATACAGAACCAATGCCACTTAATGTCATCAGGTAAATCTAGTCATCTACATTTCAAGTATCTACTTTATATCCTATAAAGAGTCCAACAGTCAGTCCTATTGTAAAATCTAGCACTGCTTCTTAACTATTAAAATTATTTTTAATGGGATTAAACCTTTCACATGTGCCCATGAACACATTCAGAAATTCTTAGCCACAAGAAATGTATGGCTTAAAAATATTACTGGCAAATTTACCTTTATATATGCTTGGGCGCAATAATATCTAAATGGACAGTAGAGGGCAGTGTCTCAGCAGGATGCAGAGAGAAGTATCACCATTCACAGGGAAGGATAGTTTCTTTCAGAAATGAATCATTTGACACTTTTCAGACTACTTGAATAGTAACTCATTGGGGTCCATTTTTAAATTAGTCTCATTTTTAATAAAGACTTTAAAAAGCAACCATCTTTCCACAAAAGGATGTTTAATTGAAGTGAGCTTCTACGGATAGGATTTTAGGGCATTTTTCAGGAGGAGACAGAAAATCATATCCCCCCATTCCCCCACTGCTAAACTTTGACCTTACCATTGAAGCCATCCTGGTCCAGGTCTCCTAAGGGGGCAATGGCACTACCAAACCTCGCAAAGACCTCAAACCCATTGAGCTTTGTAGTCTGGAAGTCTCCTGAAGGTCTTTGCAGAGACACTGAGACCTGGCCAACTTCTTGGAGTTTGCCATCTGATCCTCGATCCATAAAGAGGGGTGCTCCAATAAACACATCTGCATAACTGAAACAATAGAATCTTCTCACTGAATAAAATCAAAGCCATCTATTTTCTTTCTTACTAAAGCTATGTTTCTAGCCAGGCAACGTTGTAGCTCAGCACCAAAATCTTAACAACTCAGAAGGCTGAGATCAGAGAATCACTTGAAACCAGCCCAGACAGACAAATCTAAGAAACTGTTTTCTTTGAATAACTAGCAAAAATCCAGAGTAGATGTGTGGCTCAAATGGTAGAGCACCAACAATGAGCATAAAAGCTGAATAAATGTGCCAGGTCCCTCAGTTCAAGCCCTAGCATCTGCCCCCTTTGCACATCTTGTGACTACAATAATACCCCAAAACAGCCATAGCTCTGAGCAGCTACAAGTGATGCAAATACATAGATCATGAATAGTTAATCCATTTTCAGTGTAGGAACTCAGACTAAATCCTAGAGACAGGTTTAGCAACTCACACTGCCACATCAAAACATAGGAATCACAGCCTCAAAAGCCAATTCAATTCTTTCAAGAAACTACCAGTACATCCAATATATTTTTCCAGTTATAAAAGCTATTGATGAAGGGGCTGGTAATTTGGCCTAGTGGTAGAGTGCTTGCTTAGCCTGCACGAGGACCTAGGTTTGATTCCTCGGTACCACATACACAGAAAAAGATGAAAGAGGTGCTGTGGCTCAAGTGGTAGAGCACTAGCCTTGAGAAAGCCAAGGACAGTGCTTAAGCCCTAATTTCAAGCCCCAGGATTGTCCAAAATAAAGCTATTGAAAAAATAATAACCAACATAATTGTGTACTAATACTCATTATTAACGCTGCTTCAAATTGTTGCCCTTAAAAAGAAAGATTATTGTTTAGTTTTAGGAAAGCATATTCACAAACACAGCAGTTTCTGGAAACATTTTTTTAAACTTACTCATCCCCATTAATGTCAGTAGCAGCTACAGAGAATCCAAAATATGCAGCCATCTAAATAAAGATAGAAAAATGATGTTTACATCTAAGCCAACTAGATTAGACAAATTCACATTTGTAGTACATGTATCTCACAGAAAAGATTGTTACTTTTCTCAGAATTCTCAATCTGAATGCTTTACCTTTTCATTTATTCTACCAATACAATCAGGCAAGAGATCTGTTACCTTGCTAGATTTATGGTATTCTAGGTATATCACCCTAATGTTCTCCTCATTCAAATCCTCATTATTTCTCCTTCCAAAGGCTTAGTCTATCACCTCATTTCCTCTCTAGCCTCAGAATGTTAAGACACCCTAACAGAAAGACACATGGTCACAGACAGGCATTTTAACTGAATGCAACGTGTTGTACATGGATACCTATGCAGTTGGGATGATGACAATTATTAACTCTGAGTAATGAATAACAATTGTCTCTATGTGTTACTAGAATGACTGAGAGGAAATAACAGTTTGGAAAGATATGGAATGGAGTTCATTTTTGTTTCACATCTCAGTCAGTCCAGATGGTTCTGCTTTTGAAGTTGACGTAGCACAAATACGTTTATGATAGGCTTATTATGCACAAGGCAAGGGCACATTCCCTGTCATCATCACAGTGAGAGCAACCTGGCTGGAAATAATTGTGAAAGGGACATAAATCCAGATACCATAAAATTCTCCCAGAAAATGTATAGTACTAGAAAAAAAAAACTATTCTATTACATGTAGGACAAATTCCACACATCTGTGTGCCATGCTTTGTCTTGCATCTAATACAATCATTCCTTAAGGATAATTTAGAGACTACAGCAAAACAAACAAACAAGCTT
This sequence comes from Megascapheus bottae, assembly GCF_031878675.1. Taxonomy (NCBI): domain Eukaryota; kingdom Metazoa; phylum Chordata; class Mammalia; order Rodentia; family Geomyidae; genus Megascapheus; species Megascapheus bottae. The sequence continues at coordinate 401,003 of NC_143529.1, read as the reverse complement.
TTGCGGTTTTGTTTATGTGCAATTTGATTTTCATTTGCTAAAATGAAACAAAGGAAACCCTACTGTCCTTCCTGTACAGTACCACAAAGTTCAGTTTAATTTCTCTAGCTACAACAGAGGTAAAATACTTAAAACCTATCTGAACTTACTGAATCATAAAACCATTTTACTGACTGCCAAAAGTTTTAATATAGTCCAAAATGTTGACTAATATAGCAAAATCTTGCCCCCTTTGCCCCCCCACACCAACATGTTAAATGTTCACAAATAATAGACTATATGCCCCAAAGCCTCCCCAAAAAGCTGATTGAAAAATGCATACAATGTGAAATATATTAAATTATTTAAATACATATGCTCACACTCATAAAAGCAAGATACACACACACACATCACCACCACCACCACCACCACCACCACCACAAATGGTAATTTATCTATTTAACTGCATTACAGATGTCTTTCACACTTTTTTTTATTTTAAAAAACTTTGTTCTATGTAATAATCTATTTTTATGATGAAGGGGCGAGTAACATTTAAAAGCGTACCTGCTCCCCAGTAAAATTGTATAAGGAAGACATATTCTTCCCATCATAAATATAAACCTAGGGAGGAAAAACAAAAATAAATAAAACGTACTAAAACACAGAATAACACAGATTCTTAAAAGATGTATATCTTTGATCTTTCCTACCATTCCCAAAGTCCTTGCTGCTCTTGGAACTCCTGAAACAAAGTCTGAAAAGTAAAAACAAAAACTTACTCATTCTTAAAGACCAACAGTGGAAACGGCAGAAGGTGGCTCAGCCAGAGTTTTCAGATTTGTTATGCTTGTTCAGTATAAAATTAACAAGTGATTTTTAAAAGTTGGTACTCAATAATTAATCCAGTAGATATATGTGTGTGTGTGTGTGTGTGTGTGTGTGTGTGTGTGTGTGTGTGTATACAGGCACACCCAGGGCCTAGACACTGTCCTTTTTTTGCTCAAGGCTAGCACTCTACTACTTGAGCCACTGCTCCACTTTGGGCTTCTTTGTTGTTCAATTGGAAATACTAGCCTCACAAACTTTTCTGCCCTAGCTGGCTTTGAACCTTTATTTTCAGATCTCAGCCTCCTGAGTTGGTTAGGATAACAGGTTTGAGCCACTGACACCCCGCTAAATCTAGCATTTTTAACTATAAAATAGAAATTTATAAAATGACACGTTCCTATGGACTCCATGCAAAGAAACCTTCAATGGATTTGCAATCTTATTAAGCAAGAAGAGCCAAGAGAAAGTTACCTAAGAACTAAGAAATGCTCTATTTACAGCAATAGAAAGCAAGTTGAAATAGGATAGTTTGCGGTGGCTGTGACACAGAAATAGGAGCCAATCAGGTAAAATCTAAGCTAGTGCAGAAAGATGACAAACAGGAACTGGAAAGCCATATTACAACTGCTTCTGTGAAGCTATAAGGGAAAAAATGGTCACTGTTAGGCAGAGAGGGATAAAACATGACAGACAACACGTGGCAGACAACACTTATTTCATGGCACTTATTTCCATCGTGCCTCGTGCTCCTGCTCAAATGCTTCTTTCCATAATGTCCTGGGGCTGCTCAACTTCTTACTCCCACAATGCTCTCTGGGTGTCTGTCTAATCAATAAAAGGAGCTGGGGTGGAACATGCACAAGCTATCACACACTCAGTACAAGGGGAGAAGGAATGGAAGGAACTTCTTATAACAACTGCCTTCTAAGAGGATCCCAGTGGAATCCTCTTTGGGGCCCTTCTCTTCAGTCTCCCTACTTTCCACAGTGTTCCATTCACTTTCAAATAAAATTGTTCTGTCTGCTTTAAACTTTCCTGCCTTTTAATTCACTAATGGATAGGGGAAAAAAATCAGTTACAAATCAAATGTAGATAAAGGAACGAGGCACGTTGTAGAAATGATGCAGGGAGACAGAAGGAAGGGGCTGAGAACTCACAGTGCTGGGGGCTGGGAAAGGAAAAAGACCAAGACCCACAGCAGCCATGTGAGTTCTCAGCCCCCTTCCCAGTATAGGAGATGCCAGAGACCCAACTTGGACTCTCTCTTCTGTTCCTCCTTTCCAGTATACATTCCATAGTAGTGCTTCAAGTTGCTGAAAATGATCAATGTCAATTTATTTCAAATTCCTAAGCAGATCACAAGTTCTTCTTACCATCTACACCATCACCATTGAAGTCTCCAACTGCCACTGAGTAACCTGAGCAATAAACAGAGAGAGAATGTGAGGTGAAGCAGCTTTCTTTCTGCAAATGTTATAAATAACTTCTTTAATTAGGTAATCCTTTGTCCTCTGAGGATGGCAGATATTCACCATAAGTGAATTTTTACAATCAATGCCAGACTCAAATAGGGTGTTTCTACCAGGAATAAGTTGGTTTAACTCATTCTACAATTCTGCAAAACAGAGGAAATTTGTAATTCACCTAAAAGTACCAAAAAATAACATATTCTCTCAAGCAGCGAATTAGTACTTCTAGAGTGTGACTTGGTTCCATAGATTACAAATAATATTAAGGAGTGAAAACAAACATTAATAAATCCTCATAAGATGATACTGGGCATGGGATGATACAGCCTTTCTGTCCTTCTGTGTTACTGCCAGGAAGATGGAAATAATCAAACTGTCCTTCTCATAGCTTTGTTTTGAGAATTAAATGAGCAAATAAAATACTTAGGACAGTACCTAAAACACAGTATACACTCACTTTTAAAGACTAGCTATTAATATTGCTGCATACACGTGTGTGTGTGCCCACGTGTATGTGTGTGTGTGTGTGCCCACATACCAAAATTGGGACTTGAACTCAGGGTCTGTGCTCTTGCTTGGCTTTTTTGTTCTACCACTTGAGCCACACCTCTAGTTTCAGTTCTTTGCTAGTTAATCTGAGATAAGAATCTCACAGACCTTTCTGCTCAGGCTGGCTTTGAACTGAGATCTACAGATATTAGCCTTCTGAGTAGCTAGGATTATGGACATGTGCCACCAGCACCCAAGCTTAATTTTTGCTTTTCAACCTTTATTTCATATAGAACATTTTTCTACTACTCTATTCAAATTATAAGAAAAATACACAGCTCTATTAAATGAGTCTCTATTGTGGTTTCACCTACCCAAATAACTGTCATCAAAAATTGCTTGTGCAGTCCGAGTTGCTAACTGGTTATTATACTTGATGCTGTAAACACTGGGGTCATATTTAGATACAATTTCTGCCACTTGATCCGAAATAAGTTGACCTTAAAAAAAATAAACACACACACATAAATAACCTTCTAATAGAAACCTTATCAAGCAGACAATGGATGGACTTTACATGAACTTTACATTGGATATTAATATTTCTACTTTTTCCTTTGTTTTGCTGGCAAGACAGAATCTCTCTATGTTGTAGGTCATGTCAGGCTAGCCTGGAGCTAGGGATCTTCCTTTCTCATGTCTGACGAAATAGATACTTCTAATTCTTAAGTCTTAAATAACTCTCCTTTGTTAATGATAAATCTAAGAATTTATCTATTTATTTATTTATTGGTCGTAGGGCTTAGGCAGTGATCCTGAGCTCTTTTGCTGAAGGCCAGCACTCTACCACTTTCAGTCACATCTACACTTCTTATTTTTGAATGAATAATCAGAGATAAGGTCTCACGGACTTTTATGCCAGAGGTGGCTTCGAACTGCAATCCTCAGATCCTGGGTAGGTAGGATTATAGGTGTAAGCCACTGGTACCCAGATGATCTCTCTCTCTCTCTCTCTCTCTCTTTCTTTCTTTTTTTCTTTTTTTCTTTCTTTCTTTCTTTCTTCCTTTCTTTCTTTGTTTGTTTCTTTCAACTTGTAGCTATCTCCAATGATATAGCTACATTTGAAATCTGACCTTGTCCTTTAACTGACAATCATTTCTGCTAAAAGTTCTTGAAGAAGCCTCTGCTAACGAAAATGTAAGAATAAAAAATGTCTTAGTTTATTAAAAATTGTTTAAAACTTTAAAAAGTGCTGAAATAACTAAATTATGTTACCTTTATCATAAGAATTGATCTGCTATTGTTACAATATTTCACCTGATATATTTTATATATGCTTAATTAGTTGTTTGAAATAGGAGAGGGAAGGGGGGAAATCAAGTTGTGAGGGGGGAGGGGGGAGGGAAATGGGAAACAGGACATGAAAAAGGGTTTTAATATTTGTGAAGTAATGTACCTTCTACCTGATGAATACAATGTAACCCTTCTATTAATTACAATAAAAATATATGAAAAAAAAGAATTGATCTGCTTTTTTAAAAAGGAGTTATTTGGGGGCCGAGAGTTTTGCCTAGTGGTGGAGTGCTTCCTTAGCATGCACGAAGACCCAGGTTCAATTCCTTGGTACCACATACATAGAAAAAAGCTGGAAGTGGTGCTGAGGCTCAAGCTCTAACCTTGAGAAAGTACAAGGACAGTGCTCAGGCCCTGAGCTCAAGACTAGGACTGGCAAAAAAAAAAAAAAGGAGTTATTTGAACCTCTTCATGAATGAATTCATTCTTGCTCACAACTTCAGTTATTAAGTAGATAAGAAATCTGGATGACAACACACGAGCCAGTGATCTGTCACTCTTCACTCTGAAATGTTGGCTGACTTATCAAATGTCATCTCCATAATTACAACAAACACTTTCTTCATGCTTGCTTTTAGAAGAAAGTCTTAAATGCCAGGGTTTGGGGTTGAACTCAGTTTGTTCAGTCATAGCAAACATACAAATTCTATCTATGCCACTTCTTTCTGCATGCTAAACAATACTGAGAATATGAGACATCCAACAACTACTTGTAGAACTCAATGAATACACACAAAATTCATCATTAGTTTGGAGTAAGTTATTATCACCTTTTCTTTTTAGCTAATTCTTTTATTTTAATGTATAGAGGGGTTACAGTTACATTCGCCATATAGAAGGTGCATTACTTCTCACACATTGATACCCCTTCTCATGTTTTTGTCCCCATTTCCCTCCCCTACCTGCTCCCCTCATTTTATTATCACCTTTTCTATTCTTTTGTTTTAATTTTTTAATTTTTTTTATTGTAAAGGCCATGTACAGAGGGATTACAGTTGCAAAAGAAAGTACATTTCTTTTTGAACAGTGTCACCTCATCCCTCATTTTCTCCCACTTTTTCCCCAAGTTGTATAGTACATTTCCACCATTTCTGTGCTTCCCCTTGCCCCAAATCAAATAAACTTACATGCAAGACAAACGGTACACAAATAAAGAACAGTGACACAAAGGAAAAAAAAAAGCAGAAGAAAAAAACAAAAGACAAAAAGAACCAAAAATAGTACAATAAAAAAAAACCATTTCCATTCCATTCCTTGGAGTTCATTTTGACACGCATCATTTTATATACTCATATGCACATAGCTATTGAGCCCTTGTGATTCTCTCAATAATAACCTTCATTGGTCTTGCTGTGTGAATGTTTAGAGTCCTGTTTAATTTATCATGTCCAAGTACAATTTCTGCTTTACCATCCATTGAGTTTACTTGTAAATGTATAGGCACATTCTAATCATTAAATGAGGGAAACCATGCAATCTATGTTTCTTTGGATGAGCGGATCAAGAAAGTATGGTATATATACACAATGCAATTCTATTCTTCCATCACAAAGAATGACTGCCCCATTCATAAGGAAATAGAAAGACTTGGAAAAACATACATAAAGCAAAGTAAGCCAGACTGGAAGCAACTTTTTTTTTCTTTTAGAAACAATTCTGAGATATATAAGAATATTCATTATAATAATATATTTTTTATCCAGAATGACACAAAGCAAATTCTTTGCAAACTAGTATGCTTTCATTTTTGGTGTCAGTACTGGGGCTTGAACTCAGGGACTGGATGCTATCCTACAGCTCTAATCACTCAAGGCTGGTGCTCTACCACTTGAGCCATAACTCCGGTTCTCACCTTTCTTCTTTTTTGATTGCTAATTGGAGATAGCAGTCTTAAGAACTTTTCTGCTTGGGATGACTTCAACATGATCCTCAAATCTCAATTTCCTGGAAAGCTAGGATTACTGGCATTAGCCATCAGTGCAGGAGCAAATGGTAATATAGTTAGGTTTCAGAGACTAAATATAGCGTTTTACTTTATTTTCAATTCCCTATTTAATTTTTTTAGTCGGTCATGGGACTTGAACTCGGGGCCTGAGTATTGTCCCTGAGCTCTTCAGCTCATGGCTATCACCCTACCCTTTGAGCCATAGCACCCCTTCTAGTTTTCTGGTGATTAACTGAAGATAAGTCTTACAGACTTTAGTGCCCAGGCTGGCTTTGAACCACGATTCTCAGATCTCAGCCTCCAGAGTAGCTAGAATTACAGGAATGAGCCACTGTGCCCAGCTTAATATTTTTAAAAACTTAATGATATCGTTTATTATAAAACATTTTCAACATTTAAGAAAGCACTCTTGATCTTAATGATTAAGAGAAAAAAACCATTTTGGTAATCTCATGAACAATACTTTTCAACCCTGAAATTATAGAATGCTATGCTTTGCCTGTAACTGATGGGTTTTACGCTTATTAATATTTGAGCATCTGTAAAACACGTATGTTATATACCACATGCAACAAGGTATTATGTAAAATAATTGTATATATTTACCTAGTACATTTTTATAAGGATTTATTTTTGGAGTTGTGGGGCTTGAACTCAGGGCCTGGGTGCTGTCCCTGAGCTCTTTTCCTCAAGGCTAGCACCCTACCACTTTGAGTCACAGTACCATTTTTTGAGTTTTTGAGTGGTTAACTGCAGATAAAAGTCTTATAGGACACTTTTCAAAAAGAAATGTACTCAATACCTGAGTTACATAACTGTAACCCCTCTGAATATTACCTTTATAATTAAAAAACAAAAAAGTAGCCATTTATACAAACAAATAAAAACAAAAATCTCACAGACACTTTTCTGCTTAGATGGCTTTGAACTGAGTTCCTTAGACCTCACCTGCCTGAGTAGCAAGAATTATAGTCTTGAACCACCAGCTTAGGATTTTTTTTCTAGTAGAAAATATGAATATTTAACAAACATAACATTATTCATTATAACATACTGTATAAAAAGTAATGACAAATTTATTACATTTCACAGTTCTTCATAAGAATTTGACATTTTTCATGGGTGCATGAAGAACCTGGTCATTCAGAAACACACAGGTATTACTGAATGAGTTGGAATATTAACCTACCTTGCCAATAAAAGCTACCAGGACCACCAAGAAGTACTCTGTCAGCCTGGATTAAATCAGAGCAAAAGGATACATAGTTAAATATAGCATTGGAACAAAAATAAATGCAATAAACATACAATAATAAAAGGCATTTATGTTGTAATTACAGTGATTGTATGTATACTAAAACAAAATCATAGACCTCAAACTTATCTAACTCTTTCAGTGATAAAAAATTAAAATTAAATTAAAAAGTAAAGTTATAATACATTCATTAATATGCAAAAATATGTAGATCTTGGCTGTTTTCCATATTCTGAGTGAAGTACTAGTAGAAATATAATAGGAAAACAATTATTTACTAATTTTGTGTATTAGATTTGTGACTCTTTAAGAAAGATTCTAATAATAATTGAAAATTTTTCTGCTTCCTTAAAGGAAAACTATTTCTCATGCCTCATAAATTTAAACAGGTAGGAAGTTATAGAACAAAAGTCCACATCAAACTAGCATTTCTTACATCTATCCACACTAGGACTAGTTCAAAGTATTTTGTGTTTTAATACAGTATTATAGAAATTTTTCCTTGCAGTATACAAAAGATTTTCCCTCCAGTATTGATACATATTCCTTTCAAGCTTTCAATAATAAGGCTTGTTATGCCTTAGTAGCATTTTTCAGAAATGGGTTTAAGAAAAGAAATGTTAATTTAGCAATAAGACATTGCTAATACACTTAGAGGAAATACTGGCACAGTGATAGGCACAAAAGACATGATATTATTGACAAGAATAATGTCTGTTTGAAAATATCACACAAACGTAAACCTAATTCTTATTTATCCTCGATTTCTTAATATTCCAAATTATGAGTAAAATGAAGCTGCAATGCATTCAAAATAAATTTATTTAGTAAAATTTGTTACCCAGCAATAATCGTTAGTATCCATTGTGTAAGAAATTTAATAGAAGATGCAAAAATTACTTTTGGAAATCAAATGAAATTTTCAGCTTAGAATGACAGATAAAATTATCAACTCTGGCTAGGCAACAGTAGCTCATGCCTGTGAGGCATGATCTCAGGAGGCTGAGAGCTGAAAATCATAGTTTGAAGCCAGGTGAGGCAGAAAAACCCATGAAGCTCTCTCTAATTAACCAGCAAAAAGCTAGACTGGTATCATAGCTTCACCACTGAAGAATACCAGCTGCAAGCAAAAATGCCAAACAAGAGTATAAGGTTTGAGTTCAAGCTCTAATACAGCACAAAATCAAAACTACCACTACAACAACAAACTTGCCAACTCTGAGGAGCATATTAATTTAGCTCAAAGTACACAACATCCTACACATAAGATTAATCATGCCTGGGCGTTGTTTGTCACCCACAGATACAAAGTATACAACAAGTACACATGTAGTCATTCAATTTCGGAACAAAGCCTCTGTTGACAATTTTTGTGACAATTCTGTCTCAGCTGAAAATTTTTTTAAATTATTATTTCAGAATCCATGGATATGGATTTATTTTGTGTGTGCTGGTCCTGGGACTTGAACTCAGGGCCTAATACTCTTGTTGCTCTTTCACTGACGGCCGACATCCTACTTCCTGAGCCACAACTCCACTTCCAGAAATTTAATAGGAAATCACCATCAGTTACTGAGAAGATTCCCTCCTTTTCTCCATACTCATTGTGATGACTCTCTATTTCAAATAAGCAATGTTTACTAGAAAGGGAAGAGTATAAAACAGAATGTTAAAAAATCAATGAGATGGGGCCAGGAGTTTGGCCTAGTGGTAGAGTGCTTGCCTAGCATGCATGAAGACCCGGGTTCGATTCCTTGGTACCACATACATAGAAAAAAAGCTAGAACTGGTGCTGAGGTTCAAGTGGTAGAGCTCTAGCCTTGAGAAAGTCCAAGGACAATGCTCAGGCCCTGAGCTCAAGCCCACGACTGGCCAAAAAAAATGAATGAGTTGCGTATTAGCTATTTTCTTCTTTGTTAGTCCTAGGCTTGAGCTCGGGGCCTGAGCACTTCCTTGCATTTTCTCAAGGCTAGAGCTCTACCACTTGAGCCTCAGCACCACTTCTGGCTTTCTTCTATGTATGTGGTACTGAGGAATCGAACCCAGGTCTTTTGTGCATGCTAGGCAAGCACTCTACCACTAGGCCAAACTCCCAGCCCTAGTTATTTTCTTTCTTTTTGCCAGTCCTGGGCTTGGGCTCAGGGCCTGAGCCCTGTCCCTGGATTTTCTCAAGACTAGGACTCTACCACTTGAGCCACAGCACCACTTCTGGCTTTTTGCTACATATGTGGTACCGAGGAATCAAACCCGGGTCTTCATGCATGCTAGGCAAGCACTCTACCACTAGGCCAAACTCCCGGCCCCCTAGCTATTTTCTTTAAGCACATAACAAATATAATAAAGCAGCTGAGGAATTTTAACCACAACTGAAGTAGTAAGGTAGATCTGAATCTCATTGGGTGTTCAGTAAGAACTTACTTTGGTAAAATCAATGCTGAATCCTCCTTGACAAAATCCCTGTCCATCAGCATCAATATTTTCTAAAATGAAAAGATTAGAAACATATACAATCCTCCAAACAAGTAAATAACACAAAACAAAACATGAGATAAACATGGTATAGCTATTAATGTAAAATAACGTATTCATTTCTGTGAATATCCATCCTTTCAAGCACTTGGTTATTATCATACTCAATGCTAGCATATACTTTTGTCAGCACCTTCTCTGCAGATCAGGGTTGCCACACAGGCACTAAGTCCACGAGACTCTTACCTCCAATTAACCACCAAAAAGCCAGAAATAAAGCTGTGCCTCAAGAAGTAGAGTGCTAGCCTTGAGAAAAAAAAAAAGCTTAGGAATAGCACTCAGTACTTGAGTTCAAGACCTGAGACTTAATACACACACACACACACACACACACACACACACACACACACCAGTTGTGACCACTAAACATAAAGCACTGAATTTTGATTCACAGGTTTCAAATTCCTATCTGACATATCTTTCACTACTACCGTAGAATTGCCAGGTTTTGATACATTTCTGCAAGTAGTAACAGAAAGAGATGAATACATTCATAAGATCTCCATTTCTCATGCATGTATTTTAAAGCCAGTAACAAAAAATGTTTTAAGAAAACTACAATCCAGATTTAGGAAAATAGCAAAGCCCAAACTTAATGCTGTAAGAAGATCCAAATATACATCTGCTCTCACAAACTACATAATACTGGAGAATTAAAACAAACATCTCTAAGCATGATACTTCAAGTACTTTCCAGTCATGAGAGATTTAGTAGAATAGCTCTCTTGCAAATCTTCCCCTCTGTCACTTTCATTGTAGTTCTTTGGGAAAGGGAGACATTTGAATTAAATAATCAATCAACTAATTTTGAACATCATCCTTCAGTTATCAAAGAACTCCTGCAGCCAATGTTACAAGTTTACACAAAGCTACTACTGTATTGGTCACTGAACATAGGAACCAAAATTATCTATTTTTAGTCAAAGAATTCTTGTCAAAAGTTTCATCAAGAAATATGAACTCATTTTTATTTGTTTTGCCAGTCCTGGGACTTGAATTCAGGGCTTGGACACCATCCCTGAGTGTGTTTGCTCAAGGCTAGCACTCTACTACTTGAGCCACAGCAACAGTTCTGGCTTTTTCTATTTATATGGTACTGAGGAACTGAATCCAGGACCTCATGCATGCTATGCAAGCACTCTAACACTAAGCCACATTCCCAGTCCTGAGCCCATTTTTAAAACCTGGGAATTGCCCACAAGATTACACACTAAAAATCAAAAAATTTTTTAAGAAAATGGCCACAAATGTGTAATACTTCTCCAATGTAAATTTTTCTAGCCAAGAGAGAGTGGGAAAATGTGGGTCTGGGGTTTTCAGTATCGAGTGAATCATATCAAGGAATTCTGCTACAACCTCAAGTTGGTTCTGTGCTTCCTTTATTCAAGCTGCATCTGGGGAACTATTATAGGCTATTTATAAAGACAGCTTTTTTTTGATTATCATACTGTAAAACTATCTGCTTTATTTGGATTACAAAACATCCAGCTGAAAAACCTAGATACATAAGGCCATATAGTATGATGGTAAATGAAAGGACCTCCAGGATATAGAAACAAAAGCCATATAATGAGTGATTGTTGTCCTTAATGTACTATGTTATCTCTCATCTCTTTTGTTATCCCTTAGTTATCTCATATTGTTACAGTATTTCACCTTGTTATCTGATATATTGTATATATGTGTATTTGGTTATTTGAAATCGGATAGGGAAGGGGGAAAACAAGATGAGAGGCAGGGGTAGGGGGAGGGAAATGGGGACCAAGACATGAGAAAGGTTATCAATGTTTGTAAAGTAATGCACCTTCTATCTGGTGAATATAATGTAACCCTTCTATTAATTACATTAAAATTATATGAAAAAATCCAACACACAACTACTCCTTAAAACTTTATGAACAGGTATACATTAAGCCAAGTATTTCTTACAATTTATAACTTAAAAACATTCATATTGAACACAACTTATTTCAGTGAAGGTTGCAGTGTTATTCCTATAGATGGTTAGTGTATCTCCCACTAGTTAAGACTGGTCATGTAACCAATATAAATATTACTGACTACAACAGAAAGATTAAGACCCTGGGTACCATGGTAAAGCATTTCTCATAGCATTTTCTTTTCAAATTGTGAGTAACTCTAAAATTACTAACAAGACTTGAAATTAGTATTATTCATAACTTGTACAGACAAGGAAAATAAGGCTTAAAGAAACTATGTAAATTGACAATGGCCCACCAGCTAGGTAACAGTATGGGCCTGAATCTAGGCATGTCTTTAGTACCATGTTGTACCATCTCACTTAAGTCAACAAATACACTTCTCATTCTTTGACTGACGTAAAAAGAAAAGGATACATGAAAAACTATAACAAAGACAAGACAGACAGAAGAAACAAAGGACTCTGTGCACGGCATTGAAAGGGTATTTACATCATATGACTTGGGGCTTAGGCACTTTTAGAATGGACGTTTAGTCTATTGTGTAACTACAGGAATGATTACAGATGCAATTATGAAAAAAGCCTGAAGCAATCGTACTCAGTAAATACGGTAAGTTGGTAGTAGAAACTGAAGTTCCTTTTCCAGGGTAAGCATATGGATCATATTAAAAGCAAGATCAACCAAATAGACAATAACAAAACTATCCCCTCCAGAAACCACATAACCAAAATAAACAGAGTTATCAAGAAGTTAGCCACATAGCCCTTCAAAACAAGCATCTTCATACGAAGTTAATTATTGGCTTGTCTAATTTACTACAGCATGAAGCAAATACAAAACACTAGTGTTGTACCTTTACAGTGCTTTGTTGGGATTAATGTTTTACCAATAATGAAACAAGATCCAGAGTTTTTAAATGAGTTTACCCACTACTACAGAATTTGAAATTATAGCCTATATTTTCAAGCTTCGCTCTTGAGTTTTTCTTCTCTTAATTTGAGCCTGTAGGTGGCTTGGTAAATCGGACCAAAGACATACGATAATCAGGGCTGCTAAAAGCCAGGCCTATTAGGAAGAAATGCATTCAGTCTTTTTCATGTGTTTATGAGATTGTGTTTTAAGCTTTTTCTAAGAGTTGAGGTTTTATTATTTAGGTCAAACTTCAATAAACTTTTCTGTAAGGTAAAGACAGTAAATATTGTATGGTTAGGAGCCAACAGCATACTACTTAAAGTACCATAGCAACTACATAAGGATTCAAGATGATATAAAAATATGGATATGGCACTTTCCCAATAAAACTTCACTTACTAAAACAGGTTCACAAGCTATCATTTGCTCATCGATTGTATACAAAATATAATGTGAAACTATGGCTTTAAGTTATATGAAAATCTCTATGCCTAAATCAAATGAACAAAACATAATGTGACAGATGCAGAGAAAGCCATTACTAAAATGTGTATTGTCTCTGTCTTTCTCTCTCTCTGTCTCTCCTCTCTCTCTCTCTCTCTCTCTCTCTCTCTCTCTCTCTCTCTCTCTCTCTCTCTCTCTCTCTCTCTCTTTTCCTCTCTCTCTCTCTCTCTCACACACACACACACCCCACACAAGGCCAGAAATGTTATTTGTACAAAAGCCACGTTTAAAAAGAAGCAATTGTAATAGAACGAATTTTCTGTTGTAATGCAGGGAGTAAGTTCTTTACAATGAAGTGATATGAAGGGCTTTCAATCCCCAGAGCCAGAATGAAAAACTAGGGGAAAAAAAAGGCATGGGCTCAAAGATTCCTTTGACCACTAACTACTTCAGGAAGTAGGAAAAAAAAAATTGTTTCAACTGTCTGTCTCTAAAGTTCTCAAATGAAAGTAAGGCCTTTGTCTCAAATGAGACACAGGAGAGGGGGAAAAGGGGATAAGTGAGAATGTCTATGTGTATGTATATACATGAATTCACATCCTATAAATAAGCCATACTTTATCACAGAAGGTTGTCTTCATAACCAGAAAATGTATCTTCTTACAGTGAGAATATTTTTTCAATGTAGAAATTAAAAATACAAGTTTACTCCTATCAAAAATGCCAGTAGCACAGCCAACATTCCAACCTAACGGTGGTGACACCACTGGCCCCAAACCCTGAGGGTGAAGTCACCCACTTCATCCTATGTATGGTGCTCTGACTTCTCAGTCAGGTAACACAGATTTGAATAGGTATCATTCTTTTGATTTTACAGGTAGGATCACGACAGAAAGTTTGATCTTGCAGAAGTGTCAGTGCTTAGTGAAATAATCTGAAACTTCCTGGAGGTTCAAATACTTATAATTTTAAGAACCAAGCAGCTATTTTGACCTGGTATTACATGTTGCCCATCTTGGAAGAAAAGGACTCTAGTAAGAAGAGTATTAAATGTTGCATATTTGGTACTGATCCTCTGTTAGATTATTTATGATCAGTGGAACATAAAAGGCAATGGCCTACAAAATAGTCTTATACTAAACAATTGTCATCCTTTATTAGCATGGCGTTGCATTCCATACTTTCAGCTACCAGGTGTCAATCAAATATTGAAAATGTGTGATTTTGGGGGGGGAGTAGGGCATGGGCAGTCCTTGGGCTTTAACTCAGGCCTGAGCACTGTTCCTAAGCTTTTTTTCTAAGGACCAGCATTCTACCCATTGAGCCACAGGTTCACTTCTGGGTTTTTGGTAGTTAACTTGAGATGAGTCTCCTGGACTTATCGGCCCAGGCTGGCTTTGAACTAAGATCCTCACATCTCAACCTCCTAAGTAGCTAGGATTATAGGTATGAGCCACTGAATATGCAGCCTACAGTAACATTTACTGCAAATAGTATGTTATTATATTTGTTGTATTTAACTAGTAGTTACTATTGTTAATCTTAGTGTGCCTAATATGTATGTATGCGTTGGCAAAAGCATAGCAAAGAACCGCTTTAGTACCATGAATAGTTTTAGGGTACACCTTGCAGAGAGTCCCCTAGACAAGGGAACTATGATACTGCATTTCACTAACCAATTCTACATTACTAAAGTAGTAGCCAAACCATAAAAAATGCACAGAACAAAAAGAACTGCAATCTCCAGTGGAAAAATAAGATGTGCAAAAAAGCACAATGCAAATTATAAGTTTATGAACTCATCTATGAAATGTCAACCAAAATCAGTGAATAGCAAAAGACAGGTGAGACACACATGAGCTCAGAAGCAAGCAAGCATAAAACAATCTGAATGAGAAACTACTTAAAGATTATAAAATATGATAAATATAAAAACAAATAACCTCCTCCAAAAAGCAGGCTGAATAATAATGGAAAATACAAACTGACAACTCAAACTCAATATTCATCTTCCTATATAACCTGTGGATTTCTAAGAAACATTTTACTTTAACATCATTAATCTTAAAAAAAAATCATTGGTTCTTAAATGTGGGTATCATTGAAATGATTTTGTAGAGTTTGTTACAGGTTCCTAGGCCTAGCCTAAACCCACTGCATCAGAATCTCACATGTGACGTCCTCTGGTAGAGAAGCTGACAGGAACATTTTTTACAAAGTGTGACTTAAAAAATACACAGGCTCCTCAAATCATCTATTACTAACAATAGCTCATAATTGCTAATAATAGCTAATAATCGAATAACTGCTGATTGGTTACTATCTACTTTAGGTCTATAATTTTTTTTTTTACTTTAGTAGATCTGTTTTCATTTTGCAACCTCACAATGCCTACAGACTGTATCATCACACATACCCAGTCACACTCACACAGATCCACATTTAACAAAGAAGGCTCCCCACCGCTCTTGTGAGCAGCAGGTACAAGTTCCTATACATACTTGACCTGCATGGCGCATACTCAACCGTCTTGGTGCCATCTTGAAGGAAACAAGTTCCGACAGGCTCTCTCTCCTGCTTCAGTTCCGTCCTCCAGTGGTACAATGGAGCACAGGCCTACAACCAAAAGTTTAATTCATAAAAAGTTACCACTGTTTAGATCATTTATAAAACCTCAGAATGATCTTGTGTGTGTGTGTGTGTGTGTGTGTGTGTGTGTGTGTGTGTGTGTGTGTGTGTGTGTGTGTGTGTTTGGATACTGGAGCTTTAACTCAGAACTTCACATTCTCATTCGACTCTTGACTTTTTCTCTCAAGGCTAGTAGTGTTCTATCACTGCATCCACTCTCCACCTCTGGCTTTTTGCTGGTTGCTTGGAGATAAGAGTCTCATGGAGTTTTCTTCTGGGTCTGACTTCAAACCTTAACATCCTATCTCAGCTTTCTGAGAGTTAGGATTGTAGTCATGAGCCACTAGCATCTGACATGAAAAAAAAAAAAAAACACTTTTTAAGCATTAGTAAAAAACTAACTTCTCATGATTTTTAAAGTAAGTTTCTCACATTCTCCTGAAGCTCATGAGTTTTGTTGTTATTTCGTTTTGTTTTTAGTTTTCGTTTTGCCAGTCCTGGGGCTTGAACTCGAGGTCTGGGCACTGTCCTTGGACACTTTTGCTCAAAGCTGGTGCTCTTCCACTTGCACTATAGCACCAATTCTGGCTTTTTCTGAGTATGTGGTATTGAAACGGCTAGGCCAGCACTCTACCACTGGGCTATGCTCCTGGCCCACCTCATGTTTTTTGTACATGTACATATTTCAAAATAGCAAAACTATTACTCCAACTAGCATGTTTCTTGGTATTCTATGCTAAAGCTGGCAGTCACAGACTAAAACAACTTTTGAATAAAAACCTTCTTATATATGTAGGATATACTCCTACATTAAATGACAAACACTTAGATAAGAGAATAAAAGAATATACAGTGCTTATCATAATTGTTGTGAACTTTTTGTTTTCAGGGTTTGAATTTAAATACTACATAGGAATGTTAAAATAATATATTTCAGTGCCATAGAAATGTTCCTAAACTATAAGAATATAATTCTGTAATAGACAATTCAGTGGATTGCCACTATACTTTTGGTAGCAAACTACTAACACATACATTGAAGACATTATTAATGGCTGTCCAGACTGCTCTGACAGAAATGAGGGTAGGGAGTCTACTCCTCTCTACATCCTTGGTGCTCCAAAGTGGGATCTGTTTATTTCTGTTTCTTGAATCTCTAAATCCCATCCAAACGCTAAAGGTTGACAAGTTGTCTAAATGCCCTGTGGACACTTCACTTGCAAACAAAATATTCCCTAATCACATAAATGAAAGGACAATATCAAACACAAAGGAGGCAATTAAAATAGTGAAAGGCTCTAGGAGAAAATGAAATTAAAGCTGAAATCTGAATGACAAGAAGCTAGCATACAATTTTTCCATCCGGAGGAAGGACCAACACTAAGGCACAAATAGGAACCGACTTGGCAGGAGAGAGACATAAATAAAAAGACAATTATAGCTGAAGTACCTAAAATGGAGTGAAATGTTACCAAAGAGACAGCCTGCCACCTGAATTTGGAGATGTTTACAAGCCAGGATGGTATTTATTCTGGGAATTATTATATTTGTTTAGGAAACAAAAGAAAGCCATTCAACTGTTTTCATCAAGAGGGTGAAACACTCTGGTTCTTTTGTTACTTCTATAGAGAAGAGCTTGTAGCTGGAGCTAGAGAGAGGGCAGAGAGGTAAGAAGAATGATTGCACTGGCCCAGGTGAGTCACAGCAGGGGTCCTGAGAGTACAGAAATAAGGCAAATGGAGAGAAACTCGTGTGGCACATATTTTGGAGACAAATTAGGCAGGACTCATGAAGAGATGGGAGGAGAACCATAATTTCAATTTAGAGAATTTATAAAGGAAGCATTTATGTGTTTCATGTTTGCTAAAGGAATCTAAAAAGACTCCATTTTTGGTCGTGCTACACGTGCACACATGTGGGGACACACACACACACACACACACACACACACTCATGTGCACATGCAAGCACACAGTACTAGGATTTGAACTCTGGCCCTCAAGACAGGCACTTTATCACCTTTTATTCCCTTGGGACCAGCCTGTATCAATGGATTTCAGCATTTGAAATTCAATTGTGACCTCCATCTTGCCTATCCATGCCAGCCAGCCTGGAATTGTCTGCAGAAGACTGCCAAGTGTGGAGATGTTAGAACAGAAAACATATGAAAACCACTTGAAGCATGATGGCAGTGACTCATGCCTGTAACCCTCCCTACTCAGGAGACTGAGATCTGAGGATAGTGTTTTGAAACCAGTTGGCAGGGAATTCTTTGAGAGTCTTATTAACTACCAAAAAGCTGAAAGTAATACTGTGGCTCAAGTGAGAGAGCGCTAGCCTTGAGCAAAAAAGCTTAAGAATAGTGCTCAGGCCAAGTCCTAGGATCAGAACAACAACAACAAAAAAAACAGCTTGAGAATAGGAGCAAGAAATACTGAAGTGTATGAGTACTCAAAGGCACAGAGTTCTTTAACTTGACTGGACAGAAAGCTCAGGAAAATAAACAGTGCGGGAAGGGGGTGAAATTCGATGCAGAGCTCTTACATCATTACATCTGGCACCTTTGATCATACTGGAGTGTACCACCTACTTGAAAACACAAGAGTTCTCTGTCTGAAGCCAGTCATCCTAGCAATTCAGGCGACTGAGTTCTGAGGATCAAATTTTGAAGGAATGGGAAAGTCCATGTGACTCTTATCTCCAGTTACCCAACAAAAAGCCAGAAGTGGAGATGTGGCTCCAGTGATAGAGCACTAACCTTGAGCAAAAAAAGCTCTGGGACTATATCCAGGTCTTGAGTTCAAGTTGAAGGACTGGCGCGCGTGCGTGCACACACACACACACACACACACACACACACACACACACACACACCCCTTCCAAACCTCTACATAAGTAAAGGAAATATCACCTACAAGGAAATATCAAAAAGACTTACCAAAATTTTATCCTGTTTTGACCTTACAGATGCTCCAAACCACTGGTGTGACTTAAACTCCAATGGGTCATCTTTGGCATAGTCTCTATTACCTGAGGAAAAATATTGTGAATGGTAAGGATCAAATACAATGTATGATAGAGTTTATTTCCAACCATATTACCAATAGTATACGTTTGGCAAATCCAGCCTACATTGTGTGTATGTACACACACACACACACGCACACACACACACACACACACATGCACACATATTGCTATTTTCAATTAATTAGGAAAATATATGTGTAATGACCTGATGACTTCTTTCTCACAGTTGCCATCAACATTAATTATCATAATGCAGATGTGATAATGTAACTGTAAACATTTTCTAATTACTAAACTGCTAAAGAGTTAACTTTAGATAAATACTGTTTCCACGTATCAAACTCCTTGAAGTTCTTTCTGTGGCATGAGGATATTTATGAAAACTAAAGCACAGGGACACCCTGTTATATTACAGGTCTTAAGACATACAGCTAAGACAACTACCAATGACCTTAAAATACAAAAGTCAGAATCCAGAAGTCATATTTGGCACACCACACTGAAACACGTTTAATTTTTTAGCCCTCCACTATTGAGAAATTCATTTTTGATACCAGATATAAATGTCAACTACTATGGAAAAAGAGATATTTCCCCCAGAAAAATGTAGCTGTAGCCAAGTTGAAAGTTAAAAGGAATATATGTGTGAAATATCTGAGAAGGAAAAACTATTTTTAAAGTCAGGTTCGCTTTTCTTATAATCTGCTTATAATAACCATTCTTTTTAAAAAATTTATTGTTTTAATTTTCTTGTCAAGGTGATGCACAAAGGCATACATAAGGTAATGAGTACATTTCTTGTGGAACATTGTTACCCCCTTGCTTGCACACTCTACCACTTTGAGCCACAGCGCTACTCCATTTAAAAAAAGTAATAATCATTCTTTAGGTGTATGTTTTAATAATGCTACTAATCATTGACCCACACTTGATAGTACAAGAACAATAAATGATTTTTGTTTTAAGTGTCAATAATTGTATCCTGTTGCTACTAAAGTCCACCTTAGAACATTTTGATAACATAATTATTTTGTATTATATATTAATATTTTATAATATATAAGTTTAAGCTGCATAATTTATAAGTAAGTATCGAATAATAAATTATTCAATGAATATATATTATCTCTTGTGTATAATCATAAATTGCATTATATTATATATTATTAGGTAATTACCTAATCATTAGATCATTAATTCTAAATTATAGAGTTATGGTATATAGTATAATAATGTAATACTAGTTCCAAACCACAAAGAAGCTTAGCCCTTGGAAGGAATAGATTTAGTGAATTCATAGTTTTTCAAGAATTCTAAACAAAATATTCATCTTTTCAAGAAGCTTACTCTAGAGGAAGCTTTCTTTAGAACGGTTGTTTCCAGAGTCCCAGTTTTGATTCAACGTGAGGCAGAAGTTTCCCTCAAAGCAAGTGTGAATAGAGGGGGTGGAGAAAAAAAACGAAAGCCAGCTCTCCAAAGAAGTAGACAAGAAGCTCATTCAGGACCTGGCTGGAACTGGCAGCTACTTTGCGACCCATGAGTGAAGTAAATATTTTGAGTCACCACCCTGAAGTCACCGTTTCGGATGATGCCGGAACTCCCCAGACTGCTTGAACTGTGCTGTCATCACTGAAAGGAAATAGGACATGGAAAACTGGAAAATTTCCAGGGCTGAGAGAAAAGTTTCTTCTGGTAACAATCAAAGTTACAAAGATTTTTTTCCCTAATCATAAGACTAGAAGCTCTGAAAATAAGCTCTTAACACCCAAATAAAAAGGGAAATGGGGCATCTCATACAATGATAAAAGAAACTTTCGGATTGATCTATAGAAACTGGCATAACTTTGTACATGGCCACTTTTATAAATATAGGGGAAAAATGTTGCTAGAGAAGCACAGATTAGTTAGCAAATAAACAGCTGGAGACTTGAAACTTTAATGTGTATTATGCCAGTTTTTGAAATCATTCATTTGCATTTTATCAGACTCCCATGTCCCAATGCTCGAGGACAGAAGCAAATAAGAGGGTAGATTGTCTCTGAGCCTTATTTGCAGTTGATGCTTCTCATTTCCTCAGTTTTTCAAATGTCACTGTCAAACACCAGCATTCAACCTGCTGGACAAGTACAGCCATCCTTATATTTAAAACAAAGTTGCCTTATCACCAAAGGCTAAAGCTTTTGTTTCTTCTTTTCCTGCCTAGAGAATATACTTGGGAACAACAAGACTATGTCGTTTTTCAAAGGCCAAAATGAGGACCAATACCAAAGCGTCAACAGTAACTTTTGATCAGAAATTAAAATGTGGCGTTAGTCATTTGCTTTCCATTCATTACTATGACATGTATGAGCAGGAAAATGATTAGGTCCTTTGAAAAAATTGAATTAAAAAAAAAATACTTGGGGGGCCAGGAGTTTGGCCTAGTGGCAGAGTGCTTGCCTAGCACGTATGAAGACCCAGGTTCTATTCCTCGGTGCTGTGGCTCAATTAGTAGAGTGCTAGGCTTGAGAAAGCCCAAGGACAGTGCTCAGGCTCAGTGCTTTTGCCCTAGAACTAGGAAAAAAACAAACAAACAAAAAACTTAGATTTTACTTCATGTAAATGCTTTCATAAAAGATTTATGAACAGACTTCAAAAGCAGCTTTTTACCTCAAATAATTCAGCTCAATTGTACTTCATAAAGAAAACTTGGTTGTACCAAAAAAAAAATCTCCCAGAAAAAATTCATTTATGTGCAACTTGACAGATTAGAAGTTCTGCTGATGATTCACTACATAAGTTACTTCTAGGTCTACCTGCTAGAAAATACAGCACTAAAAGAGAAAGAAGTAATATCCTAGAGTAAATTATTATATAAGAAGATATTTTCCAAATACGATGAATGATATTTGGGAAAAGATGATGAAGCAGTAGACAAGCTATACTATTGTGTATTTGTAATCTTTGTTACCTAATGTATTGTATATGCGTGTATTTGTTTATTTGAAATAGGGAAGGGAAGGGGGAAACAAGATGATTGGGATGGAGAGGGGGAGGAAAAGGGGGACAAAAACATGAGAAGGGGTATCAACGTTCAAGAGGTAATGCACCCACTATCTGACGAATGTAACTGTAACTCCTCTATACATTACCCTGACAATAAAATAAGAAATTTAAATTTAAAAAAAAAAAAAACCAGAGGGCTGGGAGTTTGGCCTAGTGGTTAAAGTGTTTGCCTAGCATGCACTAAGACCCGGGTTCCATTCCTTGGTACCACATACATAGAAAAAAGCCGGAAATGGTGCTGAGGCTCAAGTGGTAGAGCTCTAGCCTTGAGAAAGTGCAAGGACAGTACTCAGGCTCTGAGCTCAAGCCCAGGACTGGCAAAAAAAAAAAAAAAAAAAAAAAAAAACAGAGGCCAGGAGTTTGGCCTAGTGGTAGATTGCTTGCCTACCATGCACAAAGACCCAGGTTCAATTCCTTGGTGCCACATAAATAGAAAAAAGCTGGAAGTGGTGCTGAGGCTCAAGTGGTAGAGCTCTAGCCTTGAGAAAGCCCAAGGACAGTGCTCAGACCCTGAGTTCAAGCCAGGACTAGCAAAAATTAAAAAAACAGTGCTGTGAAATAATGTAGTTCATTGACTCATGGCTGCCAATATCAATGTAGAGTCTAGCCAACGAACTGTACTGGATGAACTAGATATCTTAATGCAAAAAGAGTAATTTGGAGCTCTACCTCAAACCATACAAAAAATAATCCAAAACAGATCTCACATTGTTAACAGTTAGAGTAAAACTATAAAATTCTTAGAAGAAAAGAGGAGAATTAACTCTCCATGAACTTGAGTTAAATGGAATTCTATGCTGCTGTCAGCAAGAACAACATCACCCCATTTGTAAGGAAATAGAAAGACTTAGAAAAAAATCATATTAAGTGAAGTAAGCCAGACTCAAAGGAACATAGGCTCAATGGTTTCCCTCATTTGTCATGATCAGTATAAACACTGGACTCTCCTAGCAGAGATTTACAATAGAGCAAAACCTAGATACATAAGGCTATATAGTATAACACTAAATAAAAGGGCCTCCAGGATATAGAAACAAAAGCCATTTAATGAATGCTGTCCTTAATGTGCTATGTCTCTTGCTGTCCCTTGGTTATCTCATATTGTTATAGTATCCCACTTTGTTATCTGATATATCGGATATATTTGTATTAGGTTACCTGAAATTGGATAGGGAAGGGAGAAAAACAAGATGAGGGGCGGGGGTTGGGGGGGAAATGGGGACCAAGACATGAGAAAGGGTATCAATGTTTGTGAAGTAATGCACCTTCTATCTGGTGAATATAATGTAACCCTTCTAATAATTACAACAAAAATATATTTTAAAAAGACTGAAGAATCCAAGAGATGAATCAAATACAGATTCCTCATATACAATGGCCAATGAACATAAGAACTGACACTTGAGGCCAGTTGCATTGCTTAGTGGTAGAGTGCCTGCCTAATATGCACAAAGCCTGGGGTCAATTCCTTGGTACCACATACACAGAAAATGCTGGAAGTGGTGCTGTGGCTCAAGTAGTAGAGCACTAGCATTGAGAAGGTCCAAAGACAGTGCTCAGGCCCCAAGTTACAGGACAGACAAAAATTAAAAAGCATAAACAAATAAATTAGAAGAACTGATGCTCTGTTTTGGTCAACAGACAAAAACTGTCAGAGTCACTATGGCAATAACCTCACACTCCCTATGTGGTAGAGCACCAGTCTAAGTGAAAAAGCTAAGGAAGTCCACAGGATCTGAGTTCAAGCCCCAATATTAGCACAAAGGAGAGAGAGAAAGAAGGAAGGGAGGAGGGAAAGAGGGAGAGAGGGAATTTATTGTGATGTATACAATAAGTAGCAGTAAGATACTGTATTAATGAAAGGATTTTTTAATAAACTTTCAATGTTATCAGGGGTGGGAGGGGTATTAAAATTTAAACTCAGGCTTTGCATTTGTTATATTAGTGCTCTACCACTTGAGTCACACTTCTATCCCATTTAAATAGGGTCCTGTGTTCATGCTTAGGCCAGCGTTGACCAGGATCTGCTTACTTACACTTTCCACATAGTAGGGATAACAGGTACATCGCTGGCATGACAGACGTGCACCATCATGCAGCTATTACTAGTTGAGATAGTATCTCACAAACATTTTGTTGCCTGGACTGATCTCAAAACTTCAATTCTCCCAATCTCCACCTCCTGAGTAGCTAGCATCATAAGGATGAGCCACCATGTCCAGCTCACAGTGTTTTCAAACCGTCTGAAAGCATTTAAAATTCAAGAAAGAAACCATGTGCCTATGTTTCTTTGGGTCTTCTAGGTGGTGACTAGAATGTGCCTATAATTTTACAAGTAAATACATAGATTTACAAACTGGATAGTTAAAAAGAACTAAAAATGCACTGGGACCTGATAAACTATACAGGTCTTCAGATATTCACAAAGGGAGATCGAGGAGAATACTGTAAGAAGTCATAAAGGCTCAATAGCTATGTGCATGTGATTATATAAAAATTATATTTTTCGGGGCCAGGAGTTTGGCCTAGTGGTAACGTGCTTGCCTAGCATGCACGAAGACCCGGGTTCCATTCCTCGGTACCACATACATAGAAAAAAAGCCGGAAATGGTGCTGAGGCTCAAGTGGTAGAGCTCTAGCCTCGAGAAAGTCCAAGGACAGTGCTCAGGCCCTGAGCTCAAGCCCAAGACTGGCAAAAACAAAAACAAAACAACAAAAAAAAAACCTATATTTTTCAAAATCAACACCAAGAAATGGAAATAAGAGATTTTTGTTGTCTTTTCCTTTTGTCTTGTTGATTAGCTCCTTTTACTTTGGGAAAGTAAGGAAGGGCACAGAAGAGGTGGAGCAAAGGGTAAACTAATACAGCAATGGTATTCACTTCACACTATGTAGAAAATGACCTATAAAACTTTTGGTTGGCATGGGAATGAAAAACTGGAAAGAGCAAGGGGAGGGGGGACATGACTCAAAAAGAAATGTACTCATTAACTGACTTATGTAACCTTTACCCCTCTTTACATCACCTTTACAATAATAGAATATATTTTTTAAAATACATAAATGAAATGGCAAAGGACAAAGGTCCCTAAACACAACCATTTGTACTTATTAGTGACTGAAAACATGTTTTTATATTTTTATATAAAATTGCATATAATAATATGCAATTCTACGTACCCATTAAATTATATGTTATATAATGTGATAGATATTCTAAAACTTATAGTCCATAGACATTAGTGTTCATTTCCACATAGCTGTCTAGAAAGATCTTTTTATATTACGATACCACTATTTTCTAAAAATAAACAAGAGTCAGAAAACGACATTTAGAGGAAACTGGAAGTAGTATGATGTGCTTACTGTGCAGTGCTATCACAATGAACAGAGAATCCCGGCTCTCCCTCTGCCGAGAGCAAGTCCATAGTTCTACTGGGAAACAGTACAAAGAACACAGGCCTTCTGAGAACGACCCTGTGGATCAATGCTCGCTTGTTCCCTTGACTGATGAGAAGGAAATGATCCTGAAAGCACCAACATGGTAAAACAAAAACCCTTTACTGAAAACTTAAAAAAAAAAAATTCAATGTTAGGTTTTAGAAGAACAGGCCTGAGTCAGGGAACCTGTGCAAAGAAAGGAAATGCTGAAAATGTCTAAATGATAAGTCAACAATGACCGTTAGTTAATTGGTAATAAAGGTGCTGAGCTAAGTAATTTTACTGGGCTTATTACATTTCCCATTGTATAATTCTCTCAACCAGAAGATAATACAGTTATATCAGAGGGGAGAAAAATCTTAGCATACCAGGCACACGAGTGGCTCATGCCTGAAATTCTAGCTACTCGGGAAACTAAGATCTGAGAACTGAGGTTTGAAATCAGTTTGGACAGACAAATCAGAGAGACTCCTATCTCCAATTAAGCAGCACAAAGTGGAAAGTGGTAGACTACCAGCTCTGAACAAAAAAGTTTATGAGACAGGTGCTCAGATCCTTAGTTCAAGCCCTACTACCAGCACACTCACACTCAAACACACACACACACACACACACACACACACACACACATCCTAAATATAAATTTATATTCTATTAACCATGGAAGACAGACTATTTTCCCTTTTGTTTTTACTATTTTAGTTACAAGACTACTGCAATTAGTAGTCTTGACCTATTTCAACAGAAAAAGGAAGTGCTTCGCACGGGAGGCTGCTTTAAGTTTGCATGCCTATTGTACAGCAATGATAAGGAATCTGCTGGAAGTGTTATATTCTCTTTGAGTATCAGCCTAGTAGCAGGCAGAAAACATTGCATAATATTTTTTTCTTGAGCAGTGGAGCACTACAATTAAGGTGGCTCATAAGCTATAGTGGGATCATTCTGGGAAGAAGTGTAAGTGTTGCAAAGAGATGCTTGGAGTAGACAAATTCCACTATTTTCGGTGGTTCTTTTTTTTATGTCGTTACTAGGGCTTGAACTCAGGGCCTGGGCACTGTTGCTTAGCATCTTCACTCAAAGTCAGTACTCAACCACTTTACCCACAACTCTACTTTCAGTTTTCTGCTGGTTAATTGGAGTCTCTAGATTTGTCTGCTAGGCTGGTTTCCAACTGTGACCCTCAGGCCTCATCCTCCTGCATGGCTTTAAAGACAGCTGTGCACCACTACCTCCCAGCGCTTGTGTTTTTAAAGGACATATTTCCCAAGCATTTGGGTAAATCAGTATTTCAAGGCAATGAAATGTATCATTCATCAAGAGAGATCAGCAGCCTATTTGAAAAAGGTTGAGAAACCTAGGCAATGATCTGCCCATAAAGTACAGCTACTTCCTTGAAAAGGGGGAACTAACGGTGAGAAGAGGACAAAAAAAAGATTTTCCCAAGTGATATTACCCCAATTTTAATAGAGGCCTATCACAAACCAACAAGCCATCCCTGAGCAGTGCTTCTTCTTTATTAAATACCTACATAAAGTGCTATTGACCAAGACATATTGTACTCATAAACTGATACGGTAAATTGAAACCTCTTTATATGACTACCTAGAGATCATTTTTAAAAAATTAAAACTAAACTAAAAGCAAACTACCTTCTCAGACATGACTTCTGTTCATCTACATGACAGTTCATGCAGACACCACACTTACTTGACAAGTAGGAAAATGAAGACTGGCTAAGTTATTAAAGTCATGGGTTCAAAGTCACATGGCAAATATCAGTTCCTGAATCTGAATCACATAATCTTCAACATCTAGTTTCCATTCCTAATAACCACAGCTGCCAATAGCCAAAGAATAAGTGAAGAAATAATACCTGCTTATAGAAGCATTTTCAACTTTCAGCATAATCAGGATCAGGGTCGATTTATGTTTATATACAAGGACACTGTGGTGATAGAAGAATCTCCCCATCTAGAGACATACAAGTCTGGCTTCCAACATACTTATAGTAAAGAATATTTATGATACTACCTGACAAAAAAAAAAAGACTTTGTAGGTGTGATCAAATCAAGAACCTTGAAATGGGATATTACTCAGGTATATCTAGGCAGACCAAAGAAGAAGACCAAGTGAGACACACACTTTCGATCTTTGAGTCTACAGTTGAATATAATTAATTTGTACTATTCTAAGATGCTGTGGGCATGCTGCGTATAAAGCTTATGACATCTGCAATTGGAAACTAATACAGGCATGAACAGGACGGAGAGAAGACAAAAATGTCTTACCTTTCTCCATAAACTGAAATACCCTCTGTATGGTTTTAGTATTCATATAGCAAGCTCACACTTCTGGAAACATGAAGATTAGTAATCACTAGGCTTAAATACTGATTAATTTATTTGCTTCAGTTTCACTTTCCTACACTAACATTAAGGTAAATTGTGAGCTATTCTTTCTATCAGTCAACCTTAGTCTTAAAAATAAATGAATCACACCCCCAAAGTAACCTTTATCATTCTCATTCATTCCACAGTATCTTATAAAGTTCTTATTATTCTGCCAACTTAGGAAAAAGTCAGTTTTTGGCCATTAGATAGACCATAGCTAAAATCTACAAATCATGAGGTTTCACAGATGAAAGAATTTTAAATTCTAAAAACAGAACTCTATTTCAAAAGCAAGTTGTGGTATTGCAACCACTGCAAAACATGTAAAATAAGAAACTAGGCTCTTTTAAAATTTCTAGTTGTGGCTTGCTACATAACATACTAAAATAATCAGAGAAAAAGAAAACTACAGAAGACAAGCAAGAAGGCAGAGCTTACAAAATTAATATTTCAAAGCTAAGTTTCACTAATCCAAGGTAGAACAAACTTTAAACTGTGAGGTTTCCTTTCTTCTTCTTCCTCTTCTTCCTCCTCCTCCTCCTCCTCCTCCTCCTCCTCGTCGCCGTCTTCTTCTTCTTCTTCTTCTTCTTCTTCTTCTTCTTCTTCTTCTTCTTCTTCTTCTTCTTCTTCTTCTTTTTTTGCCAGTCCTGGGCCTTGAACTCTGCTTGAACTTTCTCAAGGCTAGAGCTCTACCACTTGAGCCACAGCACCATTTCTGGCTTCTTCTATGTATATGTGGTACCAAGGAATTGAACCCTGGTGTAGGCATGCTAGGCAAACACTCTACCACTAGGCCAAACTCCCGGCCCCAAGGCTTCCTTTTTTAATGCTCATGAAACCATAAATATTATTCAAAAACTAAGCAAGTTAGTCACTGATGTCTCATGCCAATAATCCTAGCTATTCAGGAAGCTGAGATCTAAGAATCACAGTTTGAAGATAACAAGGCAGAAACGTCCATGAGACTATTATCTCCAATTAATCAGATAGAAATGATTATTAAATTAAAGACAGAAATGAAGATGTGCCTCTCAAGTGGTAAAGCACCAGTCTAGAACAAAAATCTAACAGAAAGTTTCATGTCCCAAGGTTCAAGCCCCAATGTCAATGTATGTGCACAGGTGTGCACACATACACACACACAAGCAGCAAGTAAGCTTGCAGTATTCAACTGAACTTTCTACAGAGGTAAAACTTTTCAATCCAGAAGCCCATATTTACCATAATTGTTTAGAAGGTATGTCTGCAATATTTTAAATTTATCCATAACATTCATTATTTTATGAAGTTTTTGCAGTTTTATAAATAATGACTAGGAAAATAATGGCCAGGCATGTAGTGCAAGTCAGTAATTCTGGCTACGTGGGAGGCAAAGATCAGGGGCCAGCTTTGCACAAAGTTCACAAGTTTCCATCTCAACCAACAGCTGGCATGGTAACATGTACCCACCATCCCTGTGATTCAGAAAAATACAAGCAAAAATACCAGCATGAAGCAAGAATATATCTCTCAAAAATAATAAACACACAAAACAAGAGCTGGCTCACGTGGTACACCACCCACCCAAGAAGTGCAAGGCCCTGAGTTCAAACGTAAGTACTGTCAAAAGAAACAAAAATACTAGGAAAACTGATAGGATGGGTACTGAGAATGCTCATTACTTCAGAGGACTGGTGGTTCAATATCTGCAATTCTACCTACTTAGTAGGTGAAGATTCAGAAAATACTGGATCAAGACCAGCCCAGAAGGAAGAAAAAAAAAAATCACGCGAGGCTTCCATCTCAATGGCAAAAATAGCACATGCCTATCATCCCAGCCAGGTGAAAGGCTAAGATTGACAAGATTAAGATTCCAGGCCTACTAGCTAGAAAAGTTGGTGAAGATCATCTTAACAGCAAAAAGCTGGGTGCAATGATGGTAAGCATAAATTGGAGGATCATGGTCCTGGCTGAGAAAAATACTCTATATGAAAATTAATCAGAGAAAAAAGAGCTGGCCGCATGGTTCAAACAGCAGAGTCCCTCTAAAACAAGTGAGAGACCGTGCATTCCAGACCCATGTCACCACGAAGAAAAGCATAATATCCATATGCCAGGAAACTGAAACATGTTTTGACAGAGTAAAGAGGTCAAGTGGACGAAAGGGGCAGATGAATGGAAAAAACAAATGGGGAAATGGGAGAGGGCAAATACAGTCATGATCTTCAATGTACATATGTGAAAATAGAATGTGGTAATTTGAGGGGATAGGAAGGTTTGGGAGAGGTGGAGGTGAGCCATGGAGAAGGTAATATGGATGCACTGTACTTGACACTTGGAATTAAAATGCTATAACTTCTTAATGATCGTAAATAAAAAAGAGTTATGCAGTCATAAAACCAAATTCAGGCTTTCTTCTTCAGCCATCCGTGTGAGCTTTAATGCACATGACAAGCTACCATAAAATGTCTTTATACACAGCTTGGCAAATAATAAAATTAGTCCATGAATTATTGATTAGCCTAGCAGATAAATGGTGCACATTTGTAAAGAATTTTATTTTGGAGGGGGCCAGTCCTGGGCTTGAGCTGAATCTGAGCACTGTCCTTGGACTTTCTCAAGGCTAGCGCTGTACCACTTGAGCCTCAGGACCACTTCCAGCTCTTTTCTATGTATGTGGAACTGAGGAATTCAACCTGGGTCTTCCTGCAGGCTGGGCAAGCACTCCAATACTAGGCCAAACTCCTGGCCCGGTAAAGGATTTTTTTTATTACTGTTGTCTAATCAAAGTGAAAATGACCTTGCTCTTTTTCATCTTTTGAAAGACCTCAAGTTCTTAGTTCCCCCTACAAAAATACTCTACTTTTTCTTTTCTTTTTCATGAGTCAAGGGCTTTGTGCATGTTACACAAGCATGCTGCCACTGAGCTACACTACCAGTGTCATAATCTTTCACTTCTTAATTGATAAGAAGGCTCACTGCTTTCAAAGGAAGAAGACATAGACTCAGCCAATCAGATACTGCCGAAACAGCTCTGCATGTCCATTCTGTCAAGGGACAGAAAATGTCACAGGTCAGGCTACTGATGCTGCTCCGTATTCAGCAACAACACATTCAGTTTCCACTTGAGGAAAGTCTTCTATTTGCTTCTCTTGGTTCTTAACCACATTTCCATTTTGTCTGGTGTGTGTTTGTGCATGCGTGTGCGTGTGTGTGTGTGTGTGTGTGTGTGTGTGTGTGAGAGAGAGAGAGAGAGAGAGAGAGAGAGAGAGAGAGAGAGAGAGAGAGAAAACACGTGTGTATATGTGTGTATGTGTGTGTGTGTGTGCCTGTGTCC